>NC_140592.1:895763183-896425434 GCF_964204655.1 Triturus cristatus | reverse complement strand
ATATCTTCAAAAAAAAGTATGTATATCTTTTTTTTTTTATTTGAGAAAACTGGAGTCTTGTACCGGTAGTGTACCAAGCTCCATCAGCACGTGAATCCTATCGCCCATATTGCTAAACTCATAAAGGATGCGCATTTCGTATCCGACGGGTTCGTGGCACAGCGTCCCGCCTTACATCATATACGTAGAAGTCGCGCTAGCTGGTTTGGTATGCGACGGGTGCGCGGTACCAAGCCGTGCGTTACGTCATATACTTATGGGTCGCTGCGGCTGCGCGTTCTTTATGTTACGAGTGCACGCTATCAGGCCCTGTGTTACGTCATAGACGTGTGGTGTCGCGCCAGGTACACCATTCCCTCATTTTTAGGTTTAGCCTAGGCAGCGCATGCGCTGTCTCGGCGAGAGATGCTGTATACAGTATTGTGGGGGAAGCTCCGCCCACTTTCTGCCCCTGCTTTTGATCGCCTCAAATCTGAAATGCTGCATTTTCATTGGTTGCAGGCGTATTAGTCCCGCCTCCTTACTGCCATGACGTTATTTTTATCCTTGCATGGCTATCAGTCTCTTTACTTCAGCAACTCTTTTGTTCCCTTGTCTCCCCCTGTTCCCTCCCAGAGTCCGTGACTTCTCTGACCACCACCACCCCCCACCCAATCCAGTTCCTGCCTTCTTCGGCACCCGCATTTTTGTTTACAATGCAATAGGACTCGCGTAAATACGAGTCCTATTGCATTTGTAAGTGCTTTTTTTCATAAGATTGCCTGCCTGCATTCGCACTTTCTTTTGCCTGACCTGTCCAGACTCTCGCATGCACGCAATGCAATACATCGTGCGCATGCGTGCCAAAAGTGTTACTCTGTAGTGCAGCAGCTGCAACCGGCTCGGCACGCAGTGACTCAAAATAATTCGAATTGCGATCTCTGCTGTCCACAGTGTAGACTGTTATTCAGTGTTCTTTTCCACTACCAAGAAGAATTTGGTCATTGTACTAAACCTATAACTCATCTAAAAAAGTTCTTCAAGTAAGTATACTAAAAGGATATTGTGTATATTTCAATAGACGTAGTTAGTTGCCTACTGGATTCCACAATTTAACAATCACAACTCAATCTGAATTGTGAGCCCTGCTGACCGCAGTGTAGGCCAGAGGAAGTGGTCATTAACGCCTCACAGCCATGTGCCGTTGGTTTCGGAAGCACGGAGTTGGTTGCACCTGATCGGAGGGGGTACACAGAAATCATCATAGACTTTAACTTCTGACATCCTCAATCATAGAATCAGGACCCCGTTTCACTGTTCGGACCTGCTGTATCACGGTGTAGTCCAGCGACTACAGTCAACCAAGCCCAATAATCATGTGCAGCAGTTAACTACGGAAGCGCAGAGTGTAATGCACCTCAACAGAGGGGGTTCTGTAAAAACCAAGCAGCAGGTAATATCGGACATCATCCGTTGTGGGATCAAGACACCGTTCCACTGTTGGAACCTAGAGTTGGTTGCATCTGGTCGAAGGGAGTATCTTCATCTCCACTCTCAGATGCAGTTCTAACATCGTCCATTGTGGGATCAAGACATCGTTCCACTGTTGGTACCTGTTGGACTACTGTGTTAGTAGTATATAGAGCACTCCACGGTGCTGGGCCTCAGGCTGGGTGCTGTGTGCCTGTGTAGTGGTAGCCCGCATTGATCTCAGAAGCCTTCCCAGCTCGCAGACCTTGGCCCAGGAGCTTCCGCCGGCATGTGGTGGGCCCTCTTTCAGATACGGTGGTGTCGAAAGTTGAACTGTGGCGCATATGTGCGTTGCAGCGGCCATGACGGTTTCTGGGTAACAGCAGGCTGAGAGCATCATTCACGCACCCACCTTCGCTCACGGCGTCAGCCTCGTGGCAGTGTAAGCTGCGCAGACCTGGCAGACACGTTCGCCATTCCGAAAGTGAAACACACCCAGAGAAACGTGCCTTTTATTCATACCCCTACGCTATCCTTGCGTATGCCGAGCCAGCCCACTACGCTAAAGATTTGGGGGGGAGGGGGCACGTACGCACTATGTTTTCATAATCTTCCCTACTGGCTGTACTATCATGGTTACGTCCACTGTCCACTTCACTCAATAGACCATCAGTATATGTTGACATGTATATGTCTGTGCTCTGCATACTCAAGTCTCTTCAAAGGAAATGATGGACGGAGTGTTGAACATTGCAAGCACACACCCCCAGTCAACTGATCTGGGTTTGATCCATCACCGTTCTTTAGCCCACTCTGCCACCCCAGTTCAGACATGGCCATATGCAAATAAGTCTGACCCTGTGCTTCATGGGAACAGTCCAGCCCGAACTGCCAAGCCATGTCTTCCCTGGACCGGAAACAAGCTTCCTAGAACCGGTTTCTGGCATTTCAGCCGACTTCAGCCAGGCTTGCTAGAATCCAGTGGCAAAGTGAGCAAATGAATCACGTCTGAGCATACCCTGCCAACTTATGGCGAACAAAGCAAAAACCAAAGGAAATAATGGACGGAGTGTTGAACATTGCAAGCACTCGCCCCCAGTCAACTGATCTGGGTTTGATCCATCACCGTTCTTTAGCCCACTCTGCCACCCCAGTTCAGACATGGCCATATGCAAATCAGTCTGATCCTGTGATTCATGGGAACAGTCCAGCCCGAACTGCCAAGCAATGTCTTCCCTGGACCGGAAACAAGCTTCCTAGGACCGGTTTCTGGCATTTCAGCCGTCTTCAGCCAGGCTTGCTAGAATCCAGTGGCAAAGTGAGCAAGGGACTCACGTCTGAGCATACCCTGCCAACTTATGGCGAACAAAGCAAAAACCAAAGGAAATGATGGACGGAGTGTTGAACATTGCAAGCACTCACCCCCAGTCAACTGATCTGGGTTTGATCCATCACCGTTCTTTAGCCCACTCTGCCACCCCAGTTCAGACATGGCCATATGCAAATCAGTCTGACCCTGTGCTTCATGGGAACAGTCCAGCCTGAACTGCCAAGCCATGTCTTCCCTGGACCAGAACCAAGCTTCCTAGGACCGGTTTCTGGCATTTCAGCCGTCTTCAGCCAGGCTTGCTAGAATCCAGTGGCAAAGTGAGCAAGGGACTCACGTCTGAGCATACCCTGCCAACTTATGGCGAACAAAGCAAAAACCAAAGGAAATGATGGACGGAGTGTTGAACATTGCAAGCACTCACCCCCAGTCAACTGATCTGGGTTTGATCCATCACCGTTCTTTAGCCCACTCTGCCACCCCAGTTCAGACATGGCCATATGCAAATCAGTCTGACCCTGTGCTTCATGGGAACAGTCCAGCCTGAACTGCCAAGCCATGTCTTCCCTGGACCAGAACCAAGCTTCCTAGGACCGGTTTCTGGCATTTCAGCCGTCTTCAGCCAGGCTTGCTAGAATCCAGTGGCAAAGTGAGCAAGGGACTCACGTCTGAGCATACCCTGCCAACTTATGGCGAACAAAGCAAAAACCAAAGGAAATGATGGACGGAGTGTTGAACATTGCAAGCACTCACCCCCAGTCAACTGATCTTAGTTTGATCCATCACCGTTCTTTAGCCCACTCTGTCACCCCAGTTCAGACATGGTTTCGAGGCTGTTATAGTTAGCTGGACATTTCACTCGTACAAAACCATTGAAATTCCTCTGTCATAGTTAGTTCTGCTAACTATGACTCGCGCGCCTGTAATCCACTGCTGATGATGTCACATATTACCTCATTCATGGCATGGTCAGTGACATCACTGATGACGTCATTGATGACATCTCAAATGACATCACTGATGACATCACTGATGACATCATCCAGTGAATGTGGTTTGGTTTGTTATTTAAATATGTATTATATATATATAGCAATCTGCATTGAAGAATCAGTGGATATATAAATATAAATTTCTGGATGGAGGATTTAGTAGCAGTGTGGTTGACTGTTTACTTGACTAATTTATAGAGTCCCACTATATATATTGGATAGTGACTAAACTGTGTGAATATCTGTATCACTTTGTCAGTTGTTGTGTAAACTGCTGCACCAGTTGGTTACTAGCTACGTGAAAGTCTATATTAGTTATTGATTAGTTAACTGAGTATTTGTATGGGAGAGTGAATGTGTGTGTGGTTCGGTGGGGGTGTGTGACTGCCCAAAGATGTGTGAATAGTTGATTCAGTTGGTATATGAGGTTAAGACTGCATGTTATAACATTTGTTTGGGTGAGTGAATATCTTTATGGGTGTGGTGATGAGCAAATATATCTCTCAGTGGTACATGTCCAAAAAACTAGAAAAATAAAAGGCAGTGCATGTGACAGTTGTTGTATATAAATAAGTATACATAAGACTCAGTGATTGTATGAGTGACTGTATGGATAACTGTATACTTGTACTAGTGATTTTATAACACACTAAGTATGAGTTACTATCTATATGAATAAATGAAGTGGTGTTTGTATAAGTGTGTAGCTGACTAAATGTAAGTATGATCCATTGTTTTCATAAGTGAGTAGGATGACTGCATAAGTGAATAGGATGTGCGCTGGTGTGTAATGTCAATATAAATGTATAAGTATATTTGATAGCTTTCTATTGATCATTGACAGCATGTATGATTGAATCTATAGGTAAGTGATTAGATGTGTGTGTAGATCTAGGAATCACTGAGTGGGTTTTTAGAAACTTGTATTGGTGTGTCAATGGATTCAAATATGGTACTCTGTATTTTACAATGAGTGATGAAAGGTTATACTACTGTATGATGAGGTGTATCTGATTGTCCTGTGGATGATGTCATCAGTGCTGTCATCAGTGATGTCATTTGAGATGTCATCAGTGATGTCATCAGTGATGTCACTGACCATGTCATGAATGATGTAATATGTGACATCATCAGCAGTGGATTGCGGGCGCACGAGTTATAGTTAGCAGAACTAACTATAATGGAGGAATTTCAATGGTTTTGTACGAGTGAAATATCCAGCTAACTGTAACAGCCCTGAAACCTATGTTTTTTTCAGTGAATTTCTAAGGTTTTTTAAATGCTAATTCCTAACTATAACATGTCTGAAACCTATGTTTTTTTCAGTGAATTTCAAAGGTTTCGTAAATGACAATTTTTAAATGTATTAATTGTTATATTTATTTTTTTGATACTGATTTACTCCATTTTTTTAAACCACTTATTTTTAGATATTTTATTTTTTAAATTACATTATTATTACATTATACATTACATTACAAAATATACTTTCTCAGAATGAATTACTTTAGTTAAATACTTTTCAAATAGGTAATAGACTTTTTGAATGAAATAGCTATAGTTTGTTGCAATAGGCAACACAATTTCAAACACAATGCAACTAGTTACTTTATGGATTACTTTTCTAACCACAGGACTGGATCCTAGATTCAGTCCTGGAACATCTCCTGTAAACAGTTGAGTAAAAGCGTTTTGGTTACAGTCGTGATTTTTAACGAATATTATTGTATTTTAAAAGTTGACACTTAGAAACTTTTTCACAAAGAATCACCACTATGGGAGGAAATTCACTTAGCAGGTAAGTAGTGTTATCATTACTTTTTCTTACTCAGTGGTGGATCCTGGATCCAGCACTGATGCATCTCCTGTAAACAGTTGAAAGAATGTGTTTAAGTCAAACAGGCGATTTTTAAGGAATATTTGTAGTTTGTGAAAATCGACACTTAGAAACTTTTCTGGTGAAAACCAGACAATGGATTCCTATGGACGAAAATACAAGTTACTGGTAAGTATGGTTAGAATTACTTTTCAGGGTCATTGCTGGGCTAAAAGATGCAGCACTGGGTTCTCTCCTGATAACAGTTGAGTAAATCGGAATTCGTACTTCGACTGATTTTAGAGGAATATTTACAAGTTTAAAAAATCGACACAAACTTTTTCAGCAAAAAGCAGGCAATGATATCCTATGGAAAGAAATTCAATTTACTGCTAAGTACGGTTAGAATTACTCTTCAGGATCAGTACTGGGCTCAAAGATGCAGCACTGATGTCTCTCCTGATAACAGGTGAGTAAATCGGAATTCGTAGTTCGACTGATTTTAGAGGAATATTTTATAGTTCCAAAACTCCACACTTAGAAGAATTTCCAAGTGAAACAAACCAATGTTAGCCTATGGAAGGAAATTCAAGTTACTGGTAAGTACAGTTAGAATAACTTTTCAGGATCAGTACTGGGCTCAAAGATGCAGCACTGAGGTCTCTCCTGATAACAGGTGAGTAAATCGGAATTCGTAGTTCGGCTGATTTTACTTCGGTACAGTATATATAGAGCCACTTTCCTACACCATCCCCTCCTTTCACCACTGTGCAAACACGCCCTGTGGCGCGTTTTAAGTTGGGGAAATTATTCCCCTTCAATCCTGAGGGTCCCTAGAGTCCAACTAGCCCAGTAGGTACATCCAGTAAGCGCCACAGAGCTGCGTAGCAGAGAGATGTAAAAAGGGGCACAGCCTGTACCACCTCTCTGCAACGCAGCGCAGTGGCGCTTCCTGGAAGCACCTAGTGGGCTACTTGGCCCCCATGGTCCCTCAGGATTGAAGGGGAATTTTTTCCCCAACTTAAAATGCAACACAGGCCGTGTTTGCACACATCACCTCAGGCCCTGTCCCCTCTCTTCACCAATGTGTAAATGCGCCCTGTGGCCGTTCTAAGTTGAGAGATTAAGTCCCCTTGAGTTCTAAGGGTCCCTAGGGTCAAACTAGCCCACTAGGTACCTCCAATAAGCGCCACAGAGCTGCGTTGCAGAGAGGTGTAAAAAGGGGCATGGCCTCTGAACACCTGTCTGCAACGCAGCTCCCTGGCACATACTGGAGATACAGTATGCACCAGGGGGCTGCGTTGCAGAAAGGTGGTCTGAGGCCACGCCCCTTTTTACACCACTCTGCAACGCAGCACTGTGGCACTTACTGGAGGTAGCTGTTGGGCTAGCTGCACCCCAGGGACCCTCAGTATTCAAGGGGAGTTAATCCCCCAACTTAAAACGTGCCACAGAGCGTGTTTGCACAGTGGTGAAGGAAGGGGGCGTGGCCTGAGGTGACATGTCTGCAAACACGCCCTGTGGCACGTTTTAAGTTAGAAAATTAATTCCTCCTCAATCCTGTGGGTCCCTGGGGGCCAACTAGCCCACCAGGTACCTCCACTATGCACCAGGGGGCTGCGTTGCAGAGAGGAGTTCAGAGGCCACGCGCCTTTTTACAACACTCTGCAACGCAGCTCCGTGGCGCTTACTGGAGCTACCTGGTGGGCTAGTTGGCCCCCAGGGACCCTCAGGATTGACAAGGAATTAATTCCCCAACTTAAACCGCGCCACAGAATGTGTTTGCACACATGTGAACTCAGTCCCCGCCCCCTCCCTTCACCACTGTGAAAACGCGCCCCGTGGCACGTTTTAAGTTAGGAGATTAACTCCCCTTGAATACTGAGGGTCCCTGGGGTGCATCTAGCCCTCCAGCTACCTCCAGTAAGTGCCACAGTGCTGCGTTGCAGAGTGGTGTAAAAAGGGGCGTGGCCTCAGACCACCTCTCTGCAACTCAGCCCCCTTGTGCATACTGGAGGTTTGTGTTGGGCTAGTTGGCCCCCAGGTACCCCCAGTTTTCAAGGGGAATTCGTTCCCCCTCTGCAGACGCGCCAGGAGGCATGTTTGCAGAGTGATACAAGAAGGCGTCGTGGCCTCTGGCGGATGCCGGTCTTTTTATTTTTTTTTAAATTGATCCAAATGCAACAGCAGAAAATTCTCGTTTCGCCGCAGGTATGAATTCCATCTCTAATTGGATGACAGAGAACCTTCTCCAATTAAACCCCAGCAAGACGGAAATCTTGTTAGTAGGGAAAGCAGTTCTCTTCTGGTCCACAGATTGGTGGCCTAAGGAACTTGGAACCGCCTCGATCCCGAAGCAAACTGTGAAGAACCTGGGGTTCACTCTTGACCAGGCCCTTTCAATGAAAGATCATGTGGCGACTATTACCAGCTCGTGCTACTATGACCTGCGTCTGCTGCGGAAGATGCTGCCCTACCTCCCCATTAAACACCGTAGAACACTAGTACAGGCCATGGTCACCAGTCGTATCGACAACGGCAATGCGATGCACGCCGAACTCGGCCCTGCCCTGCTAAGGAAACTGCAGGTTATCCAAAACACGGCTGCCCGGATGATTTTGGACCGACCAGCGTGCTCGCCCTCAGCCCCTATCTTATCTGAGCTCCATTGGCTCCCAATCAGGAAACGTTCTCAGTTTAAGACCTGTTGTCTCACCTACAAAGCACTGAACGGTCTAGGCCCCAAATACTTGATGAACAAATTAATAAAAAAGACCTCAACTGTCAACCTACGGTCCAATGCTATGGAACTGTTAAAGACTCCCAGAATTCGCCGCGCCCGATTCAGGGGCAAAGTCCTTTTCTTGCCTGGCGCCGCGCTACTGGAATGCGCTCCCTATGTCCATCAGGAATTGCCCCTCCCTCGCGACCTTCAAGAAAAAACTGAAAACCTTCCTATTTCAGACTCCCTAATGCCTGTCAGGTTGCCCTTTTTTCCCTCCTGCCTTGTCAGTGAACGACAATGCAAGCGCCGAGATGCCCCCGGGTGAGTCGTGTGCTATAGAAATATTCATAACATAACATAACATTTGTTTAAGAAGGGGGGCTGTGTGGCCCCCCCTCTGTTCCTAATATTTTGGCCCTGGGGACCCCATCCCCCAGGGCCTGCCCCCTAATTTATTTTTTTTAATTAAAAATTCGGGAAGGGGGCCGCGTGGCCCCCCTCCGGAGGCTATAATCGGCCCCGGGGACCCCATCCCCCGGGGCATGGCCCTTTTTAAAAATTATTTTTTATATAGGAGGGGGGCTGCCTTGCCCCCTTCCTTAGGCCATATATGGCCCCGGGGACCCCATCCCCGGGGCCGGCCTTTTCCTATTTATTTATTTATTTTGAATTACATTTTGGGGAGGGGGTGCGTGGCCCCCCTCCCGGGCCACTTGTAGCCCCGGGGACCCCATCCCCCGGAGCTGGCCCTCTCTGTTGGGGACTGGGGGGGTCCCCAATCCCCCACGGTCCCGCTAGCTCCCCACCTCCTGCGGGAGCCGGCATTGCTTTTCCACATGGGGAGCTGCTAAGATGCAGCTCCCCCTGTGAAAAAGCAATTTGCTTTGCTATTTGGAAGAGAGAGCAGTTTGCTATGACAGGGTGGGGGCTGCGAGGCTCCCGCCCTGCCATAGCAAACTACGGTGTCCTGGGGGTGGGCACCCTGGGACACTGCAGGAGCTGGCCCTGGGGGGTGGCAGTCCCCAGGGCCACAACAAGGCTCCAGGAGGGGGGCTGCGTAGCCCCCCTCCCATATTTTACCTCCGAGCCCCGGGTGGTCCCCGGGGCTCGGAAGTCCATCATGGACCCCACAATTTGAATCTTTAGTGCCCCAGGGAAGTGGTGGTCCCTGGGGTGTGTGGGGGGCTTGAGCCCCCCCCAAACAGGGTATTTATTTATTTTAAAAAAGCCCCGGGGGTGGTGGTCCCTGGGGCTGGGGGGGCTTAGAAGCCGGCCCTGGGGGGTGGCAGTCTCCAAGGCCATCAAGGGCTCCTATCAATTGCACAGCCCCGGGGAGGTGGTGGTCTTCAGGGCTCAGGGGTCCGTTACGGACCCCCTAATTTGAATCTTTAGTGGCAGTCCTCGGGGCGTGTGGGGGGGCTCGAGCCCCCACACGGGTGAATATTTTTCAATATAGAAGCCCCGGGGGTGGTGGTCCTCGGGGCAGTGGGGGGGTCATGTGCCCTGCGATTATAATTAATAAAAGCCCCGGGGTTGGTGGTCCCCGGGGCTTGGGGGCCTTAGAGGACCCCAAAACATTAAAAATAAGAAGCCCTAGGGGTAGGCGGTCCCTGGGGCTGCGGGGGCCGTGTGCCCCCGCAAATATTTATGGAAAGCCCCGGGGGGTGGCGGTCCACGGGGCTTCGGGGGCCTTAGAGGCCGCCCACACATTAAAAATAGGATGCCCTGGGGTGTGGCGGTCCCTGGGGCTGCTGGGGGCCATGTGCCCCTCCGCAAATATTTATGGAAATCCCCAGGGTGGCAGTACCCGGGGCTACTGAGGCACAATATGGCTGCCAACACTTCCTGGTTTGGAGTGTTGACAGCCAATTAGAATTAAGCTTGTGATCGGGAGGGTGCGAGGATCCACTGTGCCTCTAAATATCGAAACTTTAATTTTTAGAGTTTCTCAGCAACTACTTAACGGATTTAAACCGTTTAAGAAAATTTCTCTTTCCGAACCAAGGGCTACCTTTTTGCCAATTTTGGTGTAATTACGTTCAACAGTTCAGGCTGTAGCCGTGTCTAAAGTTTCCTAAGGAAATTAACATGGAGAAAACATGTTTTGGGACCCCCATTTTATCTCAGCCCCCGCTTGCCAAATCACCTCGAAACTTTCTAGATAGGAGTTGACCAGAGCGGCCCAATAGTTTTGAAAATTTCGCAAAGATTCGTCGATCGGCGCCAAAGTTATTGGGAAAAGAAAAAATGCTTTTTGAATAGAAACAAGGTCCTAACTATAACTACCTACTGGCGACCGCCAGTAGGTAATATATATATGTGTGTGTGTGTGTGTGTGTGTGTGTGTGTGTGTGTGTGTAGAGAGAGAGAAGGAGAAAGAGAAAGAAGAGAGAGGGAGAGAGAGGGTGGTAATGCTGAGGGGTAGGAATTTATGGACCACTGCAGAATCTGGAACCTTCACTTATAGAAATGCAAAGAGAATGCATCATTTTAGCCAATGCTTGCGGTGTGAAGGGTATACTAGATAAGAAAATATAGTGGAATCCATACAAGTTTCGCAACCCAGGACTACACTGGGTGCCTAGTTTTCAGAAGTATCTGGGTTTAGTAGGATTTCCTTGCTGGCAAATGAGTCCGGGACCAAGTACTACAGCAACCTACATCACAAAAATGGGTCAATTTGCAAGGCACCAATGGTGAGGTTGCCGCATTGCGTTTTAGCACCTTTCCTGTCACAGACAGTCAGCCCAAACAAACAGGTGGGTTACTGGTTTTGCAAGAGAAGTGAGGGTGCACAGACTATTAGCCATAGCAACTCACACAGGTAACTGTTGTGGGGCAGTGGGGCTGGTTGGGGTGCAGGGTTGTGGAAGTCGACAGGCGACAGGATAAGTTATAATAAATAAATACATAAATAAATTAAAAACTTACTTAGCGCTCGCCGCATCGAGTCACTACTGACTGATAGAACAATTGTTATCATTATCATCAATTGTATTTCTCTTCATTTTTGTCTTCTAAATATAAGCCGGTGTGCAAGAAAGAGCACATTTTGCAAATTGTTCGCAGAATCACATTATAGTTTTTGATACCGCGTTGCATAAATAACCACTGTTCTAAAAAACAAAACCTTGGACACATTAAAAAAATGAAGAAGTTACCTTCAAACCCATTTGCCTTTCATTAGATTTTACGATTTGAATTGCTGCATGGTCAGAACAAAATTAGATCATTATAAGCTGCAGCTCAGTTGTTGACTCTGGGTAATGTGTGTTTTTGAACAACCAATAAACAATATATACCTCTGTGACCAGAAGTGTCTGATGAATGTAATGGTGCTTCACTTTTGTAAGCCGCTTACTGGGACAAGAAGTTGCTGAGAAAAATGTTCTCTCCTATTTCAATTATTTCCTATTTAGTTTTATTATTTTCTGATTTTAATAAATAACCTCAGCAGCTATGGCATTAAAATGAATTTCTGAGAATTTCTAAGTGCATGTGAAGATGTTATAACCAATGCTAACCATTAATTCACTTTAACTTTAATTAATGTATAATTGAAATATCCCTAAAATTGGTCAGTTATGGGAAGCTGCACAAATCACAACTCTCACATCCACATGAAAAGGATAACTCACACACTAAATTCAATGCTAATACCTGCACAATAAGTGTATCATCAATGTGGAAGATATGCAACACCACAACATCATTAAACAACATTAAACCAAAGAAAGGCATCATGCAGTACACACTGTAACATGATTATGAATGGTAATGCTAATGTGATATGTAAGTCACTTATCATCTCATCTGTGACATCATTGTTATTGTGTTCACTCAGCCACATATAAAATGTGCCTTTCTGGATAATTACCCCCAATCTGCCCTCCGGGGGAGGCAGAAAGCCCACAAGACACCAGGGAACTTTTATTTAAAAAGAATATATTGGTGGGGGCTGCCCACAGTGGGCATGGCCATGACCCCGCCTTAACAATGAGGTGAAGAGTCTTTCTGCCCCATCTGGGGACAGACAGGGACAATTACCCCAATCTGCCCCACAGGGAGGCACAAAGCCCACTAGACAGCAGTAGGAAAATATTATAGAGATGGGGGCTGCCACCATGGGCAAAGCCATGTCCCCACTCCAAAGAAATATGCTGACAGTCTTTCTGGCCCTCAGAGGGTGGATGGGGGTGATTACCCCCAATCTGACACTCAGGGGTGCAGAAAGACCACTAGACACTGGGGATCAAAAAATAATAATAATATTAAAGAATTACCTTATTCCAATACAAAAACTGCCCTTTTGCACGGATGGGCGGTTGCCCTCAACATGAAATGTGGAAACGTCAATATTTTCTGTCAAAAAACTAACCTGTGGTACCTGCAAAGTAGACATCCGGGTTAGTCCAAGGTGGTGTGCTTCACATGGGTCTCATGAATTTTTCTTTCCCACAATGCCCTGTAGACCTCAAACTTTGTCTAAAATCACACATTTTCCTTGCATTCCTGTGATTCCTACCACCCAGTGTTCTCCACTGGTCCAGATAAAAACGATACTACACTTGTGTGGCTGGGTCTAGTGACTGTGACAAAAAAGCATCAAAGCAGGTTCAATGGAATTCCCACAGAGGAATGCCCCCTGATCTCCTTGGTTTGATCCATTCCTGTCCCGGACTAAGCTCAGCCAATAAGTGGCAGCAGCATTTTTATCGGGACAAATGGGGAAACTCTGGGTAGTAGGAATATTTTCACCATATGAATTAGTCTATACTCGGTAAACAATAAAAAACCATTGTACAGTACAGCTCAGTTGTTGGCACATATCTATATTATCTACTGGCGGTCGCCAGTAGATAGTTATAATTAGGACCGTGTTTCCATAGGAAATCTGAAAATTCTATTTTGAATAACTTTGGCGCCGGTTGACGAATCCTTGTGAAATTTTCAAAATAGGTGGGGCACTCCGCTCCTACCCTGAAAGTCTTGGGGGGATTCGTCAAGCGGGGGCTGAGAAAAAAGGGGGGTCCCAAAACGCGTTTTCCCCATGCATTTTTCCATAGGAACCTTTAGTCCAAGGTACAGCCCGAACGGCTGAACAGAATTACTTGAAATTTGGCAGAGAGGTAGTCCTCAGGTCAGGGATGTGCCTTTTGGATATCTGGAGTCAATCTGTTCAGTAGTTCCTGAGAAAATTGCAGTTAAAGTACATACATATCTATAGGCGCGCACCGTGCGCGCACGGTGCGCGCACGGTGACGGGCACGAGTGCAATTATGATTGGTTGTTAGATGTCAGTAAACATTCGAATCGGTCGAAATCAGGAAGTGTCGGCCGACATTTTGTCTCTCGCAGTCTGAGGCAGTGAAAAACAAAGGTGGAGAACGTGAAAAGGGGGCATAGTGGACAGTTCCTGACCCCCTAGCCTTTGTCAGGGGGTCACTGAAGGATCCCCAAGGCCAAAAATGTTTTTCCTTTTTTTTGCGAAAAATCGCGGGGTGCGCTCACCGTGCACGCACAGCACGCACAACGCATCGTGGGCGCTCGGTGTGCGAAGCGCACTGAGTGCCCACAGCGCGCGCACGGTGAAAAACCTGAAAAAAAATATATATTAATAAATACATAACTTAGCATTTAAAAAACCGTACACATTCACTTAAAAAACCATAGGTTTCACACACGTTATAGTTAGGAATTAGCATTTAAAAAACCTTGCAAATTCACTTAAAAAACCATAGGTTTCACACATGTTATAGTTAGCTGGACATTTCCCTCGTAAAAAACCAATGAAATTCCCCCGTTATAGTTAGTGCAGGCAACTATAACTCACGCGACCGCAATCCTCTGCTGATGACGTCAGATATTACAAGGTTGCCCTGTGCTTTGGGACGCACTCCGCCACAGGCCGGTGACAGACCTTCGTTCCAGGGGAACTGGCAAGTTGGTAGCTGAATGAATACCCACTGGAGGGTTACTTTTAATAATGAAAGTTTACAGCGAAGCAACACCTACTGCAGGATTATAATTGACTCACATGCACTACGGATACCAGAATCCTTTGAAATTACTCACATGTTTTCACTTGAGAAAATAAATGCCTTTGAAACGTGAAGTGCAATTTGGGTTTTTGTTGTGGAAGCTGTTACTACACTGCCTTTGATAAAGAAGCTGGGGGCTTCGAAACGCGTAAGGTGCATTCATTCAGCTACCAACTTGCCAGTTCCCCTGGAAGAAAGGTCTGTCACCGGCCTGTGGCAGAGTGCGTCCCAAAGCACAGGGCAACCTTGATTTGTATATATATATATATATATATATCAACAAACACCCACTCTGCATTCGAGGGCCCTCTCGTTGTTTAAATATTTCCCAATTGCCGGCAGAAAGGAAGGCCTGCACGTAGTGTTCTTTCACGCAAATTTATTCAGCATGCCTCGGTTCCAAACATGTTTCGGGCAGCATTGCCCTTGATCACTGGCGTAGGCAAAGTCACAAAGCAGCAAAATTAGCAAAGAATTTAAAAGCGCAGCTGCGCCTTCTTAAATACACGCCCCTCACAACTCGGGTTCGCTTTGCATTGTTGTAGATGTAGTGTCTACGTTTTAAATGGCACATTGCATGTTGCTTCGTGATTCACTGTTAATCCTCAAGTAGGTATGCACGTTAGTTCCCCACTGCTCACCTTCCAAATGTCTTTTTTCAACCAGCTGGCAACACAACGCTCCCTTCAGCGCTAACAATTTCCAAGCGCCCGGGACCTGCAGTTCGGCAGTGGGGCCCTCACGATCTGAGTCAGACCGTAATAAATCAACAAACACCCACTCTGCATTCGAGGGCCCTCTCGTTGTTTAAATATTTCCCAATTGCCGGCAGAAAGGAAGGCCTGCACGTAGTGTTCTTTCACGCAAATTTATTCAGCATGCCTCGGTTCCAAACATGTTTCGGGCAGCATTGCCCTTGATCACTGGCGTAGGCAAAGTCACAAAGCAGCAAAATTAGCAAAGAATTTAAAAGCGCAGCTGCGCCTTCTTAAATACACGCCCCTCACAACTCGGGTTCGCTTTGCATTGTTGTAGATGTAGTGTCTACGTTTTAAATGGCACATTGCATGTTGCTTCGTGATTCACTGTTAATCCTCAAGTAGGTATGCACGTTAGTTCCCCACTGCTCACCTTCCAAATGTCTTTTTTCAACCAGCTGGCAACACAACGCTCCCTTCAGCGCTAACAATTTCCAAGCGCCCGGGACCTGCAGTTCGGCAGTGGGGCCCTCACGATCTGAGTCAGACCGTAATAAATCAACAAACACCCACTCTGCATTCGAGGGCCCTCTCGTTGTTTAAATATTTCCCAATTGCCGGGAGAAAGGAAGGCCTGCACGTAGTGTTCTTTCACGCAAATTTATTCAGCATGCCTCGGTTCCAAACATGTTTCGGGCAGCATTGCCCTTGATCACTGGCGTAGGCAAAGTCACAAAGCAGCAAAATTAGCAAAGAATTTAAAAGCGCAGCTGCGCCTTCTTAAATACACGCCCCTCACAACTCGGGTTCGCTTTGCATTGTTGTAGATGTAGTGTCTACGTTTTAAATGGCACATTGCATGTTGCTTCGTGATTCACTGTTAATCCTCAAGTAGGTATGCACGTTAGTTCCCCACTGCTCACCTTCCAAATGTCTTTTTTCAACCAGCTGGCAACACAACGCTCCCTTCAGCGCTAACAATTTCCAAGCGCCCGGGACCTGCAGTTCGGCAGTGGGGCCCTCACGATCTGAGTCAGACCGTAATAAATCAACAAACACCCACTCTGCATTCGAGGGCCCTCTCGTTGTTTAAATATTTCCCAATTGCCGGCAGAAAGGAAGGCCTGCACGTAGTGTTCTTTCACGCAAATTTATTCAGCATGCCTCGGTTCCAAACATGTTTCGGGCAGCATTGCCCTTGATCACTGGCGTAGGCAAAGTCACAAAGCAGCAAAATTAGCAAAGAATTTAAAAGCGCAGCTGCGCCTTCTTAAATACACGCCCCTCACAACTCGGGTTCGCTTTGCATTGTTGTAGATGTAGTGTCTACGTTTTAAATGGCACATTGCATGTTGCTTCGTGATTCACTGTTAATCCTCAAGTAGGTATGCACGTTAGTTCCCCACTGCTCACCTTCCAAATGTCTTTTTTCAACCAGCTGGCAACACAACGCTCCCTTCAGCGCTAACAATTTCCAAGCGCCCGGGACCTGCAGTTCGGCAGTGGGGCCCTCACGATCTGAGTCAGACCGTAATAAATCAACAAACACCCACTCTGCATTCGAGGGCCCTCTCGTTGTTTAAATATTTCCCAATCGCCGGCAGAAAGGAAGGCCTGCACGTAGTGTTCTTTCACGCAAATTTATTCAGCATGCCTCGGTTCCAAACATGTTTCGGGCAGCATTGCCCTTGATCACTGGCGTAGGCAAAGTCACAAAGCAGCAAAATTAGCAAAGAATTTAAAAGCGCAGCTGCGCCTTCTTAAATACACGCCCCTCACAACTCGGGTTCGCTTTGCATTGTTGTAGATGTAGTGTCTACGTTTTAAATGGCACATTGCATGTTGCTTCGTGATTCACTGTTAATCCTCAAGTAGGTATGCACGTTAGTTCCCCACTGCTCACCTTCCAAATGTCTTTTTTCAACCAGCTGGCAACACAACGCTCCCTTCAGCGCTAACAATTTCCAAGCGCCCGGGACCTGCAGTTCGGCAGTGGGGCCCTCACGATCTGAGTCAGACCGTAATAAATCAACAAACACCCACTCTGCATTCGAGGGCCCTCTCGTTGTTTAAATATTTCCCAATTGCCGGCAGAAAGGAAGGCCTGCACGTAGTGTTCTTTCACGCAAATTTATTCAGCATGCCTCGGTTCCAAACATGTTTCGGGCAGCATTGCCCTTGATCACTGGCGTAGGCAAAGTCACAAAGCAGCAAAATTAGCAAAGAATTTAAAAGCGCAGCTGCGCCTTCTTAAATACACGCCCCTCACAACTCGGGTTCGCTTTGCATTGTTGTAGATGTAGTGTCTACGTTTTAAATGGCACATTGCATGTTGCTTCGTGATTCACTGTTAATCCTCAAGTAGGTATGCACGTTAGTTCCCCACTGCTCACCTTCCAAATGTCTTTTTTCAACCAGCTGGCAACACAACGCTCCCTTCAGCGCTAACAATTTCCAAGCGCCCGGGACCTGCAGTTCGGCAGTGGGGCCCTCACGATCTGAGTCAGACCGTAATAAATCAACAAACACCCACTCTGCGTGAAAGAACACTACGTGCAGGCCTTCCTTTCTGCCGGCAATTGGGAAATATTTAAACAACGAGAGGGCCCTCGAATGCAGAGTGGGTGTTTGTTGATTTATTACGGTCTGACTCAGATCGTGAGGGCCCCACTGCCGAACTGCAGGTCCCGGGCGCTTGGAAATTGTTAGCGCTGAAGGGAGCGTTGTGTTGCCAGCTGGTTGAAAAAAGACATTTGGAAGGTGAGCAGTGGGGAACTAACGTGCATACCTACTTGAGGATTAACAGTGAATCACGAAGCAACATGCAATGTGCCATTTAAAACGTAGACACTACATCTACAACAATGCAAAGCGAACCCGAGTTGTGAGGGGCGTGTATTTAAGAAGGCGCAGCTGCGCTTTTAAATTCTTTGCTAATTTTGCTGCTTTGTGACTTTGCCTACGCCAGTGATCAAGGGCAATGCTGCCCGAAACATGTTTGGAACCGAGGCATGCTGAATAAATTTGCGTGAAAGAACACTACGTGCAGGCCTTCCTTTCTGCCGGCAATTGGGAAATATTTAAACAACGAGAGGGCCCTCGAATGCAGAGTGGGTGTTTGTTGATATATATATATATATATATATTACCTACTGGCGGTCGCCAGTAGGTAGTTATAGTTAGGACCCCTTTTCCATAAGAAATCCGCAACATTCTATTTTGAATAACTTTGGCGCCGGTCGATGAATCCTCGCCAATTTCTCAAAATAGGTGGGGCGCTACGCTCCGCTCCTACCCTGAAAGTCTCGGGGGGATTCGTCAAGCGGGGGCTGAGATAAAAGGGGGGTCCCAAAACGCGTTTTTCCCATGCATTTTTCCATAGGACCTTTAGAAAGAGCTACAGCCCGAACGGCTGAACAGAATTACTAGAAATTTGGCAGGGAGGTAGTCCGTAGGTCAAGGAAGTGCCTTTTGTAGGTTTGGTGTAAATCTGTTCAGTAGATTCTGAGAAAATAGCCTTTAAATCAATATATATATCTGAGCCCGCTTACGGTACGCTTACCGTACGCTTACCGTACGCATACGGTGGCGTGCGCGAGCGCGATTCTGATTGGCTCTTAGATCTTAGTAAACATTCGAATCGGCCGAAACCAGGAAGCGGCGGCCGCCATTTTGTGTGTTTCACTCAGAAAAAAAAGAGTGAAAACAAGAAAAGGGGGCAATGAGGAGAGTTACAGACCCCCTTACATTTGTGAGGGGGTCAAAGAAGGACTGTAAAGTACAAAGAAAACATTTATTGATTTTTAAAAAAATCACGGGGTACGCGTACGGTAAGCTTACGGTAAGCGTACGGAAGAAAAAAAAATTAAAAAAGAAATGAAATGCAGATTTAAGAGTTTAGATATTAGGGGGCTCTAAAAAGAGCCGTTTATGAAGTCATTTTTTTAGTGGTACCTACAAGTAAGTACCGATGCAGAGTCTAAGGTTCAAGAGGAAGACTCTGTTCCCTTCATCATTGAAGTGCACACCATCTCCTCTATAAATGTCTTGCATGTCATAACGCAAGTTGTTGTGGTAAATGGCACCCATACCATAGTCACGGAGGAAAGCAGAAACAGATTTGTTGACGTGCTTTCTTGCTTTGTCAATCTGCGGACAGAAATGATTGGACCAGTTCCATTTTTGCCTTTGGCATATGTTGGAAAACACAAAGGCAGTTTTAGGGAAAAGTGAAAACAGTTGTGCAAAGGTGTCCTTCATAAGCATTTCCAGACCTACCCCAGTCAAAGTGCCTAGGTCATTGCCACCACAGTGCACTATTATGAGGTCAGGGTGTTGGATTTGCATGAAGGATTTCACCAATGGCATCAATTGGTGCCACTTTAACCCTCTCTGACCAATCCATTTAATGTCTACATTTGGCAAAGCAAGGTCTCTCACCATATCTGTTTTCTCTGCAAACGTTTCACTCCAGAAGACATAGCTGTGCCCTACAATCCACACTGTGAACATCTTCAAAGGAGAACTGGATGCACTCAGGAGGTGTCTTTCAGTAGAATGGCAATATGAAAAGAAAGACAGTTTGGAAATGGAGGCATACATATTTTTTTCAAAACAAAAAGAACTGATTGGCTGTTTCATACCATTCTAGAATAAAAACTAGGCTGTATGTGTAAATTAATAGAAGCATGTTTTGTATTGGTACAAAAAAATGTGTTACCAAAGAACAGTACTATGGATTTGCTGTTAGGTTTGAAAAGTCAAGCACTCTTGCTCTGTGGAATTGAAACATTGTGTGGCGAACTTCTGACCTAACTCCACACAGCAGTGTTCCATGAGCTGTTGCTATGGTAGCAGGCAGAAGTCAAGTTGGGGGAAGGGTACTAGGCAGAAGTCAAGTTGGGGGCAGGGTACTTTTGGAAAAGGGTTCGTTTTCAACCAATAGAAATGTGTGATTACATTTGAAAAAAAGGGGGAAGCACTGAGATTTGAAACTTACATGTATATGTGTGGAAAAATAGAGGGAAAGTTTGCCATTATCTGGTTCTGCTGAGAGGAGAGAGGTGAACAGAACAGCGATCCTGGCTCTGATAATCTGCTGTTTGAGTGCCACATTTCTTTCACAACTAACTAATTTTAAAGGTGAGGTTAGAGTTTGAGAGGAGATGTAGGCAGCCACCCAGGTTACACATGGTGGTGGTCTGAAAAAGCAGTTTGGACATGTGCATTTAAAAAAATCAAAAAAGTGGTTTCATAATGTGTCAGTCTGTAAAAGTGATTTTCACTTGCCAAAAAAAAGAGCAGTGAGTGTGCATTCAAATTGGCAAAGAAATTTCGTTTTGGGACTAATGTGAAAACATGACTCTGTGTGGAAATAGGAATTACAGGCAGAGATTTATTGCGTTTTTTTCTGGTGATTTCACAGTTGCATTAGTAGGAAAAAGGGGGAGCGATTTTTTGGGGGAAGAAGCAGACTCTTAGCACACACCCATCTGCTTGCCATGTATAATCATGCACAGTATTTACAAGCGAGTGGGGTTTTCAGGTTTTAGTCTGTAATGCAAATACATTCAGCATCACTAAGGCTGGTTGCCCTTGCTGGAATGTAGGCAGCCACCCAGGTTACACATGGTGGTGGTCTGAAAAAGCAGTTTGGACATGTGCATTTAAAAAAATCAAAAAAGTGGTTTCATAATGTGTCAGTCTGTAAAAGTGATTTTCACTTGCCAAAAAAAAAGAGCAGTAAGTGTGCATTCAAATTGGCAAAGAAATTTCGTTTTGGGACTAATGTGAAAACATGACTCTGTGTGGAAATAGGAATTACAGGCAGAGATTTATTGCGTTTTTTTCTGGTGATTTCACAGTTGCATTAGTAGGAAAAAGGGGGAGCGATTTTTTGGGGGAAGAAGCAGACTCTTAGCACACACCCATCTGCTTGCCATGTATAATCATGCACAGTATTTACAAGCGAGTGGGGTTTTCAGGTTTCAGTCTGTAATGCAAATACATTCAGCATCACTAAGGCTGGTTGCCCTTGCTGGAATGTAGGCAGCCACCCAGGTTACACATGGTGGTGGTCTGAAAAAGCAGTTTGGACATGTGCATTTAAAAAAATCAAAAAAGTGGTTTCATAATGTGTCAGTCTGTAAAAGTGATTTTCACTTGCCAAAAAAAAAAGAGCAGTAAGTGTGCTTTCAAATTGGCAAAGTAATTTTGTTTTGTGACTATTGTGAAAACATGACTCTGTGTGGAAATAGGAATTACAGGCAGAGATTTATTGCGTTTTGCTCTGGTGATTTCACAGTTGCATTAGTAGGAAAAAGGGGAAGCGATTTTTTGGTGCAGAAGCAGACTCTTAGCACACACCCAGCTCCTTTCCATGTATAATCATGCACAGTATTTACAAGCGAGTGGGGTTTTCAGGTTTTAGTCTGTAATGCAAATACATTCAGCATCACTAAGGCTGGTTGCCCTTGCTGGAATGTAGGCAGCCACCCAGGTTACACATGGTGGTGGTCTGAAAAAGCAGTTTGGACATGTGCATTTAAAAAAATCAAAAAAGTGGTTTCATAATGTGTCAGTCTGTAAAAGTGATTTTCACTTGCCAAAAAAAAAGAGCAGTAAGTGTGCTTTCAAATTGGCAAAGAAATTTCGTTTTGTGACTAATGTGAAAACATGACTCTGTGTGCAAATAGGAATTACAGGCAGAGAACCATTTTTAAAGCAATTTTTTAAAAAAACAAATGAATAAATATTTTTTTGAGTGGGTATGGTAAGTC
Source organism: Triturus cristatus (assembly GCF_964204655.1). NCBI lineage: Eukaryota > Metazoa > Chordata > Amphibia > Caudata > Salamandridae > Triturus > Triturus cristatus. The sequence goes on along the minus strand of NC_140592.1, from coordinate 896,403,607 downwards.
AATAATAATAATTGTACTCTCAAAGACCTTGTAATGTGATAATTGATTTTTAGTGTTTTAAAAAAAAAAAAAAAAAAAAAGTACGCGAAAAAAAAAAGTTTTAAAAAACATATGTAAAAAAAAGATGAAAGATAAGGTTGGCTCTTAAAAGAACCGTTGTGTTCATGCAGGGACAGAGGAAAGAAAGAATGGGAAAATTATTCAAAGCGACAAGTGTGCTGATCTATTTTGTTGTTCACTAGGGAAACACTGGTCTCCCTATGGCAAATTAGATCTTGACAAAAGGCGCATCGAATATCAACCCTCCGAAATCGAGGGTTCATTTCCAGAGGGCCAGCAAAAGGAGATGCTCCCCCCACAGATGAAGGGCTCACCTGACCTGCAGAAGAAGGAGTCAGCTCTGCAGATGATGGTCCAGGCTGAGCTGCTGTGGATGTACTTGCTTGTCTTTCTGAAGAGTTACCTCCAAAAAGATGACCATGTGTCCTTCTGTGTACATCCTTGAGGTGTCTCTTCATGGTATGATTCCCAAAGGAATACTTCCTGTCAGGATTACCTCTTGAAAGTACACGCTGACACAGCTTGCAAGTTACTAAGGGTGCATTCACCTTTTGCTGGCCTTCAGGAAAAGTAAAATAATCCCATACATAAGAGGGCTTTTGTTTCCTCGCTCTCTGCCTCAAAACAGTGCTGCTAGTGCTAGCCTCACTCTCAGAAGAGCTCTGCTGTTCTGCCATCGTATCACAAACACAACCCAGCTCCTTCTCCTAAGGGATCACAAGCAGAAATGAGAGGAATGGGTGTGGTGTAGGAGAGTTCTAGAACTGAAAGTAGTTTCAACCAATCAAAAGTTGTGTTTTATGATCACATGACCTACCGTACGCTTACGGTACGCTTACGGTACGCTTACGGCAAAAGTGCGCATGCGCGTAAAAAAGACACGCGCTTGCGCGCATGCGCATAACAGTCACTACCCGACACTTCCGCGTAACGTGCGCGTGTAGCGTACGCGCGCACGCGTCCCACGCGGAGTACGCGCGGCTACGCAAATTGCGTAACTATACGCAAGCAGCGTAGAAAAATTACGGGCGTTGCGTAAACCGTACGCTTACCGTAAGCTTACGGTACGCGTACTAAAAAAATAATTAAAAAAAAAAAAATGTACTGCAAATAAATTTTACGTTTATTTTAAAAAATATATTAAAAAAAACATATTAAAGAATTTTAAAAATTTAACCATCGTCTTTATAAAAGGTAAGAAAATTAAAATATGTTAAAAAAAATAGAAGAAAAAAAAAACAATTAGCATTTAAAAAACCTTGCAAATTCACTGAAAAAACCATGGGTTTCACACACGTTATAGTTAGGAATTAGCATTTAAAAAACCTTAGAAATTCAGTGAAAAAACCATAGGTTTCACACACGTTATAGTTAGGAATTAGCATTTAAAAAACCTTAGAAATTCAGTGAAAAAACCATAGGTTTCACACATGTTATAGTTAGCTGGACATTTTACTCGTAAAAAACCAATGAAATTCCCCCGTTATAGTTAGTTCAGCTAACTATAACTCGCGCGCCCGCAATGCACTGCTGATGACGTCACATATTACATAACTCATGACATGGTCAGTGACATCACTCATGACATCACTGATGACATCTCAAATGACATCACTGATGACCTCACTGATGACATCATCCTTGTGATAGAGTGGCAGACCTCCTCTTCCCCTAATAAAACCTTTGATACACACATTCAAAAATAGAGACTAAAATTTACAAAAGAATGGACATACCAATAACAGTTACAACAACCTCTTCAGTAATTCTAAGATCCACATACACATCCACTCATTCACCAACAGTCCAATACAGTCACTCATACATGTACTCACTTATCATATGTACTCATACACCTATACATCCTGTTACACAATGCCACTCATCCATAGAGCTACTCACACACATAGTCACTCATGCTAATAAAGAATCAAACATACATTTACTTGCATATACAGTTATACACACACCACCACACTTACTTCTACGGAAACTTACACATACTTAGTCTTTTAAACAATCACTTATAGAAATACATACTTATTCATACAGGAACTCTTTCAATCTCTCACTCTCACATATACTCACATATATAAACCAATAGTCACATATACTAGTTTTAAACATATGTAGTTACTCATAAAGACACTATTGAGACAGTCATTCACTCACTAACACACCCATACACACACACATCCACCCATGCAGTCCTGCACACATGCTCTGTTCAACACATACAAACAGTGAGTCACTCATTCATGCACCTATGCACTACGTAATACCCCCCACCAAACCATGCAGACACTCATACTGATACTCAAAAAATCAACTAATAACCTATATAGACACCCATGTAGCTACTCACCAACCCATGCAGCCACTTATACACAAAGTGAAAAAATGATACAGATATTTATATATTTAAACATTACTCACTAAGCCATGTATTCACTATGATACACTTAATCAGTCAGTTACACAATCAATTTTTCAAAAAGAAATCATCCATTTAGACAGTAATATACCCATTTATTCTTCCATCGACCTTGAGATATACATATATAAAACATATTTAATTTTCAGAAAAACACACATTCACTGGATGATGTCATCAGTGAGGTCATCAGTGATGTCATTTGAGATGTCATCAGTGATGTCATGAGTGATGTCACTGACCATGTCATGAGTGATGTAATATGTGACGTCATCAGCAGTGCATTGCGGGCGCGCGAGTTATAGTTAGCTGAACTAACTATAACGGGGGAATTTCATTGGTTTTTTACGAGTAAAATGTCCAGCTAACTATAACATGTGTGAAACCTATGGTTTTTTCACTGAATTTCTAAGGTTTTTTAAATGCTAATTCCTAACTATAACGTGTGTGAAACCTATGGTTTTTTCACTGAATTTCTAAGGTTTTTTAAATGCTAATTCCTAACTATAACGTGTGTGAAACCCATGGTTTTTTCAGTGAATATATATATATATATATATAATCTACTGGCGGTCGCCAGTAGAGAGTTATAGTTAGGACCGTGTTTCCATAGGAAATCCGCAACATTCTATTTTCAAAATAGGTGAGGCGCTCCGCTCCGCTCCTACCCTGAAAGTCTCGGGGGGATTCGTCAAGCGGGGGCTGAGAAAAAAGGGGGGTCCCACAACGCGTTTTCCCCATGCAATTTTCCATAGGGACCTTTAGTCCAAGGTACAGCCCGAACGGCTGAACAGAATTACTTGAAATTTGGCAGAGAGGTAGTTCTCAGGTCAGGGATGTGCCTTTTGCAGGTCTGGTGTCAATCTGTTCAGTAGTTCCTGAGAAAATCAAAAGTAAAATCATATATAGATGTGGGCGGAGCCTAACCACACATCTCATCCTGAGATCTGATTGGCTGTCAGCAATTCATCCAAGAAATGTTGGCAGCCATCTTGGGACCAATATACATGATAGCACCTCATTAAAAAGCATTGCAGTTAATAGAAGGTTTTAAGACTTTAGTTACATTATAAATCATTTGTTGATGGTACCATACTCATTTTAGGAATTGTGGTATGTTCTAAGGTGATTTCACCATGTGAAAAAGCTTTCTGCTGGGATATCATGATTGAGAGAAAAATATTTTCTCATGCTTTTCCCACAGAGGTTTGGAAGGTGATCTATAAACTAAACTGAGAGCTTATTTTCTGTAAATTCACATTATCTTTCTCAGTCATGTGAGAATGAAGTCTGACATTCTCAGTAAAACATGTACATCCAACAAGGGCAGAGACTGTCAGTTGATTCCTTTGTGTTCTACTGCAGCTTCCCAGAGTGTTCCAAAGAACAACTAGAGCGCTAACAGTCCTACTTATGATAAACGTATGGCACACCTGAAGCCATCTAGCTTGGATTAAAGTGGTAACTCTTAAAACATTTAATTTAAAAAGGAACAAAATGAGGGGGTTCATTTTTCCATAAAAAGTATGATTAGTGCTGCAGAGAGAAAAATTAGGGCACATTTTGAGTGACTTCTCAAATCCTCTTCTATTTCATTAAAAAATTCTGACATGCAGACTGAAACATGCACTTTCAATACCAGCAGCAGTTTTCGCTGGTGAGCAGTAGCTTTACTACAGTGATCTAATGAGCAAAAAGAGTGCTAACATTCTGAATTTATGGCAAATGTGTGACACATCTGAATGCCTTCTTGATGGAATCAAAGTAAAAAACTGAAAGTATTACCTACTGAGGAGACTGCAGTAAATGAGGAAATTAGGAAACTTCATAACAAATAAGTCTCCCAAGATGGCCACCAGAGACAAAAGAGCCCAAATGTAGCCCAAATATCACCCAGATGTAGCCCAAGTATAGCCCAATGACAGAATGTCACAGAGTGTTCTTAAAAACAACTAGAGCGCTTACTGTCTTCATTATGACAAAAGTATGGCACACCTGAAGCCATCTTGATTGGAATAAACTGGTAAAACTTAAAACATTTAATTTAAAAAGGAGCACAATGAGGGGGTTCATTTTGCCATAGAAATTATGATTAATGCTGAAGAAAGAAAATAAGGGCACATTTTGAGTGACTTCTCAAATAAATCCTCTTCTATTTCATTAAAAAATTCTGACATGCAGACTGAAACATGCACTTTTAATACCAGGAGCAGACTTCCATGGTGAACAGTAGCTTTACTACAGTGATCTAATGAGCAAAAAGAGTGATAACATTCTGAATTTATGGCAAATGTGTGACACATCTGAATGCCTTCTTGATGGAATCAAAGTAAAAAACTGAAAGCATTTCCTACTGAGGAGACTGCAGTACATGAGGAAATTAGGAAACTTCATAACAAATAAATCTCCCAAGATGGCCACCGGAGACAAAAGAGCCCAAATGTAGCCCAAAATCACCCAGATGTAGCCCAAATATAGCCCAATGACAGAAGTGTGCAAAACACTTATTATTTTGTGTTTTCTCAGTGTTATATAGTGCAGACTTGTCAGGTATTGGAGTGCTTTACATGAGCATTGGTTACATCACACAAGAACAAATTCATTTTGGTTGTAGACATGGGGAGACTAAGTGATTTGACCAGAATCACAGAATGTCGAGCTGAAGCAGAAACTCCAACCTAGTTCCCCAGTTGCAAAGTCTGCAGTTCTGGAAGTAACACCACATCCTCTCCCCTAAGTGCAAAATTTAATCAAGTGGTCAACTGGATAAAAAAACATAAAGATAACAAATAATTTAAAAGTGCTTTGTCGCTATTTGAAAACTCAGAAAATATGTCCTTATTTTAGTCTTTTAGAGCACTAACCATAATTTTGATGCCAATAAGACCCTCTCATATATGTAATTTCTAAAGGAAATGCTCTAGGTATTACAGTTTTGATTACATCAAGATGACGTCAGGCGTTCCACACTTTTGTAATAAATATAGAATGTTAGCAATCTAGTTGTTCATTGGGATACTGTTGAGAGGCAGAGGCCAGGGGCACGGACTCTGAAAATTGAAGGCAGGTAGGAGAGTGCAGAGGCAACAATTTGACCACACTGGGCAGGCAGGAAGGGCAGTGGCAGCACAACAGACTATGGAGGGCAGTGGAATGGGGGCAGGGGCAACAAACCAACAATACAGGACTGGCAAGAGAGGCTGTGGCAATATAATAGACCATTGCGGGCAGAAGGAAGAGGCAGTGGTAGTACAACCATACATGCCAACAGACCCGTTTTAGCCAGGAAACGTCCAATGTTTTTAAGTTCAAATGGGCTTTATTTGATCTGTCTCCTGTCTACAATCTCCTCTTTTTCAATGTAACTCAAAGGGGAAAATCAATACCCCATTTTTTTTTTCAAAATCTCCCTCTTACCAAGTTCAAAATGTTCACAAGTATGGTACATTGAATCATGGTAGGCAGGAGAAATTGGGGTAGGGACATGGACTCGGATAACAGAGGACAGGAGGAACATGGAGAGGTGCACCAAACTGACCCTACAGGGCAGGCATCAGGGTTTGCAGCAGCACAATACACCACACAGCGCATGCGGGACGGGAGTGCAGCACAACAATCCATAGAAAGCAATAGGGAGGGGACAGGACCATGCACATGGACAACAGAGAACAGATGGGAAAGAGGCAATGGTAGCTAGCTGACCATAATGGACAGACAGGAGAGAAAGCTGCAGCATAACAGACCATAATGGGCAGGAGGGACGGATCAGGGGCATTAAAATGGAACAGACAAGCCAGGAGGGAGGGAGTAGGGGTCTGCACATGTAAACAGAGAGCTGGGGGCAAGGGGGCAGGGCAGGAGCAGCAAGATAGCCATGGAGGTCAGGCAGAATGGGCACTAGAAGCAAGACACACCATGAAGAGCAACAGTGAGACTGTCATGGCATACACACAGACCATGGAGGGAAGGTGGGAGGGGTCAGGGGCAGCTAACTGACCACACAGGGAAGGTGGGAGGGGCCATGGCAGCACAGAAGACCATGCATGGCAAGTGGGAAGGTTAGTGGCAGCACAATGGCTATGATGGGCAAGAAGGAGGGTGCAGGGGCATGCACAAAGGACGATGGAGGATAGAAGGGAGGGTCAGGACCTGTGCACAGACAAGAAAGTTCAGGGGAAGGGGCCTCACAACAGACAGCACGGGGCAGGCAGGAGGAGCAGTTGCAGCACAACAGACCAGGGAGGGCAGAAGGGTGTGGCAGTACAATGGACCATGTAGGACAGGAGGAAGAGGATAGGGGCATGGCATGTGGACAGGCAGGGTGGAGGTGGCAGGGACAGGTTATAGTCATCTGACAATGCTAGGCAGGTTGGAGGGGAGTGGCAGCTCAACAGAACACTCAGAGTAGATAGGAGTGGCAGGTCCATGGAACATGGTGGGCAAAAAGGATGGAGCAGGGGCATGCACAAAGACATCGGAGGGCGGGGGAAGGAGAATAGGGGCAGCAAGCTAAGCACAGAGTTTAAGCAGGAGGTCAATGATGGGGCATAGAATTGGGCAATGGAGGGCAGGAGGAGTGGACTGGTACATCATACTAAATTGAGGGCAGTGGCAGCACATCAGACCATGCAGGGCAGGAGGGAGGAGGCTAGTCCATGGATTCACACAACAGAGGATAGGGAGGAGGGGGATGGGGCAGCAAGCTAACTGTTCAGAGAAGGCAGGTATTAAGAACTTTATTGTTTTTAAAACGTGTGTCTGTGCGAACTACTTAAAATATGAACAAGTATGCAGCATAATCTCACTTTTATTCAGGAAGAAGAGGACGTTTGTGACTGTGACTCCGGGTTCACTTGGCAGAAACACCCCCTGACCCTCCACCCCCTATCGCAAAATGTAATGCCCGTGAAAAGGGTAGGTGAACACAGTGTTATATAGAACATAGTCCTGAGAGCACGATTGAAAATGAAAACTAGATATAGTGTATGGTATAAACTATGCACCAAAAAGTGTGATATAAGATGAACCGGGCGTGAAATATAATATGCAATACATTGTGCGCTATGACAGATTCATTGGAGAGCGTGAGATAGCACAGGCACTAGCGCGTGCTATGCGATATGCGATATGCGCCTTGGAGTGTAATATGCACAGGGCACTAGTCTCTAAAGTTGTAATATAAAATATGTGCTGGGGAGTGTAACGTTGCATATGCACTGTGACAAACATATGGATCCCAGATTGTAATATGTATGGCATAGCACTGTGCGTTATAACATAGGCATCGAGGAAGGCACGTTAGATGGGGCAATATAACCCGTGCGAATACAAGTGTGGCATGACATATTCACGGGGTGGTGTTACAGTGCACATGGGCTAGAGAGTGTCATAGCATATGCACTAGCTAGTGGAATACAACACAGAGGTGTGTGGCACTCGGCAGGCACTGGTGGGTGTAACACAGCATTGGGCTCTGCCAGGAGCGCGCTGTGACTCTCAAGTGATGTTCGTCCCCTTTCCAGAGAGTAAAATAAAAAGTATTACACATCCGGCAGTGGATGTCTGTTTTATTAACCGTGAGGGAGGTTTCTTGCATAGTTTTGGTCGAATTTTTGTCGAATCCCCTTTGAATGGCTTGGTGTGCATGTGTATTAAATGTGCCCGTCAATAGCTACCCATGTTTGTATAAATAAACGACAAGGGTGTCTACCAGGATTAGGCACGGTAGGGCATCAGACATGTCAGAGCTTCACTAGTGGTGTAAATACATTCCACGTGGATTCATTGTATGCATAGTCGCCTTTTAATGAATATCACGCAAATCGTCATGGTGATAGGTACGTACGGTTTGTCCAGCATGTCCTAGGTGTGTCTATAAATATATATTTTTTAAAAATAATAAAAAACAGTGGCCGGCCCTGGGGATTGGGGTCAAAAAAATATAATTAGGAGACAGGCCCTGGGGGATGGGGTCATCAGGGCCAATAAATTAGAATAAGAAGGGGAACCACACAGCCCCACTTCTTAAAAAATTAAAATAAATAAAAGACTGGCATCGTGCCGGAGGCCACGCCCCTCCTTGCAGCACTCTGCAAACGCGCCCCCTGGCAAGTTGTAAGTTGGGGAATTAATTCCTCTTCAATACTGAGGGTCCCTGAGGGCCAACTAGCCCAACAGGCATCTCCAGTATGCGCCAGGGAGCTGCGCTGCAGACAGGTGTTCTGAGGCCCAGCCCCTTTTTACACCTCTCTGCAACGCAGCTCTGTGGCGCTTACTGGAGGCACCTAGTGGTCTAGTTTGACCCTAGGAACCCTTAGGATTCAAGGGGACTTAATCTCTCAACTTAGAACAGCCACAGGGTGCATTTACACAGTGGTGAAGGGAGGGGACGGGGCCTGAGGTGACGTGTGCAAACACGCACTATGGCACGTTTTAAATTGGGGATATAATTTCCCTTCAATACTGAGCCCACCAAGTGCTGCCAGTAAGCGCCACTGAGCTGCATTGCAGAGAGGTGGTCCAGGCCGTGCCACTTTTTACACCTCTCTGCAACGCAGCTCTGTGGCACTTACTGGAGGTACCTAGTGGGCTAGTTGGACCCTAGGGACCCTCAGGATTCAAATGAACTTAATCTCCCAACTAAAAACGGACACAGGGCGTGTTTACACAGTGGTGAAGGGAGGGGACTGGGCCTGAGTTAACGTGTGCAAAAACGCCCTGTGGCCTGTTTTAAGAGGTAGTTTTAATCCCCCTGCCCTATTATATACTAGGGGCTTACAGAAGAGGTCATGCTAATCACAGGGGGACCCCAACGCATAATGTTCCCTAGTGTATGTAGGTGTTTTCACTGTATTCTAAGTGTCTTTTAACATAGCACTGGCTCTAGGACTGGTTAGTCAGACTCAGTTACCACCAGTATCCGTCTGAAAAAGTTGAGGGTACAGGATGATTTTGCAACAAGGCTTCTTTCTGCTTTTCTTTTTGTTCTTTCTGCACGTTATCCTTCTTCCTGCACTTTTCTTCGTCTTTGAGGACTTCTGTTGCTTCTTTCTGCACTTCTTTTTTTTCTTTCTGTGGATTTTTTCTTCTTTCTTCACATGTCCTATCTCTGTAGGCATAGTTAGAAATTAGCATTTAAAAAACCTTTGAAATTCACAGAAAAAACCATAGGTTTCAGGAACGTTATAGTTAGGAATTAGCATTTAAAACACCTCAGAAATTCACTGAAAAAAACATAGGTTTCAGGGGTGTTATAGTTAGCTGGACTTTTCACTTGTACAAAACCATTGAAATTCCCCCGTTATAGTTAGTTCAGCTAACTATAACTCGCGCGCCCGCAATGCACTGCTGATGACGTCACATATTACATCACTCATGACATGGTCAGTGACATGACTCATGACATCACTCATGACATTTCAAATGACATCAATGATGACATCACTGATGACATCATCCTTGTGATAGAGTGGCAGACCTCCTTTCACCCTAATATAATCTTTGATACACACATTCAAAAATAGAGACTAAAATTTTCAAAACAATGGACATACCAATACCAGTTACAACAACCTCTTCAGTAATTCTAAGATCCACATACACATCCACTGATTCACCAACAGTCCTATACAGTCACTCAAACATGTACTCACTCATCATATGTACTCATACACCTATACATCCTGCTACACAATGCCACTCATCCATAGAGTTACTCACACACATAGTCACTCATGCTAATAAAGAATCAAACATACATTTACTTGCATATACAGTTATACACACACCACCACACTTACTTCTACGGAAACTTACACATACTTAGTCTTTTAAACAATCACTTATAGAAACACATACTTATTCATACAGGAACTCTTTCAATCTCTCACTCTCACATATACTCACTTATATACACCAATAGTCACATATACTAGTTTAAAACATGTAGTTACTCATAAAAACACTATTGAGACAGTCATTCACTCACTAACACACCCATACACACACTCATCCACCTATACAGTCCTGCATACATGCTGTCTTCATCACATACAAACAGTGAGTCACTCATTCATGCACCTATGCACTACGTAATGCCCCCACCGAACCATGCAGACACTCAGACTGATACTCAAAAAACCAACTAATAACCTATATAGACACCCATGTAGCTACTCACCAACCCATGCAGCCACTTATACACAAAGTGAGAGACTGATACAGATATTTACATATTTAAACATTACTCACTAAGCCATGTATTCACTATGATACACTTAATCAGTCAGTTACACAATCAATTTTTCAAAAACAAATCATCCATTTAGACACTTATATACCCATTTATTCTTCCATCGACCTTGAGATATACATATATAAAACATATTTAATTTTCAGAAAAACACACATTCACTGGATGATGTAATCACTGACGTCATCAGTGATGTCATTTGAGATGTCATCAGTGATGTCATGAGTGATGTCACTGACCATGTCATGAGTGATGTAATATGTGACGTCATCAGCAGCGCATTGCGGGCGCGCGAATTATAGTTAGCTGAACTAACTATAACGGGGGAATTTCAATGGTTTTGTACAAGTGAAAAGTCCCGCTAACTATAACACCCCTGAAACCTATGTTTTTTTCAGTGAATTTCTGAGGTGTTTTAAATGCTAATTCCTAACTATAACGTGCCTGAAACCTATGGTTTTTTCTGTGAATATATATATATATATATATATATATATATATATATATATATATATATATATATATATATATATATATATATACATATATATATTAAGTATCAGAATCCTGTTATGCCTGGGATCCCCCAAGAAACAGGTACGGACCACAGCGTGTTCTTAAAGATCCTTAGGTGCAGTTTATTGCAGTCAAATTAGCAGAATATTCAGCATTTCGGCATTACAGCATTACGCTTTTCGACAGTGGAACACTTGGCCAATCCGCATTATGTACTGGTGAAAACAGTGAAGAAATACTTAAGTTTACACAAGTCACTATTATAGAAATATAAGAAACCTTTCTACATCTCTTCATATGCAAAAATGTTTAAATTCACATTTCATTATGTGCAAATTTACAAATATCAGTGAATAAATAAGTGTGTGAAAATAAAGTGCAAGTGCAATAAATAATAATGGTAATATTCACCAGTTATTTAAGACGGCATAACTGTTAAAAAATTATATAATGATATTTAAATTGAGAAGCCTATATGGTGTTGTAACATATTCAGGTGTTTATATGCAAATACAGTACATTTTCTCTCATAGGCCCCCTGTGGGTTTTGAGCAGAAAAAAGTTTTCTCTTAACATTCCATCAATCTTATATTTCCCAAATGAATAGCGAGTGCTCAAATAGAGAGTGTTCACTGGGAAAAAATCACAGAGTATTCAAAGACAAAAGGATGCCAAAACATGAATCATAAGTATTTTAACAATAAATAAGCAAATACCACTTAAAAATCCACCCCAAATAAATATTTGGGACTCTCACCCAGTAAAAAAACCGGCTGAATCAAAGGTAAAAAGACCGGAAGCTCCAGTTAAGAACCCATGATAAAACCCCGTCTAAAAACAGGATAAAAGGGCCAACGAATAAAACAAGAAGTATCAAAAAAAGTGGTTGAATACAATTACAGATCAGGATATTCACACATAATATGATTATAAAAAATGATGCAGTTCCTCTCCATTATTTAAACCCTTGGGCATTTTGGTATTGAGAGTTAGTATGTAATGTGACTCCAGTTGTCTGAGTTTCTTTTCCCTGTTACCCCCTCTAATTGATTTCGGTACTGTGTCAATAACTTAGTAGCAAAGTTCTTTAAGGTTGTTTTTATGAACATGTTTAAAATGTCTAGCTACTGGGTAACTGGTATCCGAGTTCACTATAGCTCTCAGATGCTGCAAAATGCGATTAAAAGCTTGCAATTTGGTACTACCCCCATATCTTAATTTGCAGGTACATTCTAAAACGTAAACCGCAAATTCTGTACGACATGTTAGCATTTTGGTAATCTTCATAGGTTTAGGATCAAATGCTGTAGTTAGCTCATTTGTATTTTTACCAAATTTGCAGGCTCTACAAGAGCTACACTTAAAGAAACCCTTCTTCTTAGACAGCCAATTAGATGTTGATAGAACCTCTGGACTGGATCTAACCAGTGCATCCCTCATAGAAGGAGCACGCCTAAAGGTGATATTGGGTAATTCAGGCACCATTTGAGACATAGTAAAATCTGTTTTAATAATGGGCCAGTTTTTATAGATTATCTTTCTATGTTGTTTCTCTTGTTGGCTGTATGCTGTAATGAGTCTTATAGTGTTATCTGGTTTAGTCGAGTTCCTGTCATTATGTGTATTCACAGTTGTTTCCTCACCAGTAGTTAAAATGTTAGCTTTATTCATGGCTACCATTAGATCATTCTCTTTGTATCGCTGATTGATAAATCTTTGGAACGCCTCCATTTGGCAGTTCTTGAGGTCGTTATCTGAATTACAGATACGTTTAATCCTCAAGAATTCCCCATAAGGGATACTTTTAATCAAATGGTTAGGGTGAGAACTACTGGCGTGTAGTACCGCATTCCCTGCAATACTTTTTCTGTGTAATTTAGTGTGAATAAGATTGTCTTTGATGTAGATCTCAACATCCAAGAATTGTATTTTTTCCTCACTAACTTCTGCTGTGAAGCTTAGGTTCAACTCATTATTATTCATAGTGTTAACAAAATCATATGCTGTTTCTATAGTGCCCTCCCAGATGACGAATACGTCATCTATGAATCGCCACCACTGTTTCACATGTGTTTCAAACAGCTTTTTGTGAGTGGCCCTGAGGACATGCTCCTCCCACCAGCCAACGTGGAGACACGCATAGCTGGGGGAAAAACATGCCTCCATCGCCACCCCGCAAAGCTGCTGAAACACCTCTTTGTTAAAAATGAAGTAGTAATTGGTCAGACAGATGTTAATCATATCTAGGATCATTTTATTATGTTGATGGTATTCACTGGAACGTTTAGATAAGAAGTGTCAACTGGCCATTATCCCATCAGTATGGCATATACTAGTGTATAATGAACTTATATCCATGACCAGCAGGATATATTCATATTTCCATTCTACAGATTGTATCTTGGATAGGAAAATGCCAGTGTCACGAATGTAGGAAGGTAATGTCTCTACATAGTCACGGAGAAAATAATCGACATATTTAGACATAGATTCTAATTGTCCTTTTTGTGCCGATATGATGGGCCTTCCTGGTACCGGATTTATCTTCTTGTGTACCTTAGGAATAAAGTAAAGTACTGATGTGATGGGATAATCATTTTTTAAAAAATCTAATTCGTTTTTACTCAATAATCCCCTTCTTCTCCATTTCGATAGTTCCTTGAATGCCAATTCCTTGATATGTTTTAGATCATTGAATGTTGCGTTTCTATAACACTCTACATCTCCTAGATGTTTTTGTGCTTCCTGCATGTAAAACTCACGAGGCCACAGAACAATGTTGCCCCTTTATCCGATTTGTTAATCACAAGATTCTCATTTGCTTGCAGTTTTCGCATCAATATAGAATATTGCTTTTCCTTGTATTTTCTTTGTTTATTTTTTGCAATACTTTTCTATTTAGTTGTTTGAGATCTTCTATGACACATTCACTAAAAATATCAATTGCATCTTTCGGCATCATGGGTATAAATGATGAAGGTGGTCGAAAGGGGGTTGGACTGCTGAGATTACATCGCATACCCAACTCCAGCAGATCCTCTTGTGTAGAGTTGGTTGTGCCAGTTTCTTCTTAAGCTAAAGCATGCAGGGAAAAGAGTAGAGGAATGTCACAGACTTGGACCAATTTGTTGACTGCAGTGGTGGATTCAGATATATTCACACTTTCAGTTGCTTTGTTAAGTTTAAAATGTTTCAGAAGCTTTAGTTTCCTAATGAATTTAATAACCGTTTTATCTGGGGCTACTTCTTTACTTTCTGTTATTACCATTTCTTGCCCCTGCCCCCTCTGCCTCTTCCTCTGCCTCTGGATTTTTCTCCTTTGTTTTCTCTTGATGTTGTTTTTTCGATGTTTGTCCTCACTGGATTGTGTGAGCGCAGAGTATGGCGGCGATCTTCTATGAGAAATCCCAACTCCTCTGATGGAGTATAATCTGTGGGTAATTTGGTCAGATGGTTATTTGACATGCTGTCATCCGATTCATAACTACTGCTTGCAGGGCTTGTGTCTGAACTTGGCGGGTTGATATTGACCTGAGCTGTATCATTCGTAATTGTTACTTTTGTGGTTAGAGCTTGCCTTTTAGCATTATCAAATTTTTTCGAAAAAGTAAACACTCTTCCAGTTTCATAATCGGTTTTATCCCGAGTGAATTTCCAAATTTTTCATGTCTTAATTGTTTCCTCATGTTTTATTAACCTTGAATTGATGTCCTCACAACCTTTTTTAATAAGCTCCTTTTGTTCATGGGCATCCAGTACATCATTCAGTTTCTCGATTTCCTTTACAATTTCATGTCTATCGATCTCAGCATATTTAATTAAGATCGACACCATATTCATGGATGCTTCAAGGTTGTTATTAGCCCATTCTTTAAGCATTAGCGGGTTGGGTTTTACGAAAGACGGTGCAATGAGTACTCTGAGGCGACGTGGTACTCGACCCACTTCTTTATATTTTTCTAGGCTTCTTTTCTCCCACCATTTCATCAGTTCTGTTTTTTGGAGTTTTTCTAAGGTTTTCAGCATACTTTTAACATCTAAATTAGGGCTCGATGTATCCCTGCTTTCACTTTGTACCGTATTAGTGACTGGGAGATTTAGGAATAGAGCATCAGTTATGGCTTCTCTGGCCCGAAGCGCGTCTGCTGATGTTGACATTTTCGTATATTATTTATTGGCTTGATGATACAATAAATGTTTGTTGTTGCACATTAGCGCCCGTTGCTGAAGTAAAAATTACTGCTGGGGTGCGTTTACTTTCAAGAACCCTATCTCATTCACCCGCGTGATTTTCAGCAATAGTGAGGTAAAGCTATGCCCGTTTACTCTACCGGAGTTAGTCAACTGCTCGTCGGCGTCCTCCAACCTCCTTCAAGTTGTCGACTGCTTCCTGGGATCGCTGGGTTTCGCTCGTCTCCCCTCTGTGGGGGGCTGGCTTGAAAAGATACTCCGTTTCGGGTTTTCCAGATAAACACGGCTGTGTTTGTTGGCTATTTGATTCCTACAGCCAGTTGCGCTGAGAGGGTCCGTAGAAGGGAAGACGGACGTACTTCCCCGTAATGTATATGAAATATCAGAATCCTGTTATGCCTGGGATCCCCCAAAGAAACAGGTATGGACTGGATATATATATATATATATATTACCTACTGCCGGTCGCCAGTAGGTAGTTATAGTTAGGACCTATTATCCATAGGAAATCCACAACATTCTATTTGGAATAACTTTGGCGCCAGTTGACGAATCTTCGCAAAATTTCCAAAACTGGTGGGGCGATCCAGTCCGCTCCTATCCTGAAAGTCTTGCAGTGATTCGTCAAGCAGAGGCAGGAAAAAAAGGGGGTCCCAAAACGTCTTTTCCCCATACAATTTTCCATAGGAACTTTTAATCGCAGCTACAGCCCGAACTGCTGAACAGAATTGCACCAAATTTGGCAAATAGGTAGCCCTTGGTTCAGAGTCATGCCTTTTGGTTAAATGGTGTAAATCGGTTAAGTAGTTCCTGAGAAAATCAAAAGTAAAATCACATATATATCTGGGCGGAGCCTAACCACACATCTCATCGTGAGATCTGATTGGCTGTCAGCACTTCATCCAAGAAGTGTTGGCAGCCATCTTGGGACCAATATACATGATAGCACCTCATTAAAAAGCATTGCAGTTAATAGAAGGTTTTAAGACTTTAGTTACATTATAAATCATTTGTTGATGGCACATACTCATTTTAGGAATTGTGGTGTGTTCTAAGGTGATTTTACCATGTGAAAAAGCCTTCTGCTGGGATATCATGAATCATGTTTGACAGAAAACTATTCTCTCATGCTTTTCCCACAGAGGTTTGGAAGGTGATCTATGAGCTAAACTGAGAGCATATTTTCTGTAAATTCACATTATCTTTCTCAGTCATGTGAGAATGAAGTCTCACATTCTCAGTAAAACATGTACATCCAACAAGGGCAGAGACTGTCAGTTGATTCCTTTGTGTTCTACTGCAGCTCCCCAGAGTGTTCTAAAGAACAACTAGAGCGCTAACAGTCCTACTTATGATAAACGTATTGCACACCTGAAGCCATCTTGATTGGAAGAAAGTGGTAACTCTTAAAACATTTGATTTAAAAAGGAACGAAATGAGGGGGTTCATTTTGCCAGAGACAGTATGATTAGTGTTGCAGAAAGAAAAATTAGGGCACATTTTGAGTGACTTCTCACATCCTCTTCTACTTAAATAAAAGATTCTGACATGCAGACTGAAACATGCACTTTCAATACCAGCAGCAGACTTCCCTGGTGAGCAGTAGCTTTACTACAGTGATCTAATGAGCAACTAGAGTGCTAACATTCTGAATTTATGGCAAATGTGTGACACATCTGAATGCCTTCTTGATGGAATCAAAGTAAAAAACTGAAAGTATTTCCTACTGAGGAGACTGTAGTAAATGAGGAAATTAGGAAACTTCATAACAAATAAGTCTCTCAAGATGGCCACAAGAGACAAAAGAGTCCAAATGTAGCACAAATATCACCCAGATGTAGCCCACATGTAGCCCAATGACAGAAGTGTGCAAAACACTTTTTATTTTTTGTGTTTTTGCACTTTTATATAGTGCAGACTTGTCAGGTATTGGAGTGCTTTACATGAGCATTGGTTACATCACACAAGAACAAATTCATTTTGGTTGTAGACATGGGGAGATTAAGTGATTTCACCAGAATCACAGAATGTCGAGCTGAAGCAGAAACTCCAACCTGGTTCCCCAGTGGCAAAGTCTGCAGCTCTGAAAGTAACACCACATCCTCTCCCCTAAGTGCAACATTTAATCAAGTGGTTAACTGGATAAAAAAACATAAAGATAACAAATAATTTAAAAGTGCTTTGTAGCTATTTGAAAACTCAGAAAATATGTCCTCATTGTAGTTTTTTAGAGCACTAACCATAATTTTGATGCAAATAAGACCCTCTCATATATGTAATTTCTAAAGGAAATGCTCTAGGTATTACAGTTTTGATTATATCAAGATGACGTCAGGCGTTCCACACTTTTGTAAGAAATATAGAATGTTAGCAATCTAGTTGTTCATTAGGATACTGTTGAGAGTCAGAGGCCAGGGGCACGGACTCTGAAAATTGAAGGCAGGTAGGAGGGTGCAGAGGCAAACATGTGACCACACTGGGCAGGCAGGAAGGGCAGTAGCAGCACAACAGACTATGGAGGGCAGTGGAAAGGGAGGCAGGGACAACAAACCAACAATACAGGACTGGCAAGAGAGGCTGTGGCAATATAATAGACCATTGCGGGCAGAAGGAAGAGGCAGTGGTAGTACAACCATACATGCCAACAGACCCGATTCAGCCAAGAAACATCCAATGTTTTTAAGCTCAAATGGGTTTTTTTTGATCTGTCTCCTGTCTACAATCTCCTCTTTTTCAATAAAACTAAAAAGGGGAAAAACAATACCCCAGTTTTCTTTCCAAGTTCAAAATGTTCGTAAGTATGGTACATTAAATCATGGAAGGCAGGAGGAATTGGTGTAGGGACATGGACTCGGATAACAGAGGACAGGAGGGACATGGAGAGGTGCACAAAACTGACCCTACAGGGCAGGCATCAGGGTTTGCAGCAGCACAATACACCACACAGGGCATGCGGGACGGGAGTGCAGCACAACAATACATAGACAGCAATAGGGAGGGGACAGGACCATGCACATGGACAGCAGAGAACAGAGGGGAAAGAGGCAATGGTAGCTAGCTGACCATAATTGACAGACAGGAGAGAAAGCTGCAGTATAACAGACCATAAAGGACAGGAGGGACGGATCAGGGGCATTACAATGGAACAGACAAGCCAGGAGGGAGGGAATAGGGGTCTGTACATGGAAACAGAGGGCTGGGGGCAAGGTGGCAGGGCAGGAGAAGCAAGATGACCATGGAGGTCAGGCAGGATGGGAACTAGAAGCAAGACACACCATAGAGAACAACAGTGAGACTATGATGGCACACACAGACCATGGAGGGAAGGTGGGAGGGGGTCAGGGGTAGCTAGCTGACCACACAGGGAAGGTGGGAGGGGCCATGGCAGCACAGAAGACCATGCATGGCAAGCGGGAGGGTTAGTGGCAGCACAATGGCTATGATTGGCAAGAAGGAGGGTGCAGGGGCATTCACAAAGGACAATGGAGGATAGGAGGGAGGGTCAGGACCTGGGCACAGACAAGAGAGTTCAGGGGAAGGGGCCTCACAACAGACCACGCGGGGCAGGCAGGAGGAGCAGTTGCAGCACAACAGACCAGGGAGGGCAGAAGGGTGTGGCAGTAAAATGGACCATGGAGGACAGGAGGAAGGGGATAGGGCAATGGAATGTGGACAGGCAGGGTGGAGGTGGCAGGGACAGGTTACAGTCATCTGACAATGCTAGGCAGGTGGGAGGGGAGTGACAGCTCAACAGAACACTCATAGTAGATAGGAGTGGCAGGACCATGGAACATGGTGGGCAAAAAGGATGGAGCAAGGGCATGCACAAAGACATTACACATCCGGCGGTGGATGTGTGTTTTATTAACCGTGACGGGGGTTTCTTGCATAGTTTTGGTCGAATTTTTGTCGAATACCATTTGAATGGCTTGGTGTGCGTGTGTATTAAATGTGCCCGTCAATAGCTACCCATGTTTGTATAAATAAATGACAAGGGTGTCTACTTGGAGAGCACCCACCAGCGGGGTCACCGGGATTAGGCACGGTAGGGCGTCAGACACGTCAGAGCTTCACTAGCGGTGTAAATACATTCCACGTGGATTCATTGTATGCATAGTTACCTTTTAATGAATATCACGCAAATCGTAATGGTGATAGGTACGTACTGTTTGTCCAGCAAGTCCTAGGTGTTTCTATAAATATATTTTAAAAAATAATAATAAAAAACAAAGGCCAGTCCCGGGGAAGGGAGTCCCCGGGGCCATAAGTGGCCTGAGGATGGGGGCCACGCAGCCCCCTCCTAAAGAATTTTTCTTTTTGTTTTAAAAGGCCATGCCCCAGGGGTTGGGATTTTCGGGGCTGATTAAGGCCTAGGGAGGGAGGCTAAAAAAAGAAATTAGGGGGCAGGCCCTGGGGGATGGGGTCCCCAGGGCCAATAAATTAGAAAAAGAAGGGGGGCCACACAGCCCCCTTCTTAAAATAAATAAATAAAAGACCCGCATCGCGGCGGAGGCCAAGCCCCCTCCTTGCAGCACTCTGCAAATGTGCCCCTTGGCGAGTTGTAATTTGGGGAATTCATTCCCCTTCAATACTGAGGGTCCCTGAGGGCCAACTAGCCCAACATGTATCTCCAGTATGCACCAGGGAGCTGCGTTGCAGACAGGTGTTCTGAGGCCACACCGCTTTTTACACCTCTCTGCAACACAGCTCTGTGGCGCCTACTGGAGGTACCTAGTGGGCTAGTTTTACCCTAGGGACACTTTGAATTGAAGGGGACTTAATCTCTCAACTTAGAACGGCCACAGGGCGCGTTTACACAGTGGTGAAGGGAGGGGACGGGGTCTGAGGCACGTTTTAAGTTGGGGAAATAATTCCCTTTCAATCCTGAGGGACCCTGGGGGCCAACTAGCCCACCAGGTGCTTCCAGTAAGCGCCGCTGCGTTGCAGAGAGGTGGTGCAGGCCGTGCCCCTTTTTACACCTCTCAGCAATGGCACTTACTGGAGGTACCTAGTGGGCTAGTTTTACCCAAGGGACACTTAGGATTCAAGGGGACTTAATCTCTCAATTTAGAATGGGCACTGTGCGCGTTTACACAGTGGGGAAGGGAGGGGACGGGGCCTGAGGTGACGTGTACAAACACGCCCTATGGCGTGTTTTAAGTTGGGGAAATAATTCCTCTTCAATCCTGAGGGCCACTGGGGGCTCACTAGCCCACCAGGTGCTTCCAGTAAGCGCCACTGCGCTGCGTTGCAGAGAGGTGGTCCAGGCCGTGCCACTTTTTACACCTTTCTGCAACGCTGCTCTGTGGCGCTTACTGGAGGTACCAAGTGGGCTAGTTGGACCCTAGGGACCCTCAGGATTCAAATGAACTTAATCTACCAACTAAAAAGGGACACAGGGCGTGTTTATACAGTGGTGAAGTGAGGGGACGGGGCCTGAGGTGACATGTGCAAACACGCCCTGTGGCATGCTTTAAGTTGGGGAAATAATTCACCTTCAATCCTGAGGGACCCTGGGGGCCAACTAGCCCACCAGGTGCTTCCAGTAAGCGCCACTGCGCTGCATTGCAGAGAGGTGGTCTAGGCTGTGCCCCTTTTTACATCTCTCTGCAACGCAGCTCTGTGGCGCTTACTGGAGGTACCTAGTGGGCTAGTTGGACCCTAGGGACCCTCAGGATTCAAGGGGACTTAATCTCCCAACTTAAAACAGCACAGAGCGTGTTTACACAGTGGGGAAGGGAGGGGACAGGACCTGAGGTGACGTGTGCAAACACGACCTGTGGCGCGTTTTAAGAGGTAATGTTAATCCCCCTGCCCTATTATATACTAGGGTCTTACAGAGGGGGTCATGCTAATCACAGGGGGACCCCAATGCATAGTGTTCCCCAGTGCATGTAGGTGTTTTCACTGTAGTCTAAGTGTGTTTTAACATTGCACTGGCTCTAGGACTGGTTAGTCAGACTCAGTTACCACCAGTATCCATCTGAAAACGTTGAGGGTACAGGATGATTATGCAACAAGGCTTCTTTGTGCTCTGCTTTTCTCCGTCTTTGAGGACTTCTGTTGCTTCTTTCTGCCTTTCTTTTTTTTTCTTTCTGTGCGTTTTTTCTTCTTTCTTCACATGTCCTATCTCTGTAGGCATAGGAATTAGCATTTAAAAAATCTTAGAAATTCACTGAAAAAACCATAGGTTTCAGGGGCGTTATAGTTAGCTGGACTTTTCACTCGTACAAAACCATTGAAATTTCCCCAAAATAGTTAGTTCAGCTAACTATAACTCGCGCGCCCACAATGCACTGCTGGTGACGTCACATATTACATCACTCATGACATGGTCAGTGACATCACTCATGACATCACTGATGACATCTCAAATGACATCACTGATGACATCACTGATGACATCATCCTTGTGATAGAGTGGCAGACTTCCTTTCACCCTAATATAACCTTTGATACACACATTCAAAAATAGAAACTAAAATGTTCAAAACAATGGACATACCAATACCAGTTACAACAACCTATTCAGTAATTCTAAGATCCACATACACATCCACTCATTCACCAACAGTCCTATACAGTCACTCATACATGTACTCACTCATCATATGTACTCATACACCTATACATCCTGTTACACAACGCCACTCATCCATAGAGTTACTCACACACATCGTCACTTATGCTAATAAAGAATCAAACATCCATTTACTTGCTTATACATTTATACACACACCACCACACTTGCTTCTACAGAAACCTACACATACTTAGTCTTTTAAACAATCACTTATAGAAACACATACTTATTCATACAGGAACTCTTCCAATCTGTCACTCTCACATATACTCACTTATATACACCAATAATCACATATACTAGTTTAAAACATATGCAGTTACTCATAAAGACACTATTGAGACAGTCATTCACTCACTAACACACCCATACACACACTCATCCACCCATACAGTCCTGAACACATGCTGTCTTCAACACATACAAACAGTGAGTCACTCATTCATGCATCTATGCACTACGTAATACCCCCTACCGAACCATACAGACACTCAGACACTCATACTGATACTCAAAAAACCAACTAATAACCTATATAGACACTCATGTAGCTACTCACCAACCCATGCAGCCACTTATACACAAAGTGAGAGACTGATACAGATATTTACATATTTAAACATTACTCACTAAGCCATGTATTCACTACGATACACTTAATCAGTCAGTTATACAATAATTTTTTAAAAAGAAATCATCCATTTAGACACTTAGATACCCATTTATTCTTCCATCGACCTTGCGACATACATATATAAAACATATTTAATTTTCAGAAAAGCACACATTCACTGGATGATGTCATCAGTGATGCCATCAGTGATGTCATTGGAGATGTCATCAGTGATGTCATGAGTGATGTCACTGACCATGTCATGAGTAATGTAATATGTGACATCATCAGCAGTGCATTGCGGGCGTGCGAGTTATAGTTAGCTGAACTAACTATAACGGGGGAATTTCAATGGTTTTGTACGAGTGAAAAGTCCAGCTAACTATAACCCCCATGAAACCTATGGTTTTTTCAGTGAATTTCTAAGGTTTTTTGAATGCTAATTCCTAAATATAACGTGCCTGAAACCTATTGTTTTTTCAGTGAATATCTATATATATATATATATATATATATATATTTATATATTTATATATATATATATATATATACATAGATATATATATACATATATATATATATGCAACCAGAAACATCTAGCGGACATTGTGGTACATTTCGTTTGTAAATCAGCCATCATGACAAAAAGTTACAGATGAAAACGTTGTCACAAATGGCCGTTTTGTTACTATTCATTTTCAATATTTCTTTATTTCAGCAGTTCGTTTGTTTGGAGGTACATTGCGGGATCTACACGTATGAACCCCAGCTGAATTTAGTATTGTGTTTCATTTTCAGCACTCAATAGCTTTCCTGTATCACCCATGGGTTTTTAACTGGTTTGCACCACAAGCTGGAATTAGGATGAAAGCACACAAAAAAGAGAAAATGAATACCTATTAGAAAAATTTCAAAACTGTAGTAAAATCATTTTTGATTCAGCTCCGTATGGTCTTAAAACTTGGAAGATGTTCACTTTAGCACAGCAAACCTTTTGTTGATCCTATTTTCAGAAACAATTTGACACTTTTTGCGGAGCACTTTTCCCTTTTTTCTGGAAAAACTCAAAATGTTGCTGTATTTCGGCAATTTTCTTGGTACCCTTGTAGAAGTGGATCTCAGCTAGGCCTACCAGTGCAAGGGGTTCGCCCTTCTCTGCACAGAGTCCTAAGACCAATAGCCAGAAGTTGGCACAGAAACTGGAATAGAAAATACAAAGTTTAATAAACCTCATGAGGTGGAACTACATTCACACAGCAACCTTCGGTATTGAATGAAGTAGCACACCAAACAGAAGGAGCATGGTCTTTTTATACCCACACAGGGGCTTAAAAGAGGGCGGTACAAGTACAGGAGAAGGTTTTATGTACATATAAGGTCATAGAGAAATGCACAGTCGACAAGTAGGAGGAGTTAACAGTGTGCCAATGCTAGTAAACACATCCTGACAGTTACATACTACTAACAGCTGCCAGGACAGCTGAAAACTCACTGGGCATGTGCAAAGGTGGAAGATGCTAAATATAGTTCGTTTCTAGGCAGATTACAAGAGCTGTCAACACTGAGGGAGGACTAAGCACATGGTGAGCACGTGGCAGCACATGGCAAACAAAATGGTTGCCAGAAATACAAAATGGATTTCACAAAATGGACAAGATAGCCTCTAAATACAAGATGGATTCCGCTAATGCTAATCCAATCGCTGCCAATTTGCAACACCCTCTAGGGAAATCCTTAAATTCTGGGTACCTTTAGGATACCTTATGCAGAAAAATTGTTATGGAGCCCTAAGCATGAACTACCCCAAATAGCCAAAGAAGGGCTCAACACTGGGGGAAAAAAGCCCAGTAGTTAAGGAGTTGAATGTGTGTGTCTTTTGGTAAATATATAGGAATTTCAGTGTCCGCTGGGATAACATCCTATCCCTTTCCACACAGATCCAGCATGTTTCTGCGTTCTACTATGGTAAAATGAATATGATTAGGAAATTCATCTACTTCTTGCCTGAGTCAGAGTGTAAAACTGTGGTGCATGCGTTTGTGACCTCCCACCCTGACTACGCCAATGGACTCTATCTGGGTCTGCCTATTGGTTTGATCCGTAGGCTGCAGATAATGTAAAATGCGGCAGCTAGGCTGGTCCGAAAGGTCCCTCTTCATCATCATATTTCCCCTCACCTCAGGCAAATTCATTGGCTGCCTGTTGCCAAAAGAGTTGAATTTAAGGCCCTCACATTTGCCTTCTGAGCCTACCAGGGAAGAGGCCCTAAGTATCTGAGGACAGATCGCTGCGGTCCAACTTGAAGCACTACCTTTGCGTCCCCTGTTTTGCCAAAGCGAGAATTGGGGGCAGAACTTTCGAGGTGGTAACCTCTGAATGCTGGAATGACCTGCCCCTACAACTTCATATGATGCACTCTGCACTCTGAGCAGGAGTTCGGAAAGGCCTTGATGATCAGGCTGTTTATGCGCAGAGTCTAGTGGTCCGTTGGGCTTGGCTATGATGTTATCTCTGTTAGCGCCGGGACACCTCAGTTGAGGTAGCTGCGTGCTCTATAAATGTCTCTTATTATTATTATTATTATTATTATTATTATCATTAATATTATTATTATTATTATTATTATTATTATTATTATTATATATACTTAGTCAATGGTGGCAACTACTCTGTGGTTGTGTTGACAGTTTTACCAGAAACTGATTTTTAATTTACACATTAACTGTGGGGGACAGCCATTGGTCAAAGGTATCTACAAGCAGAGACAGCTGAAGCTTTCACTGTAGAAACCTTGCATTTTGCCCAACTCTAAATAGGTACGGTAACTGCAAGTTTGGCGAATGGGATAGCCTCCACATTTTGATAGATTCTCCACATCTGCCAATCGCTAAATGAACCCCGTCATCAGGAGGCAATAAACCTACCTGAAATTACGCTCCGATGGCGTACTCCCAATAAGCTAGAAGGGTCTTTAAAGAGAATAGAAAAGGGGTGTGACCAAGATGGCGGATGGGTGAGATGTTTTTCCCGGTGTCAGAAGTGACTCGCTGAAGATTCAAACAGCCTGCGTCCCCTCGTCCCCTTGGGTCAGGTAGGGTTCATACAATCGACCCCTTGGTCTATAAGGAAGTTGGGAATATTTGGCGTAACCTTTTCACTCTTGGGAATACAAGTTCTGGAGGATCTCACACCACTCTTGTGCAGCCCCCTCCAGCAGGCTTGGCTCGACTCCTTGTTGCTACAAATGGTAATGGCCACAGGATGGGGGAAAGGACCGTTCACCGAAAGAGATGTTAACTAAACCTGGAGTGAGAAGAGGAGGTGACACCACGCCATGTTCATTGACTGAACCCATGTTGAATGCTGAGAAAACAGATGCTCCAGTCACTCACTCCTTTCTCGAGGCCCTCTTCATCTCTCTCAGAGGAGATCGTCAAACTCTCAAGAAAGACCTCTCCAGGTACATCAGAGAGGTCCGCTGAGATTTGGAGAGACTAGGGGACAGAGTGTTCGCATTGGAAGACCATGAGACAGGCAAAGATGAAGAGGTCGAGCAGCTCTAACAGGAAGTTATCCATTTAAAAGATCAACAGATTGACCTGCAAGCCCATTGTGAGGATTTTGAAAATAGATCCAGGTGCAACAATGTACGCATCTTGAGGGTTCCAATTGGAGCTGAAGGCACTGACATTGCTCAGTTCACTATTGAACTTTTCAGATCTATCTTGGCGGATCCTTCAGAACTTAAAATCAAAGTTGACAGTGCACATAGAGTAGGCCCTAAACAGCAACACCAGCAGACCTTTTAGTTTGTCTCCACGATTTCCCACTCAAACAGCGCATTCTTTCAGAAGCCAGAGACCGCCACCAAATCCGGTTCAGAGGACACACTCCGATGCTGTATCAAGACTTGGCTGCTTCCACGTTTCAAAAAAATGCTTGATTCCGCCCAGTTATGACTTATCTCTGAAATAAAGAAATTCACGACCCGTGGGAACATTCATTTAGGTTTATCTTTCACCTCAACGGTACACTTCATCAACTCAGATCACTTGAGGAGACATGATGACTATTGGGCATTGCTACCGCTGTCTTAAATGAACCCCAGACTCGTCGACGACTGGGGGGACCATGCAGGAGTCGGAGAGGGCCGGCGACCAAAAACCCTCCTGCGACTCTCCAACCTGGTCCGGAGACCATGGGCAGAGAAAGACAGGTGGTTCTGACTTCGCTGTCTGGGGACACCATTGATATAGATGAAACATGAGCCTAGCGGTGTTACCTTCTTTATCTTATTGAGCGGGCCGGGGTCTTGGCCACCACACAACCCCAAATTCTTTATTCCATTTGAGTGTCAACCCAAAGGACTGTTTCCCTTGGAATATTCATTTTCATGTCACTTAAGTTGTATGCTTTGCTGTTTATGGGTTTGTTTGCTTTTTTTTTCTTATGGCACCTACACTCAGCGATCTCACCTTGCCAATATATTAACTGGGCAAGGCCTTTTACTATACTCCAAACTTTTTGTCTATGAGTATTGGGCCACCCTTCATAGAGGCGTTCATCTAGCATTCCTCTAATTACCACGCTGATGACACACAACTTGACGATTCTCACTCTTAATGTTAAAGGCTTTAATAACACTATCAAGAGACGTACTATCCTCTCATATTTGTAGCATTCTGGGCCCCATATTTGCTTACGCTAAGAAATGCACACCCCCTTGCTAGGGATATCCATAGACTTCGTTCTAGAGTTTTCCCCAACAATATTTTTCATCCAACACCACCAAAACAGCTGGGATAGCCATCCTAATATCTAAATCCTTCAGGGGAACAGTGGTTCCCAAACAGGGTGAATTCAAAGGCAGGATTCTTGCATATATGATAACAGTAGGCTCCAGCTCTTTTACCTTAGGGACTATTTATGCACCTAATGAGGGGCAGGAGTCTTTCCTACGATGTGCAGCATTAGAGGTGAGCGACACACCGGACCGCTCGATCTTATTGGGAAGGGATCTTAATTTGGTCTTTGATAATGCATTGGATAGATCAGCACACCGTCATAGGCAGACTGGAGCTCTTTCTAGGGAGAGGCTGCGTTGGCTGGGAGATATAAGCCTCAGGAAAACTTGGTGTGCTATACATCCTCACATGCGAGAATATACATTTTATTCTCATGTACACAAAACGTATGCCAGACTAGAATATTTCCTCGGCTGGTCTGAGATTACGTCTATTGTTCAGAGCTCTGAGATAGCGCCTCCCTCCTTATCTGATTACGCCGCGGTTATACTTACATTGGCTGTGCCCTTGCAACAATACCCCCTAAACCATGGAGATTCTGAGAAACTTTACTGCAACGCCCTGACGTTGTGAAACAAATCACTAAAGCTATAGAGGAATTTTCAGACATAAGCATTACCACCTACACTTCTATCTTCATACCGTGGAAGACTCTAAGGGTTATAATTAGGAGTGAATTGACAGTGATCTCCGCTGCAAATAACAAGGCATGCAAAGATAAGAAAAACTCACTGTCCCACCAGGTCCAAGAACTCGAGCGCATTCATAAGCGCACAGGGGCCCCTTGTGTATGGTGTCGACTTGAGGTGGTCCAATCTCAATTAGCGGGCATCAACTTGGATAGGGTGGAATGCACGGTTTTTTTCTCTGCCATAGCTACTATATTTAGGGGGGCAGATGGGTCGCCCCATGGCTAGTAGGCTCAGAGTGCAGCACCAGGCAATGGGGGCCCGGGCCGTGGTGGGTTCCGATGGTAGAGAGTGGACTGACGCTATGCATATTGTAGAGTCATTTTGTGACTTTTATAGAGATCTATACATGTGACAGTAATTGGCTTTAGATGGGCGGGATACATATCACCTAGGTTCTCACACTCTCAATTTGATGTCAGAACAAGTTACGGTGCTTGACTGTCCCATCCAGGTGGAGAAGGTTATATCAATGATAGCTCGACATAAGTTGCTCAAGACTCCCCGCTCGGATGGCTTCACTGCCATTTTCTATAAAACATTTTGCCTAATTCTGGCCCCCTACACACTATATTATTCAATGCTATTGAAAGTCCTTTATCAATTCCCTATTCTATGGTATCAGTGTCTATTGTTGTCTTCCCAAAACCAGGGAAAGATAAATGCCATTGGCTTCCTATAGACCAATATCTCTGTTTAATGCAGATTACAAACTCTTTACTGGTATACTCGCAGGCCGCTTAGGTCCTCCACTGCCTGACCTCATATCCCCTGATCGGGCAGGTTTTGTCCCCACCCGCCAATGTAATGATAAGACAAAGAGAATACCGCATCTTATTGACAAAGCCCAAAGATTGCATCATCAACACATGCTGCTGGCAATAGATGCTGAAAAAGCGTTCGAAAGGGCCCATTAGCCATACATGGTGGCCACTTTCACACATTTCTGCTTAGGAGATCGCTTCTGTAACTGAGTTCTTAGTCACTATACCCATCCATCAGCTACAGTCAGGGTGAGCGGACATTCCTCCGCTTCATTCCCGATTTCCTGGGGCACTCAACAGGGGTGTCAGCTGTCACCCTGTTGTTTGCATTATATATGGAGTCATTTGACCGAAGGATTTGAGATAACTCCACGATTAAAGGTATAGCCTTCGTCGGAGAAGAACATACCATTAGTTTATATGTGGACAATGTTATAGCAACGCTGGAGGATCCCTCGACTTCGCTACCTGCTTTCCTCCATGAATTAGTGCTATTTAGCCAGGTGGTGGGTTTTAAAGTTATTGTACATAAGTCCCAGGCTCTCAATTTATCAGTTCAGGCCTCTACATATGAATCCCAACAACAGAATTACCACATTCAATGGGAAACTACTTTGATTCCCTATTTGGGGATCCACCCTACTGCAGCTCACACGACGGCGGCGCTTAATTACAAAAAACTGATCCACCATGTCAAATCTCGAATGAGGAGTGAGCTGACCTATAGATCTTTAGGAGAAGGGGTCCTGGGCAGACGAATCTTTCTAAATACTATCAGGCGGCCCAGCTGAGGTTCCTTATAGAGTGGTTGCACGCTGAATCTGAAAAGCACTGGCTTTTCATGGACAAGGCAGTGCTGGACATTTATACTGCGCCAGACATACGGCTCGTAAAACAGTCAGAAGTGAAATGGCCACTAAGATTGTTACATATTGGTACCTCACAACTTCCCACTTACACAAAGGCAACCCAAAACAAAAACCTGGGTGTTTGCATAATTGTGGTTCCTTGGGCACATTATTGCACATATTATGGACATTCACATCTTATTGGACACATATATTTGATGGCATCGACACTCACTTCAATACACAACTCCCCATTTGCCCTGCATCTGTTATACTGGGCTTACCTAAGGCACTTTCCTTCCCACTTAAATCTCGACGAGGCAGACAAATTGGACTAACCTTGGGTGCAGCCCTACAAAACATTCTGTCACACTGGTAAACGGGTCGGATGCAGACATATCAGGGATGGTTATACCAATTATGGGCTACATTAGGGATAGAGCATCTATCACTTTCTCTATTGAATCAGGGAACTTCCTTCCCAGACCTATGGCGGCCCTTCCTGTCTCTATTGTCTTTGGAGTTTTGAGAACTCACCTGCCCCAAATATTTACACCTTCTTCGACTGACCAAGATTCCTGAAAACTCAACTTAAGTTGGGCGAATGACATCGTCATTTAATCTATTTTTATTGATCTGATCTCAGGGTGGGGGTGGGGGTGGGAGAGAGGGTTGGGGGAGAGGCGTATGTTTGGATTGTTCAGGATTTTCATACCAAGACCATTGCTGATTGGCCACTAGCCTTGTTTTGCAAAGATTCCCTGTTTATAAATCAATAAAGAGATTTGAACCTTAAAACAGAATAGGAAACAGTAGTCAGAGGCAGAGGATTTTAAGATCAGCAGTTGAGAGAGAAAATAGACTAGAACAGTGTTTCTAAACCTTTTGCCTTCTGTGGACCCTCCTTAACCATTACTGGAATCCAGGGACCACCGCTGAATCATTATTGGAATCCGGGGACCCCACTGAATCATTACTGAAACCCTTTGACCCCAGCCTTAGTATTATGAGAACTGCAACAAAATGCACAAAAAATATAGAAATAAGCTTCTTTATTTATATACACTTTACTAATCTGTTTATATTTATTTTGTAAGCAGTCTGGAACCTCTGATTTTGCTTCATGGACTCCCAGGGGTCCCCGGGCCACAGGTTAAGAACCACGATATTAGAAGATAAAGAGGAAGGATGAAAAACAGGAAAGAAAATAAGGGAGGAAAAAGTTTGCAGTATGCTTGAGAAAAATGGACATGAAAAGACAGTTCTTTGGATTCTCTTTGTTCTGGAGGTCGCAAGGAATTATCATATGAAGGTCTGTTGCACCTGATTCTGAATAGGGTAGTGTTCTCCATCTGGTTTTTCCTAGGGTTGGAATGCTGAACCCAACTTTACTTGGCAGCAATTCCGCCCAGGAACATTGCATGAGGATTTGGCAGTGGCAGCAGACTAGCCTGTTTCCTTGTTTTTTTTTTCTGGCAAGGGGAGCATATAACGCTCTCTTCTGCTACAATGTAGCTTCCAACAGAGGCTGTATAATACATTTACCACCTGCTCAGGTCAGTTGGTAAATGTATGATTTTAAAACCCACAGAATTGTGAATTCTGTGTGGTTGTACAACTGGTGAAAATGGTCCCTCGTGGTAATTCCTCATTTCAAGGGGGTTAATTAGCAATTGCACTGTACTGATATGGTGTTACCACAAGATAAAAAATTTTTATAGTCAGATTTACCAACCTGTCTGTACAGTGCACGCTGAGGTCTGCACTGTAAAGTTTCCTCCCTTCTTGTGCAATGCTTTCATACTTCCTATCAAACGGAATGTACTCCCAGCATACATCACCCTAGACCTTAATGTGTAGGGCCATCAGCTGAATGCCAAGTTCAGTGGGTTTTAATAGCACTGGGGCTGGGTGTAGATTGTGGCTGAATGGCATGCACTGTGTTTATGGCCCATTACTCTCGGGCAAAGGCAGTACACACTGGGCTATAAAGCTAAAGAACCTGGTTGCAGGAAATGGCCATATGCCTTCTCCTATGACCAGTGGCCGCGGAATGGTTGAAGGCAACCAGAGCATCCTGTTTGCAGCTGAAGTAAAAAGTTATTACTCCCACCAGAGCTTCTTGACAGTGACTGCTGCTGGTTTCCTACAAGTGCCTGCTGAGCAGCAGAGTTTATTACATACATGGATCTTATCATCCACTTTACAGTGATGTTGACCTCATAAAACTAACTGTAATGTCTCACACTTTCTGTATGGAAATTCTTTTGTACCCAGATGCAACAGTTTGCTATATATAAAGCTGCAGCACTTACTCCATTCAAATTTGTTGTGACGCCTGTCAAATAAATTTACATTTCTTACATCAGAAAGAACAAAAGGACAGTGAGATTGGTCAAACTAGTCTATAACTAGGAATGATTTCTCTTGTACAGTTACTTATGACACATAGAGCCTTTCAGATCATACTTGTACCCATGGCATGATCCTAAATTAAAAAAACAGGCTCCTATTCTTCTGGTAGGGCTGTCTGCACATGAAAGAGTGTGCTGCTGTGAAAACAATCAATTAAAACTTCAGAACGTTTGGTAATACTCTACTATTGTGATATGTTACAAAATCGTGCAGGTGAAAAAGGGGGAATAAAAATAGTGTAACCAGTTGTGCAAATTTATAAAAGATTTTTTTGCTGTTGACCCTAAGGCTTGACTCATGGTTAAGTAGTGCCAATTCACAAAGATGTTTCTTTGACATAAGCTCTGATTTAGATCTTGGCGAGACTACTGCCGTCCCACTGCGACGGCAGTCCCAGGTACTCTGTCAACCCGATGGTGGTCCACCCGCTGGATTTAGATGTTGTGGCAAAAGACAGGAGACTGCTGTGGCAGCAGTCTTCTCTGCTGGCTAACAGTACTCCATCACCATCATGCCACCGGGACTGCACCAAGCCTATTTAGAAGTTCCCTTAGTGCGGGCATGTGCTGGCATGTGCTGGCATGTGCTGGCATGTCCTGGCGGCAGAGTCCTGATGGAGTAAGACCATGGAGGTGTGGAGACAGGTAAGTGCTACTTATTTTCATCTCAATACACACATGTTGTGAATCTGTCAAAATGTACATGTAGGTACTGTGTACTGCCTTTTTTTGTTACATATAGCATTGCACACCAACAACATACTCACACTATTGAATCTACACCCACACCCAACAAAACAGCCTACCTTAGATTCTGGCGACAACCGGGTGGCTGAGCATCGTTGTCAAGTGCCAGCAGCACAGGAAGATCCAGGACAATAGCGTTCAAGACAGATTTGATTGTGGAACCCCAAAAAATAGTGAGTTTTGACCTCTTTTTATTCTATTCCACCAACTCACCCTTGTAGGTTACCCCTCCTTAGTTGCCTAGACGGAAAAGCACATCGTAATATGGATGATGGGAATCTTGGCGGGGCTCCCTTTGACAGCATCTTCTGCCTCTGATCTCCTCGAAGCAGGAGAAAGATTCTGGCAGCGGTTGTGGGACTGCGCATGTCTTCCCTCCAGTGACCAACCACCATCTAAATTTAATGGTTGGACCACCAGGCAGCGGGCGGGAAGACCGATGAAAAAGCGACAGTCCTGCCAAGATCTCAATCGGTCCCTTACTCTTATTGTGCTTGTGAATTGCAGGAGTAAGGAGTATTCCAGGAGTAAGCCAGGAGTAGTCATTGCATACACCAGAAATCAATTGGTAAGCGATGAATTCTACAAGACTAAGGCCCAGATGTATAACATTAGGAATATCAATTTCCTAATTGCAATTATCTCAGAGTAGGAATACACTATTCTCTAATGTGTGAAACTTTTCATTTTATGCTAGCGATTTCTAGTGTGTAGCAAATCGACCTACCCCATGATAATTAATAAGGTAGGTTGCAATTTGCCACCCACTAGGAAACACAAAGATGGTGGCCCGGTTAGGTCATCAGACAACCATATTTGTGATTGCTTTTTAATAAAGCAATATTGCTTTTTAACATGCAGCCGCTTTTGCCTAAAGGAAATGTATTTTTTGTTTTGTTTTTTTGTTTAAGAAGACCCATTGATACTGTGGAACACTGCCTCCTCTTAAACAAACTTTTTTATATTTTCATAGGGTAAGGGGTCTCAACGGGACCCTTTCCCATTTGCTAATGGGTTACCACTACTAGTTTGTAGGTGGTAAAAGATTAATGTTTTGTGAACGGATTTCAGTCACACGACATTAATACATACCATTCTAATGGGGTATTCGGAGGGGACGCCCCGTCCAAATACTGAATTGGTATTTGGTTGCAAACTCAAATTGCAAATTGGATGTTTATACATAATGAAAAGCTTTTTTGCTGTTGAAAATGTTCGATTCTGTGAATCCGGCTGATAGTAACCTCAAAAATCTTTGTACATCTAGTCCATTGTTACCCCTACATGTAGACCAGTCTTTGTGAATCAGGAACGTAGGGCCTGATTTAGAGTTTGTGGATGGGTTAATCTGTCACAAATGTGACAGATATCCCGGCCTCTGTATAAGTGCATTATATTCAATGGCACTTGTGATACGACGGGCGGAATATCTGTCACATTTGTGATGGAGTAACCCATCCCCTTGAGAAGGCTCTGAGGGGTGTATTTACAAGCACCTATCACCACAGAAATGTCACTTTCAGTGATGATCCTGTGGTGGTAAACCATTCGCCTTATTTACAAAGTGGAGTTAACTTAATGTGGCTTAACGTCGCCTTGTAAATAAGGCCCTCTTTCACTCTACACTTAGCGTGAAAGGGGCGTGTAATGGGTGTTATGATGAACGTTCCGCCACAACACCCATTGATTTTGACGCTGACCCCTATTTACACGGGTGGTGTAAATAGCATGCAGTGCCAAAATTAAGACCAGGGAAAACCTGATCTTAACATTTAGAAACAATGAGAAATGCTCTACTTCTCCTCGTTTTTGCTGTCTCTATGCCTGCTGCATTGTTCAGCATATACAGAAACAGCATATTGCCATGAATGATTGTTTATGTGTAGGAAGGTGCAAATCGCCATCCTGTATTGTTTCTGTGCAGGAAGGGACACCTTTCTGCGCATAAACAATCATTCACTCAACGCAGGTACCCTAGCGTCTGCGTTGGCGCTAGGCAGCTGAATTTAGCACCAGTGCTGGGAGAAATGCAGGGGTGCACCGTATTATTGTAAATACGGCACAACCTCGCGTTTCTAAAGTGGCGGAGCTCGTGGTTGGCAATTTTGGACCAGTGCTTCGCCACTTTCTTATACATATGCCTCTGAGTTCCTTAAAAAGCACTTGGATAAAAAAGGTAACAATTTTTCCTCACTGGAAGAATGTTACCTTTAATCTGGGGCTTTTGCTATGTCTCTATCCGCATATAACAGGATGTCTTATTTGAATTATGGATGCTCTTATTGACATAGAGTGCAACAATTAATGGGAGGTGAACCAATCGACGGTTGAGATGACTATGGATCCAGAATGAAATCAAAGAGGGGACAGAAGCTCCAAAGTGTAAATAAGAATGCTTACATTCAGTATTGTATTTCTCTTGCATTCAAGTGCTATTTTATTTGGTTATAATTGCTTTAAGCATGTAATAATGTGTTTTAAAATTGTAATTGCACCCAAGTTGCTCATTCATTGAAATATCATTTGCATTTCAATTTTGTTAAGAGATGTTTGAAACCGCTGAATAAATGCCGTTTGAATTGATTTGAGAGGGAGTAGAAGATGTGCTGACTACATCACTATTTCTTTAATTATTAATCATCTGACAACCAAAACGAAATGTGCTTTTGTTCGGCAAAACTTGAATTTGAGCAATGGGGTTAGATAGCAAATGTTGTAAACAGTATTGCAGTTTAAAGGTTTTGTCTGTGTTCAAAGCAAAATATTTTTAACAGCCCCTTGACCTGTTCTACGGTTTAACAGATGGAGTACAGGGTGTCGAAGGACATTGTGTCAGCCATTCTGGTATATATATCACCGTCTACCAAATGTAGGGATCACTTCCAGCCAGGGGTGATCTCTGTGCCATGAAGGCAGTACCATAACGTTTGGCGGATGGCTTCCAGCAGTTTTGAAGGCTGTGCAGCAAACTTTACCAAAATTGTGATTTTCAAACACAAACTCCCAAAGTGGGAGCGTGTTACTGAAAAACAAAGAACAAATGACCTCACACCCAGATACTCTTTTTCCTGGGCAAGGAGGTCATTATTCGTGGTTTTTCTGCTTCTGAATGACAAGGAAAAAAATTGACATCACACCGACCACCTTAAATCGGGCGGGTGATTGCATGAGGCCATTTAAGAAATCTTTTGATCAATGGAGGCAACTGGGGATCCGCTATCAGGAAGTTGGCTGTCATCCTAACCCTAAACATAGCTTGCTGTCCGTAGGTTTGGTGTACAGGGTACTCCGTTATGTCTGTTCTAGAGTAACCTGTTCCCCAAACTCTATTTTTACCCCACTCTCTTTATTTACACGTAATGCTTGTGAGAGATGCTGTATGTTGCAGAATGAAATTGAATTCACATATTGGATTTCTGGCTTGTCAGTTACTGCATATCATTGGCATGTATGTGTATATAGCGGACACTTGTAAGCAATGAAGATTTTTCTTCACTATTCACCCACTGTCAAGCAGGTCAATGACTGAGGGCATGGCCAAGCAAGATGGCTGAGTAGACGCTCCTCACGGAGCTCCTACTGGCAACCCTTCATCCTGTCAACATCCTGCTGCATCGGTAGCCTCCGACGCGGTCAATGTCCTGGAATGCTGCATAAGACGGTTTGGAGCGCTGCCATAGTTGATTGTGTGAGAGCCAATTGAGTGATGGCACTTCCAGCCCAGACATCTAGGCCCTTAGAGGGCTAGACAGACTGATGGTGTGGTGAAGCCCCTGGGAGTGCCACACTTAAATTGAGCACCATGGAAAGAGTTGTACAGCGAAAGAAACCAGCATGGGGCTGGGCCCAACACAGTGGTGCCGGGGGGCCATAAAGCTGAGGGGTGTGACTGGTGGGGCCTGGAGCTGTGACATGGCGGTCATTACCGTGGGTGAGTCTCGTGCCGCAGGCCATAAGTGACAAGGGGTGAGTGGCGGGATACTGGATTCCACAGGGAGTCCTGGAGAGAAACAGAGCCTGGAGGGGGCTGTGAGGAGGACTGAGGGTGAGCGCCCATGGCACAGCAAAGAAGGAGACCACTGTTACTGGGGTTGCAATGGGCCTCCCGATGGTGGTTTGGCTGTCGAACTGGACGGCGCCTGCAAGTGCCTGGGATTGGGCCTGAGCCCTATGACAGAGGGGATGCCCTGGGTGTAAAAACAGTGAACAGGATTGTGTGCCTAACAGAGAAGAAGAGACTGACAAAGGCCAAGCGGACATGCAGGGTAGAGTGGCGGAGCCTGGTAGTTCTGGTCTTGCGAAACCCTGAGACTGGCCTGTCCCTCATGAACCCTTGACTGCTGGCCCTGGTGCACATGTGGTCAAGGCAGTGGTGAGTGCCCTGACAGTAGACACCTGCTAAGGCCCCACCTCTCCTCCAGCAGAATGAGGTCTGCCTGTCTGCAGTAAGGTATGAGTCACAGAGGACACACTGATTGCGTAAGAGTGTAATCCTGGTAAGCTGTGAGACGTTTTGAAAAGCATACTGCCACACCTACATGCCAACATGAGAAAAGACAAAATTGCCAAACCAGCGCAGATGAACAAGGTTGTTAACTACACACATGCGCTACAACTGGAGGAGGTGGCAGTTGGCCAGGGGGCCAAACGAGGAGATCTCTCGGACCTGGCTTTGACACTAGCAGACTTGATGGCTGCAATTCAGATTTCATGGGAGGACTTGGTGGTAAAAATTGACTCTGTGGCAATTGAGGAAAATCTCTTGAGAACGGAACTTCGAAAAGTGGCTGACAGGGTTACGGCTCAGGAGGGGACTGTGTCAGAACTGCAACAAGAAGTGCAGGAGTTGAAAGAAACAGTATTGATGCCGAAGAAAACGTAAGCGCACCTACAGGACAAAATGGAAGACTAGGAAGGTAGGACTCGCTAGACCAATCTGAACTTTGTTGGGTCCTGGAGAAGGAAGATGGGAAGTCTACTGAGCTATTTCTTGAACACTGGATCATTAGTAAGTTGCGCCCTAAACGTCTGTCCAAATATTTTACTATTAAGTAGGCACATCAGACACTGGTGCCTCTGCCAAGACCTGGGGTAGTCCGGGGGCCAGGAAACCTTGCATGTTTTAATTTCCGGCACCAGGGAGTAAGCTTACAGCATGGCCAAGTACAAGGATCTCCTCAGTTTGATGGCAGGAACATTGCCATTTTCCCTGACTACACCAAAAAGTACAGGACTTGCGCAAGAGCTACATGACTGTCAAAAAACAACTTTGCAACCTCATTTTGAAATAAAGCTTGATATATCTTGCAAAGCTGCAAGTACTGCATGAGGAGAAGGTGCTGTTCTTTCATACACTGGAGAAGGTGAACAACTGGGTGGACACAGGATGTGGCCCCCTCTCCGAAGCAAATACTGTGGAAACTGGTACGACCTGAATGCGGTGAGACATTCTGCATGACTGCACAGATGGATTATGCCATCAAGCAGTCTGGATAGTACTAGGCGGACTCAATGGATCATTGTCTGCTTCAATGGCACCCTCATGGGCACGGAGGTGATGCCAGAGACAAAGGAATCATTCTTACAATGCAGGGTCAACCCTGGGTCTGGCAGTGACAGTACAGAGGTGGGCCCGCCTTGACCCCGTGTCAACCCAGTGGAGGTGCTCTTAGTGTCTGTGATGGCGAGCTCTCTTGGGCCTGGGAGTGACAGGTGTCATAAGCTTCCACTTTCTCAGTGGAAACTGTGTGTTTGATGGGCAACATGAAAGTTGGGATACTGCCAGACTGATTCTATGCACCCCCTCAAGATATGTTGGCCTATAGTCCTGCTAGCTCACATGACTCCATATGTACCCCTAAACCTTAGAGGGTAACAAACAAATGTGGCAACCTCAGAACATGACAACCTTAACTCCCAAATGAATTGTGGTAACAGATCTAGAACCTTTTCGCTGAGTCACTTTTGCACACCCAAAGGGAGACACAGGAAATACACACAAAGAGTCATTTTAATATTTATTGAATTATTGTGATTCTTGTGTAAAATATATGTGCTGCAATGATTAATAGACAGAAGCCAATGAACGCAATTAGCAATGTGAGAACAATGAAAAGGATAAATAATGCCACCATTGTGCTAAAGCATTATACATATGCTGGCATATAAGTACGGTGTATAGTGTACTCCTACTAGGTGCTCCCTAACCTAATTATCTAGGGTGGGTAATCTGCCAAAATCCCCTACTGGATGTTCTAACTCCCCATTACCTTTAGGTATATGTGTTGAGGTCCCCGTCTTGGTCACAAGTTGGACATCCCTCCTTGCAGAAGGAAAACACAAATCAACTAAGCTGAGACTCTGGCAAACAGCGTCTTTGCAGTGACAGCAGAGTACTCCTCTGATTTGGACACAGAAATATGTGTTAATTTATAATAACTGCATTCATGCTTCCATGCCAAGGCCTCTGTCAGACTGTCATTGTTCATCCTCTTATGATAGCTGTGTTGCCTTATGGGCGAACAACTAAAAACAACATTTGCACAATGGGCATTTAATCCTTATACTAAATGTTCAAGGTGTTGTGATAGTGCACTTATGAAGTGGAAATGTAAGCAATGTGGTTTCAGAGAAACTAATCCTTCACTGTCACGCAAGCAAATGAGTGTCATTGTGCAGAAAACAAGGCAACTTAAGAAACATTTTCATGTAAAATGGCAGTGTTTCTTTCCAGGCCAAATTCAGTCATGTGACATTCACTCCTCGGAGGTAAGTTGTCTAAAGTTATCCAACACTAATTAAAAGCACTCCTAAGCAATTCTATGTAATATATATCCATACAAAAAGATGCTAAAAAATAAATGTATTTAAATTTGGCAATCACTGTTTGCTGCCAAAGCATTTAGAAAGTCATCATTAAAAATATAAAAGTAAATAGAAATGTGATTGTAAAGGGAATGCAATGTAAAAGGAAACAGGCTGAATTAAAAGTTCCCACCAATGGAAACTTCCAAATTGTTTATGTGTTCCGAGAGGTAGATGAAACATTTCTGTTCCCAACAACCACAGACAATGATCTCAAAGGCACACCTCAGAGCAGTTTTATGGAGCAAACATGTTCCTATCCAGCCCCCACTGCAGCCGCTGAAAGACAAACCACAGCCAGTAAGAAAAGTGCAGAGTCAGAGCCATGATCCAATTCACCACAAGCAGAATCATTCCAGGAAAGCCCGAAGCAACAGCAAGCACAAGGGCACCAAAACCCATTTGCCTTAAAAGGGTCCACCAGTACTACTAGGACCAGAGGCTGAACCAATTGCGTTCCTAGGCACAAGTCCAAGGAACACTCAAAAGTGCAAAGCAGACAGCAGAATACAGGCAGCATGCAGTATAGTCACACAGGCTGAAAGGACAAGAACCAGTGGTCATTCAGTTCCTGAAGCAAGGGTGAGCCAAAACATTGTACCATGCATTCACAGCACATGTGGTAGTTCCAGTTCCATTTGATCTTCAAATGAGACATCCATTGCGGAGCAGCAAATTTAAAAACACAGTCCCAACAATCTGGAGTAGGACCAGCAGAAGCTCTACAAAGACACTTCAGAGTATGAAGTATATGAATGATGGAATGATTCCGAAGATTGTCTGGAAGGTGCTAACCAAACCAGAGTCTAAGTTTTTGAAAAAGTGTGCTACCACGTAGTATTAGATGTATTAAAAATGCGGTACACCAGTTCTCCAAAATACATTCGGAATGTAGTGCGGAGAAGGGACTGTACCTCTGAAGAACACCTTGCAACTTTAAGATCAAATGTCTTTTTTGCTTATATTAAGCCTACATATTTCTGAAATAGTAAGGCTTTCAGTCTGCTCAAGGCATCAAAGTGCACATTCAAAAGTTTTTAGATTCCAAAGTATCACATTCCTAACTGTAAGGGTAGGTGGAAACACTATTTATGTAGAATAAGTCACAATGGCAGAAACCGTGACAAAATAGGCTATCCCTGGCTCATGCAACAAAACATTGATTGTTTAGCATCATACAACTCCAATTAGAAAGCAATCTAAAAGCCAGACGGATCACAGCCGCTTGGGAACATTTCAAGTAGCAAGATAAGTTTGTCATGGACCCATTACAAGCCCCGTGAAGTGAAACTTCCTTGCACACTAAGGAATGACTTAAAGCACTCATGCAGTCAGACCCACTAAGAAAAACTTCAATCTTCCAATTTCCACAACGGAATCTAAAAGGTAAAACCCAAGACTCATGTACATACTCTTCCCCCAATGCTTCATATCTGCCCACTTGATGGTATCGTGAACAACATTGGAAGTGGAATATCAAAATCGGCAGAGTAATGAACCCACAGACTATCCAATCCAAGGGAGAAACAGTGAAATGTAACTTCTCTAACTTCTCTATGTGTAATATAGTGTATTTCGCATCTTTGCATGCCATGAGTAATTGCTGTTTTGTAAGGTGGTATGGTGAAACAAGGCTTGTGGCATTAATATGTCTCCATGTTATTCAACCAGAACGAAGTGTCTGAAGTGTTCAACTCAATCTACGTTGTGATGGTCCATGTTGTAGTGCAGGCATATCATGTTGTATTATGCCTATTTCAGATGCAACTACATTACCCAGAGAGTAAATCCTAGAAGATAAGACGGTCATTCCCTGATCGACCACTGCTAGTGCCTTTTCTATTTTAGCCCTGTCAATCTTATGCAGTCTTTCAGCAGCAACCTGCTGAAAGAAGAAGTGTTTTTATGTGGTTTTCGAGGACCTAGCAAGAAGTCCCACAGTTCCATGTCATCAGAAAGAAGGGGCAAGTGTAGTTTCACCTGGGACAATGTGCCAATCAAGGCACAACTTCCTAACACTGTAAATTGGTACCAGCCCAAGTGTTCTGTCTGCACATAATGCAGGTCGGGCTGGCTGATCTTGAAAGCCTTAGTGTTACAGAGGAATAGTGCCTGACATCCGTTATTATATAACAGGCCACACTAACCGTCCCTTCTCATTGGTATCTGATGAATGGCACGTTCCAACACGTGGCATGGTGTCCAGTGTTTCCTCTGTTTATTTTGTAAACTGCTGCCAGTTTGCAAATTGTGCAAATGTGGGAATATTTGGTGTGTTCAAGTCCTTGATTTTAGCCAGTCAAAGGCTTGATGTTTGTCGCACAGTTTTGTTCAGGAATATCATCTGTTGTGGGATAAGGCATGTTCTAAACAAAGCCTCGCTCCCCTGAACCTGCCAATCCTTTGTTCTCCAAACTGATTTAAAATCAACATTGCCCCTCCGAAAGTCAAATCCTTGTATGAACATCTGTGAAAGAAAAGAAGCAGAAGATATTAGCAAAAATGTTTGGTAACATATTCTTTCTTTGCAGGTGATGGCGGAAGCTTATCATAACAAGACACTGAGTCTAATGTAGCAAAAGCAGAGAAATAAGCAAATGTCTGTGCAAATGTTTTTGAACTACCCAATGGTGGTGTAGGGCAATATTCCCATTTTGTGTAATTAAAGACAGCACATGGAGTACTTGATTTATGCAAGAACATTTCTTCATAATTGGTTATGCCTTCGCACAGTTCATCAGAAGAAAAAACAGCTGAATGCACAAGATCTTCTAGCATTTCATGCACTGCTTCGATTTCCCAATCATCAGAGACAGTACTAGGGGTGATAATGTCATTCAGAGAAATACTGATTACATATGGTGTTTGCAAGAGTACTGTAGGACCATGCACATTATATTATACTGTATCCCACACAATCCCATCAGGAACTGGAACAGCTGAATTGTTCACCAAGGAAAGGTCTCTTCTCAATTTTTGTGATGAAGAATGTAATGTTAGAACCAAGTTCAAAAGTTGTACAGAAGAGTGTTCTGGGAGATAGTTTCCATTCAGAAGCAAGAAAAGACTGTCTCAAAACCAATCCAAAGGACCAGGTAAACTAAGGCAATTGTAATCCAAAGGTGTAACCCTGGAGGAACGAGTTATGTAGTTTTCCGCCAAAGAAAGAAAACAAGCAGTTTTTATCCATAAAGGTGGAGGTGCTGGTGGATTCAGATGAGTCTGCAGAAAAGTTATCAAAGTCGATGAAGCAGCCAGAGTCAGTCTGATCTATTTTTGGCAGCTCTGCAGGTTGTTTAGAACTGGGAGATGACTCAACCTGTGGTTCATTGATGTAAACATCATTTGTGACAGGATTTCAAATTCTTTGTATTGTATTGTATTTTAGTTGTTGATGTAGCAGGTAGAAGTGATAGTTTGTTGTTAGTTACTGCTATCCCACGCTGGGCTGAGGAGGCTTCATCAGCAATTAAAGATTCCATTGGAAGTTCCTGTATGGTAGGGAGGGGAGCCAGGTAACTACTCAGGAGCCCAGTTGGCCTACTGTTGAGAATTGAGCACATAGTGTGGTTTGATCAAGTCAATAGAGACAAATCTCTTGGTTCTGCAACCGGCAAGAGGCAGAAGAAGTAAGGGTCTGGTACCTTCAACAGCCAGGACAGGTAT
The DNA here is from genome assembly GCF_964204655.1 of Triturus cristatus. NCBI lineage: Eukaryota > Metazoa > Chordata > Amphibia > Caudata > Salamandridae > Triturus > Triturus cristatus. The sequence goes on along the minus strand of NC_140592.1, from coordinate 896,360,162 downwards.
AAGTGCTCTGTAGGATGGCCCAAATACTTTTTTGTCCTCTATCTTCTTCCTGACCAGATCCCCAACCTTTGGGATCCAACCAGAGTCTTCAGGCACCTCCTTCACTTTACCAGTGGCAGTACCTTTTACCATTCTGTTTCTGTAAAACAGCCAAGCATTTGTTTATATCTAATGGTGCTTCAACCACCAATGTGATGGGACTGTCATGGTGTGGGACCCACATTTTAACCTCAAACATGATCTCATAGGAAATACGACCATGCAGGGATTTTCTAGGCAGATTGTTTAACCCCTTCGATGCTCATGACGGAACGGTTCCGTCATGAGCATCGGTTGAGCTGTGCTCATGACGGAACCGTTCCGTCATGACCACGCCCGCGCTAGAACCCTTCAGCACCGCGGGGGAATCCGCGCAGCGCTGAAGGGGTTAACGCCCTCTGGACCCCATATAGATGATGAACCCAATTTTGACCTAAGCCTTATATCCTTGCTGGTAAAGACTGCTTTAAGTCCTGTTTTTTTCTATCCATGACCAAATGTCCATTGTGATGGTACTGGGAGAAATACCACAGGGTCACATCCAAACTTCCCATGGCATCTTTGTAAAGCCTTGGGGGAAAACACCAGACCATGGTCGGAATGCGCCAACTGCATATGTCCCAATAAATACTTGCAAATCTTTTATAGTAGTTTGGGTATCAGCTGACCACTATGGCCAGACCCATAGGAATTGAGAGCAGGAATCCACTGCCAGCAACATGTATTTCTGAGCCCCATCTGATGACAAGGGGTCACAGTGATCCAAATAAAAACAAGCAAGTGCCTTGTTAGAAATGAGTAGAGATGTCTGTGGTGGGCGTGCTATGGTGGAACCTTCTGCTGGCAGATGTTGTATTTAAGGACAAAGGGGCAGATTTATGTTCCCTGGCGCATCCCTGCAAATCAGCATGGATGCGCCAGGGAAGATGTGTCACGAAAGTTTACCCTTGCGCTACAATAGATGCGCCGCATTTACAATGCAGAGCATCGTGGCGCAAGGATAAACAGATGCGTGACGCATCTGATGGCGGAAGGTTGGCGCATTGCTGGAGTTGCGTTGCAAGCGCGACGCAGCTCCAGCAAGGCTCGGGGTGCCCTATCGTTACAATGCTGCGTCAATCCTTACGCCTGCTTCCAGCAGGTGCAGGGTTTTGACGCAGCATGGCCGGAAAAGTGACTGAGTGAAATCTTGTAGATTTCACTCAGCCACTTTTCGGAGGCGTGCCTGCGCCGGAACACCCCCCCCTGTGCAGGTACGCCCAAATGCGGCACAAGCTTTACAACGTGACGCATCTCCCTAGATGCGTCACGTTGTAAATGGGGTGCAACATGGCGCAGGGTTTACGCCACCGCTGCGTCACAAAAGTGACGCAACAGCGGCATAAAAGTGGCGCAAGTCCGTTATAAATCTGCCCCAAAGTCTTTGGTCTGACCTGGCCACCATTACGTTGCTGCAATAGTGAAGTTGTAGCAGCCATGCTTGCATGTCAGATGCTGGACCTTCGTGTTCAGCTAGAGTTAAACCTAACCTGCGGTCTGAATTTGGTATGACTCTATCCCCCGATCCAGGAATGTTAGCAAACTGTAGATTTTGCACATCTAACTTGCAGGAGAACTTAAATGGAAAGCCTCATGCCAGGTGTGTGTCATTACATGCAGCATTGACAGCCGTCATTATGTCACCATCCATTCATGTACTTGAACAAGTAATGACAGTGACTGAAGCAGCTTGCACTGTTGCTTTCGTGGCTTCAACAGCCATGAAATTCCCTGCAACATGTAGACCAACACGTTGGTGACTCAAGTTATGTATTACATGAGTTTGTGGCAAGCTCTCTTTCAGCTTATCCACCCATTCCCAAAGCATCTTTTGCTTGATTGTGCACCTTTTTGAATCTCTGAATCCATTCTGGCTCTACTAGTGTAAATACTTGTTATAAGATTCTACACACCCATTCCAATCACACACTATCAGTGTGGGGGACCCGGGATCTGTATTATGTAGTGCTAGTACTAGAGCCCTAAATTCAGCCAACTGCATAGTGGAGTCACCAAGTGGATGCATGTAGGTCTTTTCAGGATGGAACTCACCATCCTGCATGCACCACTTTACCGCAGCACAATCTGCTGAATATTGATGCTTGGTCTCTATGGCAGGCTGTGTAGAAACATCAGTATATATGATGTAATCATACCGATATAGAGGCATGACTTCGATAGGCAGAGGATATTAATTTTCATATTGCAGAAAATCGTATGTTTGTAGTGTAGAGTCAAATCTTTATCCTCCATCTATTGCAGTGAGTGAGTTAGCTTATTGTATCCATCATGGCTGTAATGCTTTAGCGTTTTGAATGTTTGCTCTTGAGATGACCTCTAAGGTCGGCACAGGGTCACGACAATTATTTGTTTACCCTCTCTCAGTGCTCTCTCCCTCACCACAGCAGTCTGTACCGCAGTTAGTATTTTTTCTGTTGGAGTAAAACACATTTCAGCGATAGAGTATAAATGCGATTTATATGCAATCAGTCTAGTGTCACCTTCATTGAATGTAACATAGGTATACCCTGATGCCCCTGCAATTATGTGGATCACCTGGTTTGTTGTGCTACACTTGTGTGGAAGTGTTTTGAAGCTAGTATGTCAGATTGTCCTGAATGTTACATTTTTTTATGTTCCGGTGTCCAGTGTGTGCTTGAAAATTCTGGACATATGAGGTCGTAGAACGGTTTAACCCATTCTGTGTAATCTGTGTAATCTGGAATGTAAATTCTGGCAAAATTTAGGAATCACAATATGGATTGTAAACTCTTCAATGTAGTAGGAGGCTGTAGATGTGCACACTTCTCTAAGAAATGTGCCGCCAGGCTTTTGCCTTCAATTGCCAGCTTGTATCCCAGAAAAAGCACATTGAGGTGGGCAATCTTTGATTTCTTAAAATAAAATTTGTTTATCTCATGTGAGCAAATCGCAGAACTATGCAATCTACTCTTGTCAAGTGTACTGAAAGGTCATCATACAGCAAATATATGTCATCAAAATGCTTGGACATCAACATTTTGTAGAAGTTTTGTCAATTGCACTGAAAAGAGCTCAGAGCTATTCTTATACCCCAACAGAATTGCCATTGAGAACCCAGTGTGGAAAATGCAGTCACATACCTGCTTTCAGGCACAATATTTGGCAGAAAAATCCATTTGAGATAACTAGCGTGGTTTTGTATTTTTTCCTCACTTTGTTGTTCATTAGTGCCGCATTGTGCGCGTTTTGTACGGCAAATTTGAGAGTAGCTGTGTTCAAGTTTCTGTAATCTAATTAAACTTGATATAAATGATCGGGTTTCTTTACAGGAAACAAGGGATTATTCATTGGGTAGGTGCAACTTTCTATTACACCCTGATATTCAAGTTATTGGAGAATTTCCCTATCTTGATTTTTAGACTCATTTTTAATGGGGTATTGTCTTTGAGGTTGTATGGTCAACCTCAATGGTATTTCATGATAAAGGGAATCGTCATCCCACCCCACATGGTTGCGGTATAATACCAGAACTTGTGCTAATGCCCACTATGACCACTCCTGTGCACATGACTATTCAACGTGTTCTAGAATGAGGTCAAGAGAAGTGACCATTTTCTCCGTTTGGCCAGTCCATGACATATTCTGGTGGCCAGCCTTAATTGGCCAGGACAATGTCCTCAACGCACCACAGCCCTGATCCTACTCAACCTCTCTGTAGCGTTTGACACCATCTCCCACCACACCCTCACCACCAGACTCCACAATGCCAGCATACAGGGAACTGAACTCGACTGGCTCTGCTCCTTCCTCACCGGCAGAAACCAAAGGATCAGACTGCCACCTTACCTCTCCGAACCCATGGAAATCAACTGCTGAGTACACAAAGGATCTTCGCTCAGCCCCAAGCTCTTCAACATCTACATGGGCCCGCTCGCTGCCATCGTCAGATAGCACAGACTCAGCATAGTATCCTACACCGACGACACCCAGCTCATCCTCTCCCTCACCAAGGACCCTGTCACCACCAGACTCAACTTCCAGGAAAGAATGAAGGACGTTGCATCGTGGATGAGCAGCAGCTGCCTGAAGCTCAACTCAGAGAAGACAGAGGTCCTTGTCATTGCACCTTACCCCGCTGCATAGGACAACACCTGGTGGCTCACCACCTTCAGCAGCCCTCCCACAGACCACACCTGGAACCTTGGCATCGTACTCGACTCCTACCTCTCCCTGACCCGACATGTCAATGCTGTCGCTTCCAGCTGCTAGAACACCCTCCGCATTCTTGGAAAGACTTTAAAATGGATCCCCCCAAATCAAGGAAGACCGTCACCCACTCACTCATAACCAGCAGGCTGTACCACTGAAATGCCGTCTATGCCGGAATCAACATGTCTCTGCTCCACAAACTCCAGAACATACAGAACACCACAGCCAGACTCCTCATCGCCATCCCTCGACATGAACACATCACTCAACACCTGCGTAACCTCCACTGGCCCCCCATCGAAAAGAGAGTTACCTTCAAGATACTCATCCAAGCCTACAAATGCCTCCTCAACACCGGATCCCAATACTTCAATGAGAGAATCACATTCCACGTACCCAAGAGAAGCCTCCGATCCGCCAACCTCGCCCTCGCCTAAACCCCATGCATCTGCAGAGCTAGAACAGGGGCAAGAGCCCTCTCCTACATCACATCCAAGACCTGGAATTACCTCCCGATCGACATCAGACACGCCCCTCCCTGAACATCTTCAGGAAGACACTCAAGACCTGGCTCTTTGACCGAGTAAAGCTTACCCACCCCCTCCAGTGCCTTGAGACCCTCATGGGTGATTATAGCGCTTACAAACCCCAGCTTCATTGAATGTCATAGTCAAATGACAGGTCCTCCTAAAAAAGAACTTTATTTGGCCTTTGTATGTTCCCCTCCAACTGGAGTAGCATCTCCCAAAGGTGATGCAAAACACTTACCCGTGTATCTGGTGTTTCCACCTGGATGTAGTCACTCAACACTACTGTCGCCAGACAATCCACCAGGTTCTCTCAAACTATTGTGACCTCTGCTGCACTGTCGAGCATGGTTAGATCCCACTCCCCATTTAAAAGCAGAGTCCTCAAAATCTGTGCCATGCTTGACCTTAAGTTTAGCTACCTTCTTCTTTTTGAATTGATGTTTGGATGTTTTAGGCTCTTCTTCCTCTCTAATTATGTTGTCAGATGAGCATTGAGAGTCCTTCTTTGTTTTCACATTCTCCTCCAATATGCGCTCTGACCATTCACCTCTCTCTGAAAATTTTTCAGATGACTCCTGAAAGAAATGAGATGATCATGTAATGGAATCCTGCTCCCTGTCAGGCAGTTTAATGTAATCATGGTGGCACAGGTTATAGCACTTCTCAGTGGTTTCATGTTGAGTAGGGGTGGGCGGAATTTGCGTAGTCGCGTTACGCAAATCTCTGCGAAATGGTTTAAAATCTCCGCGAACACGCAGAAATTCCGCGAACACGCGGAATTGCTTGTTCGCGATGCTTTTTACCTGTTCGCGACCACTGTTTGCGTGCTCGGGGGGAAATATCTCGCGAACACGCATTTTGAGATCGCGAACAAGCAAAAATTCCGCGAAGCCGCGGAAAGCAGAATTTTGAGCAATTTTGCGTTCTCCGCGGAACGCGAAATTACCTAAATTCCGCAAATTCCGCGAGCGTAACAGAATTTACCGCTCAGGCCTAATGTTGAGGACCCCCACCTCGTGATTTAGTTTTATCTTTGTTTTTCTTACTGTCCCACTTCTTCTTTGTTGAAGCCTCAGGTGCTTGCTTTGCATTATCCTTTTAAGAAATACTCTTCATTTGTGGTTTACTTGGTTTGGCTCCCAAGTTATCTTTATGTAATGTTGCATAGGTATTCTCGATAATTTGTGTTAATTCATGTTCCTGTTCTCCAGGAGCCAAATCCCTTAGACCCTGGTATATAGCCAACACTGCTGATTCCCCTTGAAGGTTATTTAACATAATGGCAGATCAGTTTCATCCCCAAATCCCTGGCAGGTGCTGCCCTGTACTCATTCTAGTTCTGTTTAAGCACTTCTGGAAAAATAGCTAAGGAAGGTGTACCACGAGTTCTGGTAAATACTGAAGAAAACATTGTACCCCAAGTGGTGCACTCTTTCAGGAGGGGAGTTATCCCCATTGACAAGCATATTGTTAAAATCGTGTGTTTTTCCTGGGGTCCAATATGGGCAAACACTGCCTTAAGCTGGCTTGTTTTTTTGTGCAATCCAGAACAGAATCAACTCCTGTCTGATGGTAACATTACCTTTGACTGCATTTAGTGTTTGTGTGCTGATGGCTGGTGTAGTCAATTGTGGTTGTGCAGCTTGATCAGTCTTCACAGGGTTTATCATTAATGTTGGCATAATAAACAGTGTCAGGTATCTGTATATTGTTACTAAATGTTTATACAATCCATCACAATTGTCCAGTTATCAAATTATCAACATCAGGATGTGGTTTGTAACTGGCTAAGACTGACCATGTTACTCCCTCATTACTAAGGAGACCTAGTCTAACATCTTCTGTTGTGTGTGGTAGGGTATCTCCAAACCAATGTCTGTGCTCTTGGTAAGTTAATGGTATATTTCCTTTATAGGGTGTATAGTTGTTTGGAACTTCTGCTCATGTGTGGTTCTGAAACAATCTTGTCATGTTGTCTATTGCTGGGAATGTAAACCATGAATAGAATACCTCTGTCCTATATGCTTCATGGACCTCAAACACGAAGATCACATCTCCACCCGTAATTGTGAGACCAGTTACAATTTCTAAGTAACGGCATGTCTGCAGTTCTCAGCAATGTTAAGGTCATTTGTTTCTGACATTATAAACATTATAGAAAATGGGATTCAAAGAGGGTAACACAATGAAATAATCCTTGGAAAGGTTCAAGCTTGAACAACCTAAAGCCAATACATAGGGTTTACCTACTCAGCCGAGAAGGATAGTTCCTACCAACATGGACAATTTGGTATAGGAGGTAAGTAGGGGTCTTTGGGAATGCAAAAGAGAACTACTCAGGCGATCCATTCAATAGGAACCCAATCTACCATCGTTGGTGGCACCATGTCATACTCCTACTATGGACTCCCTAACCTAGTTACTTAGGGTGGGTGATCTGCCAAAATCCTGTACTGGATGACATAACTCCCCATTACCTGTGGGTGCATGTGTTCATGTTTCTGTCTTGGTCACAAGTTGGACATCCCTCCTTGCAGAGGGAAAACAGGAATCAGCTGGGCTGAGACTCCAACAAACAGCTACCACGCAGCGACAGCAGAGTGCTCCTCTGATTTGGATACATAAATGCATGTGTATATATAATAACCACATCCATGCATCCGTGCTGAGGTCTTAGCCAGGCTGTCATTCTTTATCCTTGTGTGAAAGCTGTGTCCCCTTACGGACGAACAACAAACCACAACATTTGGACAATGGACGTTTAGGCCTTGTACTAAATGTTCACAGTGTCATGATAGTCTGCCTATGAAGTGGAAGTGGAAGCAATATAGTTTCAGAGCAACTAATCCTGCACTGGCCCACAAGCAAATGTGCATTGTGTAGAAAAAAAGGCAACTTAAGAAACATGTTCATGTAAAATGGAAGTGTTTATTCCCGGGACTAACCTCGCTACATGACACTGGTCTGGCAGTGAAACTACAGAGGCGGGCTCACCTTGACTCCCTGTCAACCCAGTGGAGGTACTCTTGGTGTCTGTGGTGGTGAATTCTTGTGGGCTGAGGCTGACCTGTTTGTTGTTTCGCATCCATGGTAAGGTGGAATTTAAGCAGCATGGATGTGAGATTTCCTTGTACAGCAAACTATGATCTTATTTTATTTGATGTTTGATATGCTGGTGGGAGCAGGTGTGCACACACCGTCGGGGAGGAGGTGTTTGTGTGCCTCAGGCCTTGCGGCTCCCTCTTGTAGTCTTGGACCATTGATATACCTCTGTAAACAAATTGTTGTCCAGAGATTCTCATTTTGATTTGTTTTGTATCTTTAGAGATGTAATATAGCAGGGGTAAAGATTGCTACTACAGGCCACATATTTCTGGATGACATCTTTAAAAATGGCAGATATGTTGTGGTGATGATGTAATATTTCAGGAACCATGAGACCTATATACTTCATTTTGGTTTTAAAACATAGGTTTTAGGGGTCATGTAGTCTTATAGAGACAAAACGTAACTCCTCAGAGCAACCCTTCCGTCATTTCCTGAAATGGTAGCTCTAAAATGATGTGTTTTAGCCATCATATTGGCAATTTACTTTAATATTGTTTTCGTTTCAGGTTTTCTGTTGATTCAAGTTTGTAAACATGAGCAAAGCAGGTGGTACCAGAGAATCTTTACCTCCTGACAGAGTGTTGCTAACTACAAAATCCGAGGACTCTATCAACAAAGAAAAATGTGTCATATGCCAAACTAATCTAAAATAAAAGCTAACAGCAACTGCGGCTGGACAGAAGAGAGTTCGAGATACTACAGAAATACGGAAAGATGAAGTTCACAAAAGATTTAAACTGATGGGTGGAGAGGATCAAATATTTTATCATTGTAACAACAAGTGCTACAAGTTGTAGGCAATGGAAAAAAGCCTGGAAAAAAAGTACATCAAAAAATAGCATAAACAGGTGAATCACAACAAGAATACAAGTCTTCCGAGAAAACGATGAGAACCAAATCCAATGCCCTTCCACTTAGATCAATGGCTACCCCTTGTTCACCTACAACAACTGATCAGAAAGCAGAGGATCTGCAATGTGTTATCTGTGGTTTAGCCAGAAAAAGGGCCAGAGGGATTGACGGAAGTAAAAAGTACAGAGTATGTGAGTCTCAAGGGCAAGCATGTTTTTATCTGCAGCTAGTTTCTTCCAAGATGATGTGTCAGCTGAGTAGATGATCTAAACAGCAAGGCGAATGTCTCTGCAGTGGATTTGTTTGCCCACCTGAACTGCATGTGTGCATACATTTGAAAATATGAATGTACAATGAGTTTCTAGGAGCAACATAACCACCAGCCTCCAGTTAAGTTTTCATTCTTTTTAAAAGCAAATTAAGTTTTAAAGCCACTCTTGAATGCTGGCTACGGGTTAACACTCAGTGAAAGCAGAGAAATAATGGTCAACATTGATAAAACTGTATTGATTCACAATAATGAAATGAAGATTTTTCCAGTGAGAATGTACAATGACAGAATTCCTTTTTGTTAGTCCAACAAAAAGAATGAGCCACTTATGGTGTTCTCAGCTGACTCCTGACATTTTTGCTGTCAAAATAAGGTCACAGATGCAGTAAAATCAGCAGAAACCCTTTTATGAAATGTTCTGAAAGATTTAGACTTTGGACTTAATGACAATTTAGTGATGCCCCAGAGCTCCTCAATCATGGGAATCACCAAGAATGCCTGATGTCTTAACTTTGTTTACATCCTTGTTTAATAGAAGCAAAGGAAAACTCTTACAAACTAATGTTCTTGAGTTGTAACAGAAGCTGACAACATTGATGGTGGCTTTGAAGATATAATTTACAATATGGCAAAAATAAAACTCTGCTACACATGATGATTGTCCATTAACGACACACTAGCTTCTCTTGCTCTGTTATAGAAGATTGTTTGAGGCAAGATGTAGCTTTTCTAGTTCCCTGGATTGCCCATGTCAAAAGGGCTTTCACTGATATATGCCTTTCTGATCTTTTTCTTTCCCCCAATGAAATCGATAATTCATCTAAGTCTATGGTGAAAATCCTTTATTGTCAATTTAAAAACCAAGTCAGATCTGATAAAAATCAACAACTGAGGACTGTACAGTGATATCTAGATCTAAAACAGGAATGGAACGCTACCTAACATGGTTCACAAATAACTAACACAGATTTTATTTAACCATTTTAGACTCAGTACGGTGCACTTTATGGTAGCCAACCCACAACCCCCTCCTCCCCAGGGCACATGGTTTCACGCTTTGCCTCCATCCTTGTGATAACATCTCCAACAATTAATGGCATACTTTATGTTTTTTTGTAAATTCTATGACCACCCTAAAAAACAATACTTACTACAATTTATACGCACCCTTGGTTCCAGATTTTATTAAGATTGTTTGCACTACCTCCAACTTTTAGCCAATAAGCAGTGTTGCCTAGTTGTAGTAAACTTTGTATCTCAAGCCATTAGACTCAGAAAAATATTGAAGGACGAATGTCTTTTTCAACTAATTATGATGTTTCAGTGTTGTTAATATGGTTTGCATTTATATCGTTAATATTATTTTATGTATTTTATATTGTATAGTTTTATCTCTATTCTTGTTCGGTATTATCGATAATTTTTACCTGTGATGAAATATCTTTTATGGCTTTCAGCCGAATAAATCATTTTTGACCTACTGCCCACGCAATCTATGAGAAGTGCAAAAGTAGAGAGCTAATCACTTCAATGAATAGGTATCAACAAGTTATAATGACACTGTACAGAGCAGGAACTTGTTAGCCGGTCACGCTGTAAACTCTTATGAATCCACCAGCAAGCTACTTCCAAGTCACGTTAACATGAACGAATTTACAATTACTGCTCTTGATAAGTTTGATTTTGAAGACAGCTCTTCTTTGTCTGGAACATCCAGCACATATGATACTGCCATGGTGATTTTTCAAAACTGTACCAATGACATAGCTGTTGGAAAACAAGCTGTGTCAGCTGTTGGCATAAACAAATGAAGCTGCAAACGTATAACCCAACTGCCTTGCCAATGTGTGCAAAATCACTACAAGCTATCAGCACGTCCCAGTCTACCAGAAAGTATCAAAGTGGCTACAGACATGGATCTTCTTCTACCTCTTGCTGCGACCCGCAAAGCTGATTTACTTGAATTCATCATATTGCTTATTCAGTACAGACTCAAGGATGAAGATAAGCCAGTTCCTCAGTGGGCTGAAATTCATGCTCTGATATTCAAAAATAGCATCCAACCAAAGAATGTTGGGTTTTTACTAGTAATACTATCTCCAGTAACACACTATGCAGCAGGATACACAGCTCTAAACAAAATCCAATATGTGCATGCTCAGTTTGAATATCATCCTATCCTGCCAATTTTCTGTGATTAAGGTTTTATTTCAGAATTGTAGTTGACATTTTTTTGAGTAATCGAGTAGAATTTGATGATCTTTATCCAATGATGGGCATTTTCCCCATGACAAAAGGGTTTCAGCATGTAGGAAATTATCTCAGTGGATGTGGCATAGACGACACACGCATTGAGACTTAAATCGTTGGAAGCAAAACTGTCTAGTAAGCATTGAGCGGAACTCATTCTGTTTGTTCGTTACAAGGTATTATCATCACATCTGAGACTATAGAAACATTGCGATGGGATGCTTCCTGGAAAAAGAATGACAAATTAGGTTTTGCATATTTTATCTCAGAAATGAAAAAGGCAGAGGGTGCACTTCATTCAAAAGACAAAATGCACACCCAGGCAATGTTCAATGCACTCAGTTGATAATCAGAAAAACTGAAAACCAGGTACGTAGAGTTTGTTAAAGGATGTGAAGAAAAATCTGAACTTTGCAAGTACTGGGTAATTGTTTTAGACATGATAGTTTAAGTGAAAAAGTAGGTACATCCTGATCATAGAGGTGATTGGGAGCAGCACGTGAAGAGTGTGGAGTCACTCATTGCTTTGTTTTGCAAATTCGATCGCATAAACTACCTGAGATATGGGTCCTGGTATTTGAAAAGAGTGAAGAAGCTAGAGGTGGAAAAACCATATCTCCACAGAAAATTCATCGAAATACTTTTTGTTGAGAAAGACAGAGAGAGAAGATTCAATGCCGTGGTTCCAAATATGAAACTGGAACAGGCAATCCAGAGATCGCAGGAAGGCTCAAAGGGAATTGTTGGTCAGACACGTAAAAGTGAATATGTTGCTCAATGACAGCTAGTTTACCATGAATTCCTTTCTATTTTCAATGTTTTCAGAGTGATAAAAAAAAGTCCAAATAATGGACAATTGTGAAACTGTTCCTCACCATGAACTTGTGGAAAAGAGAGGGAAACGCTTTAATAAGCATGTTGACAGCCTTTCTCATTTAATGCAGCAGCAAGGAAACCTCTTTGAAATGACTGAGCCTGCGCGACTACACAACTTTGTGACCAAACAATATGTGGATAATGATATAAAGACACGTCTCCTGGATTCCTGGAACATGGATCAAAACTATACGCAGAACTGAAGCAGAAGAGATTTGTATTGAAAGAGAAAAAGTTGCTTGACATAATTACTAAAGCTAAACTTCCATGGTTAAATAGCCACAGTGAGAGTTTTGTCCAACCAGCCACTACAAAACAGGTTACAAAAAAACAACTTTCGTACACACATAGAGAGATGGTTGTAGCAAAAGAAAGAGGTGAATTTATCAAGAACATTCTGTCAAATGATCTTCTTACAACAAACACATAATTTGATGGAGATGCTGGAATCAAACCAGTGAAGCACAAACTCGTGCAAGAGCTCATATAAAAACTTTCACCTGAAGAATTTCAATTCGAAAGGTGCCCTCATTGAAAACTGTTGTAGTTGTGGACTATGTGTCAACAATGGTCAAGATTTCATCCATGCAACTGGTCTACAGATATCGAAGTCAGTTTGCACCTTGCAAAAATGGCACATTGTCTTTGACAGTTATCTTGAACTATCTGTCAAAGAATAGGAGCGAATCAGACAAATGTGTACAAGTGGAACAATTGACCTTGCTTGCATCAGAAATTCGACATTTATACCTGTGCAACTTGTAAATCCTGGTAATCATCAAGCAAGATGAACTTGGAGATGATAGCTTGCCAAAACATTGCTGATGCGTCAGTGAACAATGAATTTCCAAATAGTGAAAGTGGAATGATTGTCAATGAGGAGTTGGTGCCTGCAGAGATATAGTCAAAAGGTACTGGCCATATTGTTCAAGAACTTAACCGCAAAATGGGGCAAGCTGACTTTCGTGTTGTGCCACATGTTGAGTAGGCTTTTTGAAATGGTTCCAATCGAGTCATTGTATTGTCAAATGACACAGACGGTATTATTGTGCTACTTAGATTTGTTGTAAAGTTCATAGGTCAAGGATTGCTAGTGTTATGGATACATTATAGAACAGGCGAGAAAAGACACTTAATATCACATCATTTTCTGTACAAGAAACTTGACCCAGAGATGTCCAGTGTTCTTATCAAGGCACATATTCTTACGGGTGATCACACTATGGGCAAAACACAGCTCGGAGCTTTAACTGCTGAACCTGTGAAGTTTCTAAAATAATTTGCTGAGATAGAAGAGGAATGTGACTTTAAAGATGCAGAAAAATACCTTCTGCAAGTGTGTAACAAGTTCTGACTATCACACATTTGACGATCTTTGGTGCAGTTACCTTCCACCTATGTCATATTCTGTGCATGGACACATTAAAAGAGCGTTCTACTTGAGCAGAAGTTGTGTAAATGTTTTGTATCATGCATATGTAGAGAAAGATCCGTGTGAATTAAGTTGGGTAGATATTGATGGGGTGCTAAAACCTACAAAATTTCTAAAGCCTCTACCCACACATGCATGAACTTGCAAAACCTGGACTACAAAAAGATGTTCCTGTCAATATGCTCTTCTCAAATGTTCAATATTCTGCAAATTTACCACAAGCGATTGCCGAAACAAATAAAGTAAACTATGAAAATGTGTCTAAAACAGGAGTGCTAAACATTATTTTTTTAATATTCAGATCATAAACATTGTTTGGTGTTTACATAAAAGTTATAAAAAACAGTATTATTAGTTTTATTTCTAAATATGTCTCTTCTTCCTCTATAATAGCTACAATTTTGGAAAATGGCAGAAGGGTTGCTGTGAAGTTATTTTCTTTCTCTGTAGGACTACTTGACACCCGAAAGCTATGTTTTCACACCAAAATGAAGTATATAGGTCTCATGGTTGCTGAAATATTACCTCATCACTGCAACACACCATTTTCAAAAATGTCATCCAGAAAAATATGGCCCAGATTAGCAATGTCTACCCAAGCTAAATTACTTCTCTAAGCATCCAAAAATATAAATAAAAAATTAAAATATGTGGGCAATAATTTTTTACAGGTCTATATCACGGGGCTGGGATTATAGATGGTGGTCCTCTTGCAAAGTATAAGTTTTAGTTGTAGGAGGGTTTATTTTTTCTTGCACAAAGGGATGGGGCCATGGCTGTTGTTCCCCAACCAGTCCCAGGATGCTTGTTTCCGGTCCAAGGAAGACCTGGCTTGGCAGTTCGGGCTGGACTGTTCCCATGAGGAACAGGGTCAAGACTGAATTGCATATGGCTGGGTCTGACCTGGGGTGGTGAAGTGAGCTAAAGAACGATGATGGATTAAACCCAGATCTGTGACTATGGGAGAGTGTCTGAAAAGTTTCAGCTCTCAGTCTCCATCCATCATTTCCTTGTGTTTGCATTGTTCCCCCTAGGTTGGCAGGGTATGCCCAGACGTGGGACCCTTGCTCACTTTGCCAATGGATTCAAGCTAGCCTGGATGGTGAGGGGTGAATCCCCAAACCCTGTCCCAGGATGCTTGTTTCTGGTCCAGGGAAGACCTGGCTTGGCAGTTTGAGCTGGGTTGTTCCCATGAGCAACAGGGTCAAGACTGATTTGCATAGGTCTGATCTGGGGTGGTGAAGTGAGCTAAAGAACGATGATGAACTAAACCCAGGTCTGTGACTAGGGGTGAATGTCTGAAAAGTTTCAGCGCTCCGTTGATCATCTCTTCGTGTTTACAATTTAATAAAGACTATACCAAAAAAAAGTAGGCCAATAATAAGAAGAAAGCATAGAAAGTCTAATGCAATTTATGTTCTGATTGCAAGGTCCTTGGTATTCCAAATGGAAAGAGATACTGGTCCCATTGGGAAATATAAGGTCTGTGTGAAATCTGCCAATCTGAGACATTTCAGCCTAAAAGCAATGCAATATCTGTGTAAAAATATAGGGAGAAATGATGAACTACCTCTGGAATTGGACCTAGAAGTATAGATTCTCCCATTAATTACTCATTTCTCAGTGAAACATCAAGGTTTCAACTTCAGTGGTACTGATACAACAGTATCAGTAACTTTGCGGCAGTCATAATGTGGTCAGCAAAAGGGACCCAGTATTGAATGATTAACCTTGTATGGATGGCTTTTAAGTAGAGAGCCACACCAGTAGTACAGCATTAGAGCACAAATTATTTTCTTCTGATTGGCTCTCTTATCAGTTCTTAAAACAAAGTAGACAGTAGGGAGGGGTCTGACAGTGCTGTTCTCTTTGTGCATCTGCTTTTCCTAAAGGAGGTTGTAGAGAGAGCATGGGAGCTGGTACCACAGCCGATTTTGCTCTTCTGGTACCTCTCATTCTGGAAAGGGAGAAGGTAGTAGGAAGAGGTAGAGACTTTGCTCGCAACTTTGATCTCCATTCCTTAGGGTGCTTTACAACCAAAGGACTATTTAGTGATAACATATGCATTTATCCAGGGTCTCGGGCGGCATCAACTTAGAAGAGTTGGGGAAGGACAGGAGTAGTCTGAAATTTCCAACAAGGCCATGAGTCTCACAAGTGTAATGACTTGAGTTGTACACTACTGTATCTGCACAGTGGTGCCAGTGGCATAGCAAAGCAAGGGGGTCCCAGACAACATACATTTTGGGGGTGGTGCCCCCCCTTACCTGTGGCCGTTGCAGGGCAGTAAATGCAAGAATTGCCAGCACCCCTCGGCCCCCCTCTTTTTAACCCGCGACCGCGTGGTAGCAAAAGCTGGGGCCTCCATGGGGGGTTAAAGGTCTAGCTACACCACTTAGTGGTGCTCAACAAAGCTCAGATCTACATCCATTCTCTTACTGAAAGATAGGAAAGCGAAGTACAACAAATGCATTGCGTTTTTTAACAATGCTTTCGGGAACGGTATACTTGTGATAAGCAACATTTACTCTTCCTTTCCATCGGGGCGGCTCCTCCGCAAAGGTGGAGGAGCGTCACCCCACTGATCTTTATGCTGGAAAAATGAAAAAAGGATAATAACGTAGTAACGGCTGGAGTCACAGGGGGGAGGAGTGCTTTGCACACTCCAAGTGCCCATGAGTGCTTGGACGGCTGTCTTGGCCTGGCCAAACAGTCATGCGCACTTTGCATGTTCCCCACCAGGCTGCATTACACAGTCTGGTGGGGAACATGCCAAGTACCCCTGTTTCCAACTGAGTGCCGATTCACGGTGCTCAGACCAATCACACCCCTGCATTGCAGCGTTGTGATTGGCTATGGGGAGACTGGGTGCTTCCTGGTTCCAGGACTCGACAAAACGAGATGCTGCCGGCAGAAAAAGTAAAAAAAAAAATGATTTTGTTTCCCACCCCCGGCCGCCCCCCCTCATTCCCTGCCAGCCGCTACTGCTTCCCATTCAAAATGGCAAAACCCCCAATGACCAGCTGAATGCACCGTATTACTTCCTCGTATAAGTAATTAGTTGTACAGTGTTACTGTTCTATCATCTGGCTGCTTGAAATCGACCACTTAAACCCTCAATATGAGTGGCACAACTGGGAAGGAGATTATTTTCGCACTTTTTAAAATCTGGTACCAGGGGCCCGGGATTTAAAAGGTGTACTAATTATCTCCTATTACCCGCTGTGCCCTTTAGAGTGGGACATAAGGTGGATTTTCGCACTTTGTGCACCATAATCCCCAAGGGGCATATCAACAACAACCGGCGATAATTATCGCTAAGTGCACTTAGCGCTAGGATAATTATCGCCGGCTAGCGTGGATTTTTATCGCTGAGATAGCGTGCTATTAGCAACGCTTATCTCAAAAGCGATAAAAATCCTCACGCTAACTGCCTAACGTGAGATTATCGCTGGAAACCCAGCGATAATCTCACGTTAGCTTGTTGATAGGGACTCACAAACTTAGCCATGATATCCACCTTCCATAGGATATCATGGCTAAGTCAGTCCTGATGCAGGCGAAAGGAAAGTAGCGATAACAGGGGTTATCGCTACTTTTCCTGCCGCTATGCTTCATAGCGTGGGTCTTGATGATAGGAGAAATGTCGCTTAGCGACATTTCTCCTATCATGTCAGGTCAGGAACGCCCACTTTGCATCTCACTAGAGATGCAAAGCTGGGCGTTAGGAATCCCGACGCTAAAGCAAGGTTTCATGCGTTAGCGTAACCTTGCTAATTAGGCGATAAAATTATCGCCGCTTTTCGGCCGAAAACGGCCGCAAAAGCGGCGATAATTTATTATCGCCTCCTTGTAAATATGCCCCTAAGTACTTGTGTTTACCGTGCATTTTCTCCTGCTAAAATTGCGGGTATGTGATAACGACCACAAAACCTGTAATTCAGATCCAGTGCAAACAGCGGCTTGAAAAGGGCTCGGAAAAGAACGGGTCACTAATGAGAGCTGTAGTGCCGTCTACATTTTATTCATTAGTAACATGAATTTAAGTGGCTTTTCTATTTTATTAGTATACTGTTTAGCCAAGGATAACCAATAAAACACTGTGTGAAAAGGTATCATCCGAGCCCAGTCACCTTCCAGCACCGTCAATTATTTTCTGACTCTGAAATTTTATTTTCTAAAACGGTGCTTAGAAAACGAGCAAATATTGCCTAAAAATTGGAATACCCGACATAATACATATCAGGCTTACGACTGGTGAAAGCTGTACTTTTAAGAACAGGGCTCCCTTTAACTGCGAGCCCTCAAAATTAATTTGAAGCGACAGCTGTAAAGCAATTCTTTTGTTCGAAGTGATTTTCTTTAGATTTGGATAGATAGTTTGTTAGAAAGTTAGAACGGTGCCTTAATGCAAAAACAAGGTTTCACCCTATTGCAACCATTAGCATTGTAGTTAACCAGGTTGCAATGTGCTCTTGAATCAAACTAAAATATCCCCGAAACTTCTTATTAAAACACAATGGTAATTGGTTAGTTACATAAAAGAAGGTTATATGGACCATTGAGTTTATATAGATTGAAATGCTAAGTAGGGCTAAGTAGAACCATCAGTAGGGAATAGAGGGTAAGCACTCATCAGTTTTATGTTCTCTTTCCTATTTACTTCACACCCCTTACAGTGCTTTATAACCAGGAAAAGCAAAGCTTTCATTAGTGCCTATTAAGTCAAAAGAAATATGTATGGTTTAGCTTTTCTTTATAGCTGGTATATGGGTCATTTAGGTCCTTGTCGGATGAGGTGAGAGGTCATATTGTTGCAAGAGAGAGACTTTGGATTCCACTATACCCATCTATGCCTTTAATTCTTGTTCTCTGGATCTATGTAAATGTATATAGCAGTAAGACAAAAAAAGAAAACTCTTTTTTATTTATTCTTTCTGAAAATCTTCTGAACTGCCATTGTTTCTTATTTTCTTATTTTATTTGTTTTATTGTCCAGTTTCTGTAATTAATTTTGTTCGAGTCTCTTTCAAGAATGAAGGTATGCTCACTGCATTTGTTTGCATAGGTGTGCTTAGTTTATTTTTAGAAACGAGGAGGGAGTTTTAAATAAACCTGCGTTCTTACGACTTGGCCTTTCCAGGACTCATTAGCCAGATATGAATGTCGCACTACATTTCTGCAGCAAGAATTTAACTCTTTTGGGCATATTCTCAAGGAATTAGCGCCGAGTTAGTGGCACTTTATCTCAGCCAAAGTGGTGATAAATGTATCCCCCCTATTCACAAGCTAACAACCGATATCACCAGTTTCCCTGCGATAGCAACCGCAAAAAACATTGCCACAGATGACACTGGCAACTAACGCTAATGAGATGCAGAGTAGGCGTTCCCGTGCAAAAGCAGTGACTACACCACTTTGCAACATTCTCAACGTCCAGCCAGATTGGTGATAAGATCACGAAACATGCGATAAGACGCGTTAGCAGCAGGGATTTAACACCTGCTCTTACCTGGTGTTAAGTCGGACGACAACCTGCACCATAAAAAAGGAGCCCAGCCCTGAGCCACACCTGAAGAATAACAGATGCCATGGAGCTACCGATCATGCAGCTCGGACACCTAAGAGGGCAACAATACCCACCGCCACCACCTACAGGCCCCCCCAACCCACCCCGGGGCACTACCCTGGGCATACCCCCACCCTGGACAAAGATACATCACATCAACTTCTGAAATCCTGAACAAAACAATTTGCCTGATGTCGCACAATTATAACAATTAACATTCATGTGTGGTTAGAAAATGGAGAATCATTCATTCATCATTGAAATTCTAAACAAAATATTTCATTCAAATCTAACTCAAAACAACTATTTGGAAGAGTCATGGCGGGTCTTCACTGGACAATCTGTCACAGCTTGGAAGACAAAACTCAAGATAAGAAGGTGTGTCATGCGCTCATCAAAGTACAGAGAGAGATAGAAAGAGAGAGAGAGAGAGAGAGAGAGAGAGAGAGAGAGAAAGAGAGAGAGAGAGAGAGAGAGA
Source organism: Triturus cristatus (assembly GCF_964204655.1). Lineage (NCBI taxonomy): Eukaryota > Metazoa > Chordata > Amphibia > Caudata > Salamandridae > Triturus > Triturus cristatus. The sequence continues at coordinate 896,340,527 of NC_140592.1, read as the reverse complement.
GAGAGAGAGAGAGAGAGAGAGCGAGAGAGAGAGAGAGAGAGAGAGAGAGAGGGGCGAGAGAGAAAGAGGGAGAGAGAGAGGGAGATTGAGAGAGAGAGAGAGAGAGAGAGAGAGAGAGCGAGAGAGAGAGAGTGAGAGAGAGGGGGACAGACTGTACAAGGAGCGCATGGACCCTCGGGCTTCTGGCTCATACGCGCCAACTGTTGTGTGTGTATCGCTATTGGTACACAATGAGCCTAAGGTCTAGCCTCAATTGCAGCGCAAAAGCGACATCGCATTTCCAGAATGCAAGCAGTAGTCAGACTAACATTAGGGATAAAAGCTCCTTTGTTTCAAAACATAAGGCGGAAGGATATCTGCACCTCTGACCTTGGTCTGGAATGCGGCTGGCACCCCCTGAGAGAGATACCATTGCAGATGATGACAACTCCTACACCATGCACCGTGCTAATGAAAGACAAATGTATCCACACCCCACACAGAAGTCCTTACTTGAGGTACTCCTGCATGGGATGCCATTGACACAACTGTGGCATATCATCCACATAACTGCCACAGGTGAGAAGAGTGAAGGTTCTACGAGAGCGACCAGCGCAATGGCGGGACATCCCGAGCACATGTACAACCCCTATCACGCGAAACTGTACCGTGCACGTATGCTGCATTTGTTGGGAGCACTGCCACTGGCAGTGTTGCGCATCAGTTACCTTTTGAGCTTCCGTCTTGCGTATGTCACCTGCGTCCAGCCCTGGTTACACTGTCGATCATGCCCATTCGAGTGGCCCACGGATGTCTGCCTATCCAACACAATGGTAGCTGAACTGGATTATGAATTGTGTGTGCGCCTCCTGTTGGCCCACGACCAGGAGTGTAACCGTGATACCTGTGCATGGGATGCCTTGATATTTGGCGTATGTGCTGGCAGTTGGGCATGGGACATTGCACAAGTCCTCATGAGCAGTGACCACATTGAGGCGCTCCCCTATTGGGCTGTTTTGCAGATTGGTGCAACGGCGTGGACGGAGCACATCTGTCCGGAGCAGTTAATGGATTGGCTCTCCCTCATTGAAGTTGACAACAACGTACTCTTGGAACTGATTTCCCAGGAAGCTGCGCTAGCATTCATGGACGAGTAACTACGTCCCTGCAGACACAACTGATTGTAGCCCAGAGCACAGGTCCCAACACCTTGTTGCATCTCAGAGGGATGGTCACATATCCCACCACAACAGTGGACATGTCTGCATTTGCCTAGCCTCAGAATGCATGTACGCTCAACTTCACGTGGTGACACACACCTGTGCAAGGTGAAGCAGTCCCATGGGCGGAGCTGCACAGCATCATTTGACAACGTTCCTAAATCTGACATACTGCTGGAGGGAGAGTACACACATGGCAATGTAGTACTACATGTGAGCTTGTTGGACGCTTTCACCTGCTCACTGTCAGCAGAGCAGACAGTCAGCGCAGTCCAGTGGTACAGCACTATGCAGATCCCATGGGCTGTGAATCGTGTCCCCTGACATGGGGCAATGGGCATACAACAAACATCACATGACTCGTCCAGCAAGACAAGGTGGGCTGAGACCGTTGCCATCCTTAATGATTGGTGTTCATTTTTGCCTGCCCATTTCCTGCACCCCTACATGTTCCTATGCTGCCTGTTAGTGTCTGAAGCATTGGTCTGCATGTTGTGGCCCTTGTCTTGCCCGTACTGACACGCACATGCTAGTAAATTCTTGGCAACTTCACTAGTGTTCAACTGTGATGAGTGTTGATTAGAATGACAAATCGTGTGCCTCAATGAGCATTGTCTGTACACAGGGAGGGACTGACTGACGCATTTCACTTGGGGGTGAGTCCCTATTGACAGCTCCACCTCTGTGAGCCACACATTGTGGTTGGGATAGTTGCTGGTAGACCTGTGCTCTTACATTTCTTCAGCACTGTGAGTATGGTGTCCAACTTCTTGCCATGTGGATCAATGTGAGCCATCAAAACAGGCTGTGTCCACACAGTTGAGTGTGAGTAGGTATGCGAATAGATGTTCTGTTGTCACATGTGATGGAGGACACTACTTTGGGCCTGCTACCGAATTTGACATTTTTACACACAGCTCTATTTAATACATGAATGTGGGGCTACCCTGGGGGGTTGCGAGATTGTTGTTCATGAGCAATGAGGCCACAGCTTGTTCACACCTTCACAGTCATCTAATTGGCCTTGTGGGTGAGGCTCAAACATGTGCATTGATGTCATTTCCCAAGGTGTACCTTTTTGTGCAATCAATCTCCATACATTCATCCATACTTTTATACTTGATTGAACATAGACATGACACATCTGTGTGATTTGGAATGTTTTATTCACATTCTGTGGTGTGTCAGAGCTGGAGCAGTACATGGCCATGCAAACCACACATTACATGGTTGCCCAGTGGAGGGCCAGAGTCCTTTGGGGAATGATAAGTTAATCGGAAGAGGAAGAGTTCAGTCCGCAGCCTGATTGCTGTGTCATTGTAACCAGAGCAGATATGGCAGTCCATGTCGGGGTCTAGGTGAATGTTGCAGAGTGTTTCAGGGGACAGTGGAAGGTGTTGTTCCAGGGCATCCTGCAGAGGGCTGAACCAAGCAGAAACAGGCCATATGTCGGGGATGAATGCTACAACCTTCTTTCGCACCAGAGTCATTACCATCCACATCTTAGTTCACCCTGGGCGTCGTGCTCCGCTTCGCCCACGGAGTGCACATAGCGCTGCCTGCTTCGCCGTTTACAAAATTGGCATAGCAGGCAGCGCTACGCACACACCGTAGCGAAGCAGAGCTGCCCGCCACCCGCCTCCCGCCCGCCCAAATTTTAAAATAATTTAAAGAAGGTTAAAGGTAAATAAACCACCTTACCTTGAGCGCGGCGTCCCGGGGCTCCCTCTTCTTGCTGACGGTAACTTCTTCACGCAAATGCGCATGCGCGGACGCCCGCGCATGCGCATTTCTCGCGAGAAATGCGCATGCGCGGGCGTCCGCGCATGCACATTTGCGTGAAGAAGTTACTGTCAGCCAGAAGAGGGAGCCCCAGGACGCCGCGCTGAAGGTAAGGAGGTTTATTAACTTTTTTTAACCTTCTTTAAATTATTTTAAAATTAGGGCGGGCAGCGCGTAGTGGGGCTACGTGGAGCGCGTGAGTGTGTGTAGATTTTGCCACACTACGCGCTGCTCCACGTAGCCCCACTACGCCCAGGCCTGATCTTAGTCCTCTGATATGTCCTCTATGTCAGGTGTGTGTGGTGGAGTTATGACTGCCTCACTGTGTGCCACTGGCACAACAGGGGGTGGAGGTGGTATGGCTGCCTCACTGTGTGCAACTGGCCCATCAGGGGGCGGAGGTGGTATGGCTGCCTCACTGTGTGCCACTGACACATCAGGGGGCGGAGGTGGTATGGCTGCCTCACTGTGTGCCACTGACACATCAGGGGGCGGAGGTGTGTGTGTGTCGAAGTTCCTGCTGTAGTCATCTGGGACAGGCTCTGAGGCAGCAATGGCAAGATGAGGTTCTGCAGGGCATGGAAGATGCCAGCTACATCTCGCTGGTGTACATCTGTGGCAGCCATTCTTCCAGCCTGCATCCGCTCCATGTTCTCCATTTTCCTCCGCATGTGTCCCAACATCCAGCTGACATCGCTGGAGCCTGTCTGACGAGACAGTTCTTGTATCTGAGTAATGGCTCCAGCGAGGTCAGCCAAGGAGTGTTGTAGAGCATGGTCCGGACTGTGGGTGTCTGTTAGGGACTGTAAATGGTCCCTGATGGGACGCATATACCCACGTATGGCATCGCGTTTGGCTGCCATGAGGTCGAAACCCACCCGCACCTGTTCAGCCAGCCCACTCTGGCAGGTTAACACACGGCATTGGAATGCCATGTGTTTTTCCGCGAGGTGGTGGGAGCCAGCCATGGTGGTGGTTGCTTCCTGCTGTGTGGGCTGTGCGGGGGTGGGGTCACCTCGATGCAGCTGGGCTGCCCTGCTCCTGGAGGTGGGATGTGGAGGCTGTCCACGAGCTGCTGGAGGGTATCAGGGCAGATGGTCAGGGGGTCCTCATTATCTTCACTGAAGAGATGTCTGGTCTGCTCTGCAGCAGGTGTTGATTGTCCCTCTGCAATCTAAATGGGAGGTGCAGGTTAACAGTGTGTTCCATGTATGTTGACACATTGTACATGTTTACATTCAGACTGCATGACAATGTACATTGTGACTGTTTTGCAGGAGCTGGATATTTGATGGGAGACAGTGGACATTTGGACTACATGACGGATGTGAGGTTGTACTCGTACATTATCATCTCACAGTTTCCTGCTATGGCAGATGTGATTGGCCAGTTTCTACGCACAAGCGACATCAGTTGTGTCCTCTGTTTTGTAGTGAAAGTGTTGCACTTTGTACCACATTGTCGTCAATGTTGATGTGCTGTGATTGCTATGTGTGTGTGCTGAATTGTGGGAGAGTCGCCCCTGCAGCTCTGATTTAGCAATCCCTTATCCCTTTGAGGTGGTGTGCCTTTGACTTGTGTGCTTTTACGGTGCTGAGATGTTGGCGACTTGGGTCATTTGTGCTCTTGGACTGTTTTTGTACTCTTGTGCATTGCTTCTCTGCAGATGTTTTATTGACGTCAGGGGTTGTATGTGCACATGGATGTGTCAGAGTGTGACCTGCTCCTTTGAGGATGTGATCCACACTGGGCCACCTCAGTGTTGTGAACCACGTCATGTATTTTGACTGCAGCCATGCTATCTGTCATGCAGTGTCACTTGCATTGTCAGTGTGGCTCACAGAGCCGCTGCTTTGCTGGATTCAGAACATGTGCATGGGTAGGTTGTGAGATTGGTGATAGGGAGGGGGGCCCCTTTGTGCACATAGTGGACGGGGGCCTACTCGGTGTTTCTACGTATGCTGCAGTGTGCCAAGGGTATCAGGGACATGTTCCACAATCATTGTGGGTGTGCAGTGTGCTACACATAATTGGTCATGTGTGCCATTGTGCCCATCTCCCCCCCGTCCCCCCAGTCCCTGGTCGTTACTCACCCTGTTGCTGTTGGGTCAGGTCATATCGAGCTGTGTCTGGACCCCCAACACCTGCCACCATCTCCACACTGATGACTGTGGCCACCGTTTCCTCCAGCTTATCCAGCCCCTCCTGTGGCACAGGACTCCCACCTCCGGTCGCCGTTGCTGCCTTCCGGTTGGCAGCGAGTTTCTGCTTGGTTTGGCTATTCACGTCAGACCAGCGCCTCTTGACCTCCTCTATTGACCTCCTCGACACTCCAACTGCATTCACGTTGTTCACGATGGACTGCCATATTTCTGTTTGTGTTGCCAATGACACAGTGGAGGTGACAAACAGATGTTGGTAGTGTTCTATCACCTCCATGACGATGATCCGGTTTTCCTGTGGACTGAACCCCGTCTTCCTCTTCCTCTTCTCCTTGGTGTTACTGGCTGGTCCTCCGTGGGGCTTGTGGGGTTCGAGTTGTCCTCTGCACTCGGTCCGGGTGCATCCATGGTGCTACGCAGTTTCTTTTGCTTTGGGTGTGGGTTTTTTGTTGCTTTTATAGTGCATTTTCCCGCATGACGGGTGGTAATTGCAGGCCTGTTGCTGGTTATCGCTGATTTTTGTGTCACGGTTTGGGGCATCGCAACTTTTTTCACGTTCATGTTTCGCATTTTTTCAGCCTCGCGTTGTTTTATCGTGGTCATTTGGCGCGTTATCATGAGACTATCGCATGGTGCCGCCGGGTTGAGAATACAACGTTAACACGCTGTTATTTTCCCGCGATATGCAAAGTTGCATTAAGCTAATTTTGCGATGATTAACACACGCTCTTGAGAATATCCCTCTGTGAGTATTGTTGCCAGGTGGAATTTAGCTCTACAAATATACTTCCCTGTTACACCGTCACTGCGTTTACAGTTCTCAGTGGAATTTTATCGCAAAAGGATCATTCAGTGAACCGAGGTGTTTCACCTGAATTATGAACACCACATTTAACTAAAAGAGAAAATAAAAATGTGGTTAAAAAAATGAAAGCCGAATTGATACAGCAGAAATAAACACACACAACAGCCCGAGCCACCAAGAAATGACAGCACAAGCAAATGCACTGCAATTTTTGGAATCTTTAGTGGTATAAGAGAGGAGATTTGAATATGTATTGTTGGACTTACAAGACAACAAAAACTAAGTGGTGTTGTCATCTGGATGAGAATTGTCCATCGTGGGGACAGATAGGATTTCTGAATCAAGCCTTCTTAAAAGGATTTTTTTTCAATGTAATAGATGAGTACATGAAAGAAATGTTCATGTAGACTTTAACCCAGTACTGAGCAAATACAGCACTCAACTCTGATAAACAGCCACAGTAATCTATATTGAACAGATGCTGTCAATGCCTGAGTGGGATTGTAAAGGGATAGCTTAGCTACAGAAGTATTGTTGCAAAACACGCAGGTGACTTGCAGTATCCTTATCATGAGACCAGGCCCCTAAATGGCGAAGGGGATTTGCCCTGCCTGCAGCGAGCGCAGTAGGCAAATACAAGTAAATAAAATGTCATATCCATGCCATTTTATTTTGCTACCTCGCTTGCTGTGTGCAATGTGAGGATGGGGCGGGGCTGAATTCTGCATTTGCAGGCTGACTGCACAGTCGGATTGGCTGACTGTCTACAGCCATCCTATCTGGCATGTGCATTGTAGACTCAGAAATCCAAGGGCTGTGAAACAGCATGGGGACTGTTGGCCCAAGCTCCCAGCCTAAAAATGAGCACTAGGTTATCCTGCTCCAACCAATCATGGAGCTGCTCTCATGCTGAAAATAGCATGAGAGCAGCTCTAGGATTGGTTGGATTCACGTTCCACGAGAAGTAAAAACACATGGTGAGGCGCAGGTCGGCTTACACACTGGACACAGCAAGGTGAAGCTCAGGGAGACTTACACACAACTTGACGTACAGCGAAGTGGAGGGACTGACACCCAACACACCAAAATAACAAAGGTGGGACTAACACCCCCTTTAAACTGAGTAAATGGGACTGACACCCATTACTGATAACATAGGTGGGACTCTCACCCCCTATAAACTGAGTAAATGGGACTGACACCCAAACTCAAAAGTCACACCTGAGTAACTAAACAGTGACTTACGACGTAGAAATAGGGCTAAAACCCATTCCAAATAACTAAATGTGGAGCACAACATTCAGAATGACCAACGTGCAGCACAACGTGACAAATACACACACACTTGTGGACCAAAATGCAGCACAAAACAGAACAACAGCACAAGCAAGAATGATTATATTAGCGCTTAAAAAACTATAGCACATAGCTATTGTGAAACAAGCGCGGGTGAGCAACCTCTCACCCGAGCAGTGGGTACACTCCCAACTAGTGTACACCCCAATGCATGGTAATAAATTAAAACGCAAAGGAAACCCAATAAAACACCAATGGGAAACAGCATGGTCCGTAAACATAACTTGACAGTGTGTTCTGTAAATGTAAATAAATACGTGCATGTGTACCAAAATCGCGTCATCATTATACACATGTACCTCCTGTGTATCACAAGCTTCAACACGTGTCTTTACTGCAGAGCGCCGACCTGCACGACACAGAAAAAACCCCAAACTGTTCCGTTGGTGAAATAATTGCCAAAATGTCCCAGTGCTGCAAAACAAAATAATAGACAAATTCTGCAGAAGAAGCAGCGGACAACTACCATGTCCTCCAACTGACACATTCTCACGCCGCTTCTCCTCAAATCAGACCAAACTCAGAAAATATGGTTGGCAAATGTTCAAAGCATAAGACTATGTTAGCTGGAGCCAAACACAAAATGGCGTCACGTTGCAGACGTTCTGCCGGGTGGCTCCCCGTATGTCTGTGCATGCGACGAGCTGATGCAGTGGAACGCATGGAACAAGGAGGAACTCCATGGAGACTTCACGGGAATGCAGGTAAGACTCCACACGGCTGGGAACTGCGCGCGGACATGGAACAGCGCGCCTTCATTTTCAAAATGCTAATAAGCAGGTGAACTGTCAAAAGTCCTGGGGGAAGCCTGAGTCCACAATAAATGTAATGTAATGAATTTACCCCCGTATTTGGAGATGAATAGTGGATGGCTGAGAAATATTCCTTCACAACACTGCCTCCACACGAGAATGGCTACATTCGAATCTAAAACGACCATAACTGACTCTGTTCTTGCAAAGTAAAAATGTCCATAGCTAACTTTGTTCTTGCGCAAACCACTTATGTGTGAGATCGCTTCTGAGCACCCAGAGACAGAATGGCAGCTCCTCCCCTCTAAAGCCTCTTCCCCTCTAGCGCCACAACTAGAAAGTCGCTCTGAGTTGACTGAGGTTAAAAATGCCGTAGTTCAACGTAGATGGCTCCACAAATCTTGCGCTGACACAGATGTACCAGGATTAGGAAAACCATCTAAACCCACGCAGAGAAAAGACTTGAGCTTAAACACTGACATGGATGAATGCTTCATACTTGCTTCTAGACAAATGCCAGTGCTTGACTCAGTGTATAGGGAGCACAGCTCAGACAGCGGCAGTTAACTGGCAGCCATAAGTATAGTTTATACTTCTCTGCACAGCATCTATGAAATAAAGGAAAAGTCTTACTGTACAAGAAAGATCACTCTGTGCAGCATTCATGACGTGTCTTGTAGCGCTGTAAACTTTGGTTGTGGCACTGTAGACGTTTGATGTGGCAATGTAGTCATTTGTAGTAGCATAGGAAATTTAGCAAGATGAAGGCAGCCTTCCTTAACGTATATGTAGATGTTGAAGACGCAGAGATTAAAGTACAGCACACCTGGGCTGGGCAGTCCGATGTAGTGGACACTGGTGGGGCTACGAGGCATGCTTGGCCAGTTTCTTTTTGTTGTGTTACTTGAATCTTGTTGCTCTTGTTGCTCTTCATCGGTACTTCTACCTTTCCTACACATAGTCCTGCTGTACTCCACATCTTTTATTGGCATCAAACTACCTTTAGTGCGTGAGATGAGCTCCAGATCGTTGCAAAAAATGTAGGGGGCTGGCTCCACGTTTTCAGGTGATGAAGTAGATTTAGCCGAGATGATTTTATGTAGTTTATTAAATCCATAAGTAGAAGTTACAGCAAGCTAGAATAAGCCCCACCAGGAGCAGCCTCCTAGCTGCTCAGTCCAGCTTCCAACTGACACAGTCACACACCAGGCACCCAAGCATTCCACTAATGTCACTCACACCAACATTCTACATGGAACACTCACACTGGCTGAGCAGCTAGGTAGAGGATTAAAGGGAACATATTAACATGACCTGAGAATACTACAAAATCCTTGATCCTGGAATCCTAATTTCAAATCACCCCTCCTTCTTGAAATATGCTTTAAAGTGCAGGAGTGCTTGGAACTCTTGTTCTTTGCCTCTTTGGGGCTGCCTACCCTTTTTATGTCACTATATCATAGCTTGGGGTGCGGAAAATTTGCAGAATTTGTTTTTAGGTAATTACGCAAAGTTTTAGCATGATTTTAAAGAAAGTAAGCATTATTACGTGAAATAGACTCTGTAATTTCACGCTATGTTTTAATGTGAAATGCATCCTTGCATGCATTTTTGATGCAAGGACACATTATTTGCTAAAAACGTTTTAAAAATCCCAAAACACAGTGAATAACAGCCACTTGGATTCTGTTGTTTCTGTCCATGTGTGGTAAATATTTACCCCAAATTTCAGGTGAATACGCGAAGTGTCAGAATAGCATAACGAGAGTAATGTGAAAGTCCCGAAATTATAGAAATTACATCTGCGTAACTTTAATGTTACCAAGGCCCATGTATAACCTGCATTATCTCTACCATCCTCCATTTAAGTCTCTCTCCCAATCACATTAACTTACAAACATTTCCTCCAATCGAAATTAATGCAATCTCGTGCAATGCAAACAATGGTATATCTCTATCGGCTCTTAATGCGGAAGGATTTCACACACATAGGAATAAATCTATGAATTTAACCAGGTGTTAATAGCATGCCTTGCATACCTTTAAGCATGCGTTTGCAGATGGCCATTCCTTGACTTTATTTAAACAGCATAGATGTGTATAGTGGGAGATTGTTTTTGTAAATGAGCTTTTTCAGGAGTAAAACATTGCGAGATACTCTCGTTCTGGAGATGAGCATGAACCATTGTGAGGCTAAATTTTACTTCCTCGCATTCCAGAATCTGTTTTCACAATCTGGTGTACCCTAAGGGGCATATTTACAAGCCCCTTGCGCCGCTATTGCGTCACTTTTCCCATGTTAAAAGTGACGCAAAGTGGCGCAAGGAGCTTGTAAATCTGCCCCTAATTATCTATTGGCCAATTCAATACGTGTGTCCATCGCAAGCCTGCGTCTGTTGTAGTCGATGTCACTCTCATGAGCCATACATGAATTCACTGCCCTTAATATTTTTGCAATATTCTTTACTTTTAGTCTTGGCTTACTTTTACTAATACCAACTTGAATGCTACTGCACTGGTATTTTTTTTTCTAGCGGCCCAAGCATTGTTTCCCCTACTTTAGGCTTTCTTTTCTTCTCTTTTCAAAGAGCTAAATTGAGCCTTTTGTTAAAATTCAAATGTTGTGAATAAGCTAGTTGTATTTACAGACATGTTGGGAATGGGCGAACGAGCTATCCAGCGTTTGGATGATACCCAAATATGCTACAATGGTGTTGTCTAATCTTGTAGTTTTGTGCAATGTAATTAGGCGGTTAAGTCGGAGCAGACCGCGCATTGTTGTTTAGCTATCACAGACCCCATGTGTGCTGTGCGGCGGGAGGCCAAGCGACTTCCACCACCTGATTAGTGTGATCACGGTACAATATATGTAATGGAATGTTGACAGTAAAGTCCCTCACGCCGATTGGTTCGACGGCTGGACGTGCCAAAAACATAATTGCCCTCCAGTGTAAATGGGCCAGGGTTGCTATCGCAACAAGCTTTGGAAGAACTAAAACAAAATTAAAAGAATTTCCAGATTCCTCGTTTTTTTCCAAACTCTGTACTTTCTTATCTGGTAGACAGTAGCAATCATAGCTAAGCATTTTCTGCTGATTCCCATAAATTTGTGTTTTGACAACATGGAATCCCTTGGTTAAAGAGAACCCTTTTCATAAACCTCTGTCTCGAGATCCTGCTTGTTACAGGCATTCAGTTTATGAGACAGCTGAAAACTCTTCGAAAACCAGCTATGTTTGGAGAAGGTGTATGTCATGGGATCCGGGATAGTTTGCAACGTTGAATCAATGCTCCTCCTAGACACAAGCCCACTACCTGGGTCTTGGTCCCTTCCTCTGCCACATCCAAATAGTGCCTCTGTTGAGTGCAGGTCCAATGGGGGAGGATAAACTGCACTGCTACTGAAATGCCTTGTGAGACCAAGAACAAGAACTGAAAATATGAAAAGAAGAACTCAGTTCCTGGCGGTGGGCCTGCAAAACCAAGAAACATCACACAGCCAGAGAAACGAGAACTGAGTATCTTTTGTCAGGAGTAGTTGGTTTACGTACCTGGTAAATAGATGAATGCTGTAGGTAGTGTTGGACTTGGCCCTTTCTGCTGGGTCATCCCTAGACCTTTTGCCTTCACCTTCCTGCTCCAGTGCTAAAGTGATTGTGCTTTCTCCCCTAAACATGAGAAAATCGGCTTATACCAAATTGGCATGTTTAATGTACTTGTAAGTCCATAGTAAAGTGGTATTACCTGTGCCCAGTGTCTATAACTTAAATGCTACTAGTGAGCCTACAGCGTTTGTTGCGCCATCCAATTAAGTAGCCCTGCAAACTAGTGTCAGGCCTGCTATTGCAGCCTGTGTGTGCAGTTTTTGAAACTGTGATTTCGCATGGCAAAATACACCTTTTGCAAGGCACAAACCTTCCCTTTAACACATAGAAGTCACCCCTAGCATAGGGCCTTAACAGCCCGGAGGGCAGAGTGCAGTGTATTTAAATATTGGACAAGTACCTTTAAGTTTTACATGTCCTGGTAGTGAAAAACTCTTAAATTCATTTTCACAACTGCAAGGCTTACCTCTTCCATAGGATAACAATAGGTAACCTTTTTGCATTTAAGTGATAAGTTGAAATTATCAGCTGGTGGACAGGTCAAGTTTGGTACCTTAAGAATTTTAATTTAAAGCCCTTTTTAAGGGTGAAGTCGGATTTTTAGTTACAATTCTGAAAGCGCCACTATTAGTTAGTTGGTATTTTCTTTTCCCAACTATTTGGTGTCTGCTGGCTCTATCCTGGATTACATGACAAGCTGTAGTTGGCAGTTCATCTTTGTGTATCGTCCCCAGACAGTGAGAAAATTGAAAGATAGTTGTTGGTAGGATAAGACAATGTGAGTTAACGACGAGGGGGATGAGCTATCACCTACCACCCTGGCAATTCACAAATGGGGTTGACACCACTCTATTGTGACCCCTGGCAATATGGGGCCAGGCAAGGGTGGCATGAAATTCCAAGCACCTCAGGTTGGGTGGACACTGCTGGATGCTTCCTCCACTTCAAAGTGGGTACCACTTATACATATTGGACCTCAGACCCCAATTCTATCACCTTACCGAAGGAGGGTACATGCTTTGGGAAAGCCAATAGGTTTTGCCTATGCAAAATGTACTGCCTTTGTCATTTATTTTTTACATGTTGCACAGCAATGTGGACTGCAGGCCAACAAGGCTCACAGTGAAAAAACAAAGAACTTTGATGTGGCCAGTATTGACTGCATGATAGCAATATTTGTTTTTGTTATTTTACTTTTAGTCATGTTGGACAGCAGGCCGCACTGCTGTGCAACATGTAAAAACAGCATGGAGAGTTGAAGCAACCCAAGGGAGGACTTTGTGAAAGACATCGAAGGTAGGGTGGTTGAGTGAAACTGTGGGGAGAGGGAAGAGGAGTGAAACCACAGGGAGGGTGGAAAGCATTTTAGTGGTGTGCATGAGTGCACAGAATGCAGCTGTTGTACTGTCTTGGTTCACAGTGCTTAGTAGCTTAAAGAAAGTGAGCAACTAAGTATGCACACTTTACATTTAGATGTTTTGTGTCACTGCTGAATTACCAGCTGACTCCTTGTCACTCGTTTATCATGCCTGGGTTTCCCTTTTAATAATGCTTATGTTTGTTGATGCAATTGCACCTGAATAAGCCTCCAATGCTCATGCATTGCTTCATTCAAATAACAGAACGTGAAGTAGCTAAATTTCCCCTTATCAGTAGCTCTATGTACTGGTACTACGACGGCACAGCATGTGCACAGCATATTATACTCCTCGCTCCACAATGTTTACAATATTGTTTTGCAGAAGAGGTAAGCCATCTGCAACATAGTGTGGGTATCATGCAGAGTTGGGGCCGGGGTAGGGATCTAAAGCATAGTCTACCTGATATTTTCATGGATGACAGCCTCTCCAGTGATATTGTTTGTTGTAGTACAGTGCCATATGGTTTACGCCATGGGTGTCATGATGTGACAGCTTGCTGAGCTCGCTGAATAAAATAAAGGCTGGACTTTCTTTATTGTCATGCAAGATCTCAACTTGTCAAAAACGCTCTCTGAGACGCCAAAACTCCTAGATGCTTTAAGCACAAGACCACACATTGATTATGCCGTAGTGCTCTTGAAGAGGAAACAACAAACAACTAAAGGCTAGATTGTCCAATAGAATGAAGGGGCATGCTTGTTAAAATGATATGGCTTTAAATTCTGCATGCCAACCCGATCGGTCAATGTTAAAATGTGAAAGATGACGGATCTTCGAGCCGAAACATTTGCATTTAAGGAAGATGAAGTATCACAGATTTATGCACTAATACACGAAGAAACATCACAAACTACTACAAACTATTACAACTGCTATATCTGTCAAAACGCGAGATCAATCAAAGATTACACGCGAGCACCTGAATCAAATATCACCGAGCACAACGAATACCACGTGGATTAAGAATACCCTTGAAACCATCCCTTTGTAAAAACGCACAAAAATGTAAGGACCTTTGGTATGCAATCCTTAATAAATGTTCCCTAGACCTAATTTTACTGATCATAGAAGAACTGTCAGCCATCCTCAAAGAATTATCCAAGGAAATGGTCACCGTCACTAATGAACTCACAAACTCCATGTCAGCAGACGAGTGGTCCAAAGTCCTTGATGACATTAATGAACAACTCACTAAACACTCGCAGGAAATCAACGTAAGAAAAATACGGAAAATTCGACGTGACACAGTAGACGATAAACTAGGAGAAGTTTACAGCTGGGCAGAAGTCTATGCCAGATGTAGACAAAATAAACCTTATACGCAACATACCGACACATTATCAACCGACAGTGATAGCTCGAATAGACCAACAAGGACCACCACCACTAGCGACACCACCAATAAACCATCAAGGACCACTACACCTACATCAAACGATCCAATCGCCACACAAGCTCAAACATCAGGACAGTCTTTTTTAGAGGAAAGCCAACCAGAAAAAGGTAAGACCCAGGAGGAGTAAAAGAAAAGGAAACTCCAAACACCAGAAGCACCACGGGAACAAAGAAAGAGAAAGCCAAGAAACAAACAACATGAACCTAGTTATCAATATATCCAATCAACAGTTCAGTGAAATTGAACTACAAACTCTGCAAAAAGGAACCTCATATGTTCATACTACCAACACTAGCCACCTGGAACTTGAAATAAGCGTATTCAAATTTATGAGAAATCTATGATTATGACATTACTTTGAAAATATACTGCCTCCGCAAACCAACCCCGAACCAGATCAACTAAGGGGGTTATCTGTACCAAGTACCTATGTGGCATCTATCAGACACAAAACATTGGATACGTTTGAAAACTTAGTCAAACATGATTTACTGAAATTTAATCTTTCCAAAAAAGGCAAAGAAACAAACCTAACACAGAAGAGATTGGCATCATAAAGAACATAGCTAATAATCCTAACATCACTTGTCAAAAAGCGGATAAGGGAGGAGCCTTGGTTATTCTAAATACAGTAAATTATGAAGCAGAAGTAAACAGTCATTTAGCAGATGAAACAACATACATAAAAATTGATATGAACCCCACAGAAACCTTCCACAACATCTTGAAAGATCTTATCAACCAAGCTTATGACAAAGGAACAATCAACAACAGAACAAAAACATTTTTAATCCAAGAATTCCCCAAGAGTCCAATCATTTACATCATACCAAAGATACATAAAGATCCTCAAAATCCACCGTTCAGACCAATAGCGTCTACTAAAGGAAGTATACATGAACCCATCGGACAATTCATTGATCGCTATCTCCAACCCATGGTTCTCAAAATGAAAACATACGTAAAAGACACCACTGACTTCCTCAACAAACTACAGAACATTAAAATAGACTCAGATTAAACCATTTTAATGTGCACTATTGATGTAAAGTCACTATATACGTCTATACCACACATTTTAGGAAAAGAAGCAATCAAACAAGCATTACTGCACTCAGATCTGAGTTTGGACACACAAGTCTTACTCATGGAATTACTACAATTCACATTGTTTCACAGATATTTTACATGGAAGAACGAATGGTACATACAAACCACCGGAACTTCCATGGGCAATTGCGTCGCACCAGCGTACGCTAATCTGTTCATGGACAAGTTTGAACAAGACAACATCCTCACTAAGGATCCATGGAACAAATACAGCAAATTATATTTGTTCTACATTGACGATATATTCGTTGTATGGAATGGACAACAATCCACACTAACAGAAGCACTTGATAACCTCAATCACATAAATGAACGAATACAATTCGCATATGAAGTACAATGTGAACGAATCAATTACTTGGATGTTCAAATAACCCTTATCGACAACACATTTGACACCGATATATACAGGAAACCAACAGATCGAAATAACACGATGCATTATGCCAGTTTCCATCAAGAGCCTCTAAAACAACATTTACCTTACTCACAAATGCTGCGAGTTAAACGTATTGTATCCAATCCACAAACAGCAACCAAGCGATTAAAAGAAATGACAGAACACTTCCTACAAAGAGGTTATCCAACTAAACTACTAGACGAAGCATTGAAAAGATGCCAATCAAAACACAGGAGTGAACTACTACAAAAATCAATACCAGATAAAAAAAAACACTTAGTGATGGTGTCTAAATTCTCCACAGGAAGCCAAGACATTAAACGCATAATTAAATGACATTGGCCAATGTTAACAATGGAACCCGACTTCAAGAATTTATTCAAGGAATTACCCACCTTCGCATACACCAGGAATAAAAACTTGGGGGAAATGCTCAAACACACCAAAAAAGTTGACCAAAACACCTACAAAGGAACAGTGGCATGTCACAACTGCAATAACTGCAACAACGTTATAACAGGTACAACCATAACACACCCAAGAAAAGACAACAAAATAAAACTAACGGTCACAGCCACATGTGACACGACCAATGCAGTTTATCTGTTAAAATGTCCATGCGGCAAGATTTATGTTGGCAAAACCGAAAGGAAGATCAAGACAAGAATCAATGAACATAAATCTAACATTTGTACAAAGCACCTTAAGTCAGTCGTGGCCAACCAGTTTCATGAAAATAAACACAATATTAGTCAACTCCTATTCTTGGTCCTTGAAGTGGTACAACAGAAAGAAGGTTGTGACAATAATTTTTTTTACTGCAGTGAGAAAATTACTGGATTAAGAAGTCGGACAGTGTACACCCATCTGGGATCAATGAACGCATTGAATTTGCCTGTTATCTTTAATTGTCTTCAACACGTGTTGTTTATGTTTATATTCACCATTTGTTAATTAACCACTGTTAATAGTTCTTATTTATTTAAACATTTGTGTTTAATAGCACACTCCAAGATGGCCCCCATGGTCATTAGGCTTTAGTCCTTTTTCAATGTCGCTTCACACACAACCTTAAACACAAGATGGGCACCGATTAATTTATTGTTCACACCGGGATCGAACACACACGAAAACGGAACGCTTGATGAGACTAACCTACCACGGTACGTAGAAAGGTCGAGTAGGACCATAGCATGATATTAAGTTACCACCGTTTCACCCTCTTTACTACAACGCCTATGATCACTAGTTTACCACTGTTTTACTCATGATTGTACTCATTATTGCACGGCGTAAAACACCCCGGTACGAATCAGCTGTTCACTTCACCAGAGCCGCGCCCGTATAGATTGTACATTAAGCACGGCACGAAACAAGATCCCACAAACCATACCGGCACCGTGTTTTAACCGTGCGTAGTAAATAGAGCACGATGAAACTATCTTTAGGAGCAATTCTTGTTATAACCCACACAGTTTTTTTCGTTTAACCTCACACAGTCTCTCGTTTCACTAAAAACGTATGTTCAATCCTATAATTCGCTACCAAGTACACCGGTATCTGTATTTTCACGATTGATTTTTCACCGCATGAAGCGGTTGCTTGTAAATACCTCCATTATGTACACGGGTCACTAGCAGATCTAACATCATGATATGTACAATTATCATAGTGCATAGTTCTTCATGATGCTCATACTTTATCACAGGACCAATCCCTGACGAAGGGTAATTATACCCGAAATGCATCGGATATGAGAGTCCATGTAACTTCAAACAACGAATGAAGAGTAATCCCTTATTGTGAAAACATACAATGTATGAATAAAATGCATGCATTGAAATCCAACCAACAACAAGTTGTCTTAATATTTATCAACCAGAAAAGCCCACACAGGATAAACGCTGTGCCCAGGGGGACACATTCCATGAAGGAAGTGCTGTAAAATTTTTTAAAGAGGACATACTAACCAGTGTTGGAATCCCCCAGATTCTTATATGTGCCGAAACTTTATGTGGGCCCGTCAGCTGATAACGGCTGACGGGCAACAGGAAAGGTGAAGGCACCTTTCCTGTTGCCCGTCAGCCGTTATCAGCGAGACCGTCGGGAGTCCGTCACAGTCGCATCTGGACTGTGAAGACCGTTCTTTCTCTTACAAAATAAGAGTAAACCTGAAGGAACTTGGAATGATGTAACATGGTCATCCTCCCTTCTGAATAGAAATTAAAACCAAAAAACGACTATACAAGATTATTATGCCCACATAAAGTTTCGGCACATATAAGAATCTGGGGAATCCCACCACGGTTACTTTTGGACTGTCATTTCTCCTCTTATTGCTGATTAAAATTGAATGACTAGTGCGCCTTAATACATGCCCTGAAGAAGTCCGCTTCAAGGACGAAACGCGTCGGCTGTGTTGTCCAGAACAGACTGTATTTATAGCCCGTTGTTTTAAATTGAGAACTAATGTAATTTTTGTGAATAAAAAAATGACCTTTTTTGAATAACCTTGATGTTGGGAATGAATTATATTAGTACCTTCCCCACCTTCTCAAAGTGTGGTGCACCTGTGCTTTTGGTTTGAAGCTCAGCACAAGTGCTTTGAATACGAAACCTAAAAATAGGGCCTCAGACAGCAACTCTTCAGTACACTGCTGTACACTGCTGGACCTGTGGAAGATCCTGCCAGGAAGAAGAAATGCTGTGTTGTTGAAAGGACTGCCACTCTGCTAGATTGCTACCCTGAAGTGCTGACCTGCTTGTCTGCTGTCCCCTTACCTTGGTGAGAGAGACTGGACAGGCAACCTGTACCCAGGACCACAAGAATGACTCCAAGGGCTGGCCTCTTGTAACCAACACCTGGACTCAGCAACTGTGAGCCTTACCCTGCCAAGTGGTGCCACCCTAGTCCAAGACACTTAGAAGTGGACCTGAAGTGGGGCCATTTGAGGACTCAGCAGAACTGATGCATCTTCCCTTCTGCGCAGCACAATCCCAACCGGAACTGAGGCATTGCCTCTGCTGCAAGGATTTTTCCAGGACAAGGACTTTGCATCCCCCTCGCTGCCCACAGCCTCCTCAGAATCAACGCTGTATGATGCATCCTCAATGCAGGATCTAGCATCACAAGGCCCCTTGTCGACGGCCTCCTCAATAAAGATGTAGCACCTTATATTGTAGCTTTGCAGCTCCCTGGAATCAATGCTGCATTATGCATATTCGACCCAGACCTAACATCACCTCAGCCACACAATGCATCCTCGATGCAAGACCTTGCAATGCTCCAGAACCAGGATTTAAGGTACTCTTGCTCAGCAGGCCTAACTGGGTCCCTGTAGCCGGGTAATGCTCCATCGTGGTCAGCCTGAACTTGTGACTTTGTCCCAGTCTTTCACAACCATATAACCACAGATGGCGCTTTGTGCTTTTTGACACTTTATTCACTGAAATCTTAAAACAAGCATATTTCCGGTTCTACTGATTGAATTTTTGTTGTTTTGGTCTTGTTTTATTTTTAAAACATACTCCATTATACTAATCTGGTGTGGGGTTTTACTTGTGTTGTGTTCTCACTTTATTAATGTTTGAAATGTTGCACAAATACTTTATGCATTGCCTCTAAGTTAAGCCTGACCGTTCTGTGCCAAGCTACCAGAGTGTTGAGCACAATTTTATTGGGGTTTGCTTGTGACTTCACCCTGACAAGGATTGTGGTCGCTGCTTGAGTAGGTTTTCAAAGTAATGCAAGTTAGAACAGATAGCAAATGTCATCATTTGTAACTAGTAAGTCAAAAAGGCAGAGAGGTATGTGTAGATGAGTGGGAGTGGCTTGCAATGATGTGAAGATGCCACCATCTGTCAGATCAAGTTCTGAGGGGGCTATGAAGGATTACATGAAATTATTTGTACTATCTTCTGCAAACAGATATCTTGACCTCTCCCTCCCTCGAATGTTTTCAGCTCCCTGTGTCCAAAAGCAATGCAGGCTCCCGCAGGAGGCGAGCAGCTGGCAGGGACCGCAGGGGCATTGAGGCTCCCCCTGCAGTCCTCAACAAGAGGCCATTTACTGGGGGATGGGGTCACCGGGGCCGAATATGGTCCAGGAGGGGGCCACTCGGCCCCACTAGCATTTTTGATTAGTATTAAAAATAAAAAAGATAAGGCCGAGACCTGGGATGTGGTTCCCGGGGGCCAAAATTCGCCTCAGAAGAGGGGCCACGCAAGACCCCTCCAATTTATAAAAAAATAGGCAGAGCAGGCCCCGGGGATGGAAGAGGGGTTGTGTGGCCCAGGGAAGGGGTGCCAATTAACCCCCCTTCCATTAAAAAAGTTTTTGCCAAGCCCCGGGGATGGGGTCCCCAGGGCCAAAATCGCCTGTGGAGGGGGCCGCATGGCCCTCCTCCCCTTTAAAAAAAGTGTAAACATAGGCCTAGCCCCAGTGGATGGGATCCCCAGGATCATAATTGGCCTTGGGGGGGGGCGCACCCCCTACCTCTTCAATATGTAGATATATTTTTTAAATGGCTCAGGCCCCGGGGAATGGGGTACCCAGGGCCCGAAAGGTTCAAGGGAAGAGGGAGCAACACAGCCCCCCTTCTTGTTACCTCCAACACAGTGCGATTGATAAGAGGTCTTTGGAGGCCACGTGCCTCTTTCTCTGCCGCTCTGCAAATGTGCCTCCTGGCACACTACTGGTAGGGGTATGAAGTAAACTTTACTCCTGTGGGACTTTGGGGGCCAAGAAGCTCTCCTGGTACCTCCTGTAAGTTCTACACAGTGGAATTCCTGAGCGCTGGTCAAAGGTCCAGCCCCCTTTCTCCATCACTCTGCAAACGCGACTACTAGTTAAAGAAGCATTTGTGATGTAATAGGTCTCGCATTTGTGAGAGTTAGAGATATTGGAGTTGTAAATTTAAAAGGTTTTTACCAATGTTTTATGGAGTGGAGCGGATGTACATTGTGTGTAGTGGAATTATGTGGTATGTTGTGCAGTGAAATTATGTGGATAGAAAGTATGTGGTATTTAGTGTATAGGAATTATATAGAGTGGGATTATGTGTTATGGAGAATAATTATGTGGTATGTCAGTCTGTGTTGTGGAGTGGTAACCTCAGGTTTAGTCTTCCTCGTTACCATAGAAGCTAAACTGTAAACTCAATGGGACAGAAAAAAGAAGGAATCACTGAGGAGCATTTCTGGACCTAGTCAGAGATATGAGCAGGGCTACTGGAATTATGCAACTGTTCAGCTGCACCGATTTTCGCACAATTATAAAATTTTCTGCATTTGCCATCATCTGCTGCATATTCTGCAGATTTGAACAAAAAAAACCTTGTTTCTAGCTCAAACGGCTGAAACGTTACCATAAATGCAGCAACAAGTGTTACAGTGAGGTGGAAGGCCTTTTGCAAAGCTGGAATGGTCATCTGTTACTTATTGCTGAATGTGGGTGTTAAATTGGTACTAATGGTGGGCAAACCACTCTTGCTTCGTTCTGCAACTCTCTTGCCTCTTTCTGCATTTCTCTTGCTGTTTCTGTACTTTTCTTCCTTTTTCTGCACTTCTCTTGCCTCTTTCTGCACCCTCTTCCCTCTTTCTGCACCTCTCTTGCCTCTTTCTTCACCCTTCTTGCCTCTTTCTGCACCCCTGTTGCTTCATTCTGTACTTCTCTTGCTTCTTTCTGTTCTGTTCCTCTCTTGCTTCTTTCTGCATTCCACTTGCCTCTTTCTGTACCCCTCATCCCTCTTTCTCTACCTCTCTTGCTTCTTTCTGCACCTCTCTTGCTTCTTTCTGCAACCCTCTTTCATCTTTCTGCACCCTTCTTCCCTCTTTCTGCACCTCTCTTGCCTCTTTCTGCACTCGTATTCCCTCTTTCTGTACCTCTCTTGCCTCTTTCTGCACCCCTCTTATCTCTTCCTGTACCTCTGTTGCTTCTTTCTGCAATTCTCTTGCTTCTTTCTGCACTTTTCTTGCTTCGTTCTGTACCTCTCTAGCCTCTTTCTGCGCCCTTTTTCTCTTTTCTTGCACCTCTCTTGCCTCTTTCTGCACCTCTTTTGCATCTTTCTGCAGTTATCTTGCCTCTTTCTGTACCTCTTTTGCTTCTTTCTGCACTTTGCTTACCTCTTTCTGCACCTCTGTTGGTTCTTTCTGCACTGCTCTTGCTTCTTTCTGCATTTCTGTTGCAAATTTCTGCACCCCCTTTGCCTCTTTCTGTACCCCTCTTCCCTCTTTATGTACCTCTCTTGCCTCTGTCTGCACCCTGTTCCCTCTTTCTGCACCTATTTTGCACTCTTTCCTGTTTCTGCAGTTCTCTTGCCTCCTTCTGTACCTCTGTTGCTTCTTTCTGCACTTATCCTGTCTCTTTCTGTACCCCTCTTGCCTCTTTTTGTACCCCTCTAGCCTCATTCTGTACTTCTCTTGCTTTTTTCTGTTCCTTTCTTGTTTCTTTCTGCACCTCTCTTGCCGCTTCCTGTACCCCTCTTTCTTCTTTCTGTACCCCTCTTCTCTCTTTCTACACTTCTCTTGCTTCTTTCTGAACTTCTCTTGCCTCTATCCGCTCCTCTCCTGCCTCTTTCTGCACTTCTTTTGCCTCTTTCTGCACTTCTCTTACCTCTTTCTGCACATTTCTTGCTCTTTCTGCTCCTCTCTTGTTTTATTCTGCAATTCTCTTGCTTCTTTCTGTACTTCTCTTGCCTGTTTCTGTATTCAAATGGGAAGTGCATGCTGTCAAGTCTAAAGGTGTGTGTGCTCTTGTGACTGAGGGATATGTCTACTTTTACATGTATTCTCACATGTGTTGTGCATCTGAAGATTGTAGCTTAAAAAGCGGGTAGCTTCTCTTATAGGTGGTCAAACATTCTTAGTTTGGCTCTGTCATTCGGTTGCACATGCAGAAATGTCCTATGATTATAGGTGTTATAGAGTTCCTCAAATATGCTAGTGAATACTTATGTGTCCTGTATTATGAGAAGAAAGAAATACATACACCTTTTTGTACACAAATTTAGAGAGTATGCTGTTTGAAACACAGGTATTCTAGTATTTGTATGTTTAGTTTTATTTAACATGTCACTAGGCAAAAGCAGAGACAAATGCATGCATATCTTCACACATTTGATCAAACTTACAACAGTGATATGGTTAGTATTGCAGTTTTACATTTGTTAGGCCCAACATTCTGAGCAGTCGATGAACATTGAACCTTCAAGAGAATTAGGCTACTCTGTATGAGTCTTTGGAAAGATACAGTCAAAATAGGCCTCTTTCTGCACCTCTGTTGCTTCTTTCTGCACTTTTCTTTTTTCCTTTCAGGACTTCTGTTGCCTCTTTCTGCATTTTTCTCGCTTCTTTCTGTACCTTTCTTCCTCTTTCTGCACCTCTCTTCCCTCTTTCTGCACTTCTCTTGCTTCTTTCTGCACCTTTCTTCCTTTTTCTGTACATGATCTTCCTATGTAGGCATAGTTAGAAATTAGCATTTAAAAAACCTTAGATATTCACTGAAAAAAACAAAGGTTTCAAAGACTTTATAGTTAGGCTGACATTTTACTTGTACAAAACCAGAGAAATTCAGCCATTACAGTTAGCTGAGCTAACTATAACTCACACATATTACATCACTCATGACATTGTCAGTGACATCACTGATGAAATCACTCGTGACATCCCAAATGCCATTACTGATGACATCATTGATGACATCATCCACTTAATATCTGATGCACCTCCTCACACCCTAATATAACCTTTCATACACCCACTCTAAAATACAGACTACCATTTTTGAAACCATAGCCACACCGATACCAGTTAGCACATACCCACTCACTGATTCATAGGTCTACACGCTCATCCATTCACTCACCCTTACAGTTACACATACATGCAGTCGCTCATCAATACAGACACTAATATATGCACTCATACACCCATATAGATACTCACACACAGCCGCTCACCCATAGAGTTACTCAAACACCTAGTCAGTCACCCAAAGAATCGATCACACAACCATTTACTCACCTGTACAGTTACACAAACACCACCTCACTTATTCATACAGATAGTAACACATACTTACTCTCTTCTACAATCACTGACACCAGCACACACTCATCCATACAGCCCCTCTCACAATCACTCACTTTCACATATAGTCTCTTATATACTCCAACACTCACATATACTGCCTTTCACATATGTAGTTACTCACACATATTCCACTGAGACATCCATTCACTCACCAACACAGACATACGTACAGCCCCTCGCAGATGCACTCATGAACCTATGCACCCAGTGAATCACCCACTCACACATCCATGCAGGGAGTCACACACCCCACCCACACAGACACTCAGGCACCCAATCATTAACCCAATCATTAACCCATATAGACACTCATGTAGCTACTCACCAACACATGCAGCCACTTACACACCAACTGACAGACTGATACAGACATTCACACAGATTAGTCATTCACCCATGCATTCACTAAGACATGTTTAATCACTCACTTTTACAGTCAATTACATATCCACCAAATCATCCATTCACACACTCATACACATACTCATTCTTCACTACACCTTGGTGTACACATATTTATATCTATATATATAACATTCTTAAACTATTTAGAAACACTCAAATTCACAGGATGATGTCATCAGTGATGTCATTTAAGATGTAATTCGAAATGTCATGAGTGATGTCACTGACCATGTCATGAGTGATATAGTATGTGAGGTCATCAGCAGTGCATTGCGGGGGCTCAAGTTATAGTTAGCTCATCTAACTATAACAGCTACATTTCTCAGGTTATGTATGAGTGCAATGTCAGCCTAAATATAACATCCTTGAAACTGGTATTTTTATTAGTGAATATATATATGTTGAGCATACCTGTTCTCTTGCCTTGTTCCCTGTTGCCAGTGATCAAGGGCGGTGGTTACGCCCGAAACGCGTTTGGCTACATTTGTGCTGGGAGTGCCTGGCGGACTGAATCTTTTGATTAAAGGCTCCAAATTCATTAAGTGTGGCTTCCTTTTTGTGGACAACCCTTTCTTTCTTCTGTAGCAGCCGTCCAGCCACGAGGAAGCCCCACCGCGTACAGAGCCGATCCACAGTGTCAGAGATAAGGGGACGCTGTAGGAGGAATGAATCCGTTCGAGGGATCGTTCTAGTTGTCGGCCAGTTTGCTCCTGACATGCCCACTGGGGCGAGACTGTGTATTTTGCAGGCATGGCGGGACCCACAGTGGTCTGGATGTCAGGAGGACTACAGATACCAACATGCAACCGCGCTCACGCCCACTGGAGCGGGACATTTAAATGAGCGTACCTGCTCTCTTGCTGCTTTCCCTGTTGCCGGTGATCAAGGGTGGTGGTTACGCCCGAAACGTGTTTGGCTGCATTTTTGCTGGGAGTGCCTGGCAGACTGAATCCTTTGATTAAAGGCTCCAAATTCATTCAGTGTGGCTTCCTCTTTGTGGACAACCCTTTCTTTCTTGTGTAGTGGCCATCCAGCCATGAGGAAGCCCCACCGCATACAGAGCGTATCCACAGCATCAGAGATAAAGGGACGCTGTAGGAGGAATGAATCCGTTCACGGGATTGTTCTAGTTTTTTTTTATATTATTTATTTTTGATGTTCCACATGTACAAATATACAAAAACAGAGAGCACATACAATACGGTTGTATTTTCCAACAGCGACTAAAGAAAAAAAAAAGCAGAAAGAACTAATCAGAAAAATAATCAATTAATGGTTGCCAAATAGCCATACCAAATTTCCTTTTACGCGTTTTTTTCAGCAAATACATACTAATTTCTAGATTATTAAGATTAAATAATTTGTCCCGCCAAAAATCAAAACTCGGGGGCTGAGGTTGTAACCAAACAGTAGCGATAAAAAGTCGCGTTACAGCAGCAATAATAAACAGAAAATATCGAAATTTACAAGGAGGTTGTCCCACAGGTAAAGCCCCATCAATCCCTAATAAGATCATACTTGAGGAAACAGAGATAGGTTTACCTAAGATATGCAACAAAAAAACTTTCAATTTGGTTAAAAAGAGGATGTAAAGAAGGGCAGGAAAAGAAAATATGTATTATATCGGCATTGCCTTCTTGACAATGAAAACATTCCCCAGATTTTGAAGCTTGTGAAGCATTGCCCAATTTCATAATAACTGCAGGGGTGTGATATAAATTAAATACGGTTTTAAAGTGCTGGGCTTTTAACGAAGCCGAGTAAAAGATCTTATGAGCAATGCTGATAGAGTCTTCAATATGGATAGAGGGAGATGAGAGCCAAGTCCTCCACTTCGCATTTGTTTTATCGAGGTCATCTAATCTAGAATCCATTAATATATGGTAAATAGCACCTATTCGTAGTTGAGATCTTATAGCATCAATAACACTAATGGGAACAAGATGAGAGGAGTGTTTCTGCAAGAAATCCCGAATCTGAAGGAATTTGAAAAATTGGGTGTTAACTAGGTCAAATTTCTTTTTGAGTTCATCAAAAGAAAGACAAACACCCTCTATGGAAACGAAAGCCCCTAGCCGAACAATCCCTTTAGTGTGCCATTGACGCACTATTGAGTAACAAAAAAATGGGGGTAACAAATGAGGAGCAGCCAGGGGAGTGTAAACTGTGTATTTGGGAATCTGAAACATCTTTTTGAGACTTTTCCAAACAGAAAAAGCTGAAGCAATAATTTTTAAACGTGTGCGTTTATAATAACTGCCTTCAACTTCAGTTTGCAAACAATTCTTAGCAAAACAGCCAAGAGCCATCTGGTAGATAGTAGGGGCTTCTGCAGGATTACATACTTCTTCCCCTGTAAGAAGGATGCGCATCTTCAAGAGTAGACATGACATTTGATATAGCGCAAAATCAGGGACAGCCCATCCACCAAGAGCAAGAGGTAGCATCATCAAACGGGAGGCTCTTCGAATCTTTCCAGGAGCCCACAGATATTTTTCGCATACTGATTGAAGCTGCCGAATCTGAGGTTTTTTAACTAATAAGGGAACTGCGCGAAAAAAATAAAGTACTCTTGGTAAAATAACCATTTTTAACAGGTTGGTTCTGCCCACAAGAGTAAGATGGAGACTCTGCCAAGAATCCAAGGTAGACTTAGTTTTATCCAAAATATCATTCCAGTTAACTGAAATCATGTCATCCAAGTTGGATCTAATCTTGATGCCAAGGTACACTACTTCCTCCACTACCCCAGAATCAAATACTGTGGCTGGATTCGTACAGAGGCATTGAGTCTTGGCAGTATTCAACTTATAACCGGAATATCTACCAAAAGAATCGACAAGCTGTTCAATGACCGGCAAGGCAGTATCAAGGTTAGAGGTAACCACTGTGATGTCGTCGGCATAAGCAAGAACAATATAAGGCAAATTCTGAACGACAAAAGGAGGGATCTGGGTAATTAATTCCAGCATTTTGACAAAAGGATTAATATACAATGCAAAAAGAAGAGGAGAGCAGGGACAACCCTGACGGGTCCCCCTGCAAATCTGGACCGGTTCCGATTTATTTCCCATTGAACATATTGTCGCAGTAGGAGCCTGATAAAAGACCTGAAGAGAGCGGATAAAACCACCCCCGAACCCCATATGCACCATTATCTCCCAGAGAAAACTCCATGCGACCCGGTCAAAAGCTTTCTCGGCGTCGAGCAGGACGAGACCCAGAGACCTGGACTCGACCTGTGCGACGTCGAGAAGAGCAACGACCCGGCTAACATGGTCAACCATACCCCGACCAGGAACAAACCCATGCTGCTGCAATGAAACCAATCCAGCGACAAACGGGGCCATTCGATCGGCAAGGAGTTTGGCCTACAGTTTACCGTCACAATTGACCAGAGAGATGGGACGATAGGATCCCGGCTGATCAGGAGGCTTCCCTTTTTTAGGAAATATGACGATGTTCGCTTCGTCCCAAGATTGAGGAGGGGATCCTTGTTTAGCCGCCTCAAAAGTGTTCAACATATCCTCTCGCAGTTCATGGAAAAATACCTTATAGATCTCCATGGGAAGAGTGTCTGGGCCGGCAGCCTTACCCAAAGGCATTTTAAGTAATGCCTGTTAAATTTCCTCAAAAGTAAACGGTATATCCATTTTCTCTGCATCTGCCAGATCCAGCTGTTCCCAGGTCAATACAGGTAACCCCAGATCAAGAGGAAGAGCACCAATATTCGGTTGGCTATATAGCTCCGAATAAAAGTGGTGAAGCACCTTCATAATAGTCTGGGGATCATGAGCTAGTATACCTTGAGCATCATAAATAGCATTAATCTTTAAAGCCTGACTTTTAGCACGTATTCTTTGAGCTAAAAATCTCCCTGAGGATTCTCCAAATTCATAAAGCTGTCTCCGGTAAAGATGGTGCTTAAGTGCGATCTCATGGGCCCATACAAGATTAATATTAGCTTTGCACTGGGCAAGCTTTGCTAGACTTTCCTTAGGATACACTGCTGCCCGTAACTGGGAAGCGAGGTCCAATTCAGCATTCCGTAGATAAGAAAAATGTTCTAGCATTTTTTGTTTAAGTGATCTTTCAACAAATAATCCATAACTAAGGACCTCCCCCCTAAAACAGGCCTTAAAGGCATCCCATACCCCCGCGGGAGAGGCTGAGCAACGATTACACCAAAAAAAATTCTGAATCCATTTTTTCATATGATCCAAAAAAAGAGGATCATATAACAATTTCCTATCAAAAGAGAAGGGCTTAACGCCTCTAGAGATAGTAACATTGTGAAGAGAAATAACTACGGGGACAGTAGTCTCGAGAAGATTTGTATTTGAGTGCTGGGAGCCCAAGCAGCAGGAACAAAGAAATAATCTAAACGAAATAATTTGCTATGAGGTGGGGAGAAAAAAGTATACCCAGGATCTTGCGGGTGAATCGTATTCCAGACATCCGCTAACCCGTCATCACCCATTAAATTATGAAGAGCTTGAAAAACTTTGGGTTTACGACCCTTGTAGACATACGAGGAAGAGCAAGCCCAATCACCAGGTAAGTGAATATTCAAATCTCCACAGAGTATTAATGGAGTGGGCCAGAGTGCAAGTTCCCCATTTAGGAAATTAAAAATGTCCGGTTTGTCTGCATTGGAGCCTTATATAGTGCAAAGGGTAAATCTTGTCTCCCCCACTAAACATTCGAGAATTGCCCACCGGCCATGAATATCTACCAAAGAGCGCCCTGAAAGTAATAGAGATGGTCGTGCTAAAATAGCCACCCCTCGCGTCGTATCAGATTGTTTGGAGGTAGCAAGTGTAGTATATCCCAGATCAGCTAATTTCTGCCTATAAGGCCAAGAGATATGCGTCTCCTGCATACAAATAATATCAGGATTGATAATTTTTAATTCAGCCTGAATCTTCTTGCGCTTATCATAATTATTGAGGCCACATACATTATATGTGCCTATTCTTATCCTCGTATTAGCCATAATTCAACATGTAGTAAGTTACCAATAAATTTGAGCCTTTTCATAAGTAAACCTGATGGACAAAAACAGAAAAAAAATACAAATCTAACAGTGTACTGTGGAACAAATGTTTTGTGTTTATACCCCCTGTGAACCCTCCCCCTTCGACCGCCCCCACCCCACACGGCCCCCCTTCGGGCCCCCACCCCCACACCCTCCCTTTTCGGTGGCAATGGGACCTAGGTCCCTGTGATGGGAAGCTGGTGACGCTCCCTGCGGTGCCCCCCTGGGGTGGCAGAGTGGGCTAAAGAATGGTGATGGATCAAACCCAGATCTGTTGACTGGGGGTGAGTGTTTGATTGGTTCTGATGCTTCGTCCATCGCCACCCCCTTTTGTACCGCTTTGTTCGCCATAAGTTGGCAGGGTATGCTCAGACGTGAGTCCCTTGCTCACTTTGCCACTGGCTTCAAGCAAGCCTGGCTGAAGACGGCTGAAATGCCAGAAACCGGTTCTAGGAAGCTTCTTTCCGGTCCAGGGAAGACATGGCTTGGCAGTTCGGGCTGGACTGTTCCCATGAGGCACAGGGTCAGACTGATTTGCATATGGCCATGTCTGAACTGGGGTGGCAGAGTGGGCTAAAGAATGGTGATGGATCAAACCCAGATCTGTTGACTGGGGGTGAGTGTTTGATTGGTTCTGATGCTTCGTCCATCGCCACCCCCTTTTGTACCGCTTTGTTCGCCATAAGTTGGCAGGGTATGCTCAGACGTGAGTCCCTTGCTCACTTTGCCACTGGCTTCAAGCAAGCCTGGCTGAAGACGGCTGAAATGCCAGAAACCGGTTCTAGGAAGCTTCTTTCCGGTCCAGGGAAGACATGGCTTGGCAGTTCGGGCTGGACTGTTCCCATGAGGCACAGGGTCAGACTGATTTGCATATGGCCATGTCTGAACTGGGGTGGCAGAGTGGGCTAAAGAATGGTGATGGATCAAACCCAGATCTGTTGACTGGGGGTGAGTGTTTGATTGGTTCTGATGCTTTGTCCATCGCCACCCCCTTTTGTACCGCTTTGTTCGCCATAAGTTGGTAGGGTATGCTCAGACGTGAGTCCCTTGCTCACTTTGCCACTGGCTTCAAGCAAGCCTGGCTGAAGACGGCTGAAATGCCAGAAACCGGTACTAGGAAGCTTCTTTCCGGTCCAGGGAAGACATGGCTTGGCAGTTCGGGCTGGACTGTTCCCATGAGGCACAGGGTCAGACTGATTTGCATATGGCCATGTCTGAACTGGGGTGGCAGAGTGGGCTAAAGAATGGTGATGGATCAAACCCAGATCTGCTGACTGGGGGTGAGTGTTTGATTGGTTCTGATGCTTCGTCCATCGCCACCCCCTTTTGTACCGCTTTGTTCGCCATAAGTTGGCAGGGTATGCTCAGACGTGAGTCCCTTGCTCACTTTGCCACTGGCTTCAAGCAAGCCTGGCTGAAGACGGCTGAAATGCCAGAAACCGGTTCTAGGAAGCTTCTTTCCGGTCCAGGGAAGACATGGCTTGGCAGTTCGGGCTGGACTGTTCCCATGAGGCACAGGGTCAGACTGATTTGCATATGGCCATGTCTGAACTGGGGTGGCAGAGTGGGCTATAGAATGGTGATGGATCAAACACAGATCTGTTGACTGGGGGTGAGTGTTTGATTGGTTCTGATGCTTCGTCCATCGCCACCCCCTTTTGTACCACTTTGTTCGCCATAAGTTGGCAGGGTATGCTCAGACGTGAGTCCCTTGCTCACTTTGCCACTGGCTTCAAGCAAGCCTGGCTGAAGACGGCTAAAATGCCAGAAACCGGTTCTAGGAAGCTTCTTTCCGGTCCAGGGAAGACATGGCTTCGCAGTTCGGGCTGGACTGTTCCCATGAGGCACAGGGTCAGACTGATTTGCATATGGCCATGTCTGAACTGGGGTGGCAGAGTGGGCTAAAGAATGGTGATGGATCAAACCCAGATCTGTTGACTGGGGGTGAGTGTTTGATTGGTTCTGATGCTTCGTCCATCGCCACCCCCTTTTGTACCGCTTTGTTCGCCATAAGTTGGCAGGGTATGCTCAGACGTGAGTCCCTTGCTCACTTTGCCACTGGCTTCAAGCAAGCCTGGCTGAAGACGGCTGAAATGCCAGAAACCGGTTCTAGGAAGCTTCTTTCCGGTCCAGGGAAGACATGGCTTGGCAGTTCGGGCTGGACTGTTCCCATGAGGCACAGGGTCAGACTGATTTGCATATGGCCATGTCTGAACTGGGGTGGCAGAGTGGGCTAAAGAATGGTGATGGATCAAACCCAGATCTGTTGACTGGGGGTGAGTGTTTGATTGGTTCTGATGCTTCGTCCATCGCCACCCCCTTTTGTACCGCTTTGTTCGCCATAAGTTGGCAGGGTATGCTCAGACGTGAGTCCCTTGCTCACTTTGCCACTGGCTTCAAGCAAGCCTGGCTGAAGACGGCTGAAATGCCAGAAACCGGTTCTAGGAAGCTTCTTTCCGGTCCAGGGAAGACATGGCTTGGCAGTTCGGGCTGGACTGTTCCCATGAGGCACAGGGTCAGACTGATTTGCATATGGCCATGTCTGAACTGGGGTGGCAGAGTGGGCTAAAGAATGGTGATGGATCAAACCCAGATCTGTTGACTGGGGGTGAGTGTTTGATTGGTTCTGATGCTTCGTCCATCGCCACCCCCTTTTGTACCGCTTTGTTCGCCATAAGTTGGCAGGGTATGCTCAGACGTGAGTCCCTTGCTCACTTTGCCACTGGCTTCAAGCAAGCCTGGCTGAAGACGGCTGAAATGCCAGAAACCGGTTCTAGGAAGCTTCTTTCCGGTCCAGGGAAGACATGGCTTGGCAGTTCGGGCTGGACTGTTCCCATGAGGCACAGGGTCAGACTGATTTGCATATGGCCATGTCTGAACTGGGGTGGCAGAGTGGGCTAAAGAATGGTGATGGATCAAACCCAGATCTGTTGACTGGGGGTGAGTGTTTGATTGGTTCTGATGCTTCGTCCATCGCCACCCCCTTTTGTACCGCTTTGTTCGCCATAAGTTGGCAGGGTATGCTCAGACGTGAGTCCCTTGCTCACTTTGCCACTGGCTTCAAGCAAGCCTGGCTGAAGACGGCTGAAATGCCAGAAACCGGTTCTAGGAAGCTTCTTTCCGGTCCAGGGAAGACATGGCTTGGCAGTTCGGGCTGGACTGTTCCCATGAGGCACAGGGTCAGACTGATTTGCATATGGCCATGTCTGAACTGGGGTGGCAGAGTGGGCTAAAGAATGGTGATGGATCAAACCCAGATCTGTTGACTGGGGGTGAGTGTTTGATTGGTTCTGATGCTTCGTCCATCGCCACCCCCTTTTGTACCGCTTTGTTCGCCATAAGTTGGCAGGGTATGCTCAGACGTGAGTCCCTTGCTCACTTTGCCGCTGGCTTCAAGCAAGCCTGGCTGAAGACGGCTGAAATGCCAGAAACCGGTTCTAGGAAGCTTCTTTCCGGTCCAGGGAAGACATGGCTTGGCAGTTCGGGCTGGACTGTTCCCATGAGGCACAGGGTCAGACTGATTTGCATATGGCCATGTCTGAACTGGGGTGGCAGAGTGGGCTAAAGAATGGTGATGGATCAAACCCAGATCTGTTGACTGGGGGTGAGTGTTTGATTGGTTCTGATGCTTCGTCCATCGCCACCCCCTTTTGTACCGCTTTGTTCGCCATAAGTTGGCAGGGTATGCTCAGACGTGAGTCCCTTGCTCACTTTGCCACTGGCTTCAAGCAAGCCTGGCTGAAGACGGCTGAAATGCCAGAAACCGGTTCTAGGAAGCTTCTTTCCGGTCCAGGGAAGACATGGCTTGGCAGTTCGGGCTGGACTGTTCCCATGAGGCACAGGGTCAGACTGATTTGCATATGGCCATGTCTGAACTGGGGTGGCAGAGTGGGCTAAAGAATGGTGATGGATCAAACCCAGATCTGTTGACTGGGGGTGAGTGTTTGATTGGTTCTGATGCTTCGTCCATCGCCACCCCCTTTTGTACCGCTTTGTTCGCCATAAGTTGGCAGGGTATGCTCAGACGTGAGTCCCTTGCTCACTTTGCCACTGGCTTCAAGCAAGCCTGGCTGAAGACGGCTGAAATGCCAGAAACCGGTTCTAGGAAGCTTCTTTCCGGTCCAGGGAAGACATGGCTTGGCAGTTCGGGCTGGACTGTTCCCATGAGGCACAGGGTCAGACTGATTTGCATATGGCCATGTCTGAACTGGGGTGGCAGAGTGGGCTAAAGAATGGTGATGGATCAAACCCAGATCTGTTGACTGGGGGTGAGTGTTTGATTGGTTCTGATGCTTCGTCCATCGCCACCCCCTTTTGTACCAAAAAAAGACAGCATAACATTCAAAAGAGAGAAAAGTAGCCTACAGAGAGAACCTATTTGTATGCCCAGCTTATGCCATTCCTACTTTCAAGAGCCAGCCTTAAGTGAATGTAAATATTCTCTGGCCTGAATTTCAGAAAAAAAAAACTTATTCTGACCCTGATACACAATTTTTAACTTTGCGGGATTAAGAAGAAAAGCTTGCCTCCCCTTAGCTTGAAAGAGAGATATTCGTTGACGGAGCTGTCACCTCCGAGCAACTGTCTCGTGGCAGAAGTCAGGCTTAACAAAAAAATGTACCCCTTTGGCAGATCTCTTCTGGTTAGGTCTAGCTAAATCGTAGACGGCTTCTCGTGCAAGAAAATTATTTATAGAGATCAGAATGGCACGGGAGTATGGGGTCTCTAGTCCAGGACGAGTAGCTTGCGATTTGCTATGGAAGGTAAAGCGGTGAGCTCTCTGAATCTTAACTTCCCAATCCCAGTGGGAGAGTTCAGGGAAGGCCTCTACAAACAGCTGAATGACAAATTGTCTCGTATCGCCCTCTTCGCCCCCTCTGGGATACCCAAAACCCGTAGGTTATTGCGTCTCATCCGATTTTCCAATTCAGATAGTTTCCAGGAGACATCTTCTTTTTGGGTCGTTAGCTCGTTGACTACTTCTCTCTGAGTTGCTACTTCATCCTCCAGGATGGATATGCGAGATTCTGCCTCCCCTACTCTTGTGCCGATTTCAGAACATGTCTTACTTATGCGTCTAATTGCGTTTTGCAGTTTGCGGCAAGCCCCCTGCATTCTGACATTCTCAAGTCTAGACTCAGCCCTGTGTGAGAGCATTGTATCATAAATCATTTCCAAGGTGATCAGTTTTATAGGATCTGAAGAATTGGCGGTAGCTGAGATCCCCTCCATCCCGTCATTGCCAATTGCCGGTGGGTGTGTGGTTGAAAACGAATAGTCCCAGGCCAGATTCTCCACCAGAGGGTCAGAGGTGTTGTTGACTGGTGCGGAGCTTACAGGTAATTCCTGTCTGCTTGATGACTTGACTTTCCGGACAGTACCATCAAGTACAGCCGAGTTCATATAGCCACCCATCAAGCAATCATCAATCTCGCCCTGGCTCGCAGACCCAGCCTCATACTCAGCCCAGTCTCTGCTAGTAGCGTCATCATCATCAGTGGTCGATGATGCATCTGAGAGAGAAAAGAAGTTATCCAGCGCATCATTATCGTGGTTGGGCTCAGCTCTTCCAGTGTCATTAACCACTGGACCTCCCTCACTAGCCCCCGTCAGGGGTTCAACCTCAAGGACATCAGCTGGCGCCTCTATAGCCCCACCGGCCAGGGAAGAAAGGATAGTAGGGATAGAGGGGACTACAAATCCCATAATGCATCCTGCAGGTTGACAAACTGCCGTTAGCTCAGAAGTTTGGCCGAGAGAATGATTCAGATGATTCAGTTCATTGTCAATCAGGGAAGAGTCTGAGGTCGTCTCGAGGGGGGGGCCAGTACTGGCAGGTTTCAATACACTTTGCACCTAGCTCTTCAGAGAGCGCTTTACAAACAAGTGGGCGGTATTCTTTACTGCATTTGCAGGAGCAACGGGGGTCTTACCAGCCGCTGTCTTCGTAGAATCTGTTGGGCCACTTCCAGAAGGAGATTTCTGCGTCTTCGGGAGGCCCCCGGGATTCCCAGGAGTATCAGTACCAGCTGCCGAATGTGCGATACAAGGCTTACTACTCCTGGCGGAAGCTTTGGCGATCGGCTTAGGCGGCATCTCTCCACAGGTCTCCCGAAGATCGCCAAAAGCCCCGGAGACAAAATCGGCGAAAAAACACCGAGCAGAGAGGCGGAAAGCATCATGTCATGAGTGATGTCATTTGAGATGTCATCAGTGATGTCACTGACCATGTCATGCGTGATGTAATATGTGGCGTCATCAGCAGTGCATTGCGGGGGCGCGAGTTATAGTTAGCTGAACTAACTATAACAGGGGAATTTCTAGGGTTTTGTACAAGGGAAATGTCCAGCTAACTATAACGCCCCTGAAGCCTTTGATATTTTCAGTGAATTTCTAAGGTTTTTTAAATGCCAATTCCTAACTATAACGCCCCTGAAACCTATGGTTTTTTCAGTGAATTTCAAAGGTTTTTTAAATGCTAAATCCTATCTATAACTTATCTCTGAAGATATCATGAAAAGCATTCTTTTTTCAAAAGTAGGGTGCACATTAGTTTTGTGGAAAAGCATCTGTTGGAAACGGCCCTTTTTGCAGGGTTATCCCCAAACTTTTTGCTTCTTCCTCCTTTATTTTTTCTGACCCGTGGTTGTTGGCAATAGGACTCTGGGCACCTGAAACCTATGGTTTTTTCAGTGAATTTCAAAGGTTTTTTAAATGCTAAATCCTATCTATAACTTATCTCTGAAGATATCATGAAAAGCATTCTTTTTTCAAAAGTAGGGTGCACATTAGTTTTGTGGAAAAGCATCTGTTGGAAACGGCCCTTTTTGCAGGGTTATCCCCAAACTTTTTGCTTCTTCCTCCTTTATTTTTTCTGACCCGTGGTTGTTGGCAATAGGACTCTGGGCACTTTACCACTGCTGATCAGTGCTAAAGTGCATATGCTCTCTGTATAAATTGTTATATTGATTGGTTATCCATGATTGGTATATTTGTTTCACCTGTTAGCCCCTAGTAAAGTGCACTAAGTGTGCCAGGGCTGGTGATTCAAATGCTACTAGTGGGCTGCAGCCCTGATTGTGCCACCCACAGGAGTAGCCCCAAAATGATGTCTTAGGCCTGCTTGCAGTGCCTATGTGCAGTCCAGGACTGCCATGTCGACCTGGCCAGTGCACCCACTGACCAGGCCTTATCCTTCCCTTTCTGTACATGTCAGGCATCCCTATGGTGGCCCTAGGTACCCCCCTGGGCTGGGTGCAGTGTATCTGAAAGGTAGGGCATGTACTGAGGTGTGTAACATGCCCTGGTAGTGAATTACAGCCATTTTCGTTTTCCACTGCTGAGAGGCTATCTTGCCCATAGGACAGAATGGGGGAGGCTGTTTACATGCCTATCTTCCCATAAGGGCAAGATAGAAAATCCAAGTTTGGTATCTTTGTGTTCAGAATTTAATTATACATCTTTTTAGCAAGATGGTTTTTAAATTCACTGTGTGAGAATAGCACTTTTTAGAAAGTAGCTATTCTACTGTCTAACCTTCCTGTGTGCCTGTGTGCTGGTTGGCTGACTGGTGTCATGTGATGGGCTAGGTGGCTCCAGGAGTCTGGATGAGTCAGCAGCAGGGTGAATAGGGAAATCTGCTTTAGATGGGTGGGAGGAGTAGCCCCTGGGTGTGAGTAGGGCTGCCTCTGCCAGCACAATGCTGGCTCCACCCCCTGCTGGCCAGGCTGAGGACTCTGCCTCTGCCAGCACAAAGAAGGCTCCACCTCCTGCTGAGCGTCTAACGACCCTGCCCCTCACTCTGAAAGGAACCAGGTGCTCCAGGGCAGAGCACACCCAGGAACCGGTTTGAGCAGGGGAATCCCCCCACTGAAACAAAGAGAGACAAAGACTTGGAGGGGTATAAGAAGAGGACCCCAGACACCTAAACTTTAGATCACTTTGGAACTAGGAAGGAACTTCTGCCAATGATAAAGCTGAAAAGAACAGAAGAGGAGAAGACTGCCTGCTTGCTGTTTTGGTTTGCTCCCAAGGAGAGGGGAAGGACTTTGCTGTGTCCCCTTCTTTTGATTCTGATCTCCAAGGGCCTGAGGAGAGCTGGCTCCCTGTTAAGAAGTCCCAGGAACAAAAGGACTTCACCACCAGCTCCCCTGGAACTCTGCTGAGAGAGTTCTGACCTGCCTTGGAGTGCTTGCCTAGTCTTGGGGCCTCAGAAGGTCGTTTTGCTGTATTTGGGAGCTGGGAAGCAGAAGCGTGAACAAGAGTAACTGCTACCCATCGCATCATCCGTTTGCGAGTCGCAGAATCGAGAGTGCGAGGAGAATTTCACCGCGGCGTCATCGCAGCACCCGGAGTCCCCGCATCGCCGAGTGCGTCGAGCATTGTCCCGGTGCGTGAAGATTCCTGACTGCGAGGGTCATCGCAGAACCAGTTGAGAGCCGCACCACTGCCGGTGCGTGAAAGTATCCAGTCGCTGCGTGTGTCGACGCAGAGTCCCGTCCAGTGACACATCGAGGGTTGCGGCGCCCGAAGTCAACGCTGCGCCGCGCACCACGACGCATCGAGGGTTGCGGCGCCAGAAGTCAACGCCACACCGCGCATCGCGCTGCACCGGAGATCGTCGCATCGTACCTGTGCGTGAAGCTTCCCCCTAAGAAACCTACCCAACGAAACCCAAAGTAATCGCATCCTCCCCCTACAGATCGGAGCCGGCGCATCCACCTCTGCTGCGTGAAGCATGGCTGCTGCAAAGCCTCCCCAAGATCTCAGGAGTATCGCCTCGCCTTTGCCATCTTCCTTGTTATAGCTTTTGGGAACCTTATCGCAACTACAGGTACTGTTAGGCACGAGAGTGTCACATTTTGTGCATTGAGAGTCGCATTGTGCAGGACACTGATTTTTACATCCTGGAGTACTTTCTGCAAACTCTTGAACTATCTTTAAAGTAACCTTTTTAATTGTATGTTGGTTTTTCTGTAGTATTTGGTCTTGTGAAGTTTTTAGTAAAGATACCTTATTTTTCTAAAACTGGTGTGGAGTAAATCTGTGGTGTTTTCACTGTGTTACTGTGAGTGTTGGTACAAATACTTTACACATTGCCTTTGATAGCCTAGACTGCTCAGGCCAAGCTGCCTAGAGGGTGAGCAGGGGTTATCTTAACAGTGTATCCCCCTTTCCCTGACTCGAAGAAAGGGTCCCTACTTGGACAGTGGTACCTACCCTGCCAACTAGAGACCCCCAGATCTAACAGCATCTTTGTGATTGGTTAAGAAAAAGCAGTTTCAACGTGGAGTACATATCAAAGGATAAAATTTGCTCAGATCAACAACACCTGCTACTTGCATTTGAAAGGCACTGTTCGAACTTAAAACAATCGTCAACTTTTAACCTGCACGTGTCGTTAAATATTCAAGAAAATGTAAAAAAAAAATATTGTTAAGTTTTAAAAAATTGATGAACTTTTAACCTGCACGTGTTGTAGAATGTTCTAGAAAGTGTGTTGATAGAATACGTTGCACTTCTGATTTCTATGTGTTGTTCGATATTAAAAAAACGGTTCATATGGAAAATTAAAAAGAAACCAATAGAGAAGTTTTGAAACCTAAAAGAATCAAGGAACTATTCTAATTTATTCTTTACATGTATTTATGTGTGCAGCAACAAAATTATAGACACAACAGCACTACGAAGAGGAAGAAGCAGGGAGTGGGGGGAGGGGGGGAGATGGACAGAATGGCACACATGCACAATTAAGTACAACACACATATAGACTAACAATGGCCAAAATGAAACACACCAACAAGCAGCACAAGTCACACAACCCGCCAACATCACACCACTGAACGAGCATAGAAGTGAAAACCACGCTGCATTCATACAGGATGTGTACAAAGGCCAGTCGTTGGTGTTGTGGGATGTCTGCGACCGTGGTCATCATGGATGAGATGCCCAGCATGTGGCACATGGTCAAGTTCACTGTGTGTTATGTTGCCAAACGGCTGCACCTCCCTCCCACGAGCCCCCACACTTTTGTACGGTGCGCTGTTGTATCTCGTGCACTCGTACAGCACACCATTGTAATGCCTATTTGCGCATGTCCTGCTACATTCCAACTACAACATCGCACTGCCGTTTGGAGATGGTGCATGACAGTTTACAACATCAACTGCTGCGGCTCTTGTAGCAGGCCACACCAGAACACAGAGACACACTTACCGCACTTCCTATACACGGACATGTCCGAGACACCCCGTTCTCCTTGCCGGATAGGCACACCCCTGCACTGACCTGTGAACCCCAGACCAGCACACGCCAGTTGTGCATGCAGGAGGATGCGTGCGTAGCTACACGTCCAGGCTCACTGCCAACGCTGAGGTGACAGCACACTGTGATGTTGCAGGGCTCGTGCCTATCATGCTAAGACAATGACCACAGGGACACACTTACTAAGATGTGGGTTTGGGGGGCATTTGCGGTCCTGGAGTTGTTGAGATGAGTCTTCTGGCCCTCATGGGTATCCCTGTATCATGCTCATTAACTCTATGGTACCTGTGGGTGTTCTGGTGTGGCTCTTGGCTGTGTTCCCTTTCATGGTGCAGGTAGTTGTCCTGCTTAACACCAGCAGAAAGCAGGTGTAAAATCCCTGGTGCTAACGTGTCTTATCGCTGGAATTTGTTTCGCATTGCAATTGGTGTGAAAGTTGTGATGTGATTTTTTTCGTGTGCAGAACAATATACGAACTGAGCAGTGTATCTCATCAAGATCCAGCACCTGACGCACTATTCCCAATCAATATAAATACAATGAGATTTCTTAATAGATTTTGTGTGTACACTGTAAGTGCAGCCAATACCTCAGTGCAATTCAATACAGGATTTTAGTATTTAGAATATATCGGAAAGGTGCACCTCGTGACTTTTTGCACGGGAACGGCTACTCTCCATTTCATTATCAGCACTTTAACGGAAGTAAAGTTGAGATAAATCTAACACACTATTCAGAAGTTGGTGCAAACTGCAGATATCACCAGTATTCCAGCGATAAGTCCCCCAAAATTTAACACCATGGTGGACTCCATCAAATAACAGTAATAAGAACAAGAAAGAGTCACACAGCAGTTAAGAGAACAACCAAAAACGTTATTAATTTTTTTTTCAAACTTTATTTTTTATAATAATAAATATATAAACGAAAAACTATTTTCAAACTTTATTTTTTTATTAACATATATATGAACAATAAACTAATAAACAAAATGTAACAACAATAATAAAAAACAACAAGGCGGAACACTACTGTGGGGACAATGGATGTTGATGACAGACCTGGAAAATAAGAAAGATTGTTAAAAAAACAACAACATGGTATTCTCAACAAAATACCACAAGAAACAAATCACAGATATATAAAATGCATACAGGTAACAACATTTTATAAGTTTAACTTACAAAAACTGTAAATGTTGCCACTTTAAAATATTTACCGAATCTGAAGAAAATGTTTTGCAGAAGGCACCACACAAACAACGTTTTTCTTCAGTGGTGAGGAAATTTTTTACTTTTTCCAAGGAGCAAACAAAGACCAATGCCACCTTCGTCACTCGCAAGATTTGCCAAAGAGTTCTGTTACGAGGAGATCCTAACAAAAAATACTCGTGCGGCACAGCAAGTATGATGAAACACCTAAGGACCCTTCATCCAAACAATCTTGCACGAGAAGAGTGCAAACAGATGAGAAACACTCCTGTTATGTATCTGTAAAAAAGAATCACAAATAAATGTATATTAATAACTTTCAAATATTTACTATTCCATTACTGTACAAACACATTTCATATAAAAACTGACTATGAAACTATAGCCCTGAACCACAAGTGTGACGATCATTAAAACACTACATGCATAGTGCATACTACTTTGAAGCAGTTCATGCCCTAAAGCCTACCTCACTAAAAGACTACATGCTAACTGACTAAATGATTACAGTAATATAAGGAGACACACTTGGTGACTCACAGGGTGTTTGCTAGAAGAGTATGAATACTAACTAGGGAATAGAAGGTGTGAAACACAACTGTGTAGGTGATTAGAGGACTGCATCCATACTGCATAGGCATTTAAAGCAGTCCATGTGCTAAGGCCTGGATCACTGCATGACTACTTGGGTACTGACTGAATGATTATCGTACAGCAAGGAGAGTGCCTAGGTGAATTTATAAGTGGTAGGCTTTTCGCACAGGAAATAGATTAGTACTTGGTACTGAATGGGTCACTACAGGAGTGCAAAGGCAGTGACAAGTGCTGGACTGCATGTACTGACTAGGAAATTGAAAGTGTGAAAGACAAGTGCCTAGGTGGTTAGAAGACTGCATGCATAGTGCATAGGGGTTTGAAGCAGTCCATGTGCTAAGGCCTGGCTCAGTTTATGAATACTTAGGCACTGACTGAATGATTAGAGTACTGCAAAGATAGTATCTTGGTGAATTTATAAGTGTTTGGGTTTTAGCACAGTGAATGGATTAGTACATGGTGCGGAATGGGTCACTAGAGGACTGCAAAGAGAGTCACAGGGTATTTCCTGGAAGTGTATGGAAACTGACTAGGGAATTGAAGGTGTGAAAGACAATTGTGTAGGTGGTTAGAGGACTGCATACATAGAGGATAAGGGTTTGAAGCAGTCCATATACTAAGGCCTGGGTCACTGGATGAGTACTTGGGTACTGACTGAATGATTAGAGTACTGCAAGGAGAGTGCCTGGGTGAATTTATTAGGGTTTGGCGCTGTGAATGGATTAGTACATGATGCTGAATGGGTCACTAGAGGAGTGCAACGGCAGTGACAGGGTGTTTGCTGGAAGTGAACGGATACTGACTGGGGAATTGAAGGTGTGAAAGATAAGTGTGTAGGTGGTTAGAGGACTGCATGCATAGTGGATATGGGTTTGACGTAGTCCATGTGCTAAGACCTGGCTCAGTGCATGAATACTTAGGCAGTGACTGAATCATTAGAGTACTGGAAAGAGAGTGTCTAGGTGAATTTATAAGTGTTTGAGTTTTCGCACAGTCAATGGATTAGTACATGCTGTTGAATGGGTCTCTAGAGGACTGCAAAGGAAGTGACAGGATGTTTCCTGGAAGTGTATGGATACTGACTAGGGAATTGAAGGTGTAAAAGACAAGTGTATAGTATGTCAGAACACTTTTATTTGGAGCAATCTATTTGGTACTTAGAAACTGACTAAATAATCAGACTACTTCTAGGACAGTGCTTAGGTAAAACTTTTACATTTTCAGTTCTGCCACAGTGAACAGAATAGTACATGGTACTGCA
The DNA here is from genome assembly GCF_964204655.1 of Triturus cristatus. NCBI lineage: Eukaryota > Metazoa > Chordata > Amphibia > Caudata > Salamandridae > Triturus > Triturus cristatus. The sequence goes on along the minus strand of NC_140592.1, from coordinate 896,297,675 downwards.
CCTTAGTGTCAAACCCTGACTCATTTTATCAATACATAAGCAAAGACTAGCTTCTAATGCTACTAAAACCTGACAACATGAGAGGTTTTAAATTAGTTATCTGTCAGCAAATACACGATGTTACCAAATGCTTCTCTCACAGTGGTTCTCAAATGCACACAGACTCACAGTGTAATTCTAGACAACAACCACTATACCTAGGAGTTTCCCTTTCATTTTCCACACATATACATGTAAACATCAAATCACAATCTTTAGCACATAAACTCAAAAGCAAACACACATTTCTATTGGTTAAACATTTCAACCCTTTCCAACTGAAATACATTTCAACCCTTCCCCCAATCTGCATTCTGCCTGTTACCATAGAAACAGGTCATGGAACACTGCACTGAGCTCACAGGTCACAAGTTCAGCACACAATGTTCCTACACAAGACAGGAAGTGTGCTTGACTTTTCAACATATCAGCTTATCATATATAATGTTCCTTACAATCTGTTTTTGTTAACCAATAACAATCATACCTTTAAAAAACAAAAATATACACCCTACCTTTCAGTGTAGAAAGTTGTTATACAACCAATGATTTCTTGTCGCTTTTCAAAAAGCGTTGCCGTGGATCCACGCACCCACCGCGAGAGAATCCGTGCATCCAACGCGATAGGATGCGCGCACCGTGCGCGTATTTCGCCGCTTTTTTTTTTTAAAAAGGGGGGCCACAAGGGGTCCTTCTGGGACCCCCTAAGCAGATCTAGAGGGTCAGAGTATTTCCACTCTGCCCCCTTTCTATCTTTTACACACTTATTCCCCTTCCATCTTCAGCCTCGCTTCTACCGAGGCAGAAAATGGCCGCCAACAGTTCCTGGTTTCGAATTTGGAGAGATGCTTGACAGCCAATTAGCATTCAGCGCGCGATCAGGAGGGTGCGCGCTCCGTTCGGGGAGGGTGCGCTTACGGTGCGGGTACGGTCCGCGGATCCTCCGCGGCCATAGATATCACTAACTTTTTTACCCTAATTTTCTCAGGAACTACTGAACAGATTCACACCAAATATGCAAAAGGCACGAGTCCGAACTGAGGACTACCTCTTTGCCAAATTTGGTGTCATTCCGTTCAGCGGTTCGGGTGTAGCTGCAACAACAGATCCTATGGGAAATTGCATTGGGAAAACGTGTTTTGGGACTCCCCTTTTTTCTCGGCCCCCACTTCACGGATCACCGCAAAACTTTCAGGGTAGGAGCGGAGTGGAGCTGGCCAAAAGTTTGGAGAATTTCGCGAAGATTCGTCAATCGGCGCCAAAGATATCCCCAATAGAATGTTGCGGATTTCCTATGGAAAATAGGTCCTAACTATAACTATCTACTGCCAGTAGATAATATATATATAAATATATATATATTCAAACTCCAGATTGCTCCTTTTGATTGCTCGGACCCAAGGGAGTTGGCGCACACACCGGCGGAGCACGCCGGAAATCCAATGTTCCACAAATAATCCAATAACGTGCGCTCTCAATACCAAAGAATCCACGAAAGTTGCGGTGAAGGGGTGCTTATTCACAACGCGTTTCAACTACAAGAGTCTTGATCACGTATATATATATATATATATATATGTATATTTACTAAAAAAAACACAGGTTTCAGGCACATTATAATTAGGAATTAGCATTTAAAAAACCTTAGAAATTCACTGAAAAAACCATAGGTTTCAGGTGCGTTACAGTTAGTTGGACATTTCTCTCGTATAAAACCATTGAAATTCCACGGTTATAGTTAGTTCAGCTAACTATAACTCGCGCGCCCGAAATGCACTGCTGATGACGTCACATATTACATCACTCATGACATGGGGGCATATGTATCAAACCCTTTTCCCGTTCGCAAACGGGCCGATTCTCAGAATAAAATAGCGATTCGCTAAAAATCGCTATTTGAGAAATTGTAAAAATGGAACTTGATACATATGCCCCATGGTCAGTGACATCACTCATGACATCACTGATGACATCTCACTGCGCGTTTGCAGAGTGGTGCAAGGAGGTGGCTTGGCCTCTGGCCCGATCCCGTTTTATTTTTTTTTTAAGAAGGGGGGCTGTTTAGCTGTTTAGTGTCATTGCAAACTCTGCTTTGCTTCACTGAAGCGAGAGCAGTAAAACCTGCTCTCGCTTCAATGAAGCAAAGCAGAATTGCTTTTCCATAAGGGGAGCTGCGTGTGAGCAGCTCGCCTTGTGGAAAAGCAATGCCGGCTCCTGCAGGATGTGGGGAGCTGGCGAGACCGGAGGGGGGTCATTGGGGCCAGAAGTGGCCCGGGGGGGGCCACGCGGATGTATGTCGTTACAACGCACACTTTTACAACGCATGCACTTACAACGCATTTTTTACAACGCAAAATCCATTACAACGCATTGCATTACAACGCATGACACTACAACGCATTTTTAAAAACTACCTTTACAACGCATTCCATTACAACGCATACTACCTTTACAACGCATACCATTACAACGCATAATATTAAATTGCATTTAAGGTAAGTATTAGATAGTATAAGGGTAAAAAATACTTTTCTAACTCCAGGGGGTGCATCAGTAGGGTAAGTGTTGGATAGTATAGGGGTAAAAATTACTATTCTAACTCCAGGGGGTGCAACAGTAGGGTAAGTGTTGGATAGTATAGGGGTAAAAATTACTATTCTAACTCCAGGGGGTGCAACAGTAGGGTAAGTGTTGGATAGTATAGGGGTAAAAATTACTATTCTAACTCCAGGGGGTGCAAGAGTAGGGTAAGTGTTGGATAGTATAGGGGTAAAAATTACTATTCTAACTCCAGGGGGTGCAACAGTAGGGAAAGTGTTGGATAGTATAGGGGTAAAAATTACTATTCTAACTCCAGGGGGTGCAACAGTAGGGTAAGTGTTGGATAGTATAGGGGTAAAAATTACTATTCTAACTCCAGGGGGTGCAACAGTAGGGTAAGTGTTGGATAGTATAGGGGTAAAAATTACTATTCTAACTCCAGGGGGTGCAACAGTAGGGTAAGTGTTGGATAGTGTAGTGTAATATTATGCGTTGTAATGGTATGCGTTGTAAAGGTAGTATGCGTTGTAATGGAATGCGTTGTAAAGGTAGATTTTAAAAATGCGTTGTAGTGTCATACGTTGTAATGGAATGCGTTGTAATGGATTTTGCGTTGTAAAAAATGCGTTGTAAGTGTAGTGCGTTGTAAAAGTTGCGTTGTAAAGGTTGTTCCCCAGGCCACGCAGCCCCCCTCCCCTAAAACTTTACAAAAAAAAGGGAGGCCGGCCCCGTGGGATGGGGTCCCCAGGGCCAATAGAGGCCTTAGGAGGGGGGACCACGCAGCCCCCCCTCCATAATAAAAACAAAAAATGTGGCCATGCCCTGGCCTTGGCGGATGGGGTCCCCAGGGCCAGAATTGGCCACACGGCTCCCTTCCCGTAACATTTTTTTCTTTTTTAAAAATGGGGGTCAGGCCCTGGGAGATGGGGTCCCCGGGGCCCATAAAAAAGAAAAGGAAGGGGGCCCACACAGCCACCCTTCTTTAAAAATAAAAAAATAAAAAAAGACCGGCATCGCACTGGAGGCCCGCCCCCTCGCTGCAGCACTCTGCAAACGCGCCCCCTGGCGCGTTGTAAGATGGGGAAGTAATTCCCCTTGAATACTGGGGGTCCCTGGGGGCCAACTAGCCCGCCAGGAACCTCCAGTATGCGCCAGGGAGCCACGATACAGAGAGGTGTTCAGAGGTCCCGCCCGTTTTTACACCTCTCTGCAACGCAGCTCTGTGGAGCTTACTGGAGGTACCTGGTGGGATAGTTGGACCACAGGGACCCTCAGGATTCAAGGGGACTTAATCTCCCAACTTAAAACGGCCACAGGGCGTGTCTGCACACGTCACCTCAGGCCCCCCTTTCCTTCCCCACTGTGCAAATGCGCCCGTGGCGCATTTTAAGAGGTAGTTTTAATCCCCCTGCCCTATTATCCACTAGGGACTTACAGAGGAGGTCATGCTAATCACAGGGGTACCGCAACACATAGTGTTCCCTAGTGTATGTAGGTATTTTCACTGTATTCTAAGTGTCTTTTAGCATAGCACTGGCTCTAGGCCTGGCTAGTCAGAGTCATTTACCACCAGTACCAGTCTGAAAAAGTTGTGGGCACAGGATGATTTTGCAACAAGGCTTCATTCTGCTCCTCTGTCGGTTCTTTCTGCACGTCTTCCTCCTTCCTGTACTTTTCTTCGTCTTTGTGGACTTCTGTTGCTTCTTTGGGCATTTCGTTTGCTTCTTTCTGTGCTTTTTTTCTTCTTTCTTCACATGTCCTACCTCTGTAGGCATAGTTAGAAACTAGCATTTAAAAAACCTTTGAAATTCACTGAAAAAACCATAGGTTTCAGGCACATTATAGTTAGAAATTAGCATTTATAAAACCTTAGAAATTCTCTGAAAAAAACATAGGTTTATGGGAAAGTTATAGTTAGTTGGACATTGCACTCATACAACACCAGTGATATTCCCCCTTTATAGGTAATTCAGCTAACTATAACTCGCGTCCCCGCAATGCACTGCTGATGACGTTACATATTACATCACTCATTACATGGTGAGTGACATCACTGATGACATCACTGATTACATCTCAAATGACATCATCCATGTGATAAATTGATCCATCTTCTCACAACCTAATATAACCTTTGATACACCCACTCTAAATTACAGATGGCCATTCTCAAAACCATTGACACTCCAACACCAATAACTTACAACTGTTACAATAACCCACTTGCTGTTTCTTAGGTCTACACACACATCCACTCACTCATCTGCACAGTCACTCATACTTTTGGTCAGTCAGTACTGGACTATCATATGCACTCATATACCTATATAGACACTCACACACCGCCACTCATCCAGAGAGGTACTCACACATCTAGTCAGTTATGCAAATAAATAATCACACACCCATTTACTCTCCTATATAGTTATACATACATCTGCTCACTTACTCATACAAATACTAGAAAATTCTTACGCTCTTATACAATCACTGATACAACCACACACTCATCCATACAGCCACTCTCACAATCACACACTCTCACTTATAGCCATTCCAACACACATATATACTGCCTTTTAAATATGTAGTTACTCGCACATGTACCACTGACATATACATTCACTCACTAACACACCCATACACACACTCACCCACCCATGCAGTCCATCACATAAGCACTCTTGAAACCATGCAACCATTGAATCACCCACTCACAAATCTATGCACAGAGTCACACACATCCCACCCACATAAACCAGCCACCCATACAGATACTCAGACAACCAATCAATAACTCATATAGACACTCATGTAGCTATTCACAAACCCATGCAGCCGCTTACACACCAACAGAGAGATGGATACAGACATTCACACAGTTTACTCACCAACCCATGCATTTAGTAAGATACGTTTAATCACTCACTTATAGACTCAGTTACGCACCCACTAAATAAATCATCCATTCAGACACATACACCCACTCATTCTTCAATACGCCTTTCCCTATATATATATATTAAACATAGTTCAACTTTACAGAAACACACAGTCACTGGATGATGTCATCAGTGATGTCATTTGAGATGTCATCAGTGATGTCATCAGTGATGTCTCTGACCATGTCATGAGTGATGTAATATGTGACATCATCAGCAGTGCATTGCGGGGGCGCGAGTTATAGTTAGCTGAACTAACTATAACGGGGGAATTTCACTGGTTTTGTACGAGTGCAATGTCCAACTAACTAACTTTCCCTAAAACCTATGTTTGTTTCAGTGAATTTCTAAGGGTTTTTAAATGCTAATTTCTAACTATAACGTTCCTGAAACCTGTGTTTTTTTCAGTGAATAGATATATATATATATATATAGAGTAATATTAGTCTTTATTCAGTAATTTACAACCATAAAAGACACAATACAAACATAAAAGTGTCATAAATATCATAAAAGCGGTAACGCCCTAAAAACTTACATCCTTAAAAAAAATGAATATCAACTATATCGAATTTCCTAGCATCATTGAGCAAGTTAATAAATATATAAATGCATCCATAAAACCAATTCCTAGACATTTTGACCAGGGGATGCCTGCTTACCAATAGCATAATCAGGTAGTATGTACAAGTACCGGGCCAGCCTCCAAATTTTTCCTTCTCAGTGCCCAGAACCAGCTAAGAAATTTCGCCATCACGATCAAAATATCTGGATATATATATATTCACTTAAAAAACCATAGGTTTCACACAGGTTATAGTTAGGTGGACATTTCACTCGTAAAAAAACAATGAAATTCCCCCGTTATAGTTAGTTCAGATAACTATAACTCGCTCGCCCGCAATCCACTGCTCATGACGTCACATATTACATCACTCATGACATGGTCAGTGGCATCACTCATGACATCACTGATGACATCATCCTTGTGATAGAGTGGCGGTCGCGCGAGTTATAGTTATCTGAACTAACTATAATGGGGGAATTTCATTGGTTTTTTACGAGTGAAATGTCCACCTAACTATAACCTGTGTGAAACCTATGGTTTTTTAAGTGAATTTGCAAGGCTTTTTAAATGCTAATTCCTAACTATAACGTGTGTGAAACCTATGTTTTTTTAAGTGAATTTGTACAGTTTTTTAAATGCTAAGTTATGTATTTATTAATATATATATTTTTTTAAGGTTTTTCACTGTGCGCGCACCGTGCACGCACGGTGCCCTTAGCGCACCGTGCTCGCGCTTCGGGCGCACGTTGCGCTACGCGCACCCTGCACCGTGCGCGCACCCCGCGATTTAAAAAAAATAAAATAAAATGTTTATTTCACCCATGGGGGTCCTTCTCTGACCCCCTGACAAAGGCTAGGGGGTCAGGAACTCTCTTCCCTGCCCCCTTTTCACGTTTTCCACCTTTTTCCCCCTTTCCTTTTCAGTGCAAGAGACAAAATGGCGGCCGACACTTCCTGATTTCGACCGATTCGAATGTTGACTGACATCTAACAACCAATCAGAATTTCACTCGCGCACGGCAACGTGCGCGCACGTGCGCGCACCGTGCGCGCATGGTGCGCGCGTCTAGATATTTATATGCTTTTAAATGCTATTTTCTCAGGAAATACGAAACAGATTGACACCAGACCTGCAAAAGGCACTTCCCTGACCTGAGGACTACCTCTCTGCCAAATTTCAAGTAATTCTGTTCAGCCGTTCGGCTATATATATATATATATATATATATATATACACAGAACCCCTCCAGTACAGAAAGGAAGAGGCCAAATGGGGAATTATCTTCGGAAGCCCTTTTATACAACAGCATAAGGCATGATGCATTTCGGCTCTCTTCGCCTTCCTCAGATGCCACTGTTTACCAGGATGCTGCCCCACCCACGTTTTTAAATAGTCTTGGAGCCCTCCCATTGGTAGGAGCACTTACAATCCCTGGTCATGTGATCGCCCATCAGTTGCAGTGTTGTAAGCACTACATCTCCCAGAGTTCACCGTACCTGGGTTCATGCTGCGCGGGAATGAAAATAAAATCCACATGGACTAGTGCTGTGCAGGACCAAACGCAGGTGTCTGATTGGAAAATGTCCTGGTTGGTTAATGTCCAAACGGCTTCCTCGGGACCCCTTAACGTTCCAGCCACGAAAAATACGTATCCACAGGGCCGCAGGCTGTGATTACAGTGACTCCAGCTACTCGTGAAGTCACAAGCTGCACCTGGCAGCAGCCCTTGCTTTGCTTACTCGTTGGGGCGGGCCGGAGTGGTTCCGATACCTCGGAATACGAAATGAACTGCAGATGCAGGAACCAGTAACACTCCAGCCACTTGTAGAACGGGGTCTCTTATCACGCCTCTGGCTGGCGTGCAAACATGCACAGAACCCCTCCAGTACAGAAAGGAAGAGGCCACATGGGGAAATATCTTCGGAAGCCCTTTTATTCAACAGCATAAGGCATGATGCATTTAGGCTCTCTTCGCCTTCCTCAGATGCCACTGTTTACCAGGATGCTGCCCCACCCATGTTTTTAAATAGTCCTGCAACCCTCCCATTGGTAGGAACACTTACAATCCCTGGTCATGTGATCACCCATCAGTTGCAGTGTTGTAAGCACTACATCTCCCAGAGTTCACCATACCTGGGTTGATGCTGCGCTGGAATGAAAATAAAATCCAAATGGACTAGTGTTGTGCAGGACCAAACGCGGGTGTCTGATTGGAAAATGTCCTGGTTGGTTGATGTCCAAACGGCTTCCTCAGGTCCCCTTAACATTCCAGCCACGAAAAATAAGTATCCACATTGCCGCAGGCTGTGATTACAGTGAATCCAGCCACTCGTGAAGTTACAAGCTGCACCTGGCAGCAGCCCTTGCTTTGCTTACTCGTTGGGGCGGTCCGGAGTGGTTCCGATACCTTGGAATACGAAAAGAACTGTAGATGCAGGAACCAGTAACACTCCAGCCACTTGTAAACGGGGCCTCTTATCATGCCTCTGGCTGGTGTGCAAACATACACAGAACCCCTCCAGTACAGAAAGGAAGAGGCCACATGGGGAAATATCTTCGGAAGCCCTTTTATTCAACAGCATAAGGCATGATGCATTTCGGTTCTCTTTGCCTTCCTCAGATGCCACTGTTTACCAGGATGCTGCCCCACCCACGTTTTTACATAGTCCTGCAACCCTCCCATTGGTAGGAGCACTTACAATACCTGGTAATGTGATCGCCCATCAGTTGCACTGTTTTAAGCACTACATCACCCAGAGTTCACCAGACCTGGGTTGATGCTGCGCAGGAATGAAAATAAAATCCAAATGGACTAGTGCTGTGCAGGACCAAACGCGGGTGTCTGTTTGGAAAATGTCCTGGTTGGTTGATGTCCAAAGGGCTTCCTCGGGTCCCCTTAACGTATCAGCCACGAAAAATAAGTATCCACGGGGCTGCAGGCTGTGATTACAGTGAATCCAGCCACTCGTGAAGTCACAAGCTGCACCTGGCTGCAGCCCTTAAGTTTCTTACTCGTTGGGGCGGGCCGGAGTGGCTCCGATACCTCCGAATACGAAAAGAACTGCAGATTCAGGAACCAGTAACACTCCAGCCACTTGTAGAACGGGGCCTCTTATCACTCCTCTGGCTGGCGTGCAAACATACACAGAACCCCTCCAGTACAGAAAGGAAGAGGCCACACGGGGAAATATCTTCGGAAGCCCTTTTATTCAACAGCATAAGGCATGATGCATTTCGGCTCTCTTTGCCTTCCTCAGATGCCACTGTTTACCAGGATGCTGCCCTACCCACGTTTTTAAATAGTCCTGCAACCCTCCCATTGGTAGGAGCACTTACAATCCCTGGTCATGTGATCGCCCATCATTTGTAGTGTTGTAAGCACTACATCTCCCAGAGTTCACCATATCTGGGTTGATGATGCGCGGGAATGAAAATAAAATCCAAATGGACTAGTGCTGTGCAGGACCAAACGCGGGTGTCTGATTGGAAAATGTCCTGGTTGGTTGATGTACAAAGGGCTTCCTCGGGTCCCCTTAACGTTCCAGCCACGATAAATAAGTATCCACAGGGCCGCAGGCTGTGATTACAGTGAATCCAGCCACTCGTGAAGTCACAAGCTGCACCTGGCAGCAGCCCTTGCTTTGCTTACTCGTTGGGGCGGGCCTGAGTGGTTCCGATACCTCGGAATACGAAAAGAACTGCAGATGCAGGAACCAGTAACACTCCAGCCACTTGTAGAACGGGGCCTCTTATCACGCCTCTTGCTGGCTTGCAAACATACACAGAACCCCTCCAGTACAGAAAGGAAGAGGCCACACGCAGGCTGTGATTACAGTGAATCCAGCCACTCGTGAAGTCACAAGCTGCACCTGGTAGCAGCCCTTGCTTTGCTTACTCGTTTATATATATTCAAACCAATGATGTCACGATTACTCTGCCTCTCTGTGGTGGCGGGCTCCGGTGAGGTAGCGAACCTCCCAAAATACACACACTCTGAATCATCAAATCCAAAAGAACCGGGCCCAATTCCGTCGGCGTGGTTTAAAGATGTTCTATTGCGTTAAAGGGATTTGCCATTTAATGCAATAAAACATCTTTAAACCACGCCGACGGAATTGGGCCCTTTTCTTTTGGATTTAATTATTCAGAGTGTGTTAATATATATACATATATATATATATATATTATCTACTGGCGGTCGCCAGTAGATAGTTATAGTTACAACCTAGTTTCCATAGGAAATCTCAAAATTCTATTTTGAATAACTTTGGCGCCGGTTGACGAATCCTCCCGAAATTTTCAAAACTAATGGGGCGCTCCGCTCAGCTCCTACCCTGAAAGTCTCGGGGTGATTCGTCAAGCGGGGCCCGAGAAAAAGGGGGGGTCCCAAAACGCGTTTTCCCCATGCATTTTCCCATAGGACCTTTAGTCGCAGCTACAGCCCGAACGGCTGAACAGAATTACGTGAAATTTGGCAGAGAGGTAGTCCTCAGGTCAGGCATGTGCCTTTTGCATATATGGTGTCAATCTGTTCAGTAGTTCCTGAGAAAATCAAAAGTAAAATCATATACATATCTGGGCGGAGCCTAACCACACATCTCATCGTGAGATCTGATTGGCTGTCAGTACTTCATCCAAGAAGTGTTGGCAGCCATCTTGGGACCAATATACATGATAGCACCTCATTAAAAAGCATTGCAGTTAATAGAAGGTTTTAAGACTTTAGTTACATTATAAATCATTTGTTGATGGTACCATACTCATTTTAGGAATTGTTGTGTGTTCTAAGGTGATTTTACCATGTGAAAAAGCCTTCTGCTGTGATATCACAGCCAATCCGAAGCTTGCAGAGAGCCTTTGGCGGCATCTGATTGGCTAGCAGCCCATGACTGGGCTCTAGCCAGTGATTGGCTGGGGGAGTGAAACGTCACTCAGCCTCTGCAAGCAGTAGTCCGTGGCCGCCACAAGGCTTGCAATAAACATTCAGGTAAAATAAGCAGTTTTGCCCGCTTGAATTGTGTGATATTGTGACGGAGGTGCTGCGATTTTCTTTTATTTATATTTTTAGCAACCGTGCGTGGGTAGATTAATTAGTACAAAAGCCTAGGCCTGGCCCGCCTCGGCGCCTCAGATGAGGACGTCAAAAAAGAGTATCGCAAGCAGGCGCGCTGCGCTACCACCGCTTCATGGGGGAAACACCCATTACAACGAATTCAGATTCACGCGCTGCCATCGCAACGCGGGTTTAACATCGCGGGTCCGGAGCCTTCATACCGCAGATGGAAACAGATCTGCAGATTAATGCTTTCAAAAGAGACATCCGTTGGTGACTTGCACTTTATAACTTAAAGGCCTAATATAGAATAGTGAACTATTAACTTTCAGCCCAGAACTGCATAAACACACCGACAAATATACATTACAAAATTGATTAATGTTGCAAAGAGGGTACATTTGGCGAAAAAACGATTCTTATTATTAAAGGAAGCTCCCAACTTTGCTGTTTCTTTTTCGACTCTGCGTTTGTGCTTCTCCACACCAAGCACTCTTAAACTACTGCCTACAAGTATGGGTGACATGTGACTCCTACACTTTCACTCCTTTGGCTTATGGGCAAAAAAACATTGTCGCACACGGCGCAGCCAGCACTAAAAGCTTTCGAAGCACCTGCTGCAGCGTTTCTTTCCGCCGGCAATTACCAGGCCTCACAGAAATGTGTAGGAAACTTGTCTGATGAATTACCATCCTGGAAAGAGATCCGTGTTTTGTATAGTTGAGGTTGTGACCTCGGTGAAGTTAGTGCAGAGGGTTAATATGCCTGCTGCAAAGAACATGTACGAAGTCGATTACAGAGTGCATAGGATGGAAACAGATCTGCAGATTAATGCTTTCAAAAGAGACATCCGTTGGTGACTTGCAATTTATAACTTAAAGTCCTAATATAGAATAGTGAACTATTAACTTTCAGCTCAGAACTGCATAAACACACCGACAAATATACATTACAAAATTGATTAATGTTGCAAAGAGGGTACATTTGGCGAAAAAACGATTCTTATTATTAAAGGAAGCTCCCAACTTTGCTGTTTCTTTTTCGACTCTGCGTTTGTGCTTCTCCACACCAAGCACTCTTAAACTACTGCCTACAAGTATGGGTGACATGTGACTCCTACACTTTCACTCCTTTGGCTTATGGGCAAAAAAACATTGTCGCACACGGCGCAGCCAGCACTAAAAGCTTTCGAAGCACCTGCTGCAGCGTTTCTTTCCGCCGGCAATTACCAGGCCTCACAGAAATGTGTAGGAAACTTGTGTGATGAATTACCATCCTGGAAAGAGATTCGTGTTTTGTATAGTTGAGGTTGTGACCTCGGTGAAGTTAGTGCAGAGGGTTAATATTAAGGGTGGGCGTAGTTCGCGAAGTAGCACTTCGCGAAGCTACGCAAAGTGAAGTTCGCACTACGCGAGCTACGCGTAGCACTTCGCGAACTGCGAAGTAACATGTTCGCACTGTGCAAGATGTTGTTTTCAATGATTGCACAGTGCGGACAAGCAACCGGCACTGTGCAATCATTGAAAATGGCATCTTGCACAGTGCGAGCTGTAGTTTTCTGCTGCTCGAGTAGATTTTTACTCGAGCTGCAGCTTTCTCAACGCGAACTGGTAGTTTCTCATCGCGAGCGGTCGCGAGCATACGCGACCCCTCGCAATGAGAAACCTGACCTTCTCGCGTTGGGAATCTCGCCGGGAGGTTTATTTTCCATGCTCGCGATCGCGAACAAGGAAAAAGTCTCGCCAGGATGTCATTTTGCTTGCTCGCGGTCGCCAACTTGACGTTGAGGACCGCGAGCAAGCAAAAAATGACCGCAGCACTACGCAACACTACGCTACGCGTGTTCGCACTGTGCTACGTGCAGTTCGCGTAGCGCGAAGTAGCGCGAACTTCGCAAACTACGCGAGCGTAGCGTAGTGCTTCGCCCAGGCCTAGTTAATATGCCTGCTGCAAAGAACATGTACGAAGTCGATTACAGAGTGCATAGGATGGAAACAGATCTGCAGATTAATGCTTTCAAAAGAGACATCCGTTGGTGACTTGCAATTTATAACTTAAAGTCCTAATATAGAATAGTGAACTATTAACTTTCAGCCCAGAACTGCATAAACACACCGACAAATATACATTACAAAATTGATTAATGTTGCAAAGAGGGTACATTTGGCAAAAAGATCCGTGTTTTGTATAGTTGAGGTTGTGACCTCGGTGAAGTTAGTGCAGAGGGTTAATATGCCTGCTGCAAAGAACATGTACGAAGTCGATTACAGAGTGCATAGGATGGGAACAGATCTGCAGATTAATGCTTTCAAAAGAGACATCCGTTGGTGACTTGCAATTTATAACTTAAAGTCCTAATATAGAATAGTGATCTATTAACTTTCAGCCCATAACTGCGTAAACACACCGACAAATATACATTACACAATTGATTAATGTTGCAAAGAGGGTACATTTGGCGAAAAAACGATTCTTATTATTAAAGGAAGCTCCCAACTTTGCTGTTTCTTTTTCGATACAACTTACAGATTCGCAAGGAACGTAGGGCTCACGTCTGGCCAGCTGCAAAAGTGAGGGGGAAATGGCAGGAGGCACGCTGGCTGACACCTTTTATATCCCACCCATACGTTTTTACAAGGGTGAAGGTAAATTAGTACATTACGTATGGTTTGAAATGTACGTATTTTGTGGGAATAAATACACAGCCAAGGGTGACGGTAAATTAGTAAATTACGTATGGTTTGAAATGTACGTATTTTGTGGGAATAAATACACAGCCAAAAAAAATGGAAAAAAAGGGGAATAGAAGTAAAAGAATTGCCGTCAGGGTTAAGGGGAGGGGGCGCAGGGGGGCAGGGACGCGATAATATCGCTTGACAAGTTTTCCTTTAGCATTATTATTGCACAGCATTCAATGGTTTACTGATTTTAATAAAGCAAAAATATATTAATGTTTCTCTGTCAGCCGGAGCCCTTAGGTTTGATGTGGAACGGGGGTAGGTGGGACAAGTGGATTTTATAGGACATGTAGATCTCAGTGGCATTTTGTCCCTTGGACAACTAGATTATTTGGAAAATTCCACACCCCTGTTTAAATAAAAGACCGGCATTGCGCCGGAGGCCATGCCTCCTCCTTGCAGCACTCTGCAAACGCGCCCCCTGGCCAGTTGTAAGTTGAGGAATTAATTCCCCTTCAATACTGAGGGTCCCTGAGGGCCAACTAGCCCAACATGTATCTCCAGTATGCGCCAGGGAGCTGCGTTGCAGACAGGTGTTCTGAGGCCATGCCCCTTTTTACACCTCCATGCAACGCAGCTCTGTGGCGCTTACTGGAGGTACCTAGTGGGCTAGTTTGACCCTAGGGACCCTTAGGATTCAAGGGGACTTAATCTCTCAACTCAGAACGCCCACAGGCCCTGTGGCGCGTTTTTAAGTTGGGGAAATTATTCCCTTTCAATCCTGAGGGACCCTGGGGTCCAACTAGCCCACCAGGTGGATGTATGTTGTTACAACGCACACTTTTACAACGCATGCACTTACAACGCATTTTTTACAATGCACCATCCACTACAACGCATTCCATTACATAGCATGACACTACAACGCATTTTTAAAAACTACCTTTACAACGCATTCCATTACATCGCATACTACCTTTACAACGCATACCATTACATTACATCTGTTTGTGGCTACCGCGGCAGCGTTTAACTCATTTGTGGCTGGAATTTCTCATTCTCCTGGCATAGTAGATCCTTTTGAGCTGCTTTGGCCCAGATTTCCGGTGTGGCTGCCTTTAAACCTTCCCATGTAGCAATGAATTCTGGGCTTCATAGTTTACCACAGATGCCTCAATAAAGTAAATCAACAAAATGGTGATGAAAATTGTCCGGTGACAGCATATATTTCAAAACTTTTGATTCTGTAGGCTGATATTATTATGAAGAGTCCAGTTCTTTGACTTATAAATTAGGTTACGCTCATTCAGGATTTTTTACGTTGGTATTGGTATGAAGAGACCAGCTCATTGACAAATGTATTCAGATGAGTTCATTAAGTCATACAATGAAGTTTAGAGTCACTGTGCTGTTGAATTTGAGAATTAAATATTCCTCTTTTCTGTGCTGTTTTTTGGTATCTCCTCCTCTTAAATTGGGCTTTATGACACATAAAACTGTCCATTTAAAGTCTTGTTCACTGTTATTCATTTCAACAAAATGGCTGACCATGGGGGCAGTGGCTACTTTTATTTTAATCCTCGACCTGTGTTGCACCAGCCTTTGTCCTATTTCCTGGTTGCTTTTTACTATATACAGTTTTTGGCAAGGACATATCACTGCATGTTTGACGTTTTTTGTTTTGTAGTTTGAGAAATCGTTCTGCGTCCATCTGATGTTGTGGTGTACAATTTCAGAACCTTCAAGTGTTGTGTCATATACTGAGCAATAACCACATTTGTGGTGTCCTACAATGGGTTTCAGGTTCCACTGAGACAGCAAGTCCCTTTTCTTGGTTGTAGGGGCAATCTCTGCGTGAACAATTTGTTAACCTTTGCTGGCAAATAGAGATGGTTGTAGTGGTTGCTCGATGTTTTTTAAACAGTTGCCAATTTTGGAGTATAATCCTGACGGAATCTAATTGTGTGGGGACCAAATGTTTAGACACAGACCAACATATCATCGAGTTGTTTTTCTTTCTTGAGTAATAGGCATTCTGTGGGTGTATAGTGAGCTCTTTTCATAGCATGTTTAAGCAGCTTTTTAGGGTACCCACATTTTTTCAATTGAGCTTGGAAAGCTCCTGCGTGTACAGCGTAGTCTTCTTGGTGTGTACAGTTTCTTCTTATCCTCAGAAGTTGTCCGTATGGTATATTATCCTTCAGACTGCGAGGGTGGAAGCTCTTGTATTGTAGAATAGTATTTCGATCTGTTGGTTTCTTATGCAGAGTTATGAATATTTTCTATTTTCACGTCAAGGAATGTAAAACTCTTTGTGCTCTTGGTGAGGGTAAATTGAATGTCTGGATGTCTAAAATTCACCCATTGAAAGAAGCTGTCCAATTCTTGATCCATGCCATCCCAGAGGCACCAAATATCATCAATATAATGGTACCACTGTTTCAGATGTTTCAGATGAGGGTTGTTATTGAAGATGTATTTGTCCTCGAATCGTGCCATGTACATTATGGCCTTCTCCGGAGCGAAGGGACAACCCATCGCAGTTCCCCTTTGTTTGTAGATAAAATGAGTCTTCAAATTTAAAATAGTTTTTCTTTATTGCTATTGAAGCCAGTTTCACAATGAACTCAGATGGTACCTGGTGTGGACGGATTCAGGATTCAAGATAGATGCTTGGAGGGATCAAAGTGTGTACCGTCCGTTTTATTAATGAAGTCCATTGTATCTCTTACATACAAAGGTAATTGTTGAAGTAAGGGTTACAAAAAGATGTCCACATATTTGGATATTGGTTCCAATAGAGAATCACAACCGGAAACAATCAGTCCGCCCGGTGGCTCCTTCTGATCTTTGTGAATTTTTGGTAAAAAATAACACAACGGAATACTGGGATTTATTTTGTTTAGATATTCAAGTTCTTTTTTCCCAAGGATTCCTTCTTCAAAGGCTTCCTTTTGAATTCCATTAACCTTGCTCTGAAATTCTCGTGTAGGGTCTTCTTTGATTTATCTGTACCAAACTTGGTTAAGGACCTGTTTTCAGCCCTCCTTCAAGTACATTTCCCTTGGCCAAATGACAACTGCTCCACCTTTATCAACCACCTTTATGACCACTGAGTCATCTTTTTTTAGATCTTGAATGCCATTTTGTTATCCCAGTGTCAAGTTGTTCTTCATGTAAGACTTTTGTTTCTCTAACTGCTGTATGGATGATAATACAACTTGTTCAAAGACAGGAATTTCCTTTGGAATCATGTGTGTCGGAGGTATAAATTGCGATTTATTGCTCAAACCAGTTGTTTCTTGAGGCAGACTTATCTCTGCAGTCGAGAAAAAGGATTTAAGCCTAATTTTTTGAAAAAATTCAATTGTGTCTATTTTTAATTTTGAGAAATCTGTTCAACTGTTTGGGATGAATTTCAGGCCTAACTCCATTACCGATGTCTCAACTTTCATTAGAACTTTGTTTGACAGGTTCACAATTTAATCTAGCTTTTGTAGAACTGCCGTCTTGTGCACATTTTCCATGGTAGTTGCTTGAACCGAACTTTGTTCTTTTGTTGGCCTTTCTCTAAAAAAAGTAGTGCCTCTTTGTTGGTTCCTATTATAAGTGCCTTCGCCCACAACTAAATCTCCTGTGGAATCTGATGATGACTCTGAGAATGTAAGAAATTAGTTTCTGGACCTTCCTGGATATTCAGACAGCACTCGACGAGAATCTGTTCTTGTGTAAAAGTCGTCCTTTAGATATAGATATACTGTCTCCAAACTGAAAGTTTTTATATCTTTTTCCAGCTTTGATGTTTTGAAGTTGATGGTATCGTCCATAAAAGTCACGAGTTCTTTTTCAATCTTCTCCAGAAGAGATTCCAACTCAGCCACCATGTGGTTATCTTATGGCCTGGATTTGTTCTTCAATTTCAGCCGCTTGTTTTTTGCAGATGCGTTGTGTTGTTTTAATTTTGTGCACCATCAGATCCCGGCTATATTTGGTACTTATCCCACTGAATCCATTTCGTATTCAGTGTCATCTGTGAAAATAACTGGGATGTTCTTGACTTGTGGGCCCCAGGGGATTATCCCTGCCTTTAGATGTCCTTGTAAAAAATGTCCATGAATTTCTGTCCTTATATGTTTTTACGTATACATATACATTTTTCAGATTCATTTTGTTGTTTTGCAGTGATACTGAGAGAGATTGTAGTGAACGGAGAGGGAGTGGAAATTAAATTATGTGTGTGTTCCTTGGTAAAAGAGAGTGTGTCTTTTTCTGACATGGTGTCCAAGTGGTGAAGCTCCTAGTGGGCTGTGCCATGAGTTCTATGTTTGAAGAGCATTTTTGGAAAGGTTGCTTATTTCTGTATGCAAACCCTCACTAGTAGCTACCCGCTCTGATAGTTTTTAGAAAAAGGGGGGTTGGGCCCTAAACCGTCCAGGAAGGGCCTATCAAACTTTTGATACACACAAGTTCCTGACCGTTAACTTAGTACGGCTGTTTATTGAATAAACAGGCTCAGACCATTATCTAATTCAATTGGTCTTTAGTGAATTCTTTCACTTTGTCTTTATGCCATTTTCTTTAGCTCATTCAAAAATTATTGAAACATGTCTTTCTAAATGACAGACTACATAAAACATTCAACATATATACATACTGGGCCCGATTCACAGAACAAACTTAAGACTAAATCCTAAACTTAGTACCATTCTGGTATTCACAGAATGCACCTAGTACTTCTGGTATTCACAGAATGAACTTACTACTTTTGCTATTCACAGAATGAACTTAGTACTTTTGCTATTCACAGAATGGATTTACGACTCCTAAACTTACGTCCGCACTTCCGGGCTTCCGGGCCGGAGGCGGAGCTTCCGGCCCGGAGGTGGAGATTTCGGCCATAGCTAAATCGGCCGGAATCCCCACCTCCGGGCCGGAAGCTCCGCCTCCGGCCCGGAAGCCCCGCCTCCGGGCCGGAAGCCCCGCCTCCGGGCCGGAATTTCCGGCCCGAGTGCGGACGTAAGTTTAGGAGTCGTAAATCCATTCTGTGAATAGCAAAAGTACTAAGTTCATTCTGTGAATAGCAAAAGTAGTAAGTTCATTCTGTGAATAGCAGAAGTACTAGGTGCATTCTGTGAATACCAGAATGGTACTAAGTTTAGGATTTAGTCTTAAGTTTGTTCTGTGAATCGGGCCCACTGTGTTCAACATTTAGAATTAGACATGCATTATATACAAAGTACAAAACGTCATTGCACTTAAAGCAGTCAATTTTGAACTCAACAGCCCATAGAGTAATCATTTAATGGCAGTTCATCACAAATACTATAAAGGCTGTTGCCTTCTGGGTACTCATTTTGAATGTCTGATGGGAATAAGTTATTTCAAACACAATGCTCAACGCAGACAAACATTATTCATGAGTTGTGATATCTCAGTAGGAGTAAGCGCCATATACAAAGGACAAAGCAACATTGCACTTAAACCAGTCAATTTTGAACTCAACAGCCAATAGAGTAATTATTTAAAGGCAATTCATCACAAATACTACAAAGGCTGTTGTCTGCTGGGTACTCATTTTGAACATCTGACGGGCATAAATTATTTCAAACACAACGCAGACAAACATTATTCATGAGTTGTGATATCACAGTAGGAGTAAACACCGACTCGTTTGGAGCCCCTAAACTGTGTTCAGGGTTCTCTTCAGGGCTTGTGACTGGAAAAAATCTCGAATTTAAGAAATCCAGAAACATTTAATTATAATTTGTCAACTCTCCCTTAGCCATTTCTGAGTATGAAATTCTATTCTCAATGACGTAAAAAGTGGTACCTGTTTTGAAAGCATGTGGCACCAGGTCTTCTTTATGAGTTAAAGATTTGTGTACACCTCAGTAGTTTTCAATAACTGGTTACTGTTCTGCATATATACAGGAAACCATGCTTTAGATTTATGGCTGTTTACAGGGTTGGAGGCTAAACCTTCCATTTTAATATATATAAGTCAACCCATGGGTAGGCCTTAAACAGCCCAGAGGGCAGAGTGCAGAGTATTTAAAAAGTTGGACATGTACTTTTATCTTTTACATGTCATGCAAGTCAAATCCTCTTAAATTAATGTTCTCAGTACTGCATGGCCCACCTCTACCAAAAGGATAACATTGGGTTGCATTCTTACATTTATTAAGGGCTGCCTTTTAATTGGGAAAAGGTCAACCTTTCATGTTTGGTATCTGAGTAATTGTAGTTAAAAATCCTCTTTAATAGTAAAGTTGTAGTTTAATTTACAATTTTGAAAATGCCACTGTTAGAAAGTTAGTATTTTCCTGCCCTAACTCTTTGGTGCCAGCAGCCTGTTTCTGGGTCACATACATGGGTGTAGTTGGCAGTTGGACTTTGTGTATTCGATCACAGACAACCACACAATAGGGGGAGTGGGTGTTGGCAGAATCCGCCATCCTGGTAGGATGGGGCAGACTTCGATCATTCCTCAAAGACAGCCTACAATAGAGGGATTAGGCATGCCCGTATGGGCCATCAACTGGCAGGATGGGGGGGTGAAACTGGACACAATCCCACTTGCAACTGAATAGGTTGCACCCTGCCTTCACACAAAGGACTACTCACCACTATATTGTTAATGCAGCTAACTTGAAGCCAGGGCAGGGGAGGCAGGAATCTTTAGGGACTTCAAAAGGATTTCTCTAGAAATGTCTCCTATTTCAAAGAAGGCTCCAGATATAAATTGTGGACTCTTAAACCCAATTCTTCAGTACACTCCTGGACCTGTGAATACTACAGTAAAAGGTCTGTTGTGCTGCTTTACTGCCAGAAGGACTACTGTCCTGCTACTCTTTATTCCAGGCTTAAGTGACTCCAAAGATCGGCTAGTTGGCTAGTTCTAAGCTACAGGAACAAAACAAGCTCCATAGGCTCAATGCAACTGCCCTGCTGACCTTCTGCCCGTACCTGTAATGGGACCTGGAACTGGACCTGTCTGAGACCTGCAGACCTCTGCTGGACTGAATTACTGACTCCCAAGTCCTCACATTCTGGACCTTTGGTGGGGCATCGTATGAGCTCTCTCCTAAAGAAAAAGAGAAATTTTGAAGTTTCGGGCTCTTTGTAAATAGACCCGTTCATGCCAAGAAATTGCAACCCATACTGCCTGCCAACGTGAATCTCCAGTGATGCTGACACTTTGCACCACAGTGATTGTCAGTAATGCCTAGCAGCATGAGATCTGCATTTTGCACTACGGCAACAACAGCTCACACTGACCTTCAAAGCTCCAGCAACAACCATCTGTGACTCCCAACAGGATCTTCATGTTATGTCATCGATTGTCTATGAATGTCAGCCTGCTTTTTGTGCTACATTGACCACCACCTGAGATGCTCTCCCTGCTCCTCGCAACTCTTTTCATTGTGTTCGGAACTCTTCTTTCTAAACTCTGAAGGTAACTCTCTCAGTGGGACTAACCTGGGCCATGCATCCGGGAGTGCGGTTGGAGTGAACTTGTGACTTTCACCCAATCTTGCACCATCAGATAACCGCAAGTAGTGGTTTGTGCTTTAGGTTCTTTACTCACGTAAAATCCTTAAACTTGCATATCTCCAATTTTACTGATTGGATTTTTGTTTTTTTGGTGTAACATAATTTATTACATTTCAAAGACTCTTCTTTGAAGTCACCTACCTTCAAAGGCACAGCTGTGCATAAATACTGGGCCTCTGACCCTACCAAGGCAGTACACTACTGGTCCTGTAAAGAACTCTGTTAGGAGTAAAGACTGCTGTGCTACAAACACTGCCACTCTCCTTGACTGCTGCTCTGGAAGAACTGATTTTCTGCTTTGCCTTGCTGTGCTGCCCTGCTGCCTGCTGATCTCTGCCGTGCTGAGGATAAGGACCCATCTCACTTAAAACCAGAGTGAATCTCAGGGCCATCAAAGACTTCCTTCAACCCTGCAAGAGCACCTGAACTTTGCCATATGTGAGTCCAGCCCTGCCACATGGTGCCCTTTCAGTTCTGGGCCCTAGTAAAAAGGTGACTTCTGCTATCCAGAACTATCAAAATCGAAGCAGTGAAGACTTTGCACGGATCGGAACCGATGCAGAAGCCGGTCTATGACATCGCTTCTACGGACAGTGTGGCTAGATGATGATGCAGCGCCTGCATCACAAAGGGGTTAGTCGACGACACCTTCGTCACCTGCGCGGTATATGAGTGTTAGTCTTCTTGGAGCAGTGAAAACCTTGTGGATTGCTAGAACCGATGCATCCAGCCTTCAACATCGGCGCTTTCTCTTTCCAAGGTACTTTTTCAGCGAGACCTGTCTGAATCCTGTAGCGTTTCATCGCGGTCAGCCTGGACTTTGGTTTTTCCCAGGTCTAGCATGATCTCAAGTTACGCCTAAGCGCTATATGTTTCTAAGCACTACTTTTTTATTTAATCTTTATAAATTCATAACTCCGGTTCTAGTTATTGGATATTTGTCATTTAGTATTGTTACAATCATAAAAATAAAATATATAGCACACATGCCCTACTTCTTAAATAACATGCATCCTGTCTTATGAGCCTTTAGGGCCTACCCTAGAGGTGACCCATATGTATTCAAAAGGAAGGTTTAGGCCTCAAAAATTGTTTATTTTGCCAGTTCCAAATAGCAGTTTTAAAACTGCACTACAGACTGCAGTGGCAGGCCCAAGACGTTTTACAGGGCTATTTCAGCAAATGGCACAATGACTGCTGCAGCCTACTTGTAGCATCTAATTTACAGGCCCCGGGTACATGGAGTACCATATACTAGGGTCCTATAGGTAAATTAAAATGTACCAATCAGATGTATGCAAATGTTACCATGTTTTGGAAGGGAGAGCACAAACACAACTGGCTAGCAGCAGTCCTTATGCCAACAATAAGTTAAGCAAAAATATGGGATTGGGATATGGCCCGGTTGGGATGCAGCCTGAGCGATTGCCAGTAGTTGAAATTAATGTATCCATTACCTTGTTTTTGATATCCCATTGCTATTTAGATCAGCACATTCTCTTATGTCATTACCTGAAACTGTTGGTGACTTTTGTTTAGCAAACTCATAGCTGGTCTTAATCTGGTTGTCACTTGTATCACTTGCCCTTAGTACCTGTTATACACATAGAAATATGTCAGCAGTAGTGATGTTGATGGAGCAGATTTGAGACAATTAAGCCATCAGATCACACAGATATTGCACAGCGATTGTATTTCTGGCTTGTGCCTTTATTACCGCGCCCCAACTATTTTTCTCTGACAGATTTCACTGGGCAAAACCTGATCAAATGTATCAGATAAAAAAAGACTAATAAATAGGCAAAACACTCCAAATTAGGTGTGACTCCTCGTGTTATGTCTCATTTCCAGGGCCAAAACTCAGATGAGAAGGTGTTTACTATACCCGGTGCATACTTCATTCCTTCTTCCAACAAACTCAGAATTGGGAGGATTGTCTTTATTGCTGATGCCTCATCGCATAATGGCTTTTGTAATTGGGCATTTGCGACCACTTGTTACATAATACAGCTTCACTCATATGATCAGTTAAATACCATGTTTTCAATGCAGTTCACCTGGGTTGTAAGCAGAACATATTTATAGTAACTGCTGTACTTAGCCGCCCTGACGGTGGCCCCATCCTCCAGAGTAAACTTCTATCTAACCCACTAGGGACCCAATTCTGAATTTGTTGGATTGAAGGTGCTTTTGTTGCACCTGATAAAGTCCAATGGCCATGGTGTCAGATTTTGGTGCACATCCATCAATATCGGCAATTGTGATTCCGTAAATGCGATTATTAAGGAATCGCAATTAAGGAATTGCAATTGCCTATGCATGTAGGAATCGCAAAATAATTTGGGATTCCTACACATTCATAATTGCGACTCGCAAATTGCAAGTCACAATTAAGGAATGGCTCCCATTCATTCCTATGGGCCCAGCGGCCCATAGGAATGAATGGGAATTGCATGCTCAATTTGCGAGTACCAAATAGGTACTCGCAAATTGCACATGCAATTTCAAGGTTTCAAGGGTGCCAAAAGGACACCCTGTTGCACCCCCGAAATTTCCATTAAGCCACATGTTGCAAACACACATGCCCCAAGGACATGTGTGTGTGTAACATGAAACTTTGAAAAAATTCACTATAGTGCATTTTTCTAACTTTTCGCAAATACCATCAACATCAAATTGACGGTAATTTGCGATTGCTATTTGCGAAATCACTATTTTTTTTATTAATGCATTGCATTTAAGAAATTGCAATTTGCGATTTCTTAACTGCAATCGCAATTTAAGTAATCACAAGTTTTGCGATTACTTAAATTGCGCCAATTGCATTTGGGATGATGCATCCCAAATGCAAAAATACCGGTTGCAAATGGGCAGATTCGCATAATCTGCCCCTGTGTGACCGGTATTTTCGTTGATGCATGTGGCCCTTATTTAGTAAGATAACTCCCGAGTTTTTAGGAAATAACAAGCTGATTCCCATGTCTCTGTAAATACTGTATTGTTTACCCATGTTAAATTTTGTTTGACCTGTTGAAATGTAACAAACGGCAAGCTATTTAAAGCACCCAGTTATTACTTGGAAAAGTAAGTACCTCCCAACTTTGAATTTCGGCATATTGCTACATTTTGAAGAGTCATGTTTCTGAGTTCGGTGCCATTTCAGGGCGTCCATGAATTGCATAGACCAAAATATTGCTTCCAAATCGCACTGTATTGTGATACAATTACAATGAGCCTTTTCATTTCTGCAAGAGGCACATCAATTCAAAGAAAACTGCTTATGAATGAAAATTTCCTTCAAACACATTAATAATGAATTTGCCTTTTTATAAAGAGTCTCTCAGAAAGATCTACAATTCTTAAACTAACTTAAACCTTTCTTGTACAATGGACCCAGAACCAGATTTTTGTTACTGTGCTGACAAGGAGGGGCATCGAGATGTGCAATATGCCTTTTACCAAGCTTCATAGTTGTGTTTCATTTTCGGGACACAATACTGCAATCATTGAATTATTTCGCTTATTATTAGACATGGGCCAAATTTCAATTATATCAGAGTAATCGGAGTCATTTCGTTAATTGCGTGTTGTGTTTATGACGCGGAAATAACAATGATAATGCAATTATACCTGTTTGTGTAATTTAGAGTGATTTGGGAGGAGGGAAATCCTACCACAAAAGCATATTTAGGGAGTGCCAGCACTGCTGGTTATGTTCTGTTACTTTTAGCACAATTTTCTCAGCGCAAAATGCATACTTGCCTACAATTTTAAATGCAAGTGTGCATTTTGCACTATGAAACTAGCACTACCTGCTGGGAGTAATCTGGGGGAAAATCCTATCCTAAGTGCACAATTAGCGAGTGTCCATTTTGACTGGAAAGGGCAAAATATCACTAAATGCAGAATGCTCTTCTTGCGTAATTCTACGTAATCTTGCTGATTTTGAATAGGCCTGGGCGGTAAATTCCGTTCCGCTTGGTGAATTTGCGAAATTTGGGCAATTTTGCGTTCTGCGGAGAACGCAGAATTGCCAAAAATTCCGCAATCCACAGCTTCTCGGAATTGTTTGCTTGTTCGTGCCTTCGAAATGCGTGTTCGCGAGATATTTCTCCCCGAGCACGCAAACAGCGTTCGCAAACAGGAAAAAAGCATTACGAACGGGCGGAACAAGCAATTCCGCGTGTTCGCGGAACTTTTGCGTGCTTGCCGAGATTTTTTACCGTTTCGCGGAGCTTTGCATAGCGCGACTACACAAATTCCGCCCACCCCTAATTTTGAGGGAAATTCTGCGTATTTACGCTACATATAATGACGTGAGTCTACTCATTATTGCTCAAATCCATAATTCAGAATATGGAAGAATAAAATATAAATGGACAGTTCCATTCAAACAATGTATTCGCATGGGTGCACATCAAAGCTTGAACTTCCCAAAAATGATAAAATCTGTAAAAACATGAGGCACATACAGTTTAAGCATCGTCCCTTCTGATACTATCATCCATTTAGCAAAATAGGACACTGGGCAGCTCGCAATGGAAAAGGTTTATCTATTATTTACCATATATTGATTACAACGTGTTGCACATTGTTTCAGGGTCCATGTCTCCATTATGTTTAGAAATATATACTTATATAAAAAAATAACCATCATTCCTAAGTCACGTCATAATAAGGCACGGTGTTTGAGCAATGCGAGCAAAGGTTTTATAGCACTCTCAATGCAATATGAAATGCCTATAGGCACTTCCAGACATTAATTGAAACACTAGACCAATAATAGCAGATTTAAATACATCATCTAAATGTATGGAGGTCACACGCTGTGCATAGATGAAGAGCAAAGGAATTCCTCACTGAGGTCCTCTGAGAACAAATGATTTGTGTAATCTGAAGATGAAAAGGCATCCGCGCAAGGTTTTTGATTTGCTAAACACAGTGACCTTCTGGGCTTGTAGAAATTGCCATGCACGTATTGGGAGCCAACAATGCTTTCTGAGGCTTACTTTGGTGGTTTCACTTGGTTACAAGGTTAGTTTTAAGCCCAGAGCCCTAATACCAAGTGGACAAGTGACTTTGGAGATGTTATGTAATTACTGCACTCTCCTGTTCACCAAGGTGAATTTCAGCAGGTTAAACCTATTGAAATTTATTGGGTAAAAAAAACTGCAGTGACTTTTAGTCCATGCAGGATTTGTTGCAGTGAGAAGAGAGATTTCTTTCCAAGAAGCTCCAGTCATCAGAGCTGCTGAGACCTTTATAATGTTAAATAGGTATGGATCACACACTCCGTAATAATCCTTTGCTTGTTCAAATTATGGTAGCAAATATTAAAGGTTGGTTGGCGTGCAGCAAGTCATCATCCTCTGATCCTGGAAGCGTATCAATATAACAACAGTTGTGCTTTCCCACTGGGAAGCGTCCCTCCTTTTGTGCACTGCCAGTGTCAGAAATGGGAAATGTATTCAATTTGATCCCAAATCAGGTTGTAGTTTCATTTGAAACTCTTTATTCATTCAACTTTTCAAAATGAAATATTTCTCATGTTGTTATAATCCGTGTTATCCATATATCAACATAAATCATATAAATCAATGGATGGACATCAAACGAAGGTTACAAATATCCCCAATGCATTTCGGGCATGAACGCTGCCCTTCATCAGGGGTATGTTCCTTGTCAAGATGCTGTTGTTTTCAGTATTTTAGACGCGTGGTGTTTCCCCTTCTGAAACTGAAAAGGAAAACTACTAATCAATATTAAACAAACGTATTGTAAGTATGTATAGCTCAGTAGTCTGTGTTCTATATCTGTGTTCTACATATATTATTGGAACGCATGTACAATTAGCCGTCAAGTAACATATGATGGCACTTTTGAATATCAAAGCCATTGTTAACTTGAGTCATAGTCACAAACAGCTGTGCAACTTCTTTCCCCACACACAACAAATAATTCTGACTTCTTTTATAATGCAAGTCACGCCATGTTCGAAATGGTGGTCTCTAATTGGCAGAGGTATGTACCTTTGTCCAAGTACGGACCCCTCCTTCTAGTCAGAGTAAGGGAGTTACACACTTTAGATAACCCCTGCTCACCCCCTTGGTAGCTTGGCACGAGCAGACAGGCTTATCCCAAAGGCTATGTGTAAAGTATTTGTACCCAAGCACACAGTAACACAGTGAAAACAGCACAAATGGACACCACATCAGTTTAGAAAAATAAAGTATCTTTATCTAAACAAACATGAAAAAAGGACCAAAATCCAACATACATATATTAAAATATATAACTTTTAGAACAGCTACTTCAAACATAACACTGGTAGAAACAAAAAGCTAGACCTGGGGCTATTACAACATCGTGACAGGCATAAATCCAAATTACGGCGCCGTTTGTGATGTGTGCGGAGTCGGGCACAGAGCCACAGAGAACACCCAAACAACAGAACCTTGGAAATTAAGTCAGTAGACAATGCACAGCATCATGGAGGTGAGGCATTGGTGCTGGGGTGAGGCCAGGTCCTGGTTGCAGAGGGGGAGGCAAATCCAGGACAGTGGAAGTTAAGCAGCGCCAGCGGTGAGGCGACGGTTCCAGTGTGGCGATGTGATGTCGAAGAGTTTGTGAAGTCACCCTCATAGGTTATCGGCTATGCGAATACGGGATGCTGGCGCTGGCGATGACGTGTCTGTGCGAGTCCTGTCATCAGGAAGGCCGATAACTGCTGGCTTCAGCCGGCATCAAATGGGGTCAGAGCTGCGGTGCAGGTGGGGCCGTGTGTCGTGAACTTCATGAGTGGTGCCCCCGGCCTCGGTGAAGGTTGCGGCATCACTGACAGCATGGCTGACAGAGTCGGAGTTGTTTTTCTTGCTTTGCAGCACCAACCACACAATTATCTTTTGAATGCAGGAGTCCACAGGGGAGGCCAGGTGTTGGTCAGTGGGTTGCAGGTGAAGGCATTGTGTTCCTGAGACTTCAGAGCAGGAGGGCAGGACACACAGGCCCTTGGATATTCTTCTTCAAGCAAGTTCGCAGCAAAGTTTCAGTCTTTGTCCTCTGCTCAGCGGAAGCAGCAACTGCAGGCCAACCCAGCAAAGCACACACAGCAAAGGGGCGGTACTCCTCCTTACAGTTCACTAGCTTGTCTCCTTGGCAGAGGTTCCTCTTGAGTCCACAAGTGATCTAATTCTCTTGGGTTTAAGATCCAATCCTTATATTCCATTTTCTCTTTGTTCTCTTTGTGGCAAGGGTCTCTGAGCCCAGTCCAAACCAGTTCTGTCCTCTGTGGTGCAGCATGACCACAGGAGGTGGAGACAGCATATTGCAAAGGAGACATTGCCTATTCAGGTGCAAGTGAGACTCCTCCCACCACTCTAAATGCAGATAATCTCTATTCAGCCCAGCTAAGAGTCACCAAGGAAAGGCAGGAGACACCTCAACCCCCCTTGTTGCTGCCTACAGCGAATGCACCTCCTCAGATCCTGTCACCCCAAAACCAGAGTCAATACACAAAGAGCAGCTGCACACAGAATGGTTAAACAAGAAAATGCCTACTAAAAGTGGCATTTTCAAACACATAATTCTAAAAGAAATCTTCCCAAAATATATTAGTGAATCCTGAGTTCAGAGAGCCTAAACTCCATTTCACTATCTTGTCCTAACGGAAAGTTATACATGTAAGATGTTACAAAGTAACTCCCATCTTAGCGTTTGGGACAGATAGCCTTTTAACAGTGAAAAACGGAATTGGCAGTATTTCACTATCAGGACATGTAGAACACACCAGTACATGAAATAACTTTCACATACACTGCACCCTGCCCATGGGGGGAACTCGGGCCTACCGTAGGGGTGTCTTATGTATAAGAAAATTGAGGGAAAGGGTGCACTTGCCAGGTCGACATGGCAGTTGAAAACTGCGTGTGCATACCCTGCAGTGGCAGGTCTGAGATAAATTTGCAGGGCTACTCATGTGGGTGGCACAGTCAGTGCTGCAGGCCCACTAGTAGCATTTGATTTACAGGCCCTGGGTACACACAGTGCACTGTATTAGGGACTTACCAGTAAATCAAATTTGCCAATCATGGATGACCAATCATAACCACAGTTTACACAGACAGCATATGTACTTTAGCACTGATCAGTAGTGGTAAAGTACCCAGAGTCCTAAGGCCAATAAAACAGCTCTAGAAAAATAGGAGGAAGAAGCAAAGAAGTTTGGGCATAACGCTGTAAAAAGGGCCATTTCCAACATGCTGCAATTGAACTTTCCAATGATTCTAAATAACACTTCTGTTGCTAATGATTCTAAGACCCTCCTCATAAGCCCGGTAGTATCCCTGGGTGGAATACTTCTCCACTCCATCTTGTCTAGCTTTGTATACAGGATCCACATTTTTTGGGTCTTTTTTCATTCCAACCACTAAAATTCCCTAAGGCTTTGGCTCTAACAGCAGGCAAGCCTCTGTTCCTGTCCCAAAATTTGTTTGGGAAGTG
The DNA here is from genome assembly GCF_964204655.1 of Triturus cristatus. Classification (NCBI taxonomy): domain Eukaryota; kingdom Metazoa; phylum Chordata; class Amphibia; order Caudata; family Salamandridae; genus Triturus; species Triturus cristatus. Next base: position 896,267,800 of record NC_140592.1, on the reverse strand, counting down.
GGTGAACATCAATGCTCCACCCAGATCATCTTTCACCCTTCCCTCCCCTGGCTTGCGGACCACTTGCCCTCCAGCTCTTTACAGCAGCTGGAATAGCTCACACTTTCTACCTGTTCAGAGCAGGTGGTAAATATGAGTGTTAGTGTTCCTGGAACAGGGAAAGCCACGTGGATAGCTAAAACTGTGTCACACAGTTAGTTCTATTTTCGGTGGGAATTAACTGGAAATTGCACTCTGCAGGCGGGGCTTTATGATAATGTTGCGTGCTGAGTTTTTACCCTGCCAGTTCTGTGTATCCTGCAGGAAAGACCTCAAGAAGAGTATATGCTGTATTACTTTGCACATCAGTGGTCATACCTTGGGGAGATTGCACTAGCTTAACAAAACATAGGAAAAATCGTCTCTGAACAAATCTTCTAATAGATTTTTAGCTGTCAACTCTATTCTATCTAAAAAGAAATTGACTTTTGAAATAAAATGTTCTACGAATGAAACAGGTGGTACCTGCAGCAGAACATGGGTCGCTTCAGGCGGCAGGTTATTAGCCCTTAAAGCGGGTACCGTGGGCTACAACACACTCTGTTATACAGCTCTGATAGTTTGCACAAGACACTTGAATGGTAGCTATTCTGGGTGAATATCTTACAGCTATAACTTTATGTCTTAGTATTGAGCATTCTTGTCAATGGCTCAAGGGAACAACTACTTGCTAGAATATTAATGGTATAGAAGTGTGTGGAATTTGTTTCCATGGCTGGAAGTGCTCTTGAAACCAAAAGAGTGTGAGGGAAAGCTTGACTAATCTTGCAAGTAACATTGGTGAGTCTGAAACGTTAGTGTCTTTATTTTCTTTTTTCAGAGTAGTTAGATAAAAAATCATAAAGCCAGGATGGGAAAGGCTTGTTGATGGCTACCGTTTAGGAACGTATTTCAAGAAATATGCTGATGCACACGGAGCCTAAAGCAGCCATGATTTTGAGCAAAATCTCAATTATTTTGTCATCTTAATAAGTCAGAAGAGGCAGTGGCGATTGAAGTTGAAGATCACCAGGCTATTCATTGTGACTCTTTACCTTTGGAATGTAAGGTCTAGGTTAGGACCTTGGGAACAGTAGATACCAGACAGAGTTGGAGCATGACTTAGGATACTATAGACCAGTGTGAAGCGTGTGGGTGGCAGAAAACTCCCCTGGTTTTGTATTTGTTGAATTTGAAGATCCACAAGATGTTGCAGATGCTGTGAGAGAATTAGATGGAAGAAGGCTGTCTGGCTGTCATCTAAGAGTTGAGCTGTCAAATGGCAAGAAATGCAGTAGAAACCATGGTCTGCCTCCATCATTTGGGAGGGGTAGACATCAAAGTGATGATTACAGAGGCAGAAGGAGCCTGCCCCCTTGTCACCATGACAAAGGAGATGTTCTCCCAGCCATAGCAGGAACCTCTCCAGAGACTGAAGATGTGAAATATCCTTATCAAGAGAGGAAACACAAGCCTCGACGTTCACTTTATCAATCAGTCAATCAAGAAGAATTTCTAAAACATGACATATGACCTGTGGGGGTCTCCAGGCGCTGTTGAGGGGGGTGGTTCTTCGTTGCTCCCAGCTATTTGCTAAATAGCCAGGTATTTAATTCTCTTCATGAATTCCAGTAGTGTTGTAGTGTTAATGTAGATCGCAGAGGCATGGGGAGGTCGTTCCAGAGTTTGGGTGCAAGGGGGGAGAAGGAGCACCGCCGCTTCTGCAGATACGGGGGCATGGGCGACGAGGAGGGAAGAGGAGCGGAGGAGTCTCGCTGGCTGGTGGAAGTTTATGGAAGGCTTTGCTGGTGTGGGTGAGGAGTTTGAAGTGGCATAATTTGCTAACTGGGAGCCAGTGTAGCGTTTTGAGGTGGCGGGTCATCTGGGTTCATCTTGGGAGGCCGAGGATGAGCCTGGAGGCTGCATTCTGTATTGTTTAGAGTATTTTTGGGAGTTGTGAGTTAATCCCTACATATAGGGTGTTGCCGTTGTCCAGGCAGCTGGTGATGAGAGCTTGGGCGATGATGCTTCTGGTGTCCACAGGGAGTCATTTGAAGATTTTCTTCAGCATGTGGAAGATGTGGAAATATGTTAAGGAGATGGCGTTCACCTATCTTTTCATGGATAGATGGCTGTCGAGGATAATACCTACATCTTTTGCACGTACCATGGGCTGGGGGCTGGGTCCTAGTTCAGTGGCCCACCAGGTGTGGTCCCAGGGGAAGGCGGAGCTGCTGAATATGATTACCTCGGTTTTATTGGTGTTAAGTTTGTGGCACCTTCTCTGCATCCAGCTGGAGAAGTTGGTCATGCACCTGTGGAAGTTCTTGTTAGTGTTTGTGGGAATGGAGAAGAGGGATAGGATGAGTTGGGTGTCAGCTGCGTAGGTTATGATGCTCATGTAGTGGGATTTTACCTGGGTGACTAGGGGGGCCATGTAGGTGTAGAAGAGGGTGTGGCTGAGGAAGGAACCTTGGGGGACTCCGCAGATTATGTCTTTTGGAGCTGAGGTGTAGGGAGGAAGTTGTATGCTTTGGGTTCTGCCTGTGAGAAAGGAGGCAATCCATTTGAGGGCCTCTCCTTGGATGCCCATCTTGTAGAGGCCGAGGAGGAACGTGTGGTGGGATATGGTGTCAAGAGCTGTGGAGAGGTCAAGGAGGATGAGGGCAGCGGTTTCACCCTTGTCCATGAGGGCTCCGATGTTGTCCATGGCTGTGATGAGGGCAGTTTCTGTGCTATGGTTGGCACGGAAACCTGATTGCAAGGTATTCAGGAGTTTGTTGGTTTCGAGATGGATGGTCACTTGGATGTTGATATGCTTTTTCTATGACTTGTGCTGGGAAGGGTAGAAGCGAGATGGACCGGCAAGTTTTTAAGTCTGTTGGGTCCGTTTAAGTATTTTTAGCATCTCGGATCTTTATAAATAGTGTAGCAGTCCTCAGAAGGGAATGTACAGAGCATTGTGGAAATGTTTTGTCTAAATACTTGTTTTAGCTGTTGATTTACTTTGTATTGTCTCATTTCCGTATATGGTTTTTGAGTAAATCTTAGGATAACTGTAAACCTATACTTTGCATTATAAATGTCCTCTTGAATAGTTTATGAATTCTATTTGTCTTGCATAGACTCCAAATACAACCATTAATTTATACTTTGTGACTTGCTTTTTAAAATGGGACACTAGGGGTTGGAAAGCATGATCTGAACCTGCCATTTTGTCTATGCAATCGAACGCCCCTTAACAGAACTAGTAGGTACTGACATCTGTGTATTTTGTGCTGTTCGATTACGCTGTTTTATACTGAAGCTATAACTTGCTTACTTCATAATCTGTTGGGCTTTGTTTGCTGATCATGCAAGTCAATTTGTATACAATCATTCTCTGGCACCTTCTGCCAGATGAAAATGCTATGTGTCATCCCAGGAATGTTGCATTATAGCTGAGAATACTTTCCTGGATTAACTCATCGGGTTTGATGAAATGATACTGAACAAGATTTTGAAATGTTCATGTAGTTTCAATTAAAGTTTTGGTTACAAAATAGGTGGGCTTTGTATTCTTCTGAAATATATTGCCTCTTCTACATGTTCAGTGAAAATATGTAATTCTTTGACCTGAACACTAGCATTAAATAGGTGTAGTCTCTTAGACCTGGCATCTTTTGATGTGGTCTCCCCTGACCTTTTTGGCTTCTGACTTCCTGTTTGGACCTTGTTTTGCTGGCATAGGACTTTGAGCGCTTTGACATGCTACACAGTGCCAAAGCACTGTGCTTGTCATATACTTACTCTTGATTGTTGTATACGTGATTGGCTGATTTGAGTTAGCTGTAAGTCCCAGGTGTAGGTGTAAGACATATACCTAGGGCATGTAACTCAAATGCTCCTCTGAGGGCCTGCAGCACTGGTTGCGCCATCCACGGAGGTAGCTCTTCAAATGTGCCACAGATTTTCCCTTGTGGGGCCTCTGTGTGTAGGTTACTATTACTTGGCTCGGCATTTAAAAGGTACTTTCCAAGCTTCTGCATGTCTCTCGCTAAATACGAGTGCTCCCTGGGAGCAGGGTGTGGTATTGGGAAGAGGCAAGGCATGGGTGCGTGTGTGCTACATGCCCTAGTAGTGAATGGGACTGGAGGGTGTGTTCGGTATGGTGGGGCCTGCTTCTGGCATTGATTAACATGGGGGACCGATGGAAAGGCTATTGAGCCATTTTTCATACATGCAGAAGGATAGCAGTATAGTGTTTGATATCAATGGATTAGTAATGGCAAATCCTCTCTGGTAGTGAGAGTAGATTCAATATTATTAATGTGCAAATGCCATTTTGAGAAAGTGGCCATTTCAGTGCTCATGACTCTGTGTGCCTGTCAGCCTGTCTCCAATCCACATCTGGGTGCTGGGGGGACAGCTATAGCTGTGCATTCCTGATAGAAGGCTATAAACTAGGCGCTCAAGAGAAACTGCAGACCTCTGACTCTGAGGGTTCTTCCTGGGATGGATATGAGGGGAAACGCCCATTACAACACAGGCATTACATCGAAATGCCTTTACAACACAACGTTTACAATGCAAGTGCCTTTACATCGCATGCCATTACAACGCATGTCATTACAACACATGCCATTACAACGCATGCCAAGGTTAGTAATGGAGAATTTTAAGTTTTAGGGTGGGTATGGGTTCTGGGGTAGTTGGGAATTTACCCCTACGCTATCCGACACTTTCCATACTGTTGCACTCACTGGAGTGGGAATATAAATTTTTACCCCTACACTATCCAACACTTTCCCTACTGTTGCACTCACTGGAGGGGGAATAGTAATGTTTACCCCTACGCTATCCAACACTTTCTCTACTGTTGCACTCATTGGAGGGGGAATAGTAATTTTTACCCCTACGCTATCCAACACTTACCCTACTGTTGTACTAAAAGTATTATGCATTCTAATGGTATGCGTTGTAATGGAATGCACTGTAATGTCAGTTTTAAAAAATGTATTGTAATGGTATGCGTTGTAAAATCATGCAATGTAATGGTAGTTGCGTTGCAAAAACTGCGATGTAAATGCATGCATTGTAATTGTTTGCTTTGTAACATCATATATTCAATATGAGGGGGTGGAATTGGCACCTGCATTCTAATGGGCAGGGTCTTGGCCCCACCAAAGATATTGATCAAGTCTCCCAGGGTAGGATGGCAGACAGGACAGAATTTAGAGAAGGCCTGTGCATTTCAAAGATGGCCTTTTGAGCTGATCTCATCTTCGAAGGCCATTGTCGGTATAACTACTGGGGCTCTCCCCTCAGAAGTGAAAGATTCTTTTGGGATTGGAGCCATACTATGCTGGTTCAACCCTGGGACATCGACAAGAGGAATTATTGAGGCAGCAGGGACTGCAACTGGATTATACACAGTCTTGTGGTGGCCTGGTGCTGGCCGTGCTCCGGAAAGGGAACTATCACTTGGTGGATTTTACCTGGATGTTGCTAGCTTGCAGTTAATTGTCAACTGTTGTGGCCCGTGTCCCTAAGCACTCTCCAGGGGCCGGTTGGCTGGCCTCCTGTCCACAAGATCCCAGAGACAGAAAAGATCTAACTGTTTCCACAAGATCATAAGGACATCGCAGGGTGCGGCAGAAACGGGTGGAAGTGATCGTAGGTCCAGACAAGGATCATTCTGATGTACGCCGAAATCACACTGTGAAGAGTAGTGTGCTCATAAAGATCAGCAGCTCACCTGGGGTACCAGAATGTGAGGAGTTTGAGAGTGCTGGGCAAGTTTGCCATGTCCGAGGGACCTGTGCTTGCAACTGGAAAACTATGTTTGCTCGAACTCCGTAGCATGTGGTGACCTGGGGTGTTGAGGGAAGTTTGCGGTGTCCTCGAGACTCGAGCTGGAAGTCTAGACTGTCTCCCACATTGAAGGAAGCTGGCTCTGTATATACTATACCAAAAAGAGGTATAGTGTGCACAGAGTCCAGTGAGTCCCCAAAGGTAAAGCAGAGGATAAAGTGAATACTAACTTACTCTCAATTTTGTGGTAGCTGGGCTGAGAAATTAGGTTAATCAGAGGGTAATGTGAATGCATTTGGAGTACATACTCATACCAGGCAGGAACACACACACACTCAATGACTAACTCCAGGCCAATATTTTGCAAAAATAGCATTTAGTTACTTTTATTTTAGGAACCTAGTTTAACTCAGTTACAGAAAAGCAGACTTTTCAATTATGCAATATTTTCAAGTTCTTACCGGCAAATGGTTTGTATAGAATCAATACAATACTTTACATGTGCATGTGGTACTTTTCAATGCAGAAAAAGATACTTTGTAGTGAGGACAGTGAGAGACCAATGCAATCCTATGGGAGGAAAGACATGTGAGTAACTTACCGGTAAATAAACGGTTTTCAGATTCAGTCTCTGAGGGTATTGGTCAATACTGAGAAATGTTCAGAGCAAGGTAGGTACTGCACCAGCAGCAGCACTGGGGCAGCAAGGTGCAGAGTTTACTGGGCCTAATGTTATCCTACGGAGGCTGGGGGGGGGCACCTCAAAGAGGTACCGGTTACCCTTGGTGTGAGAAGTTGGCCTGGCATATGCTGGTCACTAGTTATAGTGGCCACCTTGCACCAGTCCAATTCGACTCTTATGGAAGAAAGATTTAAGATAACCTTTTAAAGAAAGCTATCCTAGTGGTAGCTGTGGAGAGCAGCCTTCAGGCTAAGTCTCAGAGGAATCTAAAGCAGCTTGTTTTACCTTATAATCTCTTTAATTACCAAATGAAAGGACACCACACAGGTATATATATCAAATATATATGTATTTATTACTAGACACACTCTACTAATCTCTTTATGAGATTAGAAGCCAGGAACACACTCAAATATCAACGTTTCACAATAAGTTAAGCACAAATATGGCTGGGGCCCTAGGGACGTACCAGACCATATACTAAAAAAGAGGTTTAGGAAAGTCGACTTGCAGAATGACAAGGCCTAGGGCCTGTAGAATCACTGGGGCTTCACTACTGCAGTGAAAGCAGGTAAGTAACAGACCCACGGGAGACGCATGCAGTGTGTGAACACAGCCGCGGGTTCCCTATTGATTATAATGGAGCAGGTCGCGGTTTGATTTTTAAAGTTTTAGGGTACTTCGAGGAAGTCTACAAGCAAGCCACTTGCAAGGTAAGTAATTCGAGGGCCAACACACACTAGGGCACCGGAGTGCACAAGTTACCTCACCCAGGGAAGCCGGGTGCATAGGTGTCTTTTGGTGTCGGGTCGCGTCGCTGTTTTCTACGGAGACCAAAGAAGACTTGCTGCTTGCGAAGACTGAAGAAGTGTCCGGTGGAATCCAAGGCTGGATTCGAGATGCAGATGACCTGGAAATTGAAGGGACAGTGTTCACAGTCACTTGCCAGTGACCCGGTGCCATGAAGATGGATGCCCACGGATGTCGGGTGATTTCAGGTGATCAAGGGTGTTTTGACTCTTTGCTCACGAGGTCCAGGAAGAATCGACGATGACCAGCAGCTGGATTCGGAGTGTCCCACAACATCTGCAGCTGACTACAGTATCGGCAACCAGATTGGAGCCAACAAGCCTTGGCAACAGCAAGTCTTGTATAGAGTGAAGAAAGTCGATGGTGCAGACCAGCAAGGTCTAAGGGACTCACCCAGCAAGGGTGAGTGAGGGCAGGCCTAGAGCAACTAGGAAAGCCCTTTGAGTTGATAAGAAAGACTTCTGGGGACCCACAAGCCAACAGGCAAGGGATCGCAAAGATGCCTCTTGAGGAAATGCTTCACAGGAGCCCACGGTCACCCGGGACGGGGTAGGCCTCTGATTTTCACTGCAAAACCTGCTGGAGGCTTGGGCCACAAGTGGTCCAAAGCACAAGTTTGTAGAATGTCGTGAAGGGGTTGCACTTGGCAATAGTGCTTGGTACCCGGGTATTGCTGTTCCTCATCACTCGTGGGGTCCACTTGCCTCAGCTCTGCTGGGGACTCACAATGGCCATTGAGCAGTCTGGAAATCTACTTCTGAGGCTGCAGGGACTTCGGACTCCGGCGGGAGGGGAACGTTTGCGACCGTTTATTAGAGTTTCTGGTGCCTGCCAAGCAGGGGAGTCACTCCTTGACTCCAAGGGAGATTCTTCTGTCTTCCAAAGGTAGTGGAACGTCGAAGGGCCAGGATTCTTCTTTGTAGAGTGTCATCCAGGGTTATCTGTTTTGCAATGGCAAGGTTTGCTATCTTATACTGAAGATTGGGGAGGGTCAGGGCAGGGGGTGGTTACACCCACTTCCCTTTGTCCAGTTTCACACTAGAGCAGGGACAGGTAGCCCCTGAAGCAGTTTGAGCTGGCATATGCAGAGAGGAGCCTACTGCTCCCCCAGCGCAGGACTTCAAAGCCCTCTAGAAGTGCACCCACCCAGCCCCAATACACTAAATCCTGTCTGGAAGGTGGTGACACCTCCCTGTAACAGGATGCCTATTGTTGGGCTTCCTCCACTGCGAGTTTCAGTCAGCAGCAGGAGGGCAGCCCAGTGTCTGTGCTGGTGGCATCCATTTTGTGATGCCAGGGCTCTTTCAGATTTCTACCGTGTTATCACAGTAGGCACATTTCGTCCCCTCTAGAAGGGTGGGATCATACTCCCACACCAGTTACTGGTGTGGGGGTATGATTCCAAGTTGTTTGACACCAAACACAACATGTTTTGATGCAGTCATTCCAAAGTTTAGCATTAACTGGGAGGTTATAATGCACTTAAGAGTATATGGTTTAACCGCATCCATAAACAGCCACAAGGAATAGACCCAGCCAGCTGCAGAGGGGCCCTGCTCAGGCAGAGGCACCCCCTCACATTGTAAACCAAGGGCCTGCCATAGGGGTGGCTGGTTTATATGTGTGTGTATGGTGAGATATAGGAACCTATACCTCTTTGAGGAGTGCTAACCCTACCTCACCCAGGCTGCAGTAGCAGGCCTGTGGTGTCAGATTTAGTCTGCTTCCCTGGGGTGGCAAAATACACGCTTCAGCCCCTGGTAGGCCTGTGAAGTGCCTATGCCCTAGGTACCTAAGGTAACATATACTAGGGGATCATAAGGTACCACAGTATCCAATCACTAGTGCATCTAATATGTACACCATGTCGTTTAGAGAGAACAGAGAGACTGGGGCCCTGATTAGCAGGGACCCAGCCTGACTATAGCCAGAAACCAGTGTATACATCAGAAAAAAAGTGGGCGCAACATAAGTGCAGATCCTACTAAATTCTTGAACAGTGGTTAGGTTATAAATTGCGCAAAATCAATACAAAGTACACAGCAAATGAGTAACAATGAAAAGATGCTCAAGGGAGCAATGGGAGACAACCACTACGAATCCCAAAATCTTCCATCACACAAGGTAATAGGCGATAAACAAGTACAAAAACGATTTGTTCCCGAGCAATGCGAAAAGACACTGTTCAATAAAACAATGGCTGTTATCTATAAGTGCAGATCCTACTCTCCTACACTGGGGGTTAAGGTCAGCACTGGAGGGGCCATCAAATAGCACTGAGACTGCACCACCAGCGGCACAGGGGTGGCTGGGTGCAGAGTGCGAAGGAGGCAATGGGTGCCCTGTAGAAACCAATAGAGATCCTTGGTTAAGGGAAGTGGCTTCAGGCTTGAACCAGAAGGCTGGCTGAAGGAATCCCATGACTGGAGAGGTAAGTTGGATAATGAGGGGATGCTGGGACACCGCCGGTTGGGCACTCCTAGGCCTGGGGGCTGCTGGTGCAGGGGTATTTTTATGCGTTGGGTTTCTCTCACTAGTTTTGGTCACGGTCGTGATGACCCTTCAGGTTGAGGCTGCAGACATCATGGGAAAGTTCAGAAGAAGTTGTCCAACACTGGATCCCAGGTCGGGTTCACTGGAGAGATCTCACTGGGTCGGTGGGCCACCTGGACTCTGGCTGTGGGTTACGAGTGTAGAGTTGTGCAGGGGTTGCAGTTCCGAATGGATCTGGAGTCCTAGGGTTTGTTCTTGCTGGACAAATCCAGTGTCCATGGGAGAAAAGAGTCTTTGCTAAAGACAGCAAAGGTCCCCAGGGTTCCTGGAGGTTGCTGGTTGCTGGCCATGCCAGTTTCTTGGAGCAGCCATTACAAACTAATGGGTTAGCCCAAAAAGCCTTAGGACCTGGGTAGCATATAGTACATGTAACAATGTGGTCCTACTAACATTCATTTAGGCAAGAAATACAATATTACTGTGCAATGTCAGCGTGCGAGAAACACATTGAACAGAACACACTTAGAACTGTTTTAAATTATAAAACAAACTTATATAGTTTCAAAGTCATTTGTAATTTATACATTTTTTATGAAGATTCCCCAATCAAGCTGCTCGAAAAATAGTGCAAAAAGAGGTATTGATAGAAGTGCTCTGGTATAAAGTGATCAGAAGGGAGAGAGAATAATAGTAATTCACACCCCAAAAAATTCTTAGTATGCTCCAATGGCTATGAAAAACTTAGATTAGCCAAAGACAGTAGCCTGTCTGAAAAACAATTAAAATGTCAGTAATCCTTATTTTGAGAGGGTGCTAGCTGAATCTTAGCACACCCCTTACGGGGATGGATATATTCAATCAAGGCTCAGAAAATCATTATTGACATTTCGACCCGACTGCTGAATGAGGTGTATTAAGCCCTTGTATGCGGGTCATCATCAGTACAGTCAGAAGGGGGGATAAGGCAACCTACAAAAGATGCACTAGTTAATAAACAGAAAGTATAGTTCAATAGAGAAGCTCACTTTCATCACCAAAAGTACATGAAACACACTAACCTAAAAAGGCGCAGCCGTACTATAGGTGGGTGTTCAACCTAGATACACCGCTTTCCAGCCGAAGGCTTAGAATCCAAATGGTCCATCAATTTAATCTGGGATTACAGAAAATATGGAATCAGTCATATACAGTGCCTAGTCTCAAAAAAGTTTCTAAGAAACATACTGGGAAACGTACCTCCTCATGGTCCACTGATCCGAGAGATTCAGCTTAATAAGTGTCAGATTCGCAAAGTAAATTATCCATAAATAAGGAAAGCCGGGTCAAACAGGCTGCAAAAGGAAAAATAACAATGATGTCCATAAACGCCTGCATTTGTGAGTTAAAAAAATAAAGAAATCACCATATGGGTTAACTCACCCTTATATTCTTTCTTGATATCCTTCTATTGTTATTCTCAATTGGAAATTAAGGGACCTTTCTGAGACCTGTGCCGACATACTGGCGATCCTGTCCTTTCTGGGATTGAAACTGAGAATCCAGGTAAAACAACTGTCCAAATCTGGCGGTTGATTAAAAGCTTCAGAAATGTTAATAAATGCTGCGGAGCAGCTTATTTAATCAAGCTCTCACCTCTCGTTCCTCTGGCTCTGAAGGTTTGTTAGGCTATCGTGCACGAGGTATGTCAGGGATAAGGGGGGATAAGAACATCGATACGCTCGTACAAACGTGCATGTCGGCAAAAACCTGAGTCATCGGAGGCTGGGATGCTAATGGCTCATGTAATCCAGAATGGATCGGGGTCTGAAGACAGAGGTGCCAATTACGATCCGGCAAAAACCGGGTACGAACCGTCGGACGGAGGCTTTTTTCCGTCCGACTCGTACCCGGTCGTAAAACTTTACAAACATGCAAGTACGATTCGCACGGAAACACCATTTCCGTACGAGTCGTACAAAACACCGACCGACGAAAAGATACATACAAATGGGATCCGGGGAAAGAGCCGACGTGACGTCGGGACGCTCTCAGGCCGCGTTTCACGACCCAGGAAGTACGATTCGAACCGACAGCAGTCCGGACGGCAATATTTTTACGGCACCCAAAAAGTGCCGGAAAAGCGAAGTACGGCGCGAAACGACCAGAGTAGGTGGCCCGGTAAGCGCCGTACCCCCCCCCCAGCCCCCGCATGTATGCGCCATACCCCCCCAGCCCCTGCATGTACGCGCCGTACCCCCCCCAGCCCCCGCATGTACGTGCCGTACCCCCCAGCCCCCGCATGTACGCGCCGTACCCCCCCCAGCCCCCGCATGTACGCGCCGTACCCCCCCCAGCCCCCGCATGTACGCGCCGTACCCCCCCCCCAGGCCCCGCATGTACGCGCCATACCCCCCGTGTATGTACACCCGAGTACGTGTCGAACCCCCCGTGTATGTACACCCGAGTACGTGTCGAACTGTACGTGTCGAACCCCCCGTGTATGTACACCCGAGTACGTGTCGAACTGTACGTGTCGAACCCCCTGTGTATGTACACCCGAGTACGTGTCGAACTGTACGTGTCGAACCCCCCGTGTATGTACACCGGAGTACGTGTCGAACTGTACGTGTCGAACCCCCCCGTGTATGTACACCCGAGTACGTGTCGAACTGTACGTGTCGAACCCCCCGTGTATGTACACCCGAGTACGTGTCGAACTGTACGTGTCGAACCCCCGTGTATGTACACCCGAGTACGTGTCGAACTGTACGTGTCGAACCCCCCGTGTATGTACAACCGAGTACGTGTCGAACAGTACGTGTCGAACCCCCCGTGTATGTACACCTGTGTACGTGTCGAACTGTACGTGTCGAACCCCCCGTGTATGTACACCCGTGTACGTTCGAGTCGTACCCCCACCCGTGTATGTACGGTGCGTACCCCCAGCGCGTAGCTGGGGGTATGCACCATACATACACGGGTGGGGGTACGACTCGAATGTACACGGGTGTACATACACGGGGGGGTTCGACACGTACAGTTCGACACGTACACGGGTGTACATACACGGGGGGTTCGACACGTACAGTTCGTCACGTACACGGGTGTACATACACGGGGGGGTTCGACACGTACTCAGGTGTACATACACGGGGGGTACGGCGCGTACATGCGGGGGCTGGTGGGGGTATGGCGCGTACATGCGGGGGCTGGGGGGGGGGTACGGCGCGTACATGCGGGGGCTGGTACGACGCGTACCGGCCATCTGTTTGGACGTCTCCATGGTTGCTATTGGAGTTCGGTGCGGACGGTCTTTTAACCATACGGTTGTACATTCGGACGCCCGGGACGGATCGTGATTCCCCGGTCGGACTTCGCTTTTCACGTTTGTACGGTAAATCGTCCGAGGACGTGTCGGACACTTTTTCCGACCCGAGGATGTGTGGGGAATTATTCCCAATGCGACTCGTATGGGCTTTTTACCATGCGAATCGTGATTGCCAGTTTGTACGGCACTTCTACGATTCGTACGGTAAAAAGACCGGATACGAGTCGTACGGGAATTTTTTTTACCGGATCGTAATTGGCACCAGATTCTAGAAAAATCAGGTAATAGTGAGATGTAATATTGCATAATACATAGAGTTCAAATAGATCTATGGGGTACATGCATCAAGGAGGTAGGCTTTTGTGATTCCTTAATTACGATTATTAAGGAATCGCAAATGCCTATGCATGTAGGAATCTCTAAAAAAATTGCAATTTCTAAACATTCCTTAATTGCGACTAGCAATTAAGAAATGGCTTCCCATTCATTCCTATGGGCCTATAGGCCCATAGGAATGAATGGGAATTGCATGCGCAATTTGCGAGTACCCAATAGGTACTCGCAAATTGCGCATGCAATTTCAAGGGTGCAAGGGTGCCAAAAGGACACCCTGTTTCACCCCTGAAACTGTAATGTGAACACATGTTCCGCACACACATGTCCCAAGGGCATGTGTGTGTGTCACCATGAACTTAAAAATGCACTTTAGTGCATTTTTCAAAGTTTTTGCAAATTACCATCAAGTTCAAATTAATGGTAATTTGTGACCTCTATTTGCGAAATCGCATTTGCGATTTCATCATGCATTGCATTCAGGGAATCACAATGTGCGATTCCCTAAATGCAATCGCAATTAAGTAATCTCTATTTTTGCGATTCCTCGAATTGCGATTCTGGCACTTGGAATGATGCATCACAAATGCAAAAATACCGGTCGCAAAGGGGCAGATTCTGAGGATCTGCCCATTTGCGAATGGTTTTTCGCTTGATGCATGTGGCCCCAGATCTCTAAAAAACCTCCAGTAATCTCTCTGCTTTCTGATCACTTTATACACGAGCACTTCTATCAACACCTCTTCTTGCACTATTTTTGGCGCAACCATGATTAGATAATCTTCATAAAAAATGTATATATTTCAAATGACTTTAAAAATATATAAATTAATTTTACAATTTAAAACAGTCCTAATTGTGTTCTGTTCAATGTGTTTCTCGCAAGCCGACATTGAAAAGTAATATTGCATTTCTTGTCTAAATGAATGCTAGGAGGACCACATTTTTACAGGTTTCTTGGAGTAGGGTCGCTAGAGGAGGAGTCAGTTGTTGTCTTCTTCTCCACTGCTGGCCATCTTCTTTGTAGCTCATCGAAACTGAGGAACGAGGTTCAGGGAAGCCCTTAAATACCAAATGTGTGTGTTACTGAAGTCGGGGCAGTAGTCAATGGCTTCTGTCCACTGGGGTGACTTTTCCCTTTGGGTGGTCCCTCCCTTCGAGGAGAGGGGCACACCTTATTCCTATTGGGCCTAATTCTTCAAACTAAGATGGAGAATTTTCAAGCGAGGGATTCACCTCAGCTCCTGAAGACCCTTGCTGGACTCTCCTACTCTGCTTACTAATTTTCCCGTCTGTCCTCGTGCCACTAGTTGGAGCAGCCTAAATCAGCATGACAAAAGGTGAGAGCCTTTGAGGCTCACCGCCAACTGTTGCTGTTCCTCCTAGGTGGAAGTGAGAAGCACCTCCACCCAGCAGGCTTTGTTTCTTAACTCTAAGACCACAAAGGCTCTCACCCTATGAGGTCAGAAACCTGTCTGGCGGTGGCTGGCTTGCAGAGACCAACCAGCCAATACACTAGAAGTTGGTCATTTTTTAGGGGGCATCTCTAAGATGCCCTCTGAGTGCATTTTATTATAAATCCAACACTGCCATCAGTGTGGGTATACTTTGCTGAGATGTTTGTTATAAAACTTTTCAGTCTTCAGTAAAGCCATCCTGGAGCTGTGAAGTTCGTGCGGACAAACTAGCCCATGTACTCAAAACAGCTTCACTGCACTTAGAGTGTCCAAGAATGGAATCAGACACCGTAGTGGGCATACTGCACATGCAGATATGTCCTCACCTGTGGTATAGTGTACCATGCCTTAGGACTGTAAGGCCTGCCAGAGGAGTGACTTACCTATGCCACAGGCAGTGATGAGTAGGCATGGCTCCCAGGGAGATGTGCTATGTCGACTCGTTTAGTTTAGTCACACCACAACAAATAGCCTGCAATGGCAGGGTGTATGTGTTTGATGTGGGGACCCCATAGGATGGCCCAATACATGCTGCAGCCCTAAGGGACCCTCCCTGGTCACAAGGCCCTTGGTACCACTGGTACCGTTTACAAGGGACTTATATGTAGCGCAGAGGTGTGCCAATTGTTGGAGCAATGGTATAGTTTTGGGAAAGAACACAGGGGCGAGGACCTGGTTAGCAGGGTCCCAGCTCACACTCAGTCAAGTCAGCATCAGGTATCTGGTAAAATGTTAGGGTGTAACCATGCAAAAAGGGGCACTTTTCCACAGATCTCCAGATTTGGAGGACGACAATGTCTGACATTGCAGCCTATGTCTAAGGTCACCAGCTCCCTCTCGCCGGAACTACGCCACAAGGTGCTCTGTTGTTGAGACTATTGAGACTGGACCCGAGAAGTCTCATTGTGCCTTGTGTGCACCCACGGCTGGCTGGCTGGAGCAACTGCAGCTCGCACCTCTACCTGGGGAGAAACATTTCTCCAATTTGGAAGCACGCCAGCTTCCGGTGTCTCAGTCTTTTGCCTACGGGGGGTATTGTGATCCTGCACTCGTGAAGGTGCCGCAGAGTGCCTGAAGGTCTAATCTGGTTGGATGAAAACATGTAACTGTTTTCTTCTGCTTTAGGTACTCCCAACAATCTAATCCAAATGTCACCGGTGAGTGCAAAGGGTATTTTTAACTGTACGGGGTATGTAACATTGGGAATGTTGTGTTCTATACTAAGTGTTAGTGGGAAGGTGGAATACCTCTGAGCAGCTTTCATATATGTGTTTGTTGCTTTTGATGTGGGAGGGATTGCTTGCATCGTGAACACCTCAGGAAAGCGCACATAGGTTTATGTTGCTTACATGGCTGAAGGGATAACAGAACAGGTGAATACCTATGACTAGAACCTATCTGTTCTTGCCACTCTGCTGCTAATTGGAGAGTTTGACAATTGCATATAACTGTAAAGCATATATCCAATGTGTGTGTTGTTTTGATTTTAGTGGGTGTGCAATACAGAGACCAGTGTTTTATACAGACAGTGTGGAGTCTTTTTGTAGTGTACTCAGTGTGTTGCCAGGGTGGTGTTGTGCCAATACTTTACACTTTGGCCATGAGGATAAGTCTGACTGCTCTGTGCCAAGCTACCCAAGGGTGGGCACTGGTTATCGGACAAGTGTATCAAACTCATCCGTTCTTGGACGGTGGATTCTCTTTGGCTTCGATGCGTCTTGGACAGCCAGAAACTCCTGAGTTTGACATAGTCCATGGAGGCTTAGGGCTGGACAACCACAACCTTTATTTCAAGATTCTAAATATCCTGTTAGCCTCAACTGCATTAGACCTGTATTTAAGTGACGAATGATAAAATATATGCTTTGAAGGTCAAGGTCTACACATTCCATGATGCTTTTGCATTCAGAGCTAAGGCATGCCGAGAACCTCTCCCGAAAATGTAAAGGCATTTGGTGGGGATGAAATGATGGGCAATTATTCCTTAGCGAGGCAGGTAGTTATGATGGCAATGGTGATGATCACAGCCTGAAAGGAGAATCGGGGCACTGTGATCCTTTGTACCTGAACAATGGGACTTTGGATAGGTTTAAGGTTTCTGAGATGGGTTCTCAGTGTGCTAAGATTTTCAAAGTGGATAGCTTGCTTTATTCAAATGTAGAATTTGCAGTAAAGCTTGAGATGACAGACTGAATGCAGTCAAAAGTCACCTTCACTCATCAAGGTCACATTGTCAAGCCATAATGGGTCTACATTTGCTGTGTCTTTGGTCATTTTAATGCCTTCTTGATGGCCTTGTTAGGTGGGGATTCAACTGATTTCAATGGACTAATATCAGACCTGAACATTGACAGTTTAGAAGGTGTTATCCTGTTGCAACCACTTGATTTCAGCATATGGACCATATATCATGCTAGGCACATTGTGATACTATGAGCAATGCATAGGCTGGAGATAATCTTCTACCTCTATTTGTATTTCTGAAGTGTGTTATTGCAACATAATAGTATAGAGGGTGAACAGGATTTGAAGGCATAAAAAAGGGATGTGTATACCTTAGAGGAACACCATTCTACTGTCTACACATCAAATGCTGGATTGACTTTATCGGGGTTCCCAACATCTGAAGGGTCACATAGTGCAAAACGTACCAATAGACATAGCCGTGGCACTTTTTCTTTAACCAGAGCCATGTGCTTCAATAGGCATACATCTGAAGGACGGGCAGGGTCCCCTGCACAAAGCCTAGCACATTTGTGTCATAAATATTAACATGTGTTTATTTTAATAGCTCTGGGGAATATTTTCTGAAACAACATTTATTCTGAATGTCTAGTACTGCACACAATCTGAGGGCTAGAACCGGTCAAGACGATGTGTTTGCATAATTGTTATGTTTCAGAGTGGTGCCAATACATTTCCATACCCATACAGTCCTGTACAGTGCCAAGGTCTACATGAATGGGATGGGAATGCGCAGCAGAAACATGAATTGCATTTTCCTCGCAGGAAACATAATGGAATTTTGAAAATTGAAGGCGTATGGAAAGGTCTTGATCTGTCCTCACGATTGACTGCATTTTCGAGATCAGCTTTTACTGCGACTTTAAGAGGCAGAGTAGCGAGGCACGTAGGTCAAAAGCATGCATAATTTCAAAGTTTTTCACAGTAAACAATTAAGCCAAAGCAATTTGGAAAAAGAAATCCGCCGCATTGTAGAGCATGGTCACTTTTTGCATGTCATGTGGCTTTAAAAACAAGTCAGATAAATGATGATGCCATTAAAACTGAACTAATTAAAGAAAGCTTCTTTTAAGAACTCATTAACTGCAACCTCATTTGCATAATGATGCATATTAATTAAGTTTTAATGAATCTGAATTTGCACCAAGCCTATTCATGTTGGCTTTGAAACAAATTGAACAAATTAGTTAAAAGCTTTTTGGAATCTACTTTTCACACCAAACAGGATATGAATGTAATCATCTCCACACAAAAAAATAATATTTGTCTTTTAATTTATTTCAAAGGTATGCAGGCCCATCTATTAATTATTTTTAAATGCAGTAATTTTTACCTCGTCTTAGTAAAATCAACAGTATTATTCATTCTGGAAGGGAATGTAATATTCTAAATGTGTGTCACAAGGTAAAATCATTACAGGCAATTTACTTGCAATAAGGTGGCAACATATGACTTGAGGGTACATTTATAGTTATGCGCATGCAGCTCACATTTGACAACCTTAGGCAGTGAAGGGTTCTATTAAAATCATTTCGATGAATATGCGGTTGGTAATAATATTGTATCTGCTCATCTGCAAATCCTGCTGTATATCTGTCTGTCTCCATCCGTCCTTTATTTCATATCCCCTCTAACTAGGGCCACCTTTCACTATATAGTACTTTCTTCCCCATCACATTTGTTTCACGCATACATGTCCTTTTGTCTTCTGGCTTTTGGGCTCCTTGATTTAGCTATGAACTACTTTTCTCCTTGTCTTGCTAACCCACTTTTTTACTTTATGCCCTATTTCTGCTTTCACCCTTTCTCCATCTTTCCATCAGAGTTTCACTTCATGCCTATCTTCAATTTTTGCAACTCTTTCTCTAAACTGTGGCAATAATTACGTCGTCTATTTGTATTCTTTAATTTACATGTTACCTTACTATCTCCCCTTTTCAATACATGCTACTCTCTTTGCGTATCTCTGTCCACTCTGTTTACTCGGCTGCATTCTGCTCCTCACTGTCTACCTCTCATTTCTTAATCCAAGTCCCAGATACCCCTAGGGGGTGACAGTGTTGTGCTTTGCAAATGCTGTTTGATTGATTGAAGCCAGCTCTCTCTCAGTCAGTTGTCCACTGTATAGTGTTATGTTACCCCTCTTAACGTTTCCACTTACATACAGAATCCTAGAAAGACTAACTCCATGCAACCCTTTCTTTATACCTGATTCTCATCCCTATGTTCCCTCTATGCCCCCCATTCATTTCAAGTCATTGACCACCTCCTCTTCTCTTTCTCTTCATAATTTGATGATACCCAATACCCATATTCATAACTTAGAAATGATTGCCAGCTCTGTATACATTGAGACATACATTTACTGCTGCAACAGTAAAGAATATTGGTATCAAATATGGCTCAGATCATAGCATGGGGCTCAGAGTAATGGTGTAAAGCTGGCTTGTCCGTACACATTGAACACTGAAAGCTCATTCTGCCCTCATTGTTCTACCGTAATATCGTATACCTTGCCGTTTCCAAGATCTTTATTAAACAACTCAAGTCAACCCAAAGTAAAGCAGCCAGAATAACTGTGGTAGTGCCCATGTTTTGCCAGGCAACTTCCTTTTTATGGTCTTTGCGTTGGATGCCGATCAAAGACAGAATGTCTTTTAAGACTTTTTGACTTGTCCCTTTCTTAAATAAAAATAATTAGAATAGTTTCCTCTTTGCATAAATGGCAATCTGTGGATTTTGACCTGTTAGTTGCACCTTATTTCTGCTTTCAGAGGTTGGGATGGGGTACTTCTCTTTTTTTTCTCGAAATCTGGCCCTTTACGAGGTATTTCACTAGGTATCTGCTTTGTCAAAATAAGTTATCTTTATCTTTGAGCCAAAAAAATCTTCAGCGTGTACAATCCCCAATAAGAGCAACATAACGTAACCTAACCTAACGTAGCTTGACATGACATAAAATAACACAACAAAATACCGTGACATAGGTTGGTGGCTGATTATATGTGTTTATATTTCTAAATTGCCAAAGAGCATTCTTTACAGGCTTTGATCACTGGTTATATTCCTGCTGCACAGATCTGTTCAATTTTCTCAAGCAAGGGGACGCATGATGCATACGAAGGTATCGAAAGAGCAGATAACAATAATATACTGCTCCCAATCTAATTGTATATATACCTAAAGGGGAACATCAGGTTGTTTTTCCCAACCAGTGCCCCTCTATGAAAGGTTAAATATAAATTGCAACCCTGAACCCTGAACCTCCTCAAACGCCTCCACACAGACAATTTCGCCAAAGTTAGGTGGGGTTTGCAGGGACAACTTACAGAGAGTATCTCAGTCGAGAAAGGAGTGCGGCAGGGATGTGTTCTGGCACCGACCCTGTTCTCTCTCTATATAAATGGTGTGGCAGACCATTTGAGAGGCGACGGGGTCGATGCTCCAACCCTGTGCGGGGAAAAAATATCTACCCTGCTCTTCGCTGATGATACTCTCTTGATATCGAAAAGCCCCATGGGCTTACAAACACTGTTGTCCCGCTTTTCCCAGTTCTGTGACATCAGGGGGCTGAAAATAAATACATCAAAAACTAAGCTGATGGCGCTCTCCCCCTCAAAAAATTTTAGGAATAACATCCACCTCAACGGCACTACACTTGAGCTAGTGGACGCTTTTGACTACCTTGGAGTGAGGGTCAACAACAAGCTCAAATGGGCCCCCCATCTATCCAAAATGCTCCTCGCCCATAAAAGAGCTACAGGGGCAATATCGAAACACCAGAGGCTCTCACACAGTAGGCCAATAGCGGCGGCTGTTAAGGTTTATGAGGGGAAGGCACTGTCATCAGCCCTCTATGGGGCGGAACTGTGGGGCTTTGAAAACTTGACAGAGCTAAGTAGATCTGAGAACAAGTTCTTTAGAGATCTGGTCTCTCTTCCCCTGTCCACCCCACTTGCTCCACTCCGCAGCGATTTTGGCAGACATAACATCAGCGATGTGGCCAGGCTGCGCCCCATTTTATTCTGGTCAAGGATCAGAAGGTCCCCCCAACTCCACCACTTTGCCTTAGCCCTAGACGAGTTATTAAACCTGGGTGCAGACCATAAGATTCCCTGGATAATAAATCTGAAAAAACAATTGCAGAAGATTGGTTTGGAAGAAGCGTGGGTGACCCAGGTCCCACCCCCCAAACTAACGCTAAAAAAAATTTACTGGGATTGTGTAATGGCCGAAAACTTAAGAAGCCAGGATGGTGTCCTCACTGTGCGTTTTTTAGATATGAAACCAGCCCCCAAACTGGAGCTTTTTTGGGATCTTATTGAATCACCGCACAACCGATCATTATACCTTAAGCTCCGGTATGGTACCCTTCCTCTCTACGATTTCCAATCTAGTTGGAACAAGGTTAATACGCACCCAACAGGTTGTCCTGGCTGTGCTTCGCCCACAGAGTCCATCGGCCACTTTATGTTTGCCTGCCAGGCATACAGGCAACCCAGAGCAAGGTGGCTCAAACCCGTCTGTAAAAATCTGGGCATAAGGTCTGCAAGGGCAGCATTGCGCATCTTGACATACGACACAACTGTCCCAAGTGTAATCTGTGGGACTGCCAAGTATTTGGGTTGGGCTTGGAGGTTAAGACGTAGGTTGCTTAAGGTACATTATCTGTAAGAATATCACCCACCCACATGAATTTGCAACCTTTTCTGCTTATACCATCATTGTTAGAGGTCATGTGAACATAATTTGAGTATATATGACTTTTTTTTATCGTTTTAATTTTATATGAATTTTAGCTGATTGTTGTAGCAAAGTATTTTAAATTGTTTTTTTATATATATTGTGATGAACTTTTATGACATTTTTTTCTAATGTCGAATAAAGTACTACAACAACAACAAATTGCAAACAGATCACATAAAGTAACTTTGAGAGGTTCTCACTTAGGTTGGGGAGCATTCACATTAAAACTGATCAATAAGCACAATTGCTCGATGAAAAATAAAATGTTCATGTTGATTCTTTAGCACATGGTCATTAATAAGCTACTCAGCTACTCACTGCAAGCCGTAGCATTTTTTAATCGAACACTGACACTGTTCTTTGAAAAATATTTTCAGCAATACCACCCATGCCTAGCTGAAATCGAGCAAACTATGACAAGTTTCATTCTTATTTGGGCACGAAATGCAATGCATTAGGCCCAGGTAAAAGGCGGAGAATAGGTACATGCAAACCCACCAATCACAAACATAGGGTGCCACATAAATAGTGCAAACCAAAGTACAGAGCTATTTGCAATTTAAATGAAAAAAACTCATAATGCAATACATCTACCACTAGCCATCTAAATTGCTTATGCAAACATTAGGGGAAATTTGCATACAGTGACCCGGGCTTCAATGGGTGTGTTCACCCACTTTTTACACCCCCAGAACACTGTAGCATTATAGAGGGGCTGCAGAGGCTTGTGCTCCCATTATGCAGTACAGATAGCGCCAGTGCATATGTAGCACTGATGCTATCCTAAGTGGGCAATCCTATATTTCCATGGGAGCGTGGTCCGGTGGAAAGGAGCAAAAAACAGGAGCATGGACTGGCTGTGAAACATGGCGGACGCATCAGATTAGACTCTGGTTTGTCTGCCTGTCCCACATGGATTTTGATGGCAGAACTGGTAGGGTGACCAACTGGCATGGGTGCAAATAAAGGATGGTGAGTGTAAAAATTCAGGACAAAAATTCAGGACAGAAGGTCAAAATTCAGGACAAAAAATGGGCCTTTTACAGACACATCAGAGGAGGTCACACAGTAGTATATAAGTAAGTAAATAGACAACCAATATAGGTACAGGTCAAAATAAGTTTATGTAAGGTTGAGACAATCCTGCACTTCATGGTTTTTCAGTGTGCAGGTCTTTATGTGGTATTTCATAGTATCATAATCTATTTATATGATTACCGCACTGGGTGGTCCAGTCTGATACTTTTTTTCCAGTTCATGGTCCTGAGCAGGCATGTTTGGTGAGAGAGGTGGTCTGGAAGATCTGTTCAGATGGACTTTGTTACTAGCATCTCATATCTGAGTGCCATTGTGAGATGTAAAGCAGCACGGATAGAATGTAGCTAATTGGGACCTGCAGTGCTGGACTAGAGTGCAGTCCCCCAAGTGGCCAGCTTTATGTGTCGGATCGCTTCAGGTATTCCATGTCGGTTCAGCTGGTGATGACTGGTTGTGGCGTAACAGCCTAAGCTGCCGACTTTAGAGCTCATGGGACCCAGGTTTGAGTCTCGGCTGCGGCGTCAACATCGTGTGATTCTGGGCAAATCACTGAATCTCCTTGTGCCTACAACTGAGCGCTGTGAGACCCACTTGGGTGATCTGCCAAGCTTTACAAATCCTAGATTTAGCGGCTGGTACAGTACTGAGTGATGGATAAGATCCATAGCGGACAGGTCTTGTGTGAGGGTAAGAGCATTAAGCAGGAAAAGGGAGTTATTAAACAGCCTACATGAGCTATAATTGGCTGCAGACTACTGAGTGTTGAGGTATTATTTTGGGACATAACGGTTTGATAGGCGTTGACATTACTATATAATGCCCTGGCTTACTATTTATCAGCTCTCCTTATTTTACCTGTATATAGGAAATAGTGTACTGATCAGGCTGTTTCATTTATATGATCTGTAAACTGCAGATTCTCATTGATGCACAGAAGTGTGCTACAGACTAGAAATAGCATACGTTGTTGATGCATTATTGTAGGTCAGAAGGAGGCACTGTCTTTTACATACAGAACATGTTGCATTGAAATGGCAGCAAAATGCCAAACTGCAGTTCTACTGATAAAACTATATATTGCACAAACAATATTGCTTAGAAATGGGGTTTCAGAAAATATGTGTCACTTGAACATCACCAAGTAAAGTGTTGTGATTATTTTGATCCTATTAAAACTCTGGTTCCAGCAAACGTTTGAATTGCAAAACAATAGGAAATGTGGTTTCCTAATTGCTGGTATGTTTTGAAACATTTTCACAGTTCATTTACAAGTATTTAAAAAGACTGTCAACTAGTCCACTTTACTATTTAATCTTTGACTGCAAAGTTAGAGATTTTGTAAACACCAATTCACATGTTAAAGGAAGAAGCAGAAATTTGTCAGAAGATACAGCCTGACATTTGCCCTCGTATCCTGACATTTGTCCTCTGTTCTTGAACAAACAACACTTGTGACATGCTGAAAACAAAATGTGAAGGCATCTTTATTGCCCATTCACCTTCTCAACTCAAACCCATGATAAGGCTCGGATGTATGTGTGATAGTTTGCTTGACTTTGTGCACTTGGTCTAAGGCTGGATTTGCAAGGGTGTGAAGTTGGTATATTTAGGGTGTTCTTGTGGGTGGTGCTGTAGAGGAGACACATGCTGTTCTGTTGCTCATTGTCTCATTAATTCTGTTAAAGAGGAACATGTTGCCATTATTAGTACCCATTTTTGCTGTTCTGTTGCTCATTGTCTCATTAATTCTGTTAAAGAGGAACATGTTGCCATTATTAGTACCCATTTTTTTGACGTAGAAAGGGTGATAGCTAAAGGCGGCATTACCAGGATAGACACACATGTCCTACATTGCGACTCAGTGAATGAAGCGCATGGTGGCAGAGGTGGACGGGGGCTTACTGGATAAAAGCACCTGACCAGGTTTGTATGTCTCTGTCAATAAATTAAATTATCTTGGCTTGTCTTGAGTAGGCCTACAGGTGAATCAGAACTTTGGCATCCTACGTTAAGGGCATTACTCACCACCGGCTAGAAAGTGATAGGTGAATTTCTGATGTGCCGTATGTCTAATGTAAACATTCAGACACCTTATTTTAAAATTGTATAAAGTTCCTCCTACTATACAATCATGTTTGAATGGAAAGGTAGAGTGGATAAACCTGGGGAGATGAGCACAGACACTGCTAGTTATTTTGATATAAAAGCTGATATAAAAGCTGGTTAAGACATCTGTGTACTAAGCTATGTCTTCAGATCCCAATGAATTTAAGAGGACTTTTATCAATGACACTTGATACACCACTGAAGGTTGGACGTCCTCAGGTGGGGAGACAGTTAACTCCTTAAACAACAGTAACTATTTGAAATGTAATGACACATCCATGAATATTCTCCTATTCCATTATGTCCCATCCCAAGCAATCAACTGTGTACTGCAGTACCCATATCATATTTCATTCTTGTCATGCCAGCCAGAGTCTACGTATCCTAAAAACTGTTAATTCACATGCTCCTTCATGAGCCTTTCCCAAAAACTGATGTGCTTAAAGACCTTCCTTCAGTATCTATTTTTTGTATTAACTATAGTATTGTACTCCACGCTACCTAGACGCTGTTCCAATACACTTACCATAGAAGGATAGATGTTACTGAAAATGCATCAATATAGTTGCTCAGAAGCGAGCAGCATTTGGACATTGCTAGGTACAAAACAACACATTCCATTGGAATCAGCAAAAACATCCACAGAATACATTAGACAGCACAATAAGCACACATCCCACACAGTTCAGATGTTCCATATAGTTGAGCATCACCAAGCCCAATTGTGTTCCAACCATAATAGTCAACAATCATAGTCTAACAAAAATATATAACAATTTACACTCATCCTGCACTGTTCAAATATTCTATATAGCTGGTTTATGCTCTTTAGTTTGTATTACACATTCAATCAATCAATCGGGTTTGTATAGCGTGGCTACTCAACTGTGTGGGTCTCAAGACGCATTGGAGTGTTGATCAAACATTCACAAATAGCTGGACAGATTGAAAGACGAAAAAACTAGTAAACATATACACTCGAAGCAGAATTTGACTGCCAACATAAGAGGCAGATTTTACAATTCTAACCATGTACAATGAATGATGGTGCCAGTAGCATTGCTCTGTTGATGAACATAGGCTTGGAGTTTACAGGCAGTGACACTACAAGGGAGTGCGAAAAACAGAGGGAAATGATGGTGAGAAAAGTGAGAAGGCTATTTGCTGAAAGGGAGAGACAGAAGGTTGGAACAGTGAGAGTGAACAGTGAGAGAAGACTAATGCAAGCGAGAGCCTGCCAGCTGAGAGAAAGAACAGATGGTGAAAAGAGAAAAGACAACAACAGAAGAATATGGAGCAGAAAAAAGAGCAAGAATCAGAGACAGAAAGATGGTGAGGGTGAAAGAGAGAAGGTTGAAAAAGAAAAGGTGGAGGGGACATATAAAAGGTGAGGTAGGGGGAACCAAGACAAAGCATTTTTTTGGGGAGGGGGAGATAGTTTGAGATGATTGGCTAGGTATGGGAGAGGAGGGAACAGATAGAAAAAAGGGAACCAACAGGGGAAGTGTTGAATAGGGAGGGATTATGTGAGGGTTCACTTTGTAACTTGCATGTATGACCTTTCAATCCCAATTCTAATGCACCTTTTCTTTGATAATATGGTGCTACTCTTCTCTTTCCCTGTCATGCAACGCAGCACAACAACGTCACCCACTGCACTGTGTTGCGTCAAATGTTGGCAAATATATTCCTAAATGATTTGGCACAGGTGTTTGGACTCACATTTTGTCTTGGACCTTGTACAGTGCGATGATGACTTTTGGCTAGGGTCCAGCTACAGAAATGACATATACCTAAACACAGACAGACAAAACATCTCTGTTCTGTCTGTTAGGAAGATCATATTTTCCTTTTTTTTTTTCTCCCTTCTTTTTTTATTTAAATAATCTTTATTATTGCATTTTTCCCATATACATACATCCCCTCCTCCCCCCCCCCCCCTGAATATTGTCTTCCTTGGTATTCACATGAAATCAGGTATATTTATAATAACATAAGCATTACATTATACTTCGAAAATCAAACAAGTATATTATAGTATATTAAAGGTTCGCCTTGCACAAGACATTTCGGCAATGTATGGTCAAAGCCTTTCCTATTACATTTCATAGTTTAGACAATTAGGGTCTAGTCTCGTGGCTCTAGGTTTTGCATCCACTACAACAGGGGATCCCAGATTCTCAGCCCTTGTTTCCTTTTATTCCGGCCCTTCCTTCTATAGATAGCTATCTCAAGGCTGTAAGAAGCCAGTAATTGCGCCCGCCACTGTTGGAAAATGGGTGGGTTTGAGTCCAGCCATGCCGAACATATTCTAAGAATTGCCATAGATATGAATATCAACCCTTGCATGTTATTTGGTCGAATATTTCCATCTATACCTAACATTATTTCTCCCGTTGTGATTTCGATTCTTACGTTAAAAATTGCAGATAAAAAGCCAGAGATATCCCTGATCAGACCTTGTAATGTATCATAGGTTGCAAATATATGTACAATGTCGGCCTCGTACAACGAACATCGTGGGCATTCTGTGCCTTTACCAGATCCCCATTTGGCTATCCTATTTGGTGTATAGTATAGTTGAAAAAACGTTTTATAATATTGGGCCTGCAGCCTAGGAGACATTAATGTAGATTGAGATAGTTCATAAGATCTCAGACATGACTCTATTGTTGTTCCCAGTTTTTTCTGCCATTTTACGACAAATGTATTCATGTCATCGGGGAGTGTGGTGACCAAGCTATCGTAAATTTCATCGATCTTTACTGCTTTATTCTTCTTTATTATTTCAACGATCTGAATTCTCTGAAATTTTGATCGCCCGCCCCCTTTCTTTATTAAAAAGTCTCTGACTTGAAGAAATTAAAAAATTCTCTATGATCTAGCATATACTCATTTCTTAGGTCTTCAAATGATTTAAGCCCCGACGAAGAGTAGAAGCAGACAATTTGAGTAATCCCGGCATTTAGCCAATTATTCATATATGTATCATTGAAAATCTCTGGGAGATTATTGTTTTGGGATAAGAGAGTGTAGTAGGAAATCCTTCCGATTTCGAGCAGTTTACGCACATTATTCCAGGCTATATGTATGCCTGCCAGGGTTTTGAAGCGTACTCTTTTGAAGTAGCAGTTGTGTATATGTCGCCATAGATACCCCCTAGCCTCATTACCCAGGATAAGCTCTTGTGGTGTTGGTATATCCCTGTTTGGCCTGTTGTCCCTATTTAGAATTAGTAGCACTTTACAGTATTTCAGGATCGTAGCCCACCAATATACTTTAAAATTAGGCAGGGCGATGCCGCCTCTTTCTTTCGGAAGTGAGATGTATCTAAGCGCCCTGCGAGGTCTTCTATATCCCCATATGAAGCGGGAAAACATGTTATCTATGGCTTTGAACATTTGTGGTGTAAACTCCAAGCATATTGTCCTGAAAAAATACAAATATTTTGGGAAGAAGATCATCTTTATCACATTACATCTACCTCCATTAGTTAGGTGCAAGTTGTTTAATCTGTTGAGGTCTTTTTCAGTTTGTTTTATCAGCGGATCTAGATTGATCTACACCAAGTTTTCCAGGCTAGCCGTTATGTTTACCCCCAGATTGATGGCACTCTCTACCACCCGATCATCAATACTCGCAGACTTATTATTAAGAACTAGCTGGGTTTTATCCTGATTGAACTTATAGCCGGATACCTTCCCAAAGTTTTGTGCCTCCTCTTCCATCGCTTTTATTGCTGCGCCTGGGTCACTTGTAACCAGCGCAATCTCATCTGCGTAGGCTAAGGTCTTTGTGTCGCCATTTAGGGACTTTATTGGTGGAATTGCCGGATTATTTTCAAGTCTGCAGATAAAGGAATCAACACAAATTGCGAACAGTAGGGGGGAGCATGGGCATCCCTGCCTTGTCCATCTGGTTACATCTATTTTTCATGATACTGCCCCATTCATCATTACTACTGCTTCAGGATTTATATACAACATTCGAATAGCTTGGATAAACGGTTCCCCTATACCACTCTTTGACATTGCTGTCCATAGATATTACCAGGAGACCCTATCAAAGGCTTTCTCTGCGTCTAATAATATGAGTGCCATAGGGTCTCCTGCCATCTCGGTGATGTCAAATAGTGTGATCACTCTCTGTACGTGGTCGGTGGTAGATCTTCCCGGAATTAATCCATGTTGTCGGTTCGATACGATTTTGTGGCTGATTGGCGCTAATCTGCTGGCTAGTAATTTTGCATATATTTTAGAGTCGCAATATATTAAGGTGATAAGGCGATAAGATCCAAGTTCTGCCGCGTCTTTATTTTTCTTTTAAAAAACAACAATTTTTGCTCGAGCCCAAGATCCCGGAGGATGTCCTCCCTGAAAAATGTGTTTGAATGGGTCACTTAAGATCCCCTTTAGTGATTTATGGAATTTGGCGTAAAATTCTGCTGGTATACCATCCAACCCGGCTGTCTTCCCTTTGGCTAAGCTATTTATTGACAGTAATATTTCTTCCCACTGTGGTATTACATCCAAGCTGACTTGATCCTCCTGTGGCAGCTTTGGGTTTAATGTCTGATCAAGATATTCCTCAATCTCATCTTGTTGACTATTGGTTTCCTCATATAGTTCTTGGTAATAACTCTGGAATGCGGCTCTTATCTCTTTAGGGTCATTTCTAAGGCCATATTTTGGATCTCTAATCTCCGTAATCATATTGGCCGTATTTTGTTGTCTACTACGCACCGCGAGTTGATGCCCCACTTGTTCGCTCAGTTTGTACGTATTCTCCCTATTCATTGTAGCTTTGCATATCGCCTTTTCTATGAAGATATCGATAATGTTGTTTTTAGCCACAGACACCATGCTCAGTGCCCCCTCGATGTCCTGACCTTCTTGTACCACCCTTATCAATCCCTCCTCTACTTCAGTCAGCTTTTTTTGCAACATCCCCATTTTTAGTTTAGCCTCTTTGTTATATTTAAACGAGAACCGTAGGGTTTCCCCTCTAATTCGTGCCTTGAGAGTGTCCCAGACTATCTCTATTGAGGTACTACCCAGGTTATCCTCTATAAATTCAGGTATCCATTTGTTTATATGTTGACAGTACTCTTTATTTAAAAGCAAGGCCCTTTGGAATGTCCAAATATTCTGGTCGTCATTCCTTTTTCCACTGTCAAAGCTCATGATTAGGGGATTGTGATCGGATAAAACTCGCAGTAATTTGTCTATTATGCAGCTTGAGATTATGGCATTAGTTACAAACACATAATCTAATCTAGCGAATTTGGCATGTGGGATGGAGAAGAAAGTATAACCTGGATCCTTGGGGTGTTTTGCCTGCCAGCAATCACTCAGACCGTGTGTAATGCATAATTCTTTAAGGACATGATATACCTTGGGTTTTCTCCCTTTATATATAAATCCAGACTCTAAAGACCAGTCACATGGCAAATTCAGATTAAAATCTCCACATACGATCAATGGGAGTGGCCAGTGAACCAGTTCATTAGTGATCAATTCCAATACATCTGGGTCATCAGTGACATTGCTATATATAGAGCGTATAGTTAATTTTTTCCCATTATTGAGCTGGCATTCCGTGATTGCCCAGCGACCATATTTATCGGCTGCAGATCTAACGAATTGCATTCCCCTCCCTATTGCAAGGATGGCTACCCCCGTGTTTTTGACGCTTGCGTGGTGGCTATAACCAGCCGATATCCTAGAGTTTTAAGAAGATGTTGTTGCGACCCCTCCATATGTGTCTCTAGGACACATATGATATCAGCCCCTGTTGCTCTTAGTCCAACCGCCACTCTTTGTCTTTTTTTCGAGTCATTAAGGCCACAGATATTGATAGACAGGATTTTTAATTTAGCCATTTAGGGTTCTAGCTCCCCCCTTCCTCAATCTTATCATCCCTTCGTACCATTCATACCGGGCTTGACCTTTATTCTGTTTAATGCACCACGATTTATCGATCCTGATTGCATGTCTTATACCTGTTGAATGCTTATTACCCCGATACTCCACCCCCTACTAACCTGTTCGCAAACTCCCCCCTCCCACCCCCCTTCCCCACCCCTCTTAAGGCAGTCAGGCTCAATCCTGAGCCTGTGTGATAGCATCTGAGTTGTCCCCACCCGCACTCCCTCCATCCTCCCGCTACCTTGTCTTATGCTCAATGAAATTTATATGTGAGAGAAAGAAATCGATTTGCTATACGTATGTATTTTCCTCTTCTAGTTTCACTTGATACAGAAAGAGAGACCCGGGAGATATTCCCCACCCCTTCACAATATCTTCACAATAGGCTTGTCATCCCCCTAGAAGGTCAGAGGAATACGTATTACTATTCCATTCTCTCATTTAGTCTCGATAGGTTTCTTTCCTCCTGCTATAATCTCATCTAACAATTTCTGTGCTTGTATTTCGGATGTAAAATAGAAATTCCGACCTTGATGAATGATTCTTAGTTTAGCGGGATTTTGTAAGAAAGCTGATGCGCCGATTTTTTGGAAAGGGGTTATGAGCTGCCTGAGTCTCCATCTCCTTTCCACGGTGGCATGTGCAAAGTCTGGTTTGGCAAAATAGGAGAAGTTTTCCCCCTTCCTCTTCATGTTAGTTCTGGCCAGATCGTAAACGGCTTGCTGGAGTAAAAAGTTCCCAAATTATATTGATCACCCGTGGATATCCTTGTGTATTTACAGGGCGCTTGGGAGCTGACAGGGGAAACCTATGTACCTGCTGGATTTCCTTGTCCCAGTCCCAGTGTGCTAGTTCTGGTAGAGAGTTTTTCAGTAGGTTTATTGTGAATCCCCTAATATCTTCACCTTCGATATTTTCCGGAATTCCCAGCAGTCTCAGGTTATTTCGGCGTTGACGATTTTCTGCTTCCTCCAGCTTCCACATTACGTCTTTTAGAATACTGTCTTGTGAAGATGTCTGCTTTTTTAATGTATCCACCATGTTTTCTAGATCTTCTGTGAGTTTTTCCACCATGTCCAACCTCTCTGCGATCTCTGTGCAAGTTTTCCCAACCTTGCGCATAGTGCCTTGCAGTTTCTTTGAGGCAAGCCGTGCTTGACGATTTTCGATCTTTATCTCATCCTGAAAGGACCTCAATGACTGCAAGATCATTGACAAAGAGGGTTCTGGGGCTTCATCCCGGGTCGTCTGGGCCCCCTGGTCAGGTTGCTGTTCTTTTGCAAGTTTTCCTGTTCCTTTAGGGCGATTGGGGAATAGCATTTGAGTTGCTGAATAATCCACTCCGAGCTCTCCTTCTTTGTCTAGGTTTTTCTTGTGTCTGTGCCTCTTCCCTTCCGATCCCCGTTTGGTACTTTTCTGGGCTCTTTTTTCCTCTTGTTGGCTGACATTGCTAGTGGAGGTATCCTCACCTTCCACCCCTTCACTACTGCTGGAAAGCCCAGATTCTAACTCTGCTGATCCTGCTGATTCTTCATTCAAGGAATAAAAAAATTCCATGGAGTCTGGGGAGAGGTAACCTGCCTCAAAGGCTTTTTTTTCGGGATAGCCCCTTCTTCATTAGCTATTCGTAGAAGCTGCTCAAGTCCTGTTTTCCTTGGCTTGCTGATTGCTGAATCCCTTTCAGTATCTTCTTTCTGGGGGTATCTACAGGGCTCTTCCGGTGACCCAAGGACTGTGTTTTCGTCACACGACCCCCAGGATGGCCTCCCCTCCTCCACATGTTCTAATGAGATGGCTAAAGGGGAATTCTGGGGGGTTGCTGTGGAAATTGCTTCCTGATTAGCCAAATTTCTATCCTTTTGTGGTGCACCTGGTGCCCCCACCCCTTTGTCACTGTCAATAGGGGAAAACATACTAGTTATTGCAACTTGTTTTTTCTCTCTCGACCCCCCCGGCAGCATATCGGTGATTTTAGTGCCTTTGATAGCCTCCATTTAGTCTTTGCCCTTCTCTTGCTTGGCCCCTTTACTGGCGCGAGTGTCTGTCTTCTTTGCATCCGCCTCGGTCTTGGGATCATTCTCCTTATGGGATATACATATCGTGTTCAATCGCGTCCTACCGCGACCTCCTCGCGCTGCCATGAGCTCTGCAGAATAGCTATCAAGGTCTCTCTCTGCTTCTCTGTTGCTAAGCGACCCCAGCCAGCAGCCAGAGCAAATCCTTCCTCTAGCCCCTTACAGCAAAAGCCGAGTGATGGATTCTCAGTGCGTAGAGCAGGCTGTCACGCATCGGCGGCTCTGGGCTCCGTTGGGTATTCGGAACCACCGTGTACCGGAAGGCTTTGACAATCCTCACATTTCTTGCCTCGCCTCGATTTCCCAACGCTCTTGGTGTTTTCTTTCACGCTTTGCCCAGGTCACTCTGTCTCAACATAATTCTTGCCTGCCATCGGACCGCTCTTCATCCAGGTCGGAAATCGGCAGTCGGTGGTCGGAGAGGAGTGGAGGTGAGTGACTGTGAATCTCACTCAGACGCCATCTTGCCTGTGTGTTCTCCCTTCTATTGCAGACTCGCTAGTGCAGACCCTGTTCACTGACTTCATTCAAGAAGATCATATTTTTCAAAGAATCAGGGAGAAATCCGTTCAAAGTTCCATTCTAGAGTAGTTGTCTGGCCGGTCACAGTGCAGCACTAGAGGATTCTGGGTTTAGAGCACATTGATCATATTATGCAGACCTTTATACTTGTGCTATTTGTTTTCCATTAACTGGAAATGTTGAAATAATAATTAGATAAAAACACTGATTACAATAAAATTAAATCCCCCTGTTCATATACGATGCATTCCTAACAGCAGCACCACAATCAGCTGCTGAAGTGCTTTTACCTCAGACCTCCTTCTCCAAGGATTCAAACAGTACCACTCTTCAATGGTGCCCCTCATCTCTACATAGATGCGCTCTCATGCGTGGTTCATTTATTTTACACTGCTACTCATTCCAAGTATGTATAGTAGGGTGCTCGAGTGTGTTATATCACACACACATTATACAGACACAAACGCTTGTGTAAGTGTCTTAGCGAATGTATTACAAGTGTTTTTTCAGACCAGTGCCACAGAAATGATTCAATTATCCAGCCACACCAATTTTTGCATAATGATTGATTTGCTGCACTTGCCACATAATCCTTCATCTGCCACATATTGTGTAGACTTTAGCTCAAATGATTTAAATGTTACTAAAAATGCAGCAACATGATTCCGTACGGTGGAAGGCGCTTTGCAAAAGGTGACTGTTCACCATTCTGTTGCTTATTGCTATACTTTGGTGTTAAACTGGTACTAATGAGGAGCAATCTATGCCCAGACAGTGTTAAGAAGTTCAAAATTGTCAAAATATTAAAGTAATACTATTACAAAATGTGCTGCATTATGTTACATAATTTGCCTTTTCTTACTGCATAATTTACTAAACCATATCCTATTTACCAACCTTATAACAATGAAATATTAGAGAAAGATAATGAGACTGTAAACCAATGCCTTGCAGTTTCCATGCTGCTATTTAGTATTGGTTCATAGCTCAATGTGCTATATTAGGATTATATCTTATGAACTGCAATTAACAAAAGGGTCCCTGTGAGAAAAACAGTAACCCACCGAGCTGTCTACATAAAAAAACAATTCTTTGACCTGCATGTTACACATTGTGGTTCTCTGGAGGCACACTATCCCTCTGCGCTACTTTATGATGAGTCAAAACTCAAATAAGAGAAAACTCAGAACTCTCAAGTAGATTTTTATTTTTCTCAAACAAATACATTGATCACTGGAGTTAAAGTAAAGTTTTTAGCCTATAGTTTGCTGTCTCACAAGGGATCTAAAGGCTGTGCCTTTAAACCTGAATGAAGTGTCAAAATGCAACCTCCACCTCCCCAGAGCTCAGCCCCTGGTGAAGTCACAGTGGCCCCTGAACAAAAGCAGAACCCCATGCCCTAGGCTCTGGCAGGAGGAGTCTCAGCAAATGCTGTAACTGTACAGAGAAGCCCATTATGATTCTGTATGTGACAATTAGTCCGGCAAATAGAATGATAGGTTGTGGAGGTCCTGGAGATGATATCAGGAATGCTAGCTGGCCCCTTGTGAGAAAGTGCCATCTTTCTTGCATGGTATGCCCCCACTTTTTGCTAAATTGCTGAATGTACTTCGATTGAGTGTACCCTGGGTTCCTGCCAATCAGGTGCCCAGGGCCTATGTTCCTTCCTTAAACCACACAAACTCCAAATTGGCAAACCCTAGCCACATGTCAGCCCCTAGTAAATGGTACCCTAGGTACCCAGGGCCTTGTGACCAGGGAAGGCCTCTAAGGGCTGCAGCACTCATTGTGCCACCCTCAGAGGCCCTGTACCCTTACACACACACACTGCCCTTGCAGGCTGAGTGTCTGGGTGCAGGACCAAACAAAGAGTCGACATGGCACACATCACTGTGTACCATGCCCATCACCTACACTGCCAAGGCATATGTCAGCCACCCCTCTAGCTGGGTGCATTACGCCTATGGTGTGGGCACAGGAGCAGGAGCCCTGTGCCCCTACAGTACCCGGGTCCATTCCTGGGCACTGTAAGTGCAGTGCTGTCATTTAAGAATACATGGTGCTGAGAGCTTGTCAAACACGAGCTCCACAGCACCATATTGGCAACACTGAAGCCTGGGAAGTTTGGTATCAAACTTCTCAGCACATTGAACCCACACTGATGCCAGTGTAGGATTTAATGTACTAAGCACCCCAGAGGGCATCTTAGAAGATGCCCCCTTACAGCTAACTTGCAATCCACGTCTGCTCTGAGGCTGCCCAGGCTGCCACACAGCAGACACGTTGCTGGACCCCTGGGTGGGAGAGCCCCTGCTCTCCCGGGCCTGCAACAATGCACATCCTGGGTGAGGTGAGAAATCTCCTCCCCCAGGATGAGCAAAGGGAAGCTTCAAAGGCATGCCGCCAGTTGGAGTTTCCCCAGGCCACTGCAACCCCCCACTCTGGCGGGAAGCTTGGCCGGAAACCCCATACAAGGACAGGGGATGTGCCAGCCTGCCCACCCCACCCCTCAGGTGGGGGAGGCGAGGTGAAGCACATCTCCGGGCTCTCGCCATCTTGAAGATGGGAGGCCCTACCCTATCAGGATTAGGCTACTGCCCCCCTCCCACAGGAGAGAGGCAGGATAGGGGGTGTACCCACCCCAGGACAAGGACCCATTGGTCCCTGGCCTTCACCTACCTGTAACGCCCCTAAATCTAGTATTTAGGGGCCCCCTGAACCTTCCTTCCGGAGATTCCAGATAGAAAAACGACAAGAAGAGCAAGAAGAACAAAGACCTGCCCTGCAGCTGCTAAAAAGAGAAGAAGACACCAACTGCTTTGGCCCCAGCCCTACCGGCCTGTCGACTCTCGAACCTGCACCAGCGCGGCCTCCCACGTGGCCAGCAACCTCACCAACCCCGGAGGACCTGGCTACCTTTTAGCTCTAAGCCCCTGGGACTCCCACGAGTAGAGGCTCTACTCAAGAAACCTACTTGCTATCCCTGGCACCAGCCCGGGACCGCGGACCCAACACACTCTGCACCAGCCAAGCCTGGCCAGTGCCGGAGTGGACAAAGACCCAGAGGACGACCCCACGGCGACTGTGACCCAGAGTCCGGCACCCAAGGACCCCCCTCGACATCCCGGAAGAAGCCTGCAGCCTCAGAACCAAGTGCCACCCCAGCCGCGATCAACCAGAGGGTAAGATTCCCGACGTCAAAAGGCACCCCTGCACCCGGCGCCCTGCGACCCCCTGTGCCCAATCCTGGGGTACCCACCTAACCTACAACTACCCAACTTACCTCTCG
Source organism: Triturus cristatus (assembly GCF_964204655.1). Classification (NCBI taxonomy): domain Eukaryota; kingdom Metazoa; phylum Chordata; class Amphibia; order Caudata; family Salamandridae; genus Triturus; species Triturus cristatus. Next base: position 896,230,960 of record NC_140592.1, on the reverse strand, counting down.
AAGTGGTGGTGGCACCTGAAACCTCCTCGTCCCCGAGCCTGCAGCCTCTTTCCAAACCGGAACATTCCCATTGATTTCCATTGAGCGCCCTAAGGCTCAAAAGCACCCTGCACCCAGCCGCCCGAGTGGCCCTGGCAGTGCCCTCTCTACTCTAACCTACTTCCCCACTTGCCCTGAGTAAGTGACCAGGAGCCCAGCTCCCACAGCCGCGTGGCTTGCCAGACAGCAGCCACCAACCAAGGCCCCCCTATCCCTCATAGGATAACATTGGGCCCAACTCTCTCTGCACCCGGCCGTCCTGAAACCGCTGAGGGTGAACCAACTGTACCTACCTGACACTGGGGGACCCCTGAGTCCATGCCCGGAATTTCAACACTACCAGTCGAGCACTTACCCTTAAACCGCTAACTTCATTTTCCTCATAGGGTAACATTGACTGGCTTTTTCTTCAAAAATCTTCTAAGTGTGAACTTTTCAAAACTGCAAAAATTCACCAAAAATCAGCCAAGTGACAAAAACGAATTTACTCACCTGCTCCTAGGTGAGCTTCCAGTGCTGGATCTTGGTGCCCAGCCCTGACTCTGAAAAGTGTTCACAACTATACTTACTTCTAACTCATTTTTCTCCCATAGGAAACCATTGCCTGCTTTTCTGTGAAATTTCTTCTAAGTGTCTACTTTTGCAAATTTGAAATATTCTTTTAAAATCGTACCATTTCTGCAAACGAAATTACTTACCTGCTTTTGATAAGGACCCCAGTCCTGGGTCTAGGCACCCAGTCCTGGATTACTAAAGTAACGATAAAGTACTCTACCTGCAATTTGAATTTCTTGCCATAGAGATCCATTGAATGTTTTCTGTGAAATATTTTCTAAGTGCTAACTTTTGAAATAGCTAAATATTATCTAAAAATCATTACAGTTATTAAGTCGACTTTCTTCACTTGATTCTGAATACTGACCCCAGGCTGGTTCTAGGATCCAGACCTGGAATTCCAAAAGTAATCTGAAAAGTAATTTATTACAAATAACCTGAACTTACCATTGAGCTCAATGCATTGTTATGTTTAGGAAATAGGATTGTTTATTGCAACCAACTGTGACTGTTTACACAAATTTATTGCTTGAAACAAAAGTATTTATATTCAACCTCTCATTCTGAGAAAGTATATTTTTACCCCCTTGTGGTTCTAAAAATAAAACAAGCATATATTTTATATATACAAATCATTGGCCTAGAGTTCAGTTATTGAGTGTGTGAAACCATTTGCTGACTGAGTGTGTACAATAAATGCTTTACACTGTCCTCTGGTACTGCCTTACTGCTCGACCAAGCTACCACTTTTGAGAGTAAGGTCATACCTAACTTTGACCTCTATCAGCCTCTGGGGGACTGTGGACTCTGTACACCCTGTACCTATTAGGGAACAGTATATACAGAGCCACTTTCTCACATTGGTGGATCAGCGGTGGGATACAAACTTGCATTTGTTGGACTACTTGGTTACCATCTGATCACACGACAGAACTCTTAAAAATTGCCTTTAGAATTCTGATTGGTTTTTCCAAAATTACTAAAAGTCTTGCTAGGGCCTTGCTTAAGTCCCATTAGAATTTTAGAAAAATAAAAGTCACTATAGTCAGGGTAGAGGGTTAGAACTGTCAGGTTAGAATGTCTCAAACAAACCCAGCTATTAGTGATAATAATAACATGGACCTGGTGGAGGAGCTCGACCTCACACCTTACTTACACTTGTCTTTCAAGGAATTGAGGTCCTTATGTAAACTCAAAAATTTACAAATGGGTCAGCATCCATCCAAACAAGGGCTCCAGGAGCTCCTGGCTGAGTATGCTAAAGACCACCCATCTGAACATGGTGATGGCCAGTCAGATGAGGAAAGGGAAACAGGGGAGGAGGACAGCAACCTCCCCATACTATTCCCTAGGGAGGAGATGGCACCCATACCCTCCAACTCAAGACATAGCATCTGGGCACCTAGAGACCACACAGGTGGCTCTGGTCCCAGAGACAACACTGGGGGACCCCCCAGTGAAGAGGACAGCCTTGTGAGGCTGGCCAAAAGAATAGATCTAGAGTCCAGGCTCCTGGCTCTAGAAAAGGAAAGGAGAGAGATGGGTTTAGCACCCATCAATGGTGGCAGCAATAATAAAAACAAGGATAGGGAGGAAACTTCTGACCTTAAAATCCCCAAAGGGATTGTCCCTAAATTTGAGGAAGGTGATGATATCACCAAATGGTTCACAGCCTTTGAGAGGGCTTGTGATATCAGGAAAGTAAAGAAACCTCTCTGGGGGGCACTCCTGTGGGAACTGTTCTCTGGTAACTGCAGGGACAGGCTTCTGACTCTCTCTGGGCCAGAAGCAGGATCCTATGACCTCATGAAGAAAGCTCTGATTGAGGGATTTGGATTCACCACTGAGGAGTATAGAATTAGATTCAGGGGGGCTCACAAAACCCAGACCCAGTCCTGGATTGATTTTGTAGATTTCTCAGTGAAGACACTGGATGGTTGGTTAGCTGGACATGGTGTGCAGGATTTTACTGGATTGTACAATTTATTCATGAAGGAACATATTTTGAGTAACTGCACAAATGAAAAGTTGCATCAGCATTTGGTAGACCTAGGTCTAATTTCTCCCCAAGAATTGGGAAAGAAGGCGGACCACTGGGTCAAGACTAGGGTGACCAAGACAACCACTGGGGGTGACCAAAAGAAAGTGGTCACAAAACCTCCCCAGGGGAAAGGTGGTGAGAATCCCCAAGATAAAAAGTCTGAGTCTTCCAAAGGGCCCCAAAAACCTGTTCAGGTGGGTGGGACCCAAACTACTCCCTATGTGCCCCAACCATATAGGGGGAAGAACTTTGATCCCTTAAAGGCCTTTTGTAATACCTGTAAGAAGCAGGGACACCTAACTGTATCTTGCCCCCAAAACAAAGCCCCTAAGGCACCCAGTACAGCCACTCCTGGGACAGCAAGTATACAAATGGGATCAGAGGTGTACCCTGAGCAAATCTGGGAACACACTGAAGCAAGTTTAGTCTCCTTGGGAGAAGTGGAGTTTGCCACTGTGGCTGTGTGGCCCCCCAACTTGAAGAAATACTTACAGTACCCCTGGGTGAATGGAACTAGGGTAGAAGCTCTGAGGGATACAGGTGCCAGTGTCACTATGGTGAAAGACACACTGGTTTCCCCTGAGCAATACTTGATTGGGAAGTCTTACCCAGTCACCAACGCTGACAGTGTCACCACTAGTCATCCCATGGCCATGGTAACATTAGGCTGGGGGGGGGTTACTGGCCTGAAACAGGTAGTGGTCTCTCCAAAGTTGCCAGCTGCATGTCTGCTTGGAAATGATCTGGAAACCTCAGCCTGGGCTGAGGTTGAGTTAAAGGCCCATGCAGCCATGCTGGGCATCCCTGAATTGGTGTGTGTGCAAACCAGAGCACAGAGCAAGAGGAAGGGTGAAAAAGTAGGTTTGGAGCCTGGAATAATGGCCCAACCAACCAAGAGGAAGGGCAAGAAGACTGGGGGACCAGCTTCTGTACAGCCAAACACTCAGAACCCCTCTCCCCCTGGAGAGGATGTAGATACCTCTGAGGGAACTGAGTCCATGGAGCTTGACCCTTACCAGGTTGAACTCTTGGGCCCAGGGGGACCCTCTAGGGAAGAGCTGTGCCAGGGTCAGCAAGACTGTCCCACTCTTGAAAGCCTGAGACAACAAGCTGCTTCAGAAGCCAGGGGAGATGTCAGTGGTACCCATAGAGCTTATTGGGAAGAGGGATTACTGTATGCTGAGGCAAGAGACCCCACTCCTGGAGCCACCAGGAGGGTGGTAGTGCCACAGAAGTACAGGGAGTTCCTCCTAACTTTGGCTCATGACATCCCCCTAGCTGGACATCTGGGGCAATCCAAAACTTGGGAAAGGTTAGTGAGTCACTTTTACTGGCCCCAGATGCACCAAAAGGTGAAGGAGTTTGTCAGCTCCTGTGTTACCTGTCAGGCCAGTGGCAAGACAGGTGGCCACCCAAAGGCCCCCCTCATTCCACTACCAGTGGTGGGGGTCCCCTTTGAAAGGGTAGGTGTGGACATTGTGGGTCCACTCGAACCTCCCACAGCCTCAGGGAACAAATTCATTCTAGTAGTAGTGGATCATGCTACTAGGTACCCTGAAGCAATTCCACTTAGGACTACTACAGCTCCTGCAGTAGCCAAGGCCCTCCTGGGTGTCTTCACCAGGGTGGGTTTTCCTAAGGAGGTGGTTTCAGACAGAGGTTCCAACTTCATGTCTGCTTACCTAACACACATGTGGAAAGAGTGTGGAGTGCAGTACAAGTTTACTACACCCTACCACCCACAAACCAATGGCCTTGTTGAGAGGTTCAACAAGACATTGAAAGGTATGATCATGGGACTCCCTGAGAAACTCAAAAGGAGGTGGGATGTCCTATTACCATGCTTGCTTTTCGCCTACAGGGAAGTGCCACAGAAGGGAGTAGGTTTCTCACCCTTTGAACTTCTGTTTGGTCATCCTGTAAGGGGACCACTGTGTCTTGTAAAGGAGGGCTGGGAGAGGCCTCTTCAAGAACCCAAACAGGACATAGTGGACTATGTGCTTGGCCTAAGGTCCAGAATGGCTGAGTATATGGAAAAAGCATCCAAGAACCTTGAGGCCAGCCAGGAGCTCCAGAAGCACTGGTATGACCAAAAAGCTGCACTGGTTGAATTTCAACCAGGGCAACAGGTGTGGGTTTTGGAGCCAGTGGCACCAAGGGCTCTCCAAGACAAATGGAGTGGCCCTTACCCTATCCTAGAGAGAAAGAGTGAGGTCACCTATCTAGTTGACCTGGGCACTAGCAGGACACCCAAAAGGGTCATCCATGTGAACCGCCTTAAACTCTACAATGATAGGGCTGACATCACCATGCTGATGGTGACTGATGAAGAACAGGAAGCAGAGAGTGAGCCACTCCCTGACCTCCTATCCTACAGCCCAAAAGATGGGTCAGTAGATGGTGTGATTTTCTCAGACACCCTCTCTGCCCAACAACAGACTGACTGCAAGCAAGTCTTGCAACAATATGCTAGCCTCTTTTCCCTGACCCCTGGTCTGACAAGCTGGTGTACCCATGATGTGGACACTGGTGACAGTGCACCTGTCAAGAACAAAATCTATCGACAGTCAGATCAAGTCAAGGAAAGCATCAAAGCTGAGGTCAGCAAGATGCTGGAGTTAGGGGTCATTGAGCCTTCAGAGAGCCCCTGGGCTAGCCCAGTAGTTCTGGTCCCCAAACCTCATCAACAGGGTGAAAAGAGAGAGATGAGGTTCTGTGTGGACTATAGAGGGCTCAACTCTGTCACCAAGACAGATGCTCACCCTATCCCAAGAGCAGATGAACTGATAGACAAATTGGGGGCTGCCAAATTTCTCAGTACCTTTGACTTAACTGCAGGGTACTGGCAGATTGGCATGGCCCCAGGAGCAAAAGAAAAGACAGCATTCTCCACCCCTGATGGGCATTATCAGTTTACTGTGATGCCCTTTGGGTTAAAGAATGCCCCTGCCACCTTCCAGAGGTTGGTGAACCATGTCCTGGCTGGGTTGGAGTCCTTTAGTGCAGCTTATCTTGATGATATTGCTGTCTTTAGCTCCACCTGGCAGGATCACCTGATCCACCTTGGGAAGGTTTTAGAGGCTCTGCAGAGTGCAGGTCTCACTATCAAAGCATCCAAATGCCAGATAGGGCAGGGCACTGTGGTGTACTTGGGCCACCTTGTAGGTGGAGGCCAGGTACAGCCCTTACAACCCAAAATCCAGGCCATCATGGACTGGATAGCTCCAACAACCCAGACCCAAGTCAGGGCATTCCTTGGCTTGACTGGGTACTACAGGAGGTTTGTGAAGGGGTATGGGTCCATTGTGACCCCCCTCACAGAACTCACCTCCAAGAAAATGCCCAAGAAAGTTAACTGGACAGTTAGTTGTCAAAAGGCTTTTGACACCCTAAAAGAAGCAATGTGCTCAGCACCAATTCTAAAAGCTCCAGATTATGCCAAGCAGTTCATAGTGCAGACTGATGCCTCTGAGCTAGGGATAGGAGCGGTCCTATCCCAGACCAATGATGAAGGCCAAGACCAACCTGTTGCTTTTATAAGCAGAAGACTACTCCCTAGAGAGCAGCGTTGGAGTGCCATTGAGAGGGAGGCCTTTGCTGTGGTTTGGTCCCTGAAGAAGCTGAGGCCATACTTGTTTGGCACTCACTTCCTAGTTCAAACTGACCACAGACCTCTCAGATGGCTAATGCAGATGAAAGGGGAAAATCCAAAACTACTGAGGTGGTCCATCTCCCTACAGGGAATGGACTTTGAAGTGGAACACAGACCAGGGACTGCCCATGCCAATGCAGATGGACTTTCCAGGTTCTTCCACTTAGACAATGAAGACTCCATAGGACAAGGTTAGTCTCATCACCTTTCGTTTGGGGGGGGGTTGTGTGAGAAAGTGCCATCTTTCTTGCATGGTATGCCCCCACTTTTTGCTAAATTGCTGAATGTACTTCGATTGAGTGTACCCTGGGTTCCTGCCAATCAGGTGCCCAGGGCCTATGTTCCTTCCTTAAACCACACAAACTCCAAATTGGCAAACCCTAGCCACATGTCAGCCCCTAGTAAATGGTACCCTAGGTACCCAGGGCCTTGTGACCAGGGAAGGCCTCTAAGGGCTGCAGCACTCATTGTGCCACCCTCAGAGGCCCTGTACCCTTACACACACACACTGCCCTTGCAGGCTGAGTGTCTGGGTGCAGGACCAAACAAAGAGTCGACATGGCACACATCACTGTGTACCATGCCCATCACCTACACTGCCAAGGCATATGTCAGCCACCCCTCTAGCTGGGTGCATTACGCCTATGGTGTGGGCACAGGAGCAGGAGCCCTGTGCCCCTACAGTACCCGGGTCCATTCCTGGGCACTGTAAGTGCAGTGCTGTCATTTAAGAATACATGGTGCTGAGAGCTTGTCAAACACGAGCTCCACAGCACCATATTGGCAACACTGAAGCCTGGGAAGTTTGGTATCAAACTTCTCAGCACATTGAACCCACACTGATGCCAGTGTAGGATTTAATGTACTAAGCACCCCAGAGGGCATCTTAGAAGATGCCCCCTTACAGCTAACTTGCAATCCACGTCTGCTCTGAGGCTGCCCAGGCTGCCACACAGCAGACACGTTGCTGGACCCCTGGGTGGGAGAGCCCCTGCTCTCCCGGGCCTGCAACAATGCACATCCTGGGTGAGGTGAGAAATCTCCTCCCCCAGGATGAGCAAAGGGAAGCTTCAAAGGCATGCCGCCAGTTGGAGTTTCCCCAGGCCACTGCAACCCCCCACTCTGGCGGGAAGCTTGGCCGGAAACCCCATACAAGGACAGGGGATGTGCCAGCCTGCCCACCCCACCCCTCAGGTGGGGGAGGCGAGGTGAAGCACATCTCCGGGCTCTCGCCATCTTGAAGATGGGAGGCCCTACCCTATCAGGATTAGGCTACTGCCCCCCTCCCACAGGAGAGAGGCAGGATAGGGGGTGTACCCACCCCAGGACAAGGACCCATTGGTCCCTGGCCTTCACCTACCTGTAACGCCCCTAAATCTAGTATTTAGGGGCCCCCTGAACCTTCCTTCCGGAGATTCCAGATAGAAAAACGACAAGAAGAGCAAGAAGAACAAAGACCTGCCCTGCAGCTGCTAAAAAGAGAAGAAGACACCAACTGCTTTGGCCCCAGCCCTACCGGCCTGTCGACTCTCGAACCTGCACCAGCGCGGCCTCCCACGTGGCCAGCAACCTCACCAACCCCGGAGGACCTGGCTACCTTTTAGCTCTAAGCCCCTGGGACTCCCACGAGTAGAGGCTCTACTCAAGAAACCTACTTGCTATCCCTGGCACCAGCCCGGGACCGCGGACCCAACACACTCTGCACCAGCCAAGCCTGGCCAGTGCCGGAGTGGACAAAGACCCAGAGGACGACCCCACGGCGACTGTGACCCAGAGTCCGGCACCCAAGGACCCCCCTCGACATCCCGGAAGAAGCCTGCAGCCTCAGAACCAAGTGCCACCCCAGCCGCGATCAACCAGAGGGTAAGATTCCCGACGTCAAAAGGCACCCCTGCACCCGGCGCCCTGCGACCCCCTGTGCCCAATCCTGGGGTACCCACCTAACCTACAACTACCCAACTTACCTCTCGAAGTGGTGGTGGCACCTGAAACCTCCTCGTCCCCGAGCCTGCAGCCTCTTTCCAAACCGGAACATTCCCATTGATTTCCATTGAGCGCCCTAAGGCTCAAAAGCACCCTGCACCCAGCCGCCCGAGTGGCCCTGGCAGTGCCCTCTCTACTCTAACCTACTTCCCCACTTGCCCTGAGTAAGTGACCAGGAGCCCAGCTCCCACAGCCGCGTGGCTTGCCAGACAGCAGCCACCAACCAAGGCCCCCCTATCCCTCATAGGATAACATTGGGCCCAACTCTCTCTGCACCCGGCCGTCCTGAAACCGCTGAGGGTGAACCAACTGTACCTACCTGACACTGGGGGACCCCTGAGTCCATGCCCGGAATTTCAACACTACCAGTCGAGCACTTACCCTTAAACCGCTAACTTCATTTTCCTCATAGGGTAACATTGACTGGCTTTTTCTTCAAAAATCTTCTAAGTGTGAACTTTTCAAAACTGCAAAAATTCACCAAAAATCAGCCAAGTGACAAAAACGAATTTACTCACCTGCTCCTAGGTGAGCTTCCAGTGCTGGATCTTGGTGCCCAGCCCTGACTCTGAAAAGTGTTCACAACTATACTTACTTCTAACTCATTTTTCTCCCATAGGAAACCATTGCCTGCTTTTCTGTGAAATTTCTTCTAAGTGTCTACTTTTGCAAATTTGAAATATTCTTTTAAAATCGTACCATTTCTGCAAACGAAATTACTTACCTGCTTTTGATAAGGACCCCAGTCCTGGGTCTAGGCACCCAGTCCTGGATTACTAAAGTAACGATAAAGTACTCTACCTGCAATTTGAATTTCTTGCCATAGAGATCCATTGAATGTTTTCTGTGAAATATTTTCTAAGTGCTAACTTTTGAAATAGCTAAATATTATCTAAAAATCATTACAGTTATTAAGTCGACTTTCTTCACTTGATTCTGAATACTGACCCCAGGCTGGTTCTAGGATCCAGACCTGGAATTCCAAAAGTAATCTGAAAAGTAATTTATTACAAATAACCTGAACTTACCATTGAGCTCAATGCATTGTTATGTTTAGGAAATAGGATTGTTTATTGCAACCAACTGTGACTGTTTACACAAATTTATTGCTTGAAACAAAAGTATTTATATTCAACCTCTCATTCTGAGAAAGTATATTTTTACCCCCTTGTGGTTCTAAAAATAAAACAAGCATATATTTTATATATACAAATCATTGGCCTAGAGTTCAGTTATTGAGTGTGTGAAACCATTTGCTGACTGAGTGTGTACAATAAATGCTTTACACTGTCCTCTGGTACTGCCTTACTGCTCGACCAAGCTACCACTTTTGAGAGTAAGGTCATACCTAACTTTGACCTCTATCAGCCTCTGGGGGACTGTGGACTCTGTACACCCTGTACCTATTAGGGAACAGTATATACAGAGCCACTTTCTCACACCCCTGCAGTGATAGTTAGAGATGCTGAGACTCTGCAGGGGGACAGCTGGCTCAAATGTCCAGAATTGCAGACAAAAGGCATTAGTGAAGGAAATCATCATGGACCACAGACAAGAGGGCCAAATAACAGGTGGTCCATGAAATATATGCGAAAAAGAAATAAAGTCCCTAACCAAAGCTAACAATCATGTGTTGATTACAAGCATATAATGTGACAATGTGATGTTTCTAAACAACCAATTCAAACAAACAATGACCAATTTTTTATATAAAAAGACAATGATACAAGAACATATAAAGTTCAAAATACAAATTTATTCATAATGATTAAAAGTAAGGCGCAAACAGATCATACATGTTGAAAACGTATACAATTCATTACTAAAAGACTTTCAATTTGTAACACAGAAAACTACAGCAGTCATCGATCAGAAAACTGCAACAGTCGACGCGGCATTTCGGTGAAATTTGTATTTAAACACCTTCTTCAGGACAGAGTTTTCTACAAATAAATTAAACAATATGACAGATCATGAGATATGTACATTATTTAAGTATCATTGTTTTTTTATACTTTTATATAAAACACATACGTGGTTTGATTGTCAGCGTCTTACAAAACTTAAAAAACTTAAAGACCTATACCTTGTCACCATTATTGTCTGTATAGTCATCTATATCATCAACTAAAGTTACATCACTCCCTATTGGAGTTAGGTCAACACATGATCCAACATGTCTACTCATAAGGGATAAAGATCATACCTAATGGAATATCATGGGTTAGATGAATCCCTTTATCAACATGGTGAAAGAAATCTTTCTTCCAGAGAGGAAATTTAAAATTCAGGAAAACCTGAAACGAAATAAATAGTGCTTGATACACATTACAAATAGAATACGGGAATTGTTCCTAAAACCCGCTTTATTGGATACTTTGTTGTCCTTTTGAAGTAGCGTACCTTTTTATGTGGTCTCATTTCTTGTTAATAACGTTCGTATGGAGCAACCAATTAGGTTGAGGTTATTTATATAAAACCTTATGAATAAGGAAAAGATAGCAAAGATTTACATATCTATAGGCCCATTTTACCTAATATACTAAAATTCATTTAGAGCTACACTTACCATTAAAACAGTACATGTAAGAACCAAAAACAGGTGAGCCGTGATTGGGCTTGTGATTGACCGCATATATATTGGTATAGTAAAATATGTACTAAAAAAGAAGAAAGGCCTTATTGTATTATTTGTCCACAATTAGTATATGTCAAACAAGTAAACATTTTTTTATTATATGTATTACTATGCCACAAAGTTTTGCATTACCTGGTCTTGTTGTTTTTCATAAAATTGCAACTGAGGAGGTAAAATCTGTGACTAGCAGAAAAAAGGAACACGGTCCTAGTTATCAAAATGAATCCGTTTTCAATAATATAACATCAAACCATCCCTCTGATGTAGCCAAAGAACTGGACAGCCTTTTTTTCCCTTTTTCTTTAAATTATTAACAAAATGATATATATATCGTTATTTTTGCTAATTCCCTATGAGTACATTGAGTTGCGATTCTGGAGGGAATACCATGTTTTTTTAATAAAACAGATACCTTGCTATTATGCATGAAGGAAATAAATGTGCATGAATTGTAGCCCGCCATGTTGCTATGTTTTAGATAAGATCGTTTAATTCATGCCTTAAGGATTTGTTTTGAATATCAGCACATCGTGAAATTATCAACGTTCTACTCTCAATTCACGTTATGTGTTGCAATATCTCTGCAGTCAGAAAATGCAGCAAAATACTTGCCGTATCAGTTCTATGTTAAGGACTAATATGGTAAGAGATCAGGTCTATTTGTTCTATATATTGAATGCTCCCACGGTATGTGCTGGGAGTCGCTATATTGTAAATTATTTTTATAGATCTGCTGGAAATTTTAGTTTCAAACATTATTGTCGGTTCAGTCCTTAATATCTATTCTATACATGAACTAGCTGCTGCCACGGTATGCACTGGGAGTCTCTATATTGTAAATTATTTTGCTAGATTTGCTGGGAATTTTAGTTACAAACTTTAAAAGGTAACGACATAGTCGATTAGGTCCTTAATATCTATTCTATACTTGAACTAGCTGCTATATTAACTTACTTGTTTAAAATCCTTTGGCCTCCCTGCTCCAAACTGAACGACTTCTGGGTCAGGATACACGGAAGGAAGACCCGCGACGCATCTTAAATACGTACGTTAAGCGTCACGAGATCAAGATGGAAAACGAAAGAAAACGGCGCCGAATATTATAAAGAACGTAACAAAAATAAAAAAATTCAAAATATAAATCCTATAGATTTTTAAGCAATTTAAACAAAATATTGGTAATATTTTTTAGCGGATCTTATGTTTATTATTTACCTAAGTAACTAAAAAGACTGCGGTACGTTCCTGGCGGCCATCTTTAAGCATGTAAAAACCCGTATATTTCTATCATCATACGGTTTAGCCTACACAAGTGCTAATATAAAGAGGGGACTGCTTTTGAACTAATAAGAATCCCTATAAAACTAACTGAAAAAACAGACTAAGAAGTATGTCCTTGATCAAAAATGAGTACCCGGAAGTCATTCTGGTTGGAGCAGGGAGGCCGAAGGATTTCAGATTTTTTCAGGCACTTTGCAACTCAGCTTGCATGCATGACAGTTGTATTTTGATATTTACAGTGTGACCTCATCATATGTATTTGGCCATATTACATTGGAAAACAGCGCATGCCAAAGAATCTCTTATAGGTTACACACATGAACACTTTCCACCAACAGATCTGTGTCATACAATGTTATTTCATCTGTATTGGTGTTTCCGCAATGGCAATACATCTGTACTACTGTTTCGCTATGTATATGCATATTTACATGCTTGTTGACATTTGATGTAGACAAATGGTGGATTTCATTTAGATGCCCTTCTTTAAGGTTTTCTTTTTATTGGTTTTTATGTGGGCGGTTCATCTACAGTTCACTTTCCCGGTTCTTGTCTATCTGCCTATTGTGCACTTTTTTCCGGCACGTTACTTGTATTTTGTTCAATACAGCCTGTTCATTTATCCTAGATACTCACATATTTTAGTTGTGGTGTCCCACCACTTTGGGAGTTTTTCCTTTTATACATATCAACTTGTTGATATTTCGTTAATATTGTGGATTTCATTGTTTTATGCTCTGTTACTACGCACAGAGTATAACAGGATGTATCTTTACTTCCAAACACGGTCTTTTTATTCTTCTCCATCATGGCCGACATAGTGTTACATTCGTGTAGACCAGCTTTTCTGTCACGTGACTTACCACGTTTCTGGCGCGGGTTATGCAGCTTTTAGTTAAGCACTGGTTCAGTCCACGTAGGTTGTTTACCGCACCGTTGGCATTATTGTATAATGTATACGTTTTTCTCATGTCGGCAGGTGGTTCACTTTTCAATTTTTGGTTACAAAGTCAGGTATTCCCCCTTTGTTCTTTTTTGGTCACGCACTTGGGTCTTTCGTGGTTATCATGTGTATTTACAAACACATTTATTTTGTTGTGTCAGGATTTTGTGGCAGTTGGTGCATTTGTTTGAACTGGCATTAACAAAGGTTGCCAGTAAGTATAGTTCCATTTATTGCACTCACACTTTTGTCACCGGCTGATGGTGTTTATATTTGCTCTGGTGCTTTTTGCTACATTGACTTGCTCTATGGCTGCATTTCTGTTTAACAGCCGATTTTCCAGTTTGTACTAGTATGATTGAAAGGATCGATTGTGATGGATTTTTTTCCATTCTCGGACTGTTATTGTCGTTCTTGACTTTCATCTCTATTTCTTGACAGCACAGGTGAGGTTCACTCCCTACATTTTCCACTGTCGTGGGTGTTGCTAGATGAAGTGGCTTTATTTGCACTACAGTTCAATGTTCCAACAACCATAGAAATACAAAATTGTCTATGTTTATATTACAGTGGCACCTGAAGAAGGGACTTAAGGTCCCGAAATGCACTGGGCACGGTGTCATCAAACACAGCGTCAATTAAGATTATTGTAATGTTGTTTGAGTTTGTGCAAATGTTATTGATGTATCAGCAATTTTTATACAATCATATTGTCATTGATTTAATGAGTTGCCTATAAATATCAATGTTTCATGATTCTAATGAAAATCGATTGAGACACCATATCACAATATTGGTGTTTTTGTTTCATTTCTTATGAAAGTTTGAAATTTGCTTGGCATAAACTTTGTGAAGTCAGCAAAACATTCATCAGCTGTGCACACGGTTCTTTTCAGGCTATCACGCATGATCAACTCCACCCTTACATGGAGAATTGCCAGTTGCTGCCATTTTGCATTGCATAGGAGACCCACGACTTACACCAGCTGCAAGTGTCCCCAACTCACCCTATTAAATGGAAGATAACAAGTCCAGGCATCGTGTGACTATTGGGACAAGAGAGCTGGTACACCAAGCCCCAGAATGGTGTATGGGTTAAGATCTCAACTTTCCGTCCTGTGGTGACAGTGTAGTGGGAAGTGGTGGTATAGGGCATAGGCAAAGGGGGCAAGAAGGACTCTCCCCAGTCAGAGAAGCCTACACATATCTGTAGATCCAGAGAACTCAAGAAGTCTGCTGCGATGGACAAGAAGATGGAGTAGGACCATGAGTGTGTTGCCATGTCAACAAACAGGCGTGAAAATCCCTTGACAATGGATTCAGAGCAGCTATCACAGACCAATCTAGGCAGGATCCTGGAGGCCATAGTGCAGACTAGGACAATGCTGGAGAGGAAAGTGGATGTAATAGCTGTCGGTCTTGTGCTCCAACAGAGTTCGCCACATGGAATCGGCAATTTAACAGCCATAGCCCCAGACTTCAAACTTACTGAAACAAATGCAGCTACTGACTGACAGAATCAGCTTCTTGAAGGAAACAGCTGAATATGCTGAGGGAAAATCCTGGTGGAATAACTTGCACCTAACAGTGATGCTAGAAGTTACAGAAGGCAACAACCCCATGTAATCCAAGGGGAGTGACATTCACACTGCGATGGGGCGATTGTTACCTTGTGTGAAAGAGCGTTGCTAGAGAATGCGTCAAGAAGGAGCTAAGGTGTCCAGCTTCCAGTCCACCCAGCAGATGCAATGGTGCTAACAAGCTGTCATTTAGGTGGTGGCATCTTACAGGCAAGGCCACAAGACGTATGCATCAGATGACATCAGGCATCAACACTATGAAAAGGGGGCAGCAGGCTCTGGAAGTTACAGTGAGACATATGAGGTGTTACCACAAGTCACCCAGTAGACGGCGGAGTACATACTGTGAGCACAATATTGGGGCAGCTCTATATTTATGGGAGTTGATCATGTCTGATGGAAGATGGTTGAGAGAATACTGTCTTAAAGGGTTTTGGTGTCACATTCTTTCTCCTGACCTATCTATAGTGATATGGAACTCAAAGAATGTGCAGTCAGAAGGGGGTGCATTTTCTTAATGGGAATATATGCCTGGGAAGGAGAGTGCTATTCTTAAGACAAGATATATAGAGGAGTCAATGAGGATACTCATGTTCCCCCTTTATTAATAAAGATGATGGCCAGTTGGCCCTCAGTGTAGAACAGTGAGTTGATGTGGGCTAGCTGGGCCGGCACTGCACCCGAGGGGTACAGTTATACTCTAGTAAAGTCAGCACAATGCACATGACCTCCTTCTTTTATTGCACGTCCATTTCTGATCTAGGATGCATGCTGCGGATGCACTTCAGTTCACAGTTCATAGTTTTAGTTCTAAGTCCCGGGAATGTTAAGTTCTCTGCCTCTGATGGGTTTGGGGTTAGCTGGGCTAGATATTGAGTATTCTAGGTAGGGAGACATTTGGGGTGGAACATAGTCACTTCCCATGGTTGCTTAAGGGTGCCTGTTTCCGAATGCACTTCGTGTGGTTACTTTGTGATACATTACAAGTATTCAGCAGTTGTATGATAATTATCACACCCTGCCAGATTTAGTTTGATAAATTCCTGCAGGTTAAACCTGACATAATGTGTTGGTGAAGAAGCTATGTAAAGAGCGTAAAACATGTAGATTTAGATGTTTAATACTGATTCTAGAAGTTGTGCATAATGTTGAAGACAATAACTTGGAATAGAATGTATTTACTACACCTGGAGGTGATAGTATTTTCTATGTGGTGTACATACCCCCATCCTATTCGGATCATCATGTAATGAGGGCCTAACAAGGGAAACCTTCGATGGTGTGATAATTATCATGCAAAACTCATAATTCCAATCTCAATGCAATCACGAATATGCACAGGGATAAGAATTTAGGACCAGATGAATCAGAAGCCCATTAACAAAAGCGGTCTTAAACTACCCAGCAAATCTTTGCGAATGGACTCTGATTTTGTGATGCGAGCTCTGAACTTACATAGATTACATATAGAATAGGTTGTGAAGCAAAGTCCCCATTGGCAGTGGGTCGCAGAATGGTCTGCCTAATGATTATAAATTAGGCAGGTTGCAATTTGTTGCCCCCTGTGATTGGCAGGCAGGGGACAGATTTCAGCAACCTGTGTTCCTTAAAGGAATCATTTTTGCTTTAAAAACATAAAGGTTTTTCATTTGGAAAAGGATTAGTGAGAGCAGGTATTGTTCTTGTGAACCATTGCCTCCTCCCTCTCCCCCCTGCCCCCAAGGTTGCCAACACAATTCACAATTCAACACAAAAGGTGGAGAAGTGGCACAGTGAATCATTCCTTAGCACCTCCTTTGAGGTGTCAGTAACCGTTCAATGGATTGAGAGTGGAAACACAGTCACAAAACATTGATAAACTGCATACAGAATAACAGTGTGGAAGGGATGCTCTTTAATGAGATTTGTATGGTAGTAAAACACATTTTACTAGTTGAAAATCTTTTCTGACTTGTTGAATGGATTTTGTACATTAGAAAAAAGAAATTGTGCGCTCAGGGTTTGCAGTCACAAACTCATTTTGTACATCTGACCTTTAGCCCTTAACTTGTAATGGGTCCTAAGCCACAAATTTCAGGGAAGCTATAACAACTCTTTAATTTAGGCTACAATGAATTTCCATTATTCAAGAGTCATCTTGTGTAATTCCCAGTTGTAGGCTTTCTTGTACTTCATGTAATTGTATTTTTGAAGTTACATTTCTTCTCCTAAGTTTCTCCAGTGGGAAACCGATTGAGTAGAATATGTCTCATACAAGCTGTGAAACCGATGTGTGCCACAGCCTGGAGACATTTTCTTCTTGTACAAGTCTCCTCCTGCTGGGATCTTGCATGACTTTTTCACGCGAAGTATGTCAGCATGTTCAATTTTCAAGCCAGACAGCAGCCAAGTGCATTTAACCAGTTATGCCTCATTTTGCATAATTATTTTACAACTACACGTACTATGTAAGGGAAAACCGTACAGATTTCACCCACCCCTAAGAATGCCAGAGTGACAGTCGCACTTGAGTCCAGCATTCAGCATCATAAAATTCTTTAATAATACAACAGCCCTCAAATCCAATTCACAAATAGTATGTGCGCTTACACAAAAGTGGTAATACTTTATTGAGTGTGCAGAATTTAAAACATGACCCATTACTGACCAAGAGATCTTCATTTTTGTGGAGGTTATTTGCTTAATTTGCATTAATTGCAGATTGATGTTCGCTAGAAAAAATACGAAACTATCTTAATGTGCTCTCTGTGGTTTTCATCATTTCCATCATACCGGTTTCACTTCCCTTTTCTCATAATATTTTCTTGCCCATCAAAACATCAATTGCCAGTGTTCTGAAATTCATGCAGATTCCCAGCAGCAAAATGCTGCATATGCAGAGACGGTCTCATCGAGAGATTGAAAGGGCAAGACAGAGCACCAGAGCTTCCAGTTGCTTTATCTTCCTTTCATGTTGCTTCTCATTTTTAGGTCAATGATTCCTCCATCCTGTCCCCCAGGAAAAACAGCCATAAACTGCCAGGTGTGATTTTTATCTCAAAAGCAGATTCTTTATCCCAGGGCACATGTTGAGAAAAGTAGATCAACGCTCATCAAAGTCTGCTCTACTGACAGCCATAGAGAGAGGGATTGAAATTCATAAAATAATGATCCTGTTCATAATGACAAAGACGAAAGACTCAAAATAGAAACAGATACAGGTTCTGTGTGTAAGGTAAAGAAAAGACTACTGGTTCACGACTGTAGAAATCCGCAGGGTTCATAGAGTTTGCTTTTATATTTTTTTTAACTAATATGAAAATACCTTTGTTTGGCTTATCATTAAATCACATTGAAGTACAATTCTTTCCAAACAAATTATAGTAGCATCTTATCTTATCTTGTCTTATCTTACCGTATCTTACCTTACTTACCTCACTGACATATGAATATTTACCAGTGGTATGGTATTGCAGTGCTTTCTGTAGTCGAAAGGTGAAGCTACAAATAGTTGTAATATTTCCATCCAAGTCTAGAGTCTGATTCAGCTTGTCAAGGTATGTTATCAGTACTATGAAGCAGTATTACTCTCTTTTAGGTGAATGGTAACCTTCAGTAAGTTGTGGGTTAAAGCTCTTTGGATTGGATGGTGAGCCCTCGTGCCTGTAATGAATCATATATGCATTTTCTGGACTGGTAGTCATGTATATTGCCCAGATGATATGTATGCCTTTGGTGGTAGTCAGTGGGTAGCTCTAAGGTAACTGGAGATAGCCAGTGCAGTCATAGCCATTTAATAAAATATTTGGGATGTGTTTCATGCATGTTAGTAGTTCTATCTTATTGTTTTTCATTGTAGGTTTGTGTGTTGTGTGCCACGGTAGACAATGTTTTCTAGACAATGTTTTCTAGAGCATAGCAATACCCAGCTGTATGTCATACCTGTGCACAGTTGGCTCTGTGTGCAATGTTATGTCTAATTTACATAGTTTGCTGTTTTATGCACTTGAGGTTTAATTGGAGATTCAAACTATCATGAACAGGGGGATACCCAAGTAAATTTCAGGACTGTGCTATAATAAAAGAATGTGCAATGTTTTCTGTGAATTTCACTTTTGGATGTTATGTACGTTGAATCTAATTACAGGGGCGTGACTTTGCTAGTATGTTGATTTCCAGATATAGTATGTTTTTGCTGACTGTGTTGACTGTGTATTCAGTGTTTTCTCTACCATGCATCGTTGAGAGTTTATGCAGATGATGCAGACACGTTATTTTACATGACAGTTTCATCTTATTAAATCTAGTAGTTATTTAACTACATTATACACCATTTCACATGAGAGAAGTGCAGATGAGCAAAGCTTGGTTGTTAAAGTTTGATGACACTGAATATCTACTTTTATGATGGAAATGAAACAACAGGATTGAGAAATACGGAATGTGATGCTACATGGCTACAACTATATCTGACCTGGACTATGGGGAATTGTACAGCTTGTTTTCTTGTAGTTCTAGAGTCTCAGAAACACAAAGAGATGAGGCCCATTGATTCTCTGTGACCATTTTTCATTGTGTGAAGTTCCTTTTTTAAACTTTCTTTATTGAACTTTGCTTATTAATTAGTCCACATCCACATACATGCCATCAGGATCCATTACATTTTACTGCATTATACTGCCGCACAATATGATGTCTCAATTCACATGGCTTCATTATGAGATAAAGTTTATCACTTGCATTACAAATGTGGGCTGGTATGTCATACCGTTATCTTCTATGTGTAGTATTATTGCCTGTACATACCGGGCACGTTGGCATGCAGCTAAAGGGAGACAACGTTTACTAACACCATTTTAACTTCTCCAGTTTTGATCTACAATATAGCGCAAGAGCTACATAGAACCATAGATATCATGTCTTGTCTAGTGTGGGCGCCCCCTTATAGTCAGCAGTATATCACGGGGGATTGAGGTTTTCCTTAGTCTCAGGTTAGGCTGCCAGTCCAGGTGACTCAAGAGTTTATCCTTGTTGTCCCATCCCTCTTTCATCTCACCTACTTGTACCCTACTCAAAGCCTGTCACTATTTCCAACCAGCTGTCAGCCAAAGGCTTCCCGAGCAGCCCTTGCCATTCCTCATCCCTAAGAGCCTCACCTTCTGCCTGTGCCCATCTGATAACATCTTCCTTCAACCTACTATGAGGTGGGCCGGTCGGGGACTTCAAGTGTTTTGCTATAGCTCTGTATGCCACCCCCAAAGCCCGGTTCAGGAACCTAGTTACCACTAATTTTCTTGCTCATTCACCATACAGGTCTAGGAGGCAGATTACTGCCTTAAAAAACTGAGTCCTTCCTAGAGCATGGTCCAATAACTCAGTAACATGCATCTAGAACCTCTCTATGATTGGGCATTCCCACACCATGGGCATGAAGCCAGTGTCCATTTGTGTACAGTGGGGGCATTTCAGGTCAGTGGTAAATAGCATCACATTTAATCTATGAAGCGTTACATTAGTCCAGTGCAGGCAACTGAATTGTGTGGATTTGAACCAAGTGTTGCAGGGGTACTTGTATGTGTGCTCTAGTGTCCACTCCCATTCTTTCCCCACAAATCGGCGTCCAATATGTCTCCCAAATTTGACCACAGTTTGTAATAGGTTATGAGTAGGCAGTTCCCAATCTGCTGCCCCATACTGGCCGTGAGTTTTCAGGCTGTCCGATATCCACCCTTGACGCTGGCAACACCACCAGCAGGGTCCCAGTAGCGTAAAACAGGGATGGTCCCACCAGGTCAGTCGCCCCCTTCAAACAGCGAAGGGCAATATGTAGAAGCCTAGGTTTATGGACTGGTGCTAAGGCCACACCCAGCGTCATCGCAAGTCCCCTCTCTGCTCACCACTCTGAAGTTTCCCAACTCAGGCAGGCCTAGCCCTGCTGCCAGTGATCCATTCAATGCAGTTGAGGGGCATAGTAATAGAGCTCAAAGGCTGGCAGTCACATTCCCCCCTTTATTGGTTGGCCTCTGGAGTGTGCACAATAACACTAGGTTATAGTGCCAATCTGATATTAACTCCAAGAGCATGCTACTGAGGTTTTGCAACCAATTTTTTAGGATTCAGACAGGTAAGTTCACAAAAAAGTAGAGGACCTGTGGCAACATAATTATTTTTGTTAGGGCCATCCTTGCCATGATCCAGAGCCAGAAAGTTATGCTATCTCTCAGGCAATGAAGTGCACCACCCTGGTTTCTCTCCAGCATGGCCTGAGCTGCATGGTATACCCTGATCCCCAGATATTCAAAAGAAGGTGGTGTCTATTGGATTCCCAACTGTTTCACCACATCAGGGGGGTCTGCGAGGTCCGGTACAAGCCTCAACCAGACAGTGCTATTTGGTCTTTGGAAAAAGTCTTTATTTAACCTGTAATATTCTAAGGAGGGACAATAAAATAGGTTTTAAAATTATTTTTAGAGTGGGGAGTTGGAATGGGCACATTTCTGGCTTAGAGGAGGGCTCTGCATCCAGTCCTCATAGTCCTGCCAGCCTAAAGGCAGAACCACTGTTGAGGTTGGAACAGTGGAGATGTTGGTAGAGAGCTGGTTGGCTGATGGATTCACATTTCGTAGGTGCTGAAGGATGCGGTGGTCAGTGAGTACACTATAACGGAGGAGGTGCAGTCGGTATCTCTGGAAAAGAGGGCAGGGATGCTTCACATACTGATCTTGTACATGGTGAAAAATAAATGATGGTGTCATTGGACTTCATTAAAACTAAACTAGACAATGTTGAAGAACTGTGGTAGTGATAGAAACCAGGCTAGGAAACAATATTCTGAGATTCTGAAACTGATTTGCTGATGAAAAGTCCAATGAAATGGGGTCAGTGCTACAGGAGCTAGCAGACTTCCTGCATCAGGTGACAAAGGATATGATGTTGCTGGAATCTAAGCTAGAAGTGACCATCAAAGTAAGGATGGTAGGGCACGCATATGTTTTTAGATTCCATCCTAGGGCTGGGGATATTGACGTGCCGATTTACTAGGTATTTTTTAGGGACCATTAGATACTTACAGATGACCCAGGACCCCATGTAGTGAAAACTCCTCATGAGTGATAAAAAATACCACAACAGGGTGCACCATCAAAATGGTACACCAGAATCCTTACTGCCATGAATGGATATCAAAATGGTGGTGTTCTTCAAAAAATAGCTGGCATATGAATGTCGCAGCATTATCCACTTCACTGATGTAGGGATGAAAACTCAATTGAAGTGACAACAGCTTTCCTTTGTTAGGGCAAATATATTGTAAATTGGTGCGGCAGTGGTACTACAATGCCCAAGAAAACTAAATGTGACTCAACAAAAAAAATCCTCCCTTTTTACTTCAGACCAGGCAGCACATTCCTTTTTAGAGAGCATCAAGGTAGACCTTTCTCAGGACTGAATATGACTCTTGAGAACCACTGCATGATCTTGTTTGTGACTGGCATATCGCCTGATTGCAGTGATTGTCACAAAAGTTATGACATGGAGTACAGGAGGACTCAAATTGTTTTTCTGTGCTTTTTCGTGCCGAGAGGTTAGATGGTTAATGGAGTTTCATGTTCTCCAGTCCACCTTCCTACCCCTCTAGCTTTTCTTTCTTTCACTCCTCTCTATCTTCTCCCTTTCTATTCTTCCATCTCCTCCCTGGATGTCTCTGCTCCCTTTTCCAAAAACGGCACGATTTCAGTACTGATTGTTTGAGAGGTATGCTAAGAATTTTTTTTTCGTACCTCAAAACAGGAGTGTGTCTTTTTCTTTTCTTGATTACCAGCCCGGTTGGGTTTGATTGTGGGTACAATGCATGTGTATTCAAATAAAAACAGATTAACATAAAATTATTTTTAATTTTCTATGAGGCTTTTAATATTTGTGTTTTCTTTAAGATATATATGATGGAAAAGAAAGTGGTGCCTTCAAATAACAGAGTTTTGTTTTCTTTGTTAAAGGAGTGTTTCTGTATCCAGCACTTCATCTATTTAATAGTCATCAATTTTAACTGGGGAGAATCAAAATATCCCTTAAGATAAGTTTATTCTGCCATTTCTGATTGTTCCCTGCTTATTGAAATATATGTTTAAACATCTATTATCATAATTTTACAAGAAAATCTCAATGCTGTTTCCTATAATTGGGATTATTTTGAATACAATTGTTGGTGAGGATGAAAGTGGCAAGCCAAGCAGAGTATGAAGCATGTGCATGCCACAATAATAATATGAGTGGTGGCTTTAGAGACCTATCTGCTGTCTTCGGAGTAGTTCTACCTCAAATGAAATGAATACGGTGGCTTGGCGCCAGCCGAAGATGGCCGTTGCCTGAGAAGGCTCAGTGACGGCGCAGGAGAAGTGCGGGCTCTTCGGTGGACCTATTCTTTTTTGCTGATCCTTGTTGTGAACCGAAGCTAGCATACGAGGCTTTCGCCATCATTTGCGACCTGTTTGCAACCTCATTGAGCATTTTACAGTAATAAATGCATTCAACGAGTCTTTTCTTCATCCCGCTGCCGCCATTTTGAGATGCATGACGCCCATTTTCCTCAGCGCTTTTCAGCGAGGAATGCTTTTCAGAGACATTTGTTTTGGCATTTAACCCTGCGTTATTCCTCCTCTAACATACGATTTTTTAACACTTGGGTTATTTTTAATACCTGCACTTGACATGATTTGAGAAATATGCTTTTTGTAACCTGTCTGTTACTACTACTACCTTATGACAGGAATGTGATATTTGCTGGAGCTTCTCTACACAAGGCTGCCTCCTCTTGATATTTTTTCATACTTACCTAGTGAGTTACTTGTTATTCTCAACCCCCTGTTTCTCCCCAAATTTACGAACATTGTAATTTCTTTGAAAATATTACCTGAGGCAGACAGTAGTATTACATCACTAATTGAAACTGTATGGGGAGAATGAAATCTCGACAGAATGTAGCTGGTCTTCCTATCCTTTTTCCTCTTTGGCGGACCATAATCCCTACTCTATTCTCTCAACAAATATATACAAAATTGAAAATCCTACATCGTCGCCTCATATGGATGCTCTGGCATTATCTGCTAATTCTTCACTTTCCTCAACTACTCTTGCTCCAAAATTACCTATCACTACTAGTAAGCGAGTTAAGACAAACCCTCCGTCACCTACTGCATCTCTTACACCAGACACTATGGAGGTGTTGCTTGAAGAAATATGAGCTCTTCGTCCATATATGGAAGAGACAGACATCTTCAATCCTTGGATGATAAATGGTCTACTATGGACAGAAGAATTGTGCTAATGGAACGACAAATAGATTCTGTCCAACATGTAGTCCACCAAATGCCTGCTGTACAATCTGATGTTCTCTCTCTCCAGAATCAGGTGGAAAATTTGGAAAATCACAGCCGTCGCAAAAATCTGCGCATTTATGGCCTGACAGAAGAGAAGTGGAGAAGTGTGGCTCAATGATTAGAGCGGCAGACCCTGATGCAGAGGTCTAGCCCGGGACCAGGGTTCAATTCCCCGCCTCGGCGGGTCTTGGGCTCAAAAATTCCACGGACCTGATAATTCTTGCCTCGGTGCCTATTCCAATCATGGAGTCCCACTCTGCAACTCTGGGCAATAGCTTGCTTAATCTCCACAACGGCCCCCACAACGCTAAGGATGCCTGGCCTCCACCTTGGGGGTGCCCAGGAGTGGACGCCTCACAGGGAAAGCCAGGATGGGTTCCACAGCGGTATTCGTACAAGCGCCTTGAGACCCTTGCAGATGAGTAGTGCGCTATACAAGTATCAAATTTACATTTACATTTACAGAAGGTTTGGAAAGTTCAGATCCCATCTCCTTCTTTAAAACATTTCTTCCACAACTCCTTGGTCTCCCTTTGTCTCCTGCTTTGAATATTCAGCGAGCTCACCATTTGGGTCGGAATCCAACTGCAGTATCCTCTTCATCCAAACCTAGAGGAGTCATCATCTATTTTTTTGAATATACTGACTTATTAAAGATCTTACAAACTGCTAAATCCAAAGATCATATCACTTGGCAGAACTCCACCCTCTACTTTGCTCAAGATTATGCCAAGACAACAGCAGAACGTCGGAAACAATATCTTGCTATGCAACCAGCTCTCCATACTATCAATGCTCGTTGCAGACTTTTCCACCCCTGCCTCTTCAAAATTACATACCGAAATAAACGACGACTTACCAGGATCCTGCTCTGCTCCGGAGAAATTTGGACCAATGCCGTGACAATGATATGGACACATCTAATTTTGTCCCTCTCTGATTGTTGTCCTCTCATGTCTCTTTAAGCTTTTTATATCTAAACATGTGTTGATGTTTCATTTCCCAATGTATTTCATGTTGTGTTAATGTATCACATTTCGTGTTTCTCTTTCTCATTTGTTCATCTTCTCTATCTTTTTTATCCGTTAGGTGCAGTAATCCTGCATATGTGATCTACGTCCTCCCTGGTCTGTTCTGGATGATGTCTTCCTTCCCTGTTCCGCCCGAGTCGCCCGGTCAGCTGTGCCATTTTCCCTATGTGGCTTCACCACCCTCATCTTTTTATGTTATTTGAAGTAAGTCAGTATGTTTTTGAATCTTCTGCCTCTCTTTTTTTCTTCAAAGTGTTTATCTTTATTTCTTTACTATATTCTCTTCATCCTTCTTTTCAGACTTCTGAATCTCCTTGTTTCTCAATGATGTCTATTTTTTCGCTTTCCTCATTCTTTCCTTTCTTTATTTCTCTCCTTTCTTTTCTCTTCTCTTTTTTCTTTCTTCCTTTTTCTGTCATTCTTCTTTTTTCTTTATTTCCATATTCCTTTTCATAACTACATTACTTCTTCTTTTATTGAGCAATTCAATACTATCTGAAATAAATGCATATTTTCTATGTTATTCATTGATATTTTTCACTGTTCTTCAAATTTTAATTCTTATATTGATTTTTATGCAACGTTTATATTGTTCCATTTCTTGTGAATGGCTTTAAAAGTTGTTTTATGGAACGTTAAAGGTTTAGGTTCCCCGATCAAACGTCAGAGGGTTCTTTCCCGTTTATCTAGTTTAAATTGTGATATAGCTTTATTACAAGAGACTCATGTTGTAGAGAAAGAAATTCCTAAACTTAAAAGTTTATGGGTAGGTAGCATTTTTGCATCCCCAGGCACAGGTCATCGTAATGGCGTTATCATTTTGTGTCATAAACGTCATGACTTGCAGATTATTACTCAAGAATCAGATTCCTCGGGTAGATGGGTTTCTGTCTTCCTTTTACTAGATAACATTCCCATGACTTTTTTTAATCTTTATGCTCCTACTGCTCCACTTTTTGGCCCACTATTTTATCCAAATTAATGTCCTTTCAAGATGATTATTTATTGGTTGGAGGTGACTGCAATATGGTTATGGATCTAATTATTGATCGCAAATCCAAACCTAAATTCATCCCGTCCACTATGTTCTCCCAGTTTACCTCTACTATTCAACAACAGTCATTAGTAGGCTCATGGTGCTTATGTAATCCTACTCTTTTCGAATATACTTTCTTTTCCTCAGCAGACTTTTCACATTCTCGCATTGACTACCTTTTTACACCACAATCACTCACTTAACATATCCTACAATCTGATATTGGTTCTATCTTAATTTCTGATCACGCACCAGTTATCTTAAGTCTAGATATCTCTTCTCCTACACAAGGCACCAGAAGGTGGAGATTTAATAACTCTCTTCTTCTAGACCCTAATTTCACCCAACAATTTGAATCGTTTAGTACTACTTTCTTTGCTGAAAATGAGTCCCCTTCTATGTCTCCTCAAATCGTTTGGGATTCCTTTAAAGCAACCACCAGAGATGTTATTATTTCTTTTATATCCCGTCGCATGAAAGCTTCCATTTCTAAATTACAGCATCTTCTGATACAAATTAAACATTTAGAATCTTCTTTCACTGTCGCTAGCTCTAAATTTTGCTTGGATGAACTTGTTCGCGCAAATTTTCAATTAAAAAAACTTTCCACAGAAAATGCCAACTCATTTCACCTCAAATCGTCAGCCAAATACTATGGAGGCCAGAATAAAGCAGGAAAGCTTCTAGCCAATTATTTAAAAATTAAGAAAGAAAATACCAAGATCAGCTCTATTCTTGACTCCAATAATCGTATGCTTTATAAAAAATGAAGACATTTTGTCGGAATTCACAAATTTCTTTCAGTCTCTCTACACCCTTGACATTTCTGTTTCTTCAGATACAATCACTCAAAATCTTTTTTCTATTACCCCACCTTCTTCTCCAGATCTGGATTTCTCAGCGTTAAATGACGACATTACAGAAACTGACATCATTAACGCTATTCGTACTATTAAACGGGGTAAAGCCCCAGGCCTTGGTGGTTTCACCATCAAATTTTATTCTCATTTTTCTCGCCTCCTTCTCCCTCAACTGTTTAATCTAATTCACTACTTTATGTCTTCTAAAAAATCTGGAGGATCTTTTCAAGAAGCTCTAAAATGTTTAATACCTAGGGACAGTAAAGATCATAAGTTGTGTAAAAATTATCGCCCTATTTCTCTAATTAATCTTGATTATAAAATTTTTGTTTTTGCTAAAATCCTTGCGTTTTGTGTAAAGTAATTTCTCTCCTTGTTAATTGGTCGCAAACAATGTGGCTTTATCAAAGGCAGGCACCTTTCTGACAATACCAGACTCTTTTTCAATGTCTTCACTAAAGCTAGAGCATATAAAGATTCATTAGCAGCCTTTTCTCTAGATGCTGAGAAAACCTTTGATAGAGTGGTATGGCCTTTTATTTTCTCGACTCTATCCTGGTTTGGTTGTGGTTCTACTTTTATAAATTATGTTTCCTTACTTCACTCCTCCCCAGTCTCTTCTGTTCTCACAAATGATCTTTTTTCACTGAATTTTCAACTACATCGTGTTGTACGACAAGGTTGTCCCCTTTCTCCACTTCTATTCATTCTTGTCTTCGAACCTTTCTTAATGAAGATTCGCTTAAATTCCCAAATCACAGGTTTTAAATATGGCTGTGATCAATTGAAATTATCCATTTATGCAGATGATATTTGCTTTTTTTTCCCATCCGCAATCATCTCTCCCGGCTTTTTTATCAGAAATACAATCTTTTGCCTCTGTATCTGGTTTCAAGTTAAATATTGACAAATGTGAAATTCTTCCATTAAATAAATTGTGTTATTGTGCAGACTATACAGCACCCAGTTTCAAATGGAACTCTGACAAAATTAAATATCTGTGTTTGTGGTTTAAACCCTATAATAAAGATTCTATTTTAACTAATTTAAAAGAACTCCAGTCCTTTTTGAAGTTTGCTACATTAAAATGGAATCCTTTGTTTTTATCATGGTGGGGTCGCCTTGACACAATCAAAATGATGTTAGTCTCTGTTATTCTTTTTTATCTTTCCAATATTACTATAACTATGTCCAAATCCCATTTTAAAACTATGTATTTTATATTATCTAAACTTCTATGGAATAACAAAACCCCCCGCATCTCTTTACATAAACTTAAACGCCCTAAATTTTTAGGAGGGGTTAACTTCCCAGACTTCCGGATCTATCATAATGCATTTTCTCCTAAACAGGCCTCTTTATTCTTATTAGAAGACGATGATTCTCTCTCCCTACCATTTTGGGTTGACGTTGAAAAGTCTTTCTTTCAGCCCTTTTCATTTCAAGAACCCATATCATTTTCTCAACGACCCTCTTCTTTTTTTCTCCCTATACTCAATAATACTTCTTAAACCTTTATTTTCCAATCATCTTTCTTCTTCAGACACATTTCTTCAATCTTCCATTTGGTGTAGTAAGGATATTAGATTAAATAACAAAGTGTTATTTTGGAAAGATTGGCATCTTAGGGGTTTTCATTGGGTTCACCAGCTCCGTCATGAGGACACTTGGTTGTCCTCCTCTTCTGCTCAATCACGCTTTTCCTTTCCTTCATCATACCTTTCCAAATATACCGCCCTACTTTCCCAAATCCAAACATCCTAGCACATCATCACATCCACATCCACAGCCCACCCCTCCTCTTCACCCCACATGCTTTATCCATCCTATCCCCCTCCCCATCAGCATCACAACTCTACCAATCTCTATCACCTTTATCACCCATAGGGATACAACTGAGGTGGAAATGCTCTGAGAGACTGATCTTCAATCCTCCTTTTCTACGTCTACGTGGAATAAGATTTGGATTAGAATTAGAAAATCTTCCTCTGCTGCTGACACCACCCAAACTCTCTTCTTCATCTATAATAGACTTTTATTCACTCCCATCTCACTACACAAAATGAATCATACTCTTCCCACCTCTTGTTGGTCTTGTAACACAAACCCAACAGACCTAAAACATATGCTTTTCCTATGTCCTCAGGTTCATGGTTTTTGAAAACAAGTCTGGGCATAGATCAATACCATTTTCCATACCCAAATCCCCTTTTCTTTTGTTAACATTTTTTTAGGTAGTCTTTCTGATGATTGAAATTCACAATCTCGTGATTTCCTTATTATTGATCTACTCCTTGCAGATGCCTACCAGCAAATTACCAAATCATGGAAGGATACCTCCAACCTTTCCTATCGTACTTGGTGGTATGGAGTCTGCTATAACCATAGGCTGGACAGAGCATATGTTCACCCCATCTCCCTTGCCATTAAAAGAGACCTCCTATGGTTACCTATTACCAATTTTCTTGATACATTGGCGCATGCCTCCCAAACTCATGACCCTCGGACTGAAGAAGTCCCTAAACCTCCATGAATAATATTTCTAAATGTATAAACACATATATTTCCTGTTGTTTTTTCTTTTTAGCCATTTAGCTCAATTTCCTTATATCTTTTACATTTTATTACTTTAAATCTTACTAGATTTACAGAGTAGTTATGATATATTGGTATCAGATTATCCTTACCCTTTATTCTTTCTTCTTTCTTTTCTCACCTACTTTACGAATTTGCATTCAAATTTTTCTTATGTTAATATTTTTTCATTTTATTGTACTGCATTTTATCTTGCTTCAATAAACTTTCTATGAAAATAAAAAAAATGAAAAAAACACATGCCTCTTGGCAGCATCAAGGGTAGCAAAATTGGAAAGCCGTAATAGCCTGAGGATCACGGATGGCAGACCTCCACAACTGCCTGGTGGAAGCATGGCCTGTTTCAAGCAGGAAGCAGAGCAGAGACAAGGCACTGCAGTTCCACTCATTGCCACCACTCAGTAAGAATCATATGCTCTAGGTGTGGAAGAAGTCAATAATGTGAAAGCTCAATCTACAGTTGCTTACCTCTTTTGCATATTTTTGCTGTAATGTTGAAACCTCAGCATGTATAAACACAAGTGATTCATATAAACAATGGTCTTTTGAGCAAAACAAATAAAAAGAGTTAAAAAAAAAAAAAGTTGAAAGTTTACTGATCTGCCAAGGTAAATGTATATTCGGCCTGATCTGTATGTTGTGCTACTCCTGTGCATACTAAATTATAGTTTACTTTTACCCCTGCTTTCACAAGTATCTGCCCTTTGTTTCTTTCCTGTTTCTTCCCCTAAACCCCATGGCCTGTGATCCAACAAAAGGGAGTACTGGGAAAGCAGGGCCCAATTATGACGTGAGTCAGAAGCAAACAGGGGAGGTAGTATACAAGGGTCTGCTGTGGTGTATTAAAAGGAAAGGTTTTACTGCACCCTCTATACTTTGCAAATGATTTCCAAAATGGAAAAAGTGAAAGTGTGCTGTAGGGTCACCACAGCTCCATATAATTATTATATATATTTTCTAGTGAAGCTAGCAAAAACAATGAAACTGAGTATGCTCATGTTCAGCCTCAATATTTACCTATATCGTCTGGGTAAGCTGTGAAATGTGGATAATTCTAACACTAACCAAATAAGTCATAAACAATTGGATAAGACTACAACCTTGTCATTGTTTCCTAATTTCTTTGTGGAACATTTTGGCAACTCAACCGAGAGATCTGGAGTCACCACTGCTCTCTAACTTACTGATCCTGTATCATAACTGTATCATTCATAAATTACCTTGTAATGGCCCTTAATCATTATTTATTTTGACATTTGTAAAGCGCGAAACGAAGGCCCGTGGGCATCTCGGCGCTAAGTAACTGCAATGTTTAGCCAGAAGGGAACTGGGAGATCAGTGATTAAAAAGCCAGGTTTTGAGGTTGTTTCGGAAGGACCAGAGGGACGTGCTGGTCTTGATGAAGTGAGGCAGTGTGTTCCACAATTTTGGAGCAGCCACCAGAAATCTTCTGTCACCCCAGTTGACAGATTTAGTTCGGGGGATCACCAGATCCAGGGAGCTGGAAGAGCGCAGTGCTCTGGATGGACAGTAGGGGGTAAGGTTCTGAGTGAAGAACGCTGGGACAGCGTTGTGTAAAGCCTTGTATACCAGGCACAAGGTTTTGAACATGATCCTCTTCCTCACCGGAAGCCAATGAAGTTGTTTCATGGTGGGTAGAACCGGATGGAATTTGGGGATTCGCCCTAGGAGCCTGGCGGCCGCGTTCTGTATGGACTGCATTTTTGTTAACACTCTCTCCTGGGCCCCTAGAAACAAAGCGTTACAATAGTCTAGGGTGGAGAGCACCAGGGAGCTTACCAGCGTTTTCGCCATGTTTTCAGGTAAGAAGGGCAGAATTTTTTTGATGAGCCTAAGTTTATGAAAGGCTGAAGAGGATATCTGATTGGCGTGTGGTAGGAAGTTCAGACGGTTGTCAAACATAACTCCCAGGTTCCTCACTTTATCAACCGGGACTGGGGGCTGGCCCATAGATGACGGCCACCAACGGGAGGACCACTCCGGAGAGAGATTGCCGAAGATTACAACCTCTGATTTGTCGGAGTTTAGCTTCAGACAATTGTGTGACATCCAGTTCCCGATGGCCGACATGCCCTGGTTGAACATGTTGGCTTTCTGAAGGCCGTCATTTTTGACGGCTAGGACCAGTTGAGTGTCATCAGCGTATGAAGTAAGGCTCATCCCATGTGCCCTGATGACATTGGCAAGGTACGACACATAGATGTTAAATAGTGTCGGACTAAGGGATGAGCCTTGGGGAACTCCACACGGTAGTGACAGGGGGGAGGATTCAAAAGGTCCCACGGTGACGACCTGGGTCCTGTTGGCCAGGAAGGAGGCAAGAAGATTTTTGGCGTTACCTTGGATGCCTATGCTCTCGACACGGTCGACCAAGGTGGTATGGTCGACCGTGTCAAAGGCCGCCGACAGGTCTAGTAATATCAGGACGGCGGTACCTCCCGCATCCCGGATAAATCTGATGTCGTCCGCCGCTTTGACCAAGGCCGTCTCGGTTCTGTGGAAGCGACGGAAGCCAAACTGTGATTCATCTAGGCATTTGTTATCCTCGATGAAGGAGGAGAGTTGGGCATTCATAATTTTTTCCACAATTTTTGCTAATAGTGGGAGACTGGCGATGGGGCGGTAGCTTTTGGGTTCATCTTTATTAAGGGTAGATTTTTTGAGCAACGGTTTTATTAGGGTTTTCTTTAGTGTCTCGGGATAGATGCCGGTGCTAAACATGGAGTTGCAGATATTGGTTATGGAGGGTAGGACTGCATCCATGATAGGTCTCAAGACCTTCAAGGGACAAGGGTCGAGGGCCGATCCCGATTTGATGGTGGATATCGTTTTTAGCACCTGCGGGCACGTGACCTCACTGAACTGCGAGAGAATAGGTCCTTCAGGTTGAATAGATGGGCTGTGGAAGAGAGTGACGTTATTGGCGAAGACCCTGTAAATGTCATCCACTTTGCTGAAGAAGAACTTAGATAAAGCGTCGCAAAGGGTTTGGGACGGGGGAGGTGTGAGATCCACGGAGAAACCCGCCAATTGTTTGGTGGTCTCGTATAGACATTTATTGGAGTTTTGTGCTGTTTCAATTTTATTGCAATAATACTTTTTTTTTGCGTCCAAGATAAGATGTTTGTATTTTGCTACTGACTCTTTATATAAGAGTTTGGCTTCGGGTGTGTAGTCCTTCCGCCAGTGTCTCTCTCTATTTCTGCACTGTTGTTTTTGGGTACGCAGTTCCTCTGAGTACCACGGGGCCGAGGGGGTAGATCTATTGCGTGACCGTTGTTTAAGTGGGACCAGATCTTTTGCTGCTGAGCTCACCCAGTTGTAAAATTGGGACGTAGCGTTATTGGGGTCCGGAGATAACGTAGGGAGGGTATCATTAAGCAAGGTTTCCAGCCTGCGTACATCTAAGTCATCCCATGCCAGGTAGGGGAGACAGGAATTAGGGTGGGGCTTGTCGACCAGGGGGTCGCCCACTGGAAGTGAAGCCAGGATGAGATGGTGATCCGACCAAATTAGAGGGAGTATTTCTGTAAGTTTGAGGCCCGAGGCATTAGAAAAAATGCCGTCTAGTGTGTGCCCTCCTTCATGCGTAGGGGAATGAACCAAAGGGGATAGACCAAAAGTGGACATGTCAGCTAAAAACGTGGCTGTGTCAGGATTGTTGGGCACATCAAAATGGAAATTAAAATCACCTAGAATGGTGAAGGAGTTCTCCAGTGCGGATGTTTCCAGGAAGGATCTATGAGCCCCCAGGAAGTCACACCTGGGTCCCGGTGGTCGATAAAGGAGGATCCCTTTGAAGGTATAGGAAGGGGTCAGTTTTATTGCGAATTCTAAGGCTTCGCAAGAAGTCTGAGGAATTAGCGTGTGCCTTACAATGTAGGTGTCTCGGGCAATGATAGCAATGCCGCCACCTTTTTTCTCGGTTTGCCTGTCCAGTCTATAAGTTGCAAACCCAGCAGGAACGGCTATGACAAGATCCGGATCAGATGCTTGGCCCATCCAAGTTTCCGTCATGAACAGGATATCTATTTTATGGTCCTGTATCAGTTCATGGATGTCCTGGCTGTGTTTGCCAAGCGAGCGGACGTTTGTGAGCGCAATGGTGTAAGATTTCGTCGGATGGTGCTTACCAATCTGAAAAGATTTACGAATGGACGGTAAAATGGCGTGACAGCCAGGGCAGTATGCTGCACGCTCTGTAGGCAGGGCATTAGGGTGGAATATGCAGCATAAATGACTGGTCGGGGGGCGAAAAGCCTGTAGCTGAGCGGCTGAGTAACAGATACGGGGGGTAGGATGGAACAGACCAAGGGGGGTGGCCCTGGGCCCGGGCCAGGCGCGGACGGGCGCAGACGGGCTTGCCTTTGGCGCGCCTTCGGCGCGCCGCCGGCGCGCCCGCTGCGCCCGCCCGCTGCGCGGACGGGCGGCTCTGTTGTTAATATACATAGCGGGGCGGGCAGGAGGAGGGTGGGAGGGGCGCCGAGCAAACCGGGCAGCCTTCCCAACACAAGATGGCGCCCAAAGTCAAGCTAATAGCTCCCCAGCGCGTGAACAGCGTCGCTGAGGGAAGAAAATGAACCGGAGCCTCGGCGAACTAGTCTCGCCTTAATATAAAACAGAACCTGGTTAAAATAATTACAGAGGTTAAAAACGAATATAGTAATCAGTCGTTTTAAATCATCCAAAATACACAGAGCAAACCTCCGGCTTCCGCCTCAGAGGGAAAACATTGTCAATTACTGGCTGAGCGAGGGCGCGCCTATTAAGTACCTTGGGAGGGCGGGAGGGGCGCCGAGCAAACCGGGCAGCCTTCCCAACACAAGATGGCGCCCAAAGTCAAGCTAATAGCTCCCCAGCGCGTGAACAGCGTCGCTGAGGGAAGAAAATGAACCGGAGCCTCGGCGAATTAGTCTCGCCTTATATAAAACAGAACCTGGTTAAAATAATTACAGAGGTTAAAAACGAATATAGTAATCAGTCGTTTTAAATCATCCAAAATACACAGAGCAAACCTCCGGCTTCCGCCTCAGAGGGAAAACATTGTCAATCATTCAACATATATTTCTTTCAAGAATGGTTGCAATCCAATTTGGAAGATTATGTAAAAGAATTGGGACATTTCACACTTAAGTGCCATAAAGAAACGATCGAATGAGCAGCACTAGAAGTTCTACATCATAGAATATACATAAACATTATCAAAACTATATTGCAAGGAGCTTGAGAAGCACTAAGGAACAAAATCTGGCTCGGTAAAGAGGCAACTAAGGAACGGTTCAGGTCACTGATCTCCAACTATTATAAATGGTTTCTATAAAGCAATGGATACCCAGGCTGATTCTAAATTAATTGCTTGTGTGCGATAAGACATTCTAGCTATACTAGAAAATTCAAGACAAAATCTTTCAAATTTTTTCAGATGGTTTTAATGTATATCCTTTCACTTCTTTGCAAATTAAATATTTTGACATCTAGCTTTTTGAAAGTGAAAGATACGTAAAGTAGGGTCTACACTGGAAGGATTGAGTCATAAAGTTCAAAGCAGGATAGTTCCCCATTTTACCAGCTTTGCATCCTTTAGTGTGCCATTTCCCTCGTCATATTTTAAATCTACAAAATGTCCCCCTTTAAGGAAGCTTTCATTCAAGGATTTAGATGTTATTTGTTGGTTGTTTAAAAATGGTATACACGTTATTCGCTATATGTTGTTTTTTGTGTTGTATATGTGCAAATGAATTTTAAATACATTGAATTGAATTCATTAAAAAGATGACTTCTGCTACAAACAGCTTAAGATGTTCATCTTGTATTTGTCCTCTTTGTAGTTAGTACATATCACAATCGCAGTTTATTTCCTTGCCCTAAAGCTCCATTTGCCCAGAATCCTTGCCAACCTCTGAGGGGCTGGCAATACATGTTAAGTCATAGAACATGGATATGGTTGTTGCCTGCCTCCTGTTATTCATCCATGCCAAAGCTCTTTTAATAGTAGTCAAATGTAATAGTTAGACATTAGTGAACTGCTTATGTGAGAATGCAGTCATCCTGATATTGGTTCAATAACAAAGGGATCAAATAAACACTTCAGTCTAACTCAAAGTTTCAAGCAAAAAAGGAAAGAATTGGGCAGGCCATATGGATGTAAACCTTGAAATAAATTACCCTGCAATTGATACCTCAATGATAGTGTGTTGTGTTTTCACTTTTAAATCTCCCCTATCATATTTGAATGGGATAGCTAACAAGGATTTATTTGAATGTGCAAGATGCATACTTTAGCCATCTTAAATCAAAATTGCTATGTATTAAACATTGCAAGACACTCTACATATTCATTTCTACTTACATGTTCTACAATGATTTGGCTATGGTTGCCTTTAGAGTCTTACAACTGTACTTAAATCATCTGTGGGGCTTGAATGTACGCTGTAAAATGAT
Organism: Triturus cristatus; assembly: GCF_964204655.1. NCBI lineage: Eukaryota > Metazoa > Chordata > Amphibia > Caudata > Salamandridae > Triturus > Triturus cristatus. The sequence goes on along the minus strand of NC_140592.1, from coordinate 896,194,911 downwards.
ATTGTAAATTTGAAAGAGTTTGAAACGGTAATCCACTGACTCTAGCGCTAGGTTACGTTTTTTTGTTTACTTTTTTGACTGTCATTTATTGCCCTCTAACGACTTGTTTGCTTCCTGATCTTTTGTATCTTGGTGATATGGTGTTCAGATAAAATATTGAGTAAATAATATCGACTAACGGGGCGGGCGTGCGAACCGCCTACAAGATGGATGCAGCAGCATAGAGCTCCATCAACCACCGGAGACTTTCTACGGTTATAAGCAACTGTTGCCTGCTGGGACTGCATGTCAGCCGATATTTGAAAGCGCAAATGCGGGGAGAGCAGGTATTTACCTTTTTCGGCTCTCTTTAAGCCATATTAAGGGTTATGCTCTCCCCCATTTCAGTGTCGGCGGTTGCGGTCGCCATTTTCTGCATTTGAAAGTGAGGCAAACCAGCAGTTTTTCCTTCGCCCTGTGCCTTTCACAAATGAACTTGCTGGATTCTTATTCATAAAAACAACAGAGGGAGAACAGAAAAGGTGATGCCGATTGAAAAGAGAAGTTTAATTTTTTACTTGGCCACTATTTATATAGAGCAGTTTAAAAATTGGAACACTAATTTCACAGAACATTTTGGGACAATGGCTCTAAAGTAATTTTTCGGTCACCCCTGACAAGATGCTGTCCTGTGACAAGAAATTCAGAGTTATACAACAGATAATTATTTTTTCATCCTTCTTCTTTCATGAGCTCTGGTAATCTGTTACCCGCTTGTCAAGGGCTAGCTTTGTGCATTCTTCTGAATTTGTGGCTTCTGGTGCTGTGGTTTCACAACATTAAATAACGCACGATCCTGTGGCATGTTTTAAAAAAATGTTTCTCTTTCTTTGATGCTCAGTTACTATGGGGCTCATTACGATGGCGGGACGATCACCGCCGCCGGGCCGGTGGTGGCGATCATTCAGCCATCACAATGAGATTTACCCACTGCCATAGTACGATGGCGGTGGGTATCGCGGCGGACGCAAAGTCCATCTGCCGCTTTTCCGCCGGTGGCCATCCTAACGATTGCCTGGCGGGCGGAGCAGGGCCACTAATATGGTGGCGGTGCCTAGCATGCACCGTCCGCCATATTAGGATGTGGGAGATGAAAGGCCTTTCCATGGCAGCAGAAAGGCTAAGAACAAAAAGGGGAGTTTGGCCCAAAAACCCGTAGCCAGGTGGGGCCAAAATAAGTGGCGCACAACACCCGGCAACCTCTCAATTTAACTGCTTGTCAGTTAAAGCAATGATCACTGAAGTCAATCCAACTCGATCTGGTTTTTATTTAACCTTTTAATATCTCATGGAAAGGCTGGCGGGGATCGGGTCTAGGGGCCCATAGCAGGCCCCCCTTGGGTCTGAGGGAGGTGGGGTACACTTGGGGGGTACCTATGGTACCCCCCTACATTTCACAGCACCAAGTGGCAGGCACCGTGTTGTGCCTGCCATGTGGTGCAGTGAAATGCTAGACATGCGATTTTAACATTACGCACCTGCCACATTGTTAAATTGCAGAATGTGACTGCCATGGTGGCAGTCGCATCCTAATTCGTGGTGTGGGACTGCCGCATATCTGGCGGCCGGTCCAAACACTGCAGGGATGACAGGCGGACTCAGGTCCGCCCGCCATCCTAATGAGCCCCTACGTTCCCTTTGTAGTGACTCTTTGCAAAACTTACCTCATACTTATGGAACCCTCTCCATCCACTGGTCAGAAGGCTAACACCTGCTGCGCAACCATCCCCTCCGTTCGTAAAGACTCGAATACCCCTACAAAACAACAGAAAAAAGATCCTTGCTCCCCTACAAAATCTCCTTTACCTCTGATTTTAGAGGACCTAATGGAATACATTAAACACTTGAAACCTTTTGTTATGGAGATCAATGTCACTCTTCAACACATTGAAGAAAAGTGGTCAACTCCAGAGTCTAGAGTGTCGAATGTGGAGAAGCAGATTATTGAGGTACAAGATGTGGCTACCAAGATCGATGGCATGGCTAAGGAGATTGGGCTTTTGAAACAACAAACAGAAGACTTAGAAAATCGTAATAGGCGCAATAAAGTCTTGGAGTGCATATTCCCAAATTGGTGGGCCTCAAAGAGTGAACACATCTCAATCTACAAAGAGCTCACCGAATTGGCCCAAAACGTGTTGGTGCTATAATTACTGATCGTCCCCGAGGAATAATTGCTCTTTTTCTGAAATACACTGAGCTACAAGTGGTCTTATTGGTGGCCAAATAAAGGAAACAAATGTTGTGGTCCAGTCAAAGGGTATTTATCTCCCAAGATGTGGCACAGGCAACTGTGGCTTGCTGGAAGGAGTTCTTATACTTCCATCCTACGCTGCAAACCATGAATGCAAGATATGGTTTGGTGCATCCATGTTTTTTAAGGTCACCTACGTGGAACAAACTTTCTCATTTGAATCTGACTTGAGAAAATGTGTTCTTAAACACAAAGGCAAAGCCATGGACCTTGGAAAGGCCTGAACATTTTCTTGAAGGGTGTTAATTTATATTATGCTGCTACGTTTGTTCCCTTTATTTGAAATTACTATATTATTTTTTTAAGGAGTTAATATAATGGTATTAAAGATAACACAGGTATTCCTTAACGGTTTTTGTGATATTATTTTCTATCTCTATTTTAATTTGTCTACATATTTATTCTGGTTATTTATTCTACTTTTCTTTGCAGCAATTTGTGGTCTAATTTGCAGTCCTGATGTGTTGTTCCCAATAGCCTCCCTTCCCAGACCTATGTTTTCTATAATATCCCCATGTTTTGGTAAGTGTCTTCTTATAATTGGTCTTTTTCGTATTTTGCAGTCTTATTTGTTTATATATTTGCATTACTATATTGTTGGTTTTATTGAGAATACTAAATGTTGTCTCTCTTTCTATTTTTCTTTTCCTTTTTTTCTCCATTTGTATGATCGTCTCCGTTGTCATTGCAAATCACTATCGATTGATTTTGGGCTTGTTGCTGTCTTCAATTTATGCACTTCTCCCCCCCCCCCATTATACTCTTTCCACATTAAATGTGCTTCATTTTCTTAATGACTGAAGCTCTTTGGCTTTTTGTCATACCCTCTGTCTCTATCTGACTAATTGATCCTTTCTTCTTCCTTTTTCTATTTTTCTATCCTTTTTTGTCTCTCTATCTCTTTTTCCTTGTTTCTCTCTTTCTATGCTCTCACTATGAAACATAGATCTTCATTGAATACAAATGTGAGATTATTGTTTGAGATATTTATGTCTGCATGGTTGGTTTTTGGGTTCCCGTTATATATTTACTGTAATTCAACATGTATGTTAAGAGATTACAATTGTAAATAATATGAAGGTTATTTCCTAGAATGCCAAAGGCTTATGAAATCCTATTAAGAAGCAGCAAGTGGTTACCCATTTATCCTGTCTTAGTTGCAATATTGCTCTATTATATCAAACTCACTTACTCAACAAAGATTTAAATTTGTTGCGTAGAAACTGGGTTGGTCAGGTATTTTGCTCTCTAGCCCGTGATCATTAAAACAGGGTTGTTGTTCTTGTATATAAATCTATTACTTTGGTAGTTGAGAAGGAGGAAAGGGACGCAGAGGGTTGATGGTTACTAGTACATGATCCTATTCAGGATACAAATGTCTATGGTGCTACTGAGATTGATGTGCAATTTTGGGTCCAAATGTCGACTATGTTATGCTCCTGTCCGAATGCAAATCCCATAGTTGGAGAGGAGTTTAATCAGATTGTAGACCCCTTTCTTGATAGAAATTCACAGGTTAAATATGTTTCTAACAAGATGTGGCAAACATTTACAAGGTTTATTCATTCTAGAGAGTTGGCTGATGCTTGCAGACTGTACTCTCCGGATACACTGGAATACACATTCTTTTTACCTACTCATAAATCACAATCCAGAATTGATAACATATTCATTACTCCTCCTTTAGTTTCTACACTTACTCATGCTCAAATTTGATCAATACTAATTTCAGATCATGCTCCAGTTATAATTGATCTTGATTTATTTCCAGAGACTTCTAAACTAAGTCGATGGCAATTTAATAATAGCCTTCTAAAGTACAAAGAATGTGGGCAAAATGTTAAATGTTTTCTTCAAGAATATTTTTTACATGACCTCACACCGGATATTCCATTTCATATAATTTAGGATGCATTTGAGGCATCGGCCTGTGGATATATAATTAATTATGTTACGACCAAAAAGAAGAAAGCCATTAAAGAAACTACTCTGTTACTCCCTTCTATTAAACAATTACAACATTAATATTTCACAACTAAAAAGGACGATGTGTTACTGCGCCTAATGAGTGTTAAGTTAAATTTAATTTTAATACGAGATCAACAGAGGAAGCCACTGGAACACTTTTGAAAATGAGTTCTAAGTTCGATGGAGGGCGTAATAAGGCAAGCAAATTGCTTGCTAATTATCTAAAGCTCAAATCTCAGAAGTCATAAACAGTAAAGAAAACAGAGGAAAGTGGAAGTCCTCATTTCAAAAACACTGAAATCCTAAAATGTCTCTATACACCAGATCACACTCCCACGGATGAGGAATTGGATACCTATTTCCATTCTCTCTCACCTAAACAACAAAAGATACAGAATCTCTCCTTTTGAGAGGAGCCCATTTTAATTTCTGAGCTAAAATCCACTCTTAATTTTCTACCAAAAGAAAAAGCACCTGGTCCAGATGGCTTTTTGGATGAATTCGATTTAGGTTTTTCACATATTATTCTCCCACATTTACTTACTCTATATGAATATTTTCCTTTACAAAATGAAGCTTTCTTGGAGGCTATGATTTGCTTAATTCCCAAAAATGATAAAGATCCTTCCTTGTGTGCCAATTCTAGACCCATTTACCTTATTAATTTAGATTGCAAACTTCGCTAAGATTTTATCTATTAGGATTTCTCCTCTGATTTCTGATATGGTTGGATTTGAACAGACTGGATTTATTAAAGAAAGGAACAGGATTGATTACTCTAGACTGTTAACTGGTAACTGGTAACACTCCTACGGCTGCAGTAACCTCAGATGCTGAAAAGGCATTTGACTGTGTCAGTTGGAAAATTATTATGCAAGCTCTCAAATGGCATGGGTTTAGTCCAACTTACCTCAAACATTGCCATATTACACTCTTCTCCAAGGACTTCTGTTTTCTTAAATGGTATTCAGTCCTCATATTTTCCCCTTTTACGGGGTACCAGACAAGGATGTCCTTTATCTCCATTGCTTTTTTTTTAACTTTAGAAGGTTTTTTGCATATATTATGAAATTCCTCTGAGTTTCATGGAACCGATGAAAGGATACTGAGTTTAAATTAACTGCATACTCTGATGATGTGATCCTTTATGTTCATGATCCAGAATCATCAACACTGGTCTTTGCTAATCTTTTATTATCCTATTCAAAATTATCTGGATATAAACTGAATTTCTCCAAATCCAAGGTACTTCCCCTTAACAAATATTGTTTGAAAGACATGTTTAATGGCACTGGACTTTAATGGTCTACACACTTTATTAAATTTTTGGGAATTAAATATTCTATTTCCTTGGCCAAGACTATTCAGATTAATTTAGAAGATGTTCAAAATAAAATTAGTAAAATGACGGAAAAATGTTCACCTCTATATTTGTCTTGGTGGGGCAGATTAGCCACGATAAAGATGATGTTTCTGCCTGTTATTAATTTTTATTTGTCCATGTTACCTATTAAGCTTCCTCAAAAAATGTTTAAGTTATTGATTTCTGGGTATTTATGGAATGGGAAAAAGCTTGGATTTACATGGCATCTCTTTGTAAACCTAAAGAGTTGGGTGGTGTAGGTTTTCCTAATTTTCAGCAATATCATACTGCCCTTGTTCAAATACAGGTTCTACCTTGCATCAGAGATATAGACTCTTCATTTAACAATATTTGGCATACAATGGTTGTCAACGCAGTAGCGGTCGCGTTTCAGCCGTTTATTTCTTCCGGCTTCCTCAGGACAAGGGTACACAATATCTACAATAATAATCGAGGCTTTAAATATACATACATATATTCTACCTATCTTGTTCTGTCCCTTATTTGCCCACACAGTGCTCAGTAAAAACAATCATCACGTGGTGGTAACCACTCCCAAGGGTTGTGTCAGGGGTGGGGGTATGGTTGTGTGAATCAAGCCTCGATTATTATTGTAGATATTGTGTACCCTTGTCCAGAGGAAGCCGGAAGAAATAGACGGCTGAAACGCGACTGCGTCGACAACCATTTGAGGAGTCCAACTACTGTTGAACTTGTTTTCAAACTATAGACGCACATAAATAAATGAGAGAGAGGTTTGACACCTTGTGTGCGAAGGGGACTACCGCTGAATGTATCACTAGGATTGATGAGTGTACATCAATATACGTAATAGTTAGGGTATTGTATATGTTGTATATATTGTGTATATGTACTTTTGTATGTTAGGTTGTGAAAATGATACATGTTTGATTATTATTTAATTGTTTCTTCTTTATGTGTTTGTTGGTATAATGTATGTATAATCAAGTGATGTGCCAGAGTCCTGCTGAATGATACGTGCATTGAACAAAATCATAAATATTTATAATTTCTAAAAATTGAGAATGTCAGGGTAATTGATGGTACCTTGGACAAGAAAATAAAAGAGTGATTGATCCCTCCATACTCCTTCTTTTCCTGCATCTTTCAGATGTGTTATGCCCAAGTATTGGAGGGTCATTTGGCCGTTACCCCCCTATTTGTATTGTGATCTTTACAAAAATATCGTGAACAAGAATATCTTGGACAAGATTTAAAGGTAATTAACATCGAAGTTAAAAATATTGTTGTTAATAATATCGATTTTGTATTATTTGTGTGTATTTTAGTATATATGTTATTTGTATATGTTTTAAAATGTTTGTTTAAATGTTGTTCGTTTTTCAGTATGGTTCGAAAATTAATAGTAGTTTTTAAATATAATGTATTTTTGCTACTTTTAGTACTGTAGCAGGTTGTGGGGTTTATAGGGGAATAGGAGAAAATCAATTAAAAGTAATTGATAATATTTTAACATTATTATTAATAATTTAATTGATAATTATTTATGATAATTGTACAATGACTATCTTTTTTAGTTACGTTTTAGGTGCGGGTTGTGGGTTTTGTAGTGGTTTAGAGTGGGAAGTAAATTGATTATAGTTAATTAATAAAGTGTTTTGGGGGCGTGATCTCGCAAGCGGCAAGATGGCTGCGACCTAAGAGAGCTCCGCCGGCTGAACTAAAGACATCCGACAGCATCCACCACTAGAGGGGTGCCACAGCTTTATAAATGGCAGCGCCACGCTCCTGAACACCTCCTGAAGGGGCACCACTATTCCCGGCGCTCTGGAGGGCTTGTATAACTCAGATAACAGAGCAGTCTGTCTCTGAAAAAACTCCACCGAGACCGGCCTGCTGTGACGGCCCAGGAGGAGGGCTGCATATCCGGGTGCAGAGGAGGCCTGAGTCGCAACCACCGATAGCGGCTGCCACTGGGCTGCGCTAAATCCATCCCGCCGATGGCCCAGGGCCCCCCCACTGTCCGCTCTGCGGGCACTACTGTCGCCGGGTGGAGCAGGAGAATTAGCTCCTCGCTGACACAGCCCAGCTTAATGCCCGACCCCACAGGCCCTGCATGCTCAGAATGCAGCAGCCTCTACACCAAGGCGCAGCACTCATTAAGTGGAGGGGACGACGTGGAGTGAGGAGAGCCTAGCAACACACAAGTAAGGTGGCGGCACATGGGGAGGCAGAACACCGCTCATCTGCAACTCTCCCTGGCTTTGGGTCTCCCATGCACGGCTCCCCGGTCTGCAGAGGCTCCGGTTTTGAGCTCTGTGACATAGGCTGGTGCCGCCGCACCGCTGGGCCCCGCGGAGAGTTTGCCAGATCGCCAGCTGGGATTCAACAAGGAGTCAGTAGCCCGTCGCTCCAGGACCAACTGCCCTGTGCTTCCCCCCTTCGCACGCCCATCAAAAAACTGCTCTGGCCAACATGTGAGGTCTGATCCCCACCCGATCTCTTCCTCCTATGGCGGTGGACCTGCGTGGGCCTGGCTTGCTGGTGTACCCACCTGCTGGGCCCCCTGGGACACCACCCGGCCTAGATCAGCACACTTCCCTACATAATCAACAGGGCCTGCACAAGCAAACCTTGAACCTCTGGCAGCCCCTGCATTGCAACTTCCAATCTGGCACTCCCCCTGCTGTCTAAGTCATCGGTACGGACCGGTTGAACACCGACAACTGCACGACCCACAAGCTCCACACTCATAGACAGGCGAGGGAGTAGTGGGGGGACCCACTGGGTGCAGTGCTCTGGAGCTTCCCCGGCACCTAGATACACTACCAACCACTACCAGCTACAATCCCTCCGGCTATCTAGCCACTCCTGCACATTCACTATGGGTAAAGCTGATGCCAAGCAACCTAAGCTCACATTTGCAGGCCGGGGGATGGGCAGAGGTGGCGAAATGCCTTCAGACACCGGCAAACAATCCACACAGACAGACCTACCTGAAACGCAAGATGACAGCCTTTGTGCCATAGTGCTTGAAGTCAAATCTTTTTTTTAATTGAGTTTCATCAACATACACAGTTACAATCCATCAGCAATAAATCTGTCAGATTACTTAACCAACGAAGCAACTTGTGACTTTAACATAGATATCAATCAGATACAACATGGTAAAGGTTCCCAGGACATGTTAGGGCATTGCGCTCGATCATGCATTGATTAAATACTCAGTCTGTCGTGCTGTGTGGGGAATTGTTTTGCTCAACTGATCTCAAGTATTGTAGCAAAGGTTCCCAAATGTCATGAGGCTTGGAGGCAGTGGGAATCTCCTCTGCGTAGAGTACCAGACTGTCCTGGCAGGTTACCAGATCTCGGAGCCATTGTGTTGTCAGTGGACCAGTTCTGCTTTCCCACACTATTGATACACATCTGTTAGCCATGAGTAAAGCTATCTTCACCAGCTTTCCTATAGCGCCCTTCACTGAGGGCACAAGACCCAGCAGACACACAAGCGGTAAACATTGCAATTCGATCCCGACCATTTTGGACAGTATGCACATCACGCCCTTCCAGAAAAGCGCCACCTTCCGACACTCCCAAGAAAGATGCCAATAGTCAGCACTCATCGCGCCACATATCTTACACATGTCGGTGTCTCGGAGTCCATATTTGAACAGTTTATGTGGGGTGTAATATGCTTGATGTATGTATTATTTCAAATGGATGATCCGGAGATTGCCATTGCGGTGAGGGTGCCCGTTAGCTGGCAGCAATATTCCCAGTCCTTAACCCCTTCAGTGCCCATGACGAGCTGGACTCGTCATGGGCCGCGGTGGCGCTGTGCCCATGACGAGTCCAGCTCGTCATAGACCCCGCCCGCTAATTCAACGGCCGTCACAGGGCGGGGAAAGGGGCGGGCACTGAAGGGGTTAAGAGTAAGTGGCGGGAACAAACGAGTATTCCATTTCTCTAAGCTATGATTATATGGCATCTGTTTCTCCTCTCTAGCGGAGTGATAGAGCTTGGTGAGACATTTGTGTCGTATAGGGCTGATCAGTAAGGTATGGAGGGTTTGTAGTGTCGGGGGTTCCGCATGGAAGGTATGATAGTGGCCTTGCAGTGCTTTTTTGAGCCTGTGGAGTTGGAATACAAACAGAGGTGTTTTATTTTGTATATAGTTCAAATCGCTGTCGGTCAGGAAGACCCCGTTGGAGAACAGATCTTGCATCTTGACTAGTCCTACCTGGTGTAGGACACGCATAACGCCCACGTCATGTGTTACTGAGAGGTTTGAATGATATGCTAGAGGTAATAGGGGGGAATACAGTGGTAATCTCCCGGCCATATGGCCTAACGCCTGCCAGGCTCTCCGAGTGGCATCTAATGTGTTGATTACTGAGCGGGGGTTTGTCTCCTTGTGTGTGTTAGCAGGGAGCTTAGAGGGATGGGGTGAGCATCGCCATCCTCCACCGCTACATGTGGGATGAATTTGTGTGCACCAAGCCAGTATTGTGCATATTGGGCATGAACTCATAAGTAATATAATTAAAAATCAGGCACGCTAAACCCACCATGTCTGTAGTCCAGCGTAAGCGTTTCCCAGTTCACTCTGGCTTGTTTGCCACCCCATACAAGTCTAAGGAGCAAAGATCGAATAGTTGTAAAAAAGTGTTTTATGAGAGGGATCGGGATGTTGCTAAACAAATAGAGAAATTGGGGGAGCGCCACCATTATGATAAGAGCAATATGGTCGGCCAGCGAAAGCTGTAGCTTCACCCATTTGTCCACCTGTTGCTCCAGCTGCGCATATGCAGGGCCATAATTTTCACTTATGACCGTGTCAGGGTCTCTGTGCACCCTGACCCCCAGATATTTCATGGAATCCGTTGCCCATTCCAGAGGAAAGTCAAGTTCATGCGGCAGGGTGCAGTCTGTTAGTAGGACCACCACCGATTTGAACAAGTTAATTTATAGACTGGAGAACAGCCCAAAGCGGACATATTCTCGGAGTAGCGGTGCCAGGTATGTATGTGGTTTGTGTACGAAAAGCAGCATGTCATCCACTTATAATGAAATGCAGACGGGGCGGTGGGCAAAGCGGAGGGTCGAGGCCCGATGTCGCTGCCTAACAATGCAGACAAGGGGCTCTAGAGTTAGTGCAAAAAGGAACGGCGAGAGGAGAAACTCTGTTGCATCCCTCTAGTGATGTATATGGGGTCAGAGGTGCTACCCTCCTCTCTAACTTTGGGCCAACGGTTTGGTGTATAATAGTAATTTCCAATTGACAAACATGGGGGGAAGCCCATACGGCGCAGGATATTAAAAAGGTATCTCCATTCTATGGAGTCAAAGGACTTAGCCACGTCTAACATGTCAGCCGCCGCCTGCAGATCTGGATCAAGGAGGTAAAACATGGAAAATAGAGTTTGCAGGTTATGCGCAGTGAATCTGGTCGAAATGAAACCAGATTGGACCAGAAGGACCAGTCCCTTCATAAACGGCTGCAACCGAACAGCCAAGATTTTAGCCAATATCTTGGCGTCTGTATTAATCTGCGACAGCGGTCGATATGACTCGCATCTGTGAGGCGGCTTGTCCTTCTTAAGTAAGGCAATGATCAGGGCTTCCCGGAGCATGGGTGGCAGCTTGCCAGAGTCATATGCCTCGGCGTACATCTCTAGTAGATAAGAGGCAAGTTCCTCTGCGCATTCTTTATTAAATTCGCTAGGGAAGCCGTTGGGGCCGATGGCCTTTTTATTTGGCAGGGACTTTATCACTGCGCAAATCTCTTCCACCATGACCGGCTGGCACAGAAACTCCCTCTGTCTGTCAGATAGCCAGGCAAGGGCAATGTTTGCCAGGTATGCGTCTAGCTCCTCATCGTCAAGCAGTCCTTTTGTAGTGTATAAGTATGCGTATGTGGTGCGGAATTGTTCCAGGATTTCTGGGGTGGTGTAGTGATCACTACCAATCTCATCAGTAATCTTAGTGAGGGGGGGGCATGGCTAGGTGCCCGAGGAGGATGGCAGCGTCGGTGTAGGAGCTCCGTCTTCACCAGAGCTTACCGGCGGTTCGCACTTCTTCTCCGAGTAATGGAGGGAAGCCTTAGCTGACAGAGGATGCCGGGCGTGTCCTGAGCCCATTTCTGAGGCTGCAGCAGGTTTATTTTGAATCCTGTTGCCTTTCTGGTCTCCGGTCGCGGCTTTGCATCGGCCGTGACCGCCATTTTGTTTGTTTTTGCCCGCGATCCCCTCAGCAGCGCGTTTCACCGCGCATTGGATTCCCGGCTGCCTCGTTGGATCTGCAATGTCTCCAGCACTCTTAGTGGCACAGATGGAACTGGCCTGCATCTCTAGGTGACTTTTTACTAATTATTATGGCATTTTTCATGGACTTAACTAACAGTTTTTGCTCTCCTCAAACCTGGCGGCCATTTTAAGACCCCAATCTACGTCTCCTGGCTCATTGGTATTTATGACTCTTGTTTTTTGGCCTAGCATATTTTCCTGTTAAAGCGCCTCTGATACAAATCTTTTTAATTGCTCCTCTTTTACTCTCCACGTTCTCTGGATCCCGCAAAGTGCCTGTTTTCATCTCCAGTCTGGCAGTGTGTTCTTAGTGGGCCTACACTTCACAGGCGTGTTGATGGCGGACTGCTCCAGCAAGGTCCAAAAACGTAACTATATTAAAAACTCCAAGCTTTTCACGGAACTGGCTCATTTAGAAGCTTCTCAATCTCTCCCTACTAGTGAGACGACGCCGAACATGGAAGCCTCTTCCCAGTCTTCAGTAAAAATGACTCCTAAGAGATTAAAAAAAGATCCACCTTCACCTCCTAAGTCCTCTTCGACCATTTCGATGGAGTTACTTCTTGAAGAGATACGGGCCTTGCGCCCCTTCATGGAAGAAACCAATGCTAAGTTGCAGATTCTTACTGACAACTGGGCTTCGATGGATGAAAGAATGTCATCGGTGAAACGAGATGTCTCTTCTCTTCAGGACTCTGCAGCCAAGGTCACCCATATGCATGCGCAGATCTCTTCTCTCCAGAAGCAGGTGGAGGACCTTGAAAACCGAAACAGACGTAATAATCTCCGCCTTTACGGCCTGGTGGAAGGCTGTGAGGGGAGTGATCCCATCAATTTTTTCAAGCCTTTTCTTCCTAAGCTTTTGCACCTGCCTGAGGATACTTCACTCAATATCCAGCATGCCCACAGACTTGGACGAGCTTCCTCCTCTCTATCCATGCCAACGAAGCCTAGAGGTGTAATAATGTATTTTCTAGAATACACAGACCTGCCGAAAGTTTTCTCAGCAGCCAGAGCCTCTCCTCGTCTTACATGGTCGGGTTCCACTTTGTTCTTTGCACAGGATTACGCCAGAACCACTGCAAATCGTCATAAGGCCTTCTTGGACATGAGACCTGACCTTCGCTCCATTGGTGCCAGATACGGTCTTTTCCGTCCTTGCCTATTTAAAGTCACCTACAATAACAAGACTACGACATATGAGGAGCCTACGCGACTTCGGAGTTTCCGGAATTCCTGCGGCCAGGCTGATATGGAGCTTTCTGGCCCTTCCTCTTCTCTCCCACCGTGACTTTTCTGAAGTTGTACTATGATACTCCAGTTTCTTATGTCTGCTGATTTTTCTAGTTCAACTGTTCTTAAACTTGCATGTTCTCTTGATGAGTTTATGCTTTCCAATGTAGCCTTTGTTATTGACGTTTTGGTTCCTTGGTTTGTCCTATTCATTGCTTGTTTTGTGCCTTTGTCGTATGCCGTCGCCTAACCTTGTTACCTTTCTTCCCTCACAGATCAATGTTTCGCGTTCCGTCCTGTTTCTCTGGTTGGACGTCTCACTGACCCCGAGTGTCCTGCCTTCTCCAGTTGGCCCTACCTCCCTCCCCTCGCCTCCACATACGTTCGTGCTTGTCCCTGTTCCTGATCGTACTTTCCCTAAGATGCCCTCTGTAAGTATTCCTCATCCCTTTTTTGACATGCCTGTCCTTGTTTTGTATCTCCTTACTTCGTTCTCTCCCTCAATATTTTCAGGTTTATTGGTGTCATTACCTTCTTCGTGGCTTTTTTCTTCTTTTCTCTTTCTCTCCTTCCTTCTCTTCATCGCTTATTGGTTCCCTTGGTCATGCTTCTTTCTCTTTACATATTTTATCTCCCTGTTATTTCACTTCTCCTTTGACCCACATTTACATCTCTCTCCCTTTGGCCTTCTCCTCTCTTATCTTGCTCGCTCATTTATCTTTTTGCGCATGTTCTTTTCTCTCTTTCATTGGACCTTACTTACCAGTCTCTCTGGACTTCATTGTATTTTCTCACCGATCTCAGTAGTACCTTGGCTTTTTTCTATCTTTATGGCATCTCTCAGTCTTCTTTTACTCCTCTTTCTCTTGTTCATTTTACTTCTTCTCTATCCTTATTTCTTTCTTTCTTTTTCCTACGTTCTTACTTTCCGTGAGGCTTTCTCTCGTTGTTTTACTTTTTCTTTGCATTACTCTTCTATTAATCCTTAATGTCAGTACGTATTGTTTCTTGGAACGTTAAAGGTCTTCATTCTCCCATTAAGAGACAAAAAATTCTCTCTCACCTAGCCAAGCTGAATGTAGACATTGCCTTCTTGCAAGAAACCCATTTGTCTGTTGCTGAAGCTGCTAAGCTCAAAAGGGGATGGGTAGGTGATGTGTTTTCTGCTCCTGGTGATGGTAAGAGAAATGGTGTGGTTGTGTTAGTTCGCAAATCTCTCTCTCACTCGCTCTTGACTTCTGAGTCAGACCCCGAAGGTAGATGGTTGTATGTCAAACTTTCCTCGAAGGGTGTCCCCATCTCCCTTCTCAATATTTGCGCACCTACTGGTGGTGACCCCGCCTTTTGGCGCGCAATGGCCTCTCGTATTACTGAATACATTGATGACAACTTTATTATGGCAGGAGATTGCAATCTACCCTTTGATCCCATTTAGATAGACATTCCAAAGCATCTTATATCCCTAATAAGTCTCATAAGCTCTTTGCTCAAGCAATATCCCAACACAAACTCATTGATGCTTGGCGTCTATGTAACCCTACTTCTAAAGAGTTTACCTTTTACTCCCCGTCCCACCAATCACAATCACGCATTGATTACATCTTTCTTTCCCATCATATTTCTCAGTCCCTTACCCATGCCGATATTGGCCCCATCTTGTTTTCTGATCACGCCCCTGTTTTGGTTAACATTGATGTTTTACCCAAGTCCACTGGGCCAAAACGATGGCGCTTTAATAATACTTTACTTCTTGATCCCAAATTTACCACTTCCTTTGTTGAATTCACCACAGAATTTTTTGCCATTAATGATACACCCACTTTGCCCAAGCACGCTATTTGGGACGCTTATAAGGCTGCAGCCAGGGGTTTCATCATTGATCATGTGGCTAGGAAACGTAAGACTGCTCGCAAACGTACTAGTGATCTTCTTCTCACGATTAAAAAACTGGAGCATTCTTTTTATACTTCCCACTCGCAGGAAAGTTTGACTGCTCTTATTGATGCTAAGATGCAATTTAACAAACAATCTACTGAAGATGCTTCGTTATATTTGTTGAAATCCAGTTCAAAATTTTACAGGGGTAAGAACAAAGCGGGGAAGGTTTTAGCCAATTACTTAAAAGTCAAGCAAAATAAATTGAACATTGAGTCTGTTTATGATGTTAACATTTTAGAGGAATTTTCCCGTTTTTACTCCACACTCTATTCTTCTGAAACTCACCCTACTGCCCAATCTCTCGCTACTTTCTTTTCCAGCATTCAGGCACCTCCCAATTTTCCTGTTGATTTATCCATTCTTGAATTACCCGTTTCTAGTTGTGAACTACACACTGCACTTCAGTCACTCAAGAAGGACAAAGCCCGGGTCCGGACGGATTTACAGTTGAATTTTATCTGCACTTTTCTAAATTATTATTACCCAGATTGCACTCCCTTATTGATTCTTTCATACTTAGTGGCACTTCCTCTGGCACATTCTCAGACGCCCACATATGTATTATACCCAAAGAGGGGAAAGACACCCAGCATTGTAAGAACTATAGGCCAATCTCTTTGGTTAACATTGATTACAAGATATATGCTAAATCCCTTGCCATAAGATTAGACCCCTTTATCCTGAATTGTTGGGCCCTGAACAATCTGGATTTGTTAAGGGCCGTTTCATCACGGATAATACTAGACTTCTGTTTAATGTCCTGTCCAAATCCTCACGGTTCCAGGACTCGCTAGCAGCAATTGCTTTAGACGCAGAAAAAGCGTTTGATAGAGTAGAGTGGACCTTCCTTTTTTCCGCCCTCAAATGGTTTGGGTTTGGTCCTAATTTTATCTCCTTCATTTCTTTCCTGTATTCCAGTCCCAGAGCGGCGGTTTGTGCTAATGGCCTAGTCTCTTCTTTTTTCAACTTAGGTAGAGGAGTCCGTCAGGGTTGTCCCCTTTCCCCCTTCCTTTTTAATCTCGCCTTAGAACCCTTTCTCGCAAAACTCCGTCAAAATCCTAATTTGCATGGTTTCCAAATTTCCCAAACAAACATCAAACTTGCTGCTTACGCGGATGATATCCTACTCTTTATGTCCAATCCCGCCATTTCTATTCCCGCATTTCTAACTGAAGTTCATGAATACTCCCAAATTTCTGGTTATAAGTTGAATAACGACAAATGTGAAATTTTACCCCTTACAAAATTTACCTTTAAACCTGATTTTGCTGTGTCCAATTTTACTTGAAGTCCCTCACATATCAAATATCTTGGTTTGCACATTACCCCCTCCCTTCCCGATACTGTATCGTTATGCCTTAATAAGTGTACCCAGAAATTGTCCGACCTCACTTCTAGATGGCACCCGCCATACCTTTCCTGGTGGGGTCGCCTCAACACGATTAAAATGATGCTCTCCCCAATAGTTCTTTACATTATCTCCAATATTCCAGTTCCCATTCCCACTAAATTTTTTAAGAAAATCAATACTATTCTCAATTTATTCCTTTGGTCCGGCAAAAAAGCACGTATGTCCTTGTTCATATTACGACTTCCCAAGTCAGAAGGTGGGGTCAACTTTCCAGATTTTACCACTTAGCACAAAGCATTCCTTTTGCGGCAAGCTTTCCTTTGTTTGCGGGACCCTGCTGAGTCTTCCCCCTTATGGCTTGTCATTGAACGTCTCTCTTTATCCCCTTTTACTTTCGCTGAATATCTCTCATTTTCCCGTAAGCCCCAGTTTACCTCCACTCCCATCCATAAGTTTACTACCAAACTTCTTCTATCCACTTCCCCAGGCCCTCCTTCCTCTGTAGCCGAATTTCTCAATACCACCATTTGGTATAATAATAATATCCTCATCAACCACAAGCCCTTTTATTGGAAATCTTGGAGACAAAAGGGTTTGATCTGGGTGTCTCATCTCTTTTCTGGTTCCGATTTCTTACCTTTCTCCGTTCTTAGCCAAAATTTCAATCTTCCTCATTCCTTTTCCCGTAAATATCTCACGCTTAAGAACACAGTTATGTCCACTTATACCCATTTCTCTAATTCTCCCGTTCAACCTGACCCTCCCAATCCTACTCTGCAGCTCCATTCCTTGCTGCGTACTCATCCCACAGCCTCCTCAATTTATCACTCATTTCACAAGACTCTCATGCCTAGGCCAAAATCCATGGTAGAGGAACAATGGGAGTCTGATTTTGACATCTCTTGGCCCACCTCTCTTTGCGATAAAATATGGACCAAGCTCCGCAAGTCATCTAGGGCTGCTTCTCTCACATAAACCCTTTTTTTATCTATAACAGACTTCTCTTTTCACCCCATATGTTAAATAAGAGGTTTTCTTCAGTCCCTGATCTTTGTTGGTCTTGCTCGACACCTAAGGCTACTCTTTTTCACATGCTTTTTTCTTGTACTGTTACGCACAATTTTTGGAAACAAGTTTGGGCCCAAATTAATGCCATATTTCATACTGCATTTCCCTTCTCCTTTGTTAATATTTTTTTAGGGAGACTCTCTCCCTGTTGGGTAGATATTGATTTTAATGCGCAAATTGTTGACTTGTTGTTAGCTGTTACATTCCAGCAAATTACTGTAAATTGGAAAAATTTCACTAATATTTCTTTTAGAGCATGGTGGTACAATGTATGTCACAATCACAGACTAGATACTGTCTTTGTTTACCCCCTCAGTTTGGCCAAAAAGCGACATGATCTCTGGCTTCCTGTGACCCTGTACCTTGATATTTGTGCTAAGCGTTCATCCCATTTGCCTCCCTTTCAGCAGGAGGTCTCTAAGCCTCCTTGATTGAACTTTTTGTTCCTTTGCATTTTTTATAATCCATTTTATTGCATATTATTTCCAGTATTGCTTTCTGTCATATAGCCTCAATTATTTGTTATCTTTTAATTTAATGTTTATTTCCATAGCCATGTTTTATACCACCTCTCATATTGATGCTTTGTTTTAGGTTTTCTTATGTATTGACACCTTTATTTGTCTAATAAAAATCTTTTGAACATGAAAACAAAACAAAAAAAAGTAATCTTAGTGATAGTGTGGTGTTGTAGGTGTCCCTTAGCTATTAGCATGTGAGTTCACAGTACTAAAAGAAATCATCCTCACCTGAGTCATAGGGTTCCAAGTGTATAGCAAATTGTATGCAAAATAATGTACATCTCTGAACTTCTTTTCCTTGCCACTGTGCCAAGTCTCAATGCATTTAGTGTGGAAGGAGGCACAACCCAGAGCAAGGTAAAGGGGGGCAACACAGCCATAGTACTTACGCGCCCTCCAGGTGCCACTATTGTCTGGTGCCTCTCGAGACATGTCACCACCGCCATCCACTTCAGACAAGGGCACTCAGCTGCGTCGGGTCAAAGACTCCACGTAATCCATGGCAGCCTTTGGAGTAGTGAAGATCCGAGGTCTCCCATTGTCGTCAATGCGCAGCCACACTGGGTAATGCATGGCATATGGAATCTTAGCCGCAATGAGTAGTTTTCTCACGGGCTAATACTCGAGTCGAGCTTCCTGTACTGCAGCAGTGAAATCAGGGTAGAACACGAGGGTATTGCCCTCATGTGTTATAGTGCCTTTCTCCCAGGCCAGGCGAAGCACGGCGTCGCGGTTGTGGCAATTGAGCAGGCGGGCAATGATGGGGCGTGGCGCCCCACCCGGTGGGGGACGGGAAGCAAGAGATCTGTGGGCTTGCTCCGCCCCAAAGATGTCTTGAATAACTTTTTCCACATAGGTTTTGAGGCGGGCAGTGTTAGTGGACTCCGGTAGGCCAGTGATGCACATGTTGTTGCAACGTGATCGGGCTTCCAAATCTTTGTTGCGGGATTGTATGACCGCCAACACCCTCTGCTTAGATGCCACCTTTGCAGCCACTTGTTGTAGGCTGTCTTCCGCCTCCGATATGCGTGTTTCGGCCTCTCCTAGTCGCAATGCATGTTTGTCCAACTTCTGTGTCATATGATCCATACGTAAATTTACATTATTGATCTTACCATCAATGGATTGGAGGCTGGCTTGAACTGTGAGAAGAGTCTTATCGATGTTGGATAGTTAGTTACCAGGGGCATCAAGTTCGGAGTCCGAAGCAGCCTGCTGGGAAGTTTTTGTGTTTTGTGGATTGTCGGGGTTCAAAGGTAAGGCACGGTTGTTGCTCTCAGACTTCCCTATGGAATTGGAAAGGAGTAGGAGGCCAGAGGCCAGCAAAGAGAATCTGGGAGGGAGCGAGGGAGACCGTGCGCCAGCCCAGCAGGCGGACCACCACTTCACACCCCTCCACTCGGTCCGCACGGAGAGCAGCGGTCACTGAGGATATGGAGTTTGCCTTTCGCAGGTTCACTCAGGCACCTAGGCGAATCAGGCCCAAGCACAGGAAGAGCAGAGAGGATCTCGTAGCTGTCCGCGTGGAAGCGGGGACAGGTCCGTCCTGCAAGGCCATATAGAGATGCAAAGAGCACAACCTCCAGCAGGCAAGCGTCAGTGTGTGACAGCAGCTGGGGGTACTGGGATTTCCAAATTCACCCTCACTCAGCATGTCAAGCTAGCAGTGGAAAGGGGTGCACAGTTCGTCCGCAATCAGGGGTGCCGATGGCAGCCAGTAGCACTCAGCGGAGAAGGGCCGCGCTGTTAACGTAGGCCTGGCAATTGTACTGTTTCGGCTCCAGGAAGGGAGCTGGGGCACTTGGCAATCACACTCCACGCCCCAGCCTGGTATCAAGCTGGCAGCAATGAGTCTGGTCTTGATGGAAGTGCCGCTATGGCGACAACTCGTCAATGGGCCTCAGGGTGCGTCCCAGCTGGCAGTTTCGTGTTCATGCCGGAGGGGGCCTCGCAAATTGGATGGCAGAGAAAGGCACATGCCTCAGCGCGGGCACAGTGAACGCTGAAGCACGCGGTTTCGCGGACTGGGCCAACCCAGCAGAGCCAGGTAGTGGCCAGTGATTCCCGGGACTGGGCAGCGGCACGCACGCCAGCGAGTCAGGGAAAAAGGCTTGCCAGGGCACCAAGCAACCTCAGCCCAGCCCACGCAGCTCACCCACCCCAAACCGAGGTACAGGAACCCCGCATGCCACCCCTGGGTATCGGGTAGCGCGGCGCCGCGCTCACCGCAGTTCCGTTGCGACAGACCTAGCCTGGGCAGACACGCTGCATCCCTCAGGCCTGGCAAGCTTTCCGGCCTCGCTCTTGGCCAGCGGGCGTCGTAGAGGGCAGTTCTGCTTCAGGATCGGTGCTTGCCGGTCTCCGCTACTCTTTCACGGTGTGCAGGACGTGGATGGCTGGCAGGAACTGCAGGATGTTGGTTGGATTGATGGCTCGGCTGGCAGAGCTACTTTATCGAGCAGCCATCTTGCCAGGCGCCCTCTAGCGCTCCCCCTGCTTGAAGGCAAATCTAGCCTAAAGTCAATTGACTCCAAGATTGACCACCTGTCTTCAGGCCTTGACCAAGTCAAGCAACAAGTTGATACTCATGAAGCCCGCATCATACAACTTGAAGCCAGGGTCTCGGGGGCCGACCATACAGGTGCGGAAAACAGGCAGCGACTCCTTAAGACGAACAAGGTCCTTGAGATCATCTCTGCCAAGAATGAAGATCTCGAATCGCACTTCTGCATGAACAACATATGCATTTATGGCGTTCCTGAGTCTACAGCTATAGAAAAAATGGAGGACTACCTTGAATCTCCACTATGCGATCTCTTCGGTCCAGTCCTGTCGGAGCACTTCATCATACAACGGGCGCACAGATCCCTTGGCCCGCGGCCTCCACCTGGGGCTCCTGCATGGCCCATAATAGCCTGCCTGTTAAATTACCGAGACCGAGATTCCATCCTCTGAAAGGCCAGAGAAATGAGTGAGGTCAGACACCAGGGAGACGTACTGTCATTCTATCCTGACTTCACTCTATCCGTTCAAGTGGCCCGCAGACACTCTCTTCCCACCAAGTGGATACTCCAAACGACATCGTAATCAAGGCCTGAGTGTACTATTTATACGTTGTACAGAGAAAATAATATATGTATTAATTTTAAAATGTTGTAGTTAACTTTATATTGTTTATATCTATATTAATATGTTTTGGGTTATTTAAAATTATAATATTTATAATTATTAATGTTATTAATATTTTATTTATTTTTAGTCAATTCTAAATTTGTATTTTGTTTGAGTTTTCTATTTGTAATAAAAATGGTTTGTTTGTTTAAATATTTTGTTATTGGCTATAATTGTATATATATTTATTTTTTATATTAGTACATTTAAAAAGTAGTTTAACATATTATAAATTTAAAATATTAATAATAATGTTTAAGTTAGATATATGTAACTATATAGATGTATGTATATACATTGATAAATATGTTTGTTTTATGTTTGTTTTAACTTTTTTAAATAATAGTGGTTTTGGGCGAATGGTGTGAGAAAAAGGATTGTTGTGAGGATCTGAAGGGCTTCTGATAAGTTAAAGAGGAATTGTCTGCTGTTGATGGTATCCTCCTGAGGGGCAGCAAATTGGTTCTACCTCATGGTCTTTGGGAATGGTTACTGAAGAGCTCCCATGCCAGCCACATGGGAATTGTCAAGAACAAGGAGAGAATTAGGGAAGCTTATTGGTTGCCTGCAATAGATGTCTATGTAGAAGGGTGGTTAGGAATTGTACAGAGTGTGCATGCAGTGATAAGATATTAAAATGCAGAATGGAATCCACAGTAATGAGAGAACAAGGTAAAGGGCCTTGGTCTGACATTGCTATAGACATTTTGGGTCCTGTAAAAAAGAAGAGATGTGATCAGTATGTTATAGTTTGCAAGGACATGTACTTGCGATGGCCAGAGATTAAAGTGGTAAGTAAACTCTGTTGAGTCTACAGTGAAAATTAATTTTTGGGATGAAATGTTTGAGAGGGAGGGATTCCCATCATCATTGCTCTTGGGCAATGGTGTTCATTTCACATCCAGAGTTTTTGAAGAATTTTTGGCTCGTAGGGGGCTCAAACACAAGAAGGCGGCTCTTTACCATCCTGAGAGCAATGGTGTTGTTGAAAGATTTGTGAAAGCGTTATTGGAGACTCTGCAGAAGGCCGTTGTGACAGGAATGGATTGGGAGGTTGCCATGAGAAGGAAAGTCAGAGAGTATAGACTTACACCACATTCTTCTACTGGGATTTCTCCTTTTCGCTTGTTCAAAAGAAGGGTGGCGAACACTGAGATGTCTCCGTCATGAGTCTTTGCCAAAAGATCATTGGTTGATGATAATGTTGGTTGTGTGGAAGGTTGGGAAGAAAGGGAACGGCTTGTCATTGAATAGAGGAAGAGATGGTTCGATGACCGTAAAGCTGTAAAAAACACTGTTGTGTCTGTGGGTGACTGGGTTAAAATCAAATCTCTTCACTTGGGTAAAGGGAGCTCGAAGTTTAGCAAACCTTTTAAGGTTATTAAGGTTTTTAAGAATGCTATTAAAACCAATGACCATAGGGTGTGGAACTTAAACAGAGTGTCCAGATGTCATCCCAATAATGTGTTTGAACCTTCCATCTCTACTTCTGAGTCTTCTCTACAAGAAAAGAGCTCTAGGCCTCGTAGGATTGTTAGACGTCCTGCCAAATTGCAAGATTTTGTTTAGTGCACTGTTTGCTTATGTATCTTATTACTTGCATTATTGTATTTATTTTACTTTCTGCTGATGTGTTAGACTTTCACACTTTACACTTCACAAGTACATGTATTTTGGTTGCATGTTTTATGATGCTACAGGTTTATTTCTAATACTTTTTTTCTTTATTACAAGTTCTTTGCTGAGTATTGGGGAGGGTGGTGTAATGTTTTGGTTAATGATGGAATTTTGCCTTTGTTTCTATATGACCATGCTTAGAATGTGGTACCCAAGGTTGTCAAGGAAGACTGCTAAACTTGTCAGTTGACAGTTGACAGTCTCAGGTGTTGGATGGGGTCTCTGTTACCTGTGTCTTAATAAAGACAATTTCAACAATACATCTGCCTCTTCATATATCTCTACATAAGGTGGATCTTACAACAGTACTTATTGCAGACACAAATGAGATATGCACCCTTATAGACAGAGAAAAGGCCACTGCCCTCATACGTTTGGACCTTTCAACAGCATGTCGCACTCCAGCCTTATCGAAGGATAAGCTCCTTCCTCACAGGGAGAACAGAGTGAACCAGACTCCTGCCATAAACATCAGAGACCAAGAATCTTACCTGCGGAGTCCCTCAAGAATGATCCCTCAACCCCACCCTGTTCAAAATGTACATGAAACCACTCATAGACGTCATTACATTCAATGTCATCGCAACCATCTCCTACACCAATGACACATAGCTTATCTTCTCTATGTCTGAAAAATCCCCAATGACCAGATCCAATTTCACCAAATGCAAGATTCATGACACAAAATGGACGACAACAAAGTGCCTGAAACTCAACATGGATAAGACAGAAGTGCTGATCTTCGAGCAAAAACTCCCACTGGGACTCAACCTGGGGACGCATTATGGAATGCGGTACTTTTTCCTAGTTAGCGCTAGGCATACCTTTCAAAAGGTGTGCCCAGCACTAACCAGACAAATACGCTGTATTATGCCCCCAGGGCATGCACGAAGTTGTACTGCCCTGGTGGCAGCACATTCAGGTGAAATATGGAGCGGCTTTGAAGCAGCCACTTTGTGTTTCACTGTGAAGGCGGCTACCTGACTGCACATTTAAGAGGGGTGAAAGATCCCCTTGCAGGTGAATGAAGTGAGTGAATGCACCCATCTGCAAGGGGATGTCTAGGGGTCCATAGGACCACCTTTGCTCCCTCCAGAGGCCTGCATTTCAGGGGGGCACTGACAGTGCTCCACCTTTTAGGTTGCACACTGTCAGTGTGCCTACTGACAGTTTCTTTGCATCTCCTCCCACCGCTATGATAGGGTGTGGGTGCCCAGGCAAAGGGATTCCCTCATTGGCATGGGGCCACACTCCATGCACATGCGGGAAGGCCCTCTTGAGAAAAAGCTGGTGCTGTATGTGCGCCAGCGCTTTTAGTATTATAGAACAGGATGCACAAGCGTCTGTAGCCCCTTCTGTAATACCAATGTACCCTGGGCAAATGCAATTGCCCGTTGCGCCCCAGGGCATGTTCCATAATACGGCCCCTGGTGGCCATCAGAGCACAGCCCACTCTTTCACCCACCAACCACTCAGGCAAACTCGGGACCATATTAGATGACAAACTCAAAATGGACACACAGGTAAACACAGTTAGTGCCTCCTGCTGCCACATGCTAAACATCCTTAACCCCTTGAGTGCCCATGACGAGATGGTCTCGTCATGGGCCGCGGTTGTGCTGTGCCCATGACGAGACTATCTCGTCATGAACCCCGCCCGCTAATTCAACGCCCGGCACAGGGCGGGGAAAGGGCGGGGCACACAAGGGGTTAAAGAAATCTTTAGATGCATTACCAAGAGCAACAGATGTACTTGTACTCAAGTCCTAATCACCAGCAGACTTGACTACAACATTGCACTCTATGTCTGTCTTCCGGCCATCCAGAAAACCACTGCCAGACTTATTCTCGACCTCCTCCAGTGCACCCACATCATGTCTCACCTCAGAGATCACCATTGGCTGCTGATACACAAACGCTGCCTATTCAAACTTCTCACTCATCCCTACAAGGCACTGCGCAACATTGGACCAGCATACCTCAACTCCTGCATCAACTTCCACCAGCCTTTCAGACAGGTACTCTCTGCCTCTGCCTCTGTCTATTTTGAACTCACAGAAGCAGAACAGGAGGCTAGCCTTTTCATATCTCACACCCAAACCACAGAACAACCTCCCTCTACATTTAAGGGCCTCCTCCTTGCTTCTGGAATTCTGTCCGGAGCTTCAACTAAGCCCCTGTGTAGGACTGGGCATCACCAGGCCCTATGGGGGTAGCGTGGCACGAACAGGTAGGCATCCAAAGGCTTACGTGTAAATTGACCATACAGCACACACATCCACTGAGACAGGAAACGCACGCAATAATTGACACCACACCAGTAGGTTGAATAAAACCAATCAGTTTTATCTAGATCAACATTAGGATCAAAAGCATTTCATTAGGAATAGCTTGGGCAGTTCATTAACACAGCAAAACCTGGCATGGAATCAAAGCACAACACCTGGCGATCCTGGGGAGCATCAAACACAGCATTTACGTAAAGCGCTGCACATAGCGATTCATTAGCCCTTCATGACATGGCATTGGAACATAGCGCTGCCCATAGCGAATCAATAGCGCTTTAAATATGGCATTTTAACATAACGCTGCACATAGCAAATCAATAGCGCTCTAAATAAGGCATTTTAACATAGTGCTGCACATAGCATATCCTTAGCACTTCAAAACATGGCCTGTAAACATAGCGCTGCACATAGCAACTCATTAGGGCACTAAGCCTTGTAATTCATGATACCGCTAGGCTGGCAGTGACTCGGGGCACTACAGCCAGGTCAGGGCATTACAGCAGTAGCTGTAGCGTTGCATCAGAGCCGGGGATCAGAGCGCTAACCATTTATGTCCTTAAAGCGCTATTCCTTGCAGTTTATCCGGGCATGTCAGTGGGGCCTCAAATGTGTCCACCCCTTAGAGCATCCCTCGAGGCCGTGTGAGGCAATTACCCGCAATGTAGCCGGTAGGAGGCCTTTGGAATGGTAGGGGGGTACCCCGACTCTCCTGAGGCCCAGTTCACTCCCTCCACGTGGTTCTCTTGCCACCCTGCACAGGACGAGGAGCTGAGGGTGCCATAGCTGGTTTAATTCCCCCTTCTGGGGTCAATGAGGCCCACCGGCTTGCACACGAGTCATCCCCGGGGGAGGGGCGAGTCCCGGGCCTCTCCTCGGCCTTCCGCCCGCCTCCCCCAGGGGTTACCTGGATCTTCGACCCCTCGCGGGTCACTGCTGACGATCCTCGGCTGCACTGGGGCTCGCTTCCTCCAGAGCCTCTCCCGCCAGCCGCATGCGCCGCCCGGCGGTGTCCGGGCCAAAGGCTGCCCGGGGGTTGAAGGACTTCCTCCACCGGAGGTCAAGGCCCGTCGTGCCCGCTGCCGCCGATGTCAGCGCGGCCTGCGGGGGTTCGGCCCTCTCAACGAATAGCGAAGCGGCGGGGGCGGTGCTTGGCAGACCGCCCCCGTCAGGTGAAAGGAGTCGTGGGCTTCAGGCCTACTCGGCCTCGGCAAGACGTCTCGGCCTAACGAGGCCTGCCCGGGGATTCTGGCGGCCCTCTCCCAGCTACGGCCTGCGTAGCGCGGACATCTTCAGTCGCGGCGGGCCCCGGTCTTCCCCGCGGGCCCCCGTGAATGTCAGGGGACAATCTACTTGGCCCCGGGCCGCAGCGGTGAGTGCGTTTCAGAACCCCTCAGCGGAGGGGGTGGAAATAAAGGGGTGGCCTGCAGCTTGGGGGGTGACGTTTGGTTTGGCGCCCAGCGCCCCTTTTTCCCCCCAGAGACGCCCCAGCTCAGGGCAGGTAGGCTGGGAGGTGGCAGGCCACACGCCAGTGGCAGAACAAGCTAGGAAGGGGGCCCAGGTTAAGTCAGGGAGCGCAGGAGTGGCACAGCGCAGGTACCTGGTCGATCCCCCAGCAGTTCTGTGGTGAGTTTCTGTGGTAAGTTTCTGTGGTACGTCTTGGCACTTGTTGGATCTGGTGCCCTTAGCAGTTTTGTTCCTTGGGGGGGGGGGGTAGGTTGAGTTGGTGACTGAAGGGAGTTCCCAGTCGGGCTTGGTAGGTTGTCCCTCGGTTCCTCTCTCGCTGGGCCAGATCAGTGGGCTAGTTCAGGATCCCTCACTCAACTTAAAAGGCAGCACCTAAGCCCTGTCACTTTTAGTGGCATAGGTCCCTGACTAGGCCCTACCGCCTTAAACTCCTGAGTAGGTTCCCCCAGGTCTGCGTCGCCCTAACTGACTAAAAATGTTCCCTCCTTTCCTCAAGTATCCCTAGGTCAGGTGACCACCCTCTAAGGCGGCAAAAGTAAACCCCACCCTTCTTCTAGAAGGTTCCAGCAAGTTCCAGGAGCTTCCCCACTCTAGCTATAGGACAAAAAGGCGCGCTGGTGTTGCAACAATGTTGTAGGGTCCCAGCCAGCTCCTGGCAACTAGGGTGCTACTAAAAAGACCACTCCGCAGTAGCAGGGGCCTGTGGCAGCCATATTGGGGGAAGAGCGCACCTGCACCTTAACACTGATTAGCAATGGAAAGGCGCTAGGAGACCTAAGGCCAACGAAAAAGAGGGTGGAAAAAATGAGGCAAGGGCAAAAACACAGGGAAAGACCACCCTAGGGCTAGGGTCTAACACCCTGTAAATGACCTTCACACCTGCTCCAGTGCCTGGATACCCATTGTGTGATTAGTTGAACTTTACAAATCCCAATAACATAACATAACATAACAACATAACATGACCAGAATCTCACACTCCTAAATAAACCTACACTAGACCCTGATTAGCTTGTCAACTACCAGCCAATCACTCAACTATCATTCATCAGCAAGGTCATTGAAAAAGTACTCTGTGTTAAACTCCATGATCACATTAAGTCTAAGCATATCCTGCATGGCTACCAGTTTGGTTTTAAACTGCACTGCAGCATGGGAACTGCTACCTTACACATCATAGGCAATGCCCTCTGTGAAGATGACCTCTGCCTCATGATATTGCTGGACCTCTCAGCAGCCTTCACAGTTGACCGTCCCACCTTCATACGGAATTTGGAATCCAAATGGGATTTACAAATTACATGCAGTCTTTCACTGTCTTTCCTCCTACCTTTAAAACTAACACAAGTTTGTTCAAATGGACACCTACAGGTGCAAAAAGAAAGCTAACACCTGCAGGGTCCCCCAGGATTCCATACTGTCCCCTGCCATCCTCAACCTTTACATGAACCTGCTTGGTGCTCTTCTCACAGGCAACAGCATCATGCTGATGATAGACAGCTCTATCTGAAACACTCCTTTGATTTAGACACCCAACACCTCAAACACAGCCTCAGCATCATCCAGATCTAGATGTTGGGAACCTATCTGAAGATCTACCCAAACAAGGCATAATTCCTGCTATTTGCCACTAGGTACAAACAGCACAAACCTGGCTCAATTACATGAACCTTGATGGCTTCAAACCCCAACTTTCACTGGATGCCAAGTTATTTGTATCCACCCTGAACACCATCACCCTCAAGAACACAATGGCGAAGAAAATTGAAGGTTGCCTGGCACTAGGTCTTTCTTCTAAAGAAAGTGAAAGCATTCCATAACGCTGTAAACCTGCCCGAAGCCGGGAGCCCTGCTCCGACTTGTGCCGAGGGCCCAACGCCTGCTGCTGTGTCGCATCAACTCCCCAGTTGACATCGTCATCACGGAGCCGATCCTCGATGTGGGTGACCAAGAATCCATCGACAACGCGACATCGTAAGGAACCGTGGTCTCGGTGCCATCGTGACATCACCTCCGCGAAGCAGTATGGAACCGTCGTATTACCTCCCCTGCACTGCAGTAAGGACCCGAGTCTACACCTCCCCTGGGGTCACAAGAAACAGACGCTGCACAGTGCCACGCTGTGAGCTGTCTTTGTTTTTCTTTGCTTTTCCAAGGTACTGTTCTTTGGGGGTCTGTTTGACTCCAGGCCCGACGCCGCGCACCTTGCGGTCAGCACCGTACTTTGGGATTTCTTCTGTCACGACTTCGTAATAACTCAAGGTGCTAGAGACTGAATGAATAACCTATTTTTCAGCATATTTTAAGTACTGTATTGTGGATTTTTGTCGTTTGGGTCTTGTGTTAAGTCTATATAAAAATACTTATTTTTAAAACACAACTTGTGTGGTGTCCATCTGTAGTGTTGTCACTGTATTACTGTATGTGTTAACCAATGCCTGAGATAAACCTGTCTGCTCTGGCCAAGCTACCAAGGGGGTGAGCAGGGGTTATCCAGGATTGTAATCCCCTTTACCTGATTTAGGAGCAAAGGTCCCTATTTGGACAAAGGTGCAACCATTGCAACTAGACACCCCCAAATCTAACACATTTGCTATGGAAACATGGTCCTAACAATGCCTACTGCTAGCAGTGATTCAAATCTTTGTAAGGGTCAAACAATTTTAGTCTTGACTTAGAATTAATTCCAAGCCAATGCTGAAAGTGTTCTTCTATTTTGTAACAAAAAAATGTCAGCAAGCTTTAGGGTTTTTATGGACAGAAAACACTTGACACTCTTTCTCTAGGGTCTGTGTGAACACATGGTTGCAGAGGATAGCAAACCGATTTCGATACCTCTATGCATCTCTGAACGAATATTGCATCACTGTTACATATTGATAAAATGCTGTTTATGCTTTTTTGTGTTGCTTTATGTTTTTTATCATGTTACTGTACATCTCCACTGATAATAAGATGGATTTAAAAATAATTTTTATCCATCTGCCATATTAGTTCACACTAATTTGGAAGCAAAATGCAATTATTACATGTTTTAAGTGTTTTTAAAGTTTCATATATGACTATATTCGTTTGAGATTTGGAGCCTACAATAAAGAAAATTATGGTTTAGCTAGCACCTATTTCCTGCCATGGCCCTATTTTAATTATTCTATTTAATGCCTGGAATATGCTTCAATTATCATTTCCTTACTACATTCTACTGAGCCATAATTAATGAATAATTGTCAAAGTTATTAATACTGCCTTGTACAGTCTCCTTGTAGACACACTCTTATCACTTCAGAAAGAAAGACCAAGTATGGAGTAATTTGGTCATTATCTGATAAGCTGTGAGCTATACATTTATTTATGAAAGAGTCAATGACTATTTACTTTATTCAATTTTGTAATACAATCATACAAGTGACATGTGGTAAAAGGTCCAACATGATTATGCATAAAAAAATAGAATAAGATGACCTTATATGTGTTAGAAATGGCAGTCTCTAGTTGGCAGAGGTGGGTACCTTTGTCAAAATAGGGACCCTTCCTTCTAGTCAGGGTAAGGGGGATACACACTTTAGATAATCCCTGCTCACCCCCTGAGTAGCTTGGCACGAGCACAAAGACTTATCCCAAAGGTAATGTGTAAAGTATTTGTACTCAAAACACACAGTAAAGCAGTGATAACACCACAAATGGACACCACAACAGTTTAGAAATATAAAGTATCTTTATCTAAACTCAAAACGACAAAAATCCAACATACATGTAATAAGAATATGACTTTAAAAAGGTTTCAAACAACTTGGTTCATAGAAACTTTAGATACATGATTTCTCACAAAGTACCTCTAGTTCCGACAAAATTCACAAGGCCAAACAGCTGCAGAGATGGGAAGCGTCGAGAAACAAAGAGATGCATCAGTTCCTGAGACCATGGGGAGGTGATGCAATAGTTCTGATGCACGCAATAGAAGTGATGCGTTGAGTCCGGCCTGTAGGGAGAAGTGATGCGTCGCCTCCAAGACAATTCTGTTCTGCGTGTGATGCGTATGGAAAACTTGCAGAATCAGGTACGATGCGTGCGGCGGCAGTGATCTATGCGGCAGCAAGCGGCACTGCATCAGTTTCTTCAGCCGTGATCCTCACGATGCGTCGGTTCTGGTAGACCGCAACAGGCACTGGGTAGTTCGGCAGCGCTGCGGCGATGCATGGAGATTCATCTCGCACTGCGGTGCTGCATCGAAAAAATTGTTGCTAGAAGAGCAATGCATCGATTTCTTCAGTTCTTTGGGTTACTTCTAGCTCCCTGCAGCAAGCACAACCTCCAGAGGCCCAGAACTGATACAGGCACCTGATACAGGCACCTGATACAGGCACCTCCTGGCAGGTCAGAACTCTCAGCAGCAGAGTTCAGGGGAGCTGGGGAATGACGTCTTCATGTCCCTGAGACTTCAGAGCAGGAGGCCAGCACAAATAAAACCCTTGGAAATCTTCTTCAAGCAGGTTCAAGCAAAGTTCCAGTCTCTGTCCTCTCCTTGGCAGAAACAGCAACTGCAGGTCAACCCCACACAGCACACAGCAAACGGGCAGTACTCCTACTCAAAGCTCTTCAGCTTTTCTTCTTGGCAGAGGTTCCTCTTGAGTCCAGAAGTAGTCTAAAGTACTGGTGTTTCAGGTGTAATACTTAGACCCCAAAATGTCTTTTTCACTTTGTGCAAGGGTCTTTGAGCCCTGTTCAAACCAGGTCTCTCCTCACTGGTGCAGTATGACCACAGGGATTGGAGACAGCATTGTGCAAGGGAGACAGGCCCTATTCTGGTGCAAGGAAAACTCCTCCCACTACTCTAAATTCAGCCAAGGTCTATTCAGCTCAGTTATGAGTCATCCAGGAAGGGCCAAGCACAACTAAACTCCCATCAGTGGCTGTCTACAGTGAATGCACATCCCCAACCCCTGTCACTCCAATACCAGACAGTCAATACACAAACAGGCAGAGGCACACAGAATGGTTAAACAAGAAAATGCCTACTTCTAAAAGTGGCATTTTCAAACATACAATTTAAAAACCATCTTTACTAAAGGATGTGTTATGAAATTCTGAGTTCAGAGAACCTAAACTGTATTCCTCTATCTTGTCCCAAAGGGAAGATATACTTGTAAGATGTCTCAAAGTTTTTCCCATTCTATCCTATGGGGCAGATAGCCTTTTAATAGTGAAAAATGAAATTGGCAGTATTTCACTATCAGGACATGTCACACAAACCAGTACATGTCCTACATTTTACATACATTGCACCTTGCCCAGGGGGGTATATTGGGCCTACCATAGGGGTACCTTACATGTAAGAAAAGTGAAGGTTAGGGCCTGGAAAGTGGGTGCACTTTCCAGGTTGACTGACAAGGCAGTTAACAAACTGCACACAGACACTGCAGTGATATATTTTAAGTAGAAAGACACTGCAGTGAGATACCCTTTCAGGGCGACTCATGTGGGTGGCATAATCAGTGCTGCAGGCCCATTAGTAGCATTTGATTTACAGGCTCTGGCACACTCAGTGCACTTTACTAGGGACTTACAAGTAAATCAGATATGCCAATTAGGGAAAACCAATTGTAAACACATATTACAGAGGGAGCATTTGCACTTTGACACTGATCAGCAGTGGTAAAGAGCCTAAATCATCTAAGCCCACAAAACCGAAGTTCAGCACAACATCAAAAATACAGGAGGTAGAGGCAAAAAGTCAGGGGAAACCACGCCAAAGATGCCAAGTCTAACAGTATGCAAATATAAAAGTTATCCAGAGGCAGTTATCCCCAAGATCAAAATCTATTGTGTAGAACTATAAACCCACACATTAAAACAAACTTTGTGAGTAACTAAAAGTGATTAAGATAAAAAAACAGATCTAGGCTGATAAAAATCCAAGGAAATAAAAAGAGGTTTTAAGAACTGATGCCGGAGAGATTTCAATAAAGGACATACCAAACAATGTGCACAGTATCGTATTTTAGAGAACAAGTCACATATGCATGTGGGTGGTTCAGACTACTTAAACCAAACCCCTTGTGACAAATCAGTTGATGGAACAATCCCAACATAAAATAGGTCAGCAAACCATGCTGGTGAGTAGGCATTTCAAGGAGAAGGTATGGCTCTATCCCAGAAACTGTTTTAACCATTACATATCTTCGGAATGATGACTTAACCAGAGCTGAAGCTTCCCTCTCAGCATCCACTGTATGGTACAATGATTCTCTTAAGCAAGTGATGTCATTTTTAATAATTCCCTAATAATCATGAAAGAGCCATTTACCTGTTAATGTGATAACACATGATCATTTGGAATGACA
The DNA here is from genome assembly GCF_964204655.1 of Triturus cristatus. Lineage (NCBI taxonomy): Eukaryota > Metazoa > Chordata > Amphibia > Caudata > Salamandridae > Triturus > Triturus cristatus. Next base: position 896,161,948 of record NC_140592.1, on the reverse strand, counting down.
AGATAATGAAACTTTGGGTCAGATGTGTGCTAGGATGTGTACATCCATGTTTATGGTCATTAATGTGTGGTCTTTTTTGCTCTTTCTTTAATTAAGTGCCTAATAATAAGTAAAGAAATTGGTCACATGTTGTTATGAAGTGCTTAAGGATGTTTTCCGTTGTTTAGGTCAGTCGAAATATGCGACAATTCGTTCATCGTTTCCTTAAAGTTATAAACAAGATCTTCAATATTGCACATGAAAAATTATTATTAACCATGTATATGATTCTAGATTAAACCGACCCCAAAGAGGCTTGCCAGTGCTATCGTGTTAAGATGCAAGTCTGAGCATCTGACAAACATTGTCTGCGATCCAGTCACCAAGTCGCGACATTACGTTCACTGCTGAAGAATCACGCCAAAAAACAACAAAAGCAAAGATTTCACACTACAATACAGAACATCTCATACCGACTCGTGCCTATTTCCAAAATGCATAGCGTTAAGGAGCTATAGCGCAGCAAAAAACCAACTTCTCGCAAACCAACTTCTTTTGGGGATTTTGACAGAAAGTGCCTTCCTTGGGGAAGGTCAAGAGTCGTTTGTATTAAACTAGACAAGCTGGTAGTGGAGTGTTAATGGAAATGGAAAGCAGATGTTTGGTAATTAGGGGAGATGTGAATGACAAGGCTTGAGAGGTATGGTACATGCGCTGGCTGGCACAAAGCAGCTGTTGTTACTGATTTCACTGTCAGAGATATACACAAGTCAGGCCATCCCCTGTGAGTTTGCCATGGCTGTGACAATTAGAGAAAAAATGTATTTGATTAGAAAAAGGAATGTATCATACAAAGAAATGTCTGCAGCGTTCGTAAATACGTAGCTGGGACGAGCATGCATAGCAATGAAGAAGCACACCGCAGGCAGATAAGTAGACAGGAAGAATCGGGGGAGGGGAGGAGAGGGTTAACGCTTGCCAGTTATTCACGGGGATGTGAAATAATACAGCAGAAATCATGATTCAGAGCTGGCAGGAGATTTTTGTGTAAAAATCGAATATAACTTTTACTGAAAGGAATTCACTTTACGGTGAAATCTAACTTTACATTTTACATAGGCGGTTTCAGCATCGGCTTCCATGAAGATCGCAGATTACCAATTTAATAGAATGTTTTGCTCTCTGGATGAATTTGTGTGTGAAGATCACACACTCAAACTTTGTTTCTTTAGGGACTGCAGAAAATCTCTTGAGTTAATAAATGTGCAATTTTTGTAGAGAGTTGTTATCAGTCTAAAACAGAGGGATAGTCATTTTTACCTTTGATTTCCTAAATTAATGCTGAGACTTCATCTTGTTTATATTAAATTTGAATTTTAAAACAACAAGTGTTGCAGGAGTTCACTCATCATCATGAACAGTATGTTAAATGTAGTCCTTTGTCTTAGCCAGATTTTACTATTGCAATGCGATTTGCATAGGTTTGCCCAAACATGCAATTTATAAATGACTTTTAATCCAAAATGCCACAGTCAAATATTTTTGAAATTTTAACAAACAGGTTCCAGTGGCCAAGGGAAATAGTTTAAAGTCTTTTTGTCTTCTCCTTAAAGTGGTGTATGATCAGATAGTATCTATACTACCAGCCCCTTTTCCCTAATAACACCCCAGTTTATAAACTAGTTTTTAAACATCACTTATGATCCTGTCATTCAAGAAAATCCAGATGTGCCCACAAGACATTTCGGTAGCTGCACAAAAACTGCAGAATACTCGATTAATCCGAGGTGAGTCAGGTCTGTTGAAATTCACAAACTTATTTAAAACTTGATTTTCTTTTCACTAGACAGTTACTGTCACAAAATCTAGTTGTACAGTAGTGCCATGATGATCCCGGCTAGGCGAAAGATGCGCTCTACCAATTCTCCATACAATTTAAAACATTAATCAAAACTAGTACCATGAGCACTTGGAATGAAACTCTGAAGTGTAGAGTGTGCTACCTGTAAGCTTCCGCTTTGACACAATAAAATATGCACGTTTAAACCTTGTCACAAATCACAAATATTTGACAAGATTGCTCAGTGATTTAAGTCTGTGTGTTCGTATTCCAGCGGGACTGACTCAGCTTTTCATTCTTCTGCAATTAGCAAATACCACAACATTATACTGGGTAAGTTGTTAACAGGTTTAATTTGCAACACTATCATATGCACAAACTATGGAAAGATTCACTATAAACAAAATAAACCCTTCAGTACACTTTATGCTAAGCCTGGCTTGCGGTAGGTTACCCTGAAGGTGAAAAATACATTGGTTTCACCTCCCCAAAGCACACTCCCTTCTCTCCCGCTCCATCCCCAAAATACCTGACTCGATCTGTGATTTTCAAGTGACTGTTTCTAAATAGAGTCAAACCAATCATTTTTTTTTAAAGCTAAATTATTCCCATGACTATGCAGCCGACGTACATATTTACTCATTGTGCCCTCATTTTCACTTTATTGGTGCAGTTTTCTTTATTTCATGCCTTTTTTTCATGAATATTTTTCTTTACCAGCGCCTGGCTTCTGTATTTCATGTTCCTGAAATTACATTGGACTACTTAAGTCTTTCTGATTTGATTCCCTGACCCATCCCCTTTTCCCGTCCAAACAGCACACACAGAAACGTAGTCGCAAATAGACAAAATACCCTTTCCTTTAATCTCCGCGTACCTTTTTCCTTTCTGGCATTTTTGTTGCTCTTTTTCCTATAGCTTTTTCAGGCTTTGTAATCATTGTGACATTTCCAATCTCCTATCATCTCAATGCTTCTCCGGTTGGTCTTTTGTCCCCCAAGTCTAAAAAGCTCACCAGGATTGGAAGCAAGCACAACAAGGGTCTGTGCTCACATAGAAATTTGCATTGAAATGGTATGCTTCTGACACAAATCCTACACTAGTCAATGAACACTCACCTATCCACCATTTTGCCATCATGCAAGACAGCCTTTACGCTCTAGCGCAGGTCATGACACCCATAGTAGGCTAATCATTGTAGAAAGGGAGCTTTGCTGTGCTTACCCTGTTACTCAACACACTACAGCAAATTTTAAAGCTGCAGTGCATGAAAGCTTAGCAAATGTGGGTTGATGCTTCCACCCAAGAAACACCCAGCAGGATGGACCTGGAGTGCCCAGAGGACCAGCAAGTTGAGCCTTCTGCTAGGAGACAGAGCTGTATATTCTAACTTTTGGCAGGGCCCTACACCAGCCCTCTGTGAAAAATTGGGGTTTCAGTTCGATTATCTACTCTTATCTTTCAATAGCACATTAAAGATAGGTTGAGGATTTTCATACATTATTAATATTTGGCACAAAAATGTGTTTCTAATTTTTTTTAACTTCAATAAAGTTTTTACTTTTTCCTACACTCTTACACATGTTCAGTACGTCCAATACAATTATTTTTGGAAGAGTGACATGTAAGTCTACACTTCTGAGTAACTTTATGCTTATAAATAGTGAATAGCCGAAAGTAGTAAAAGTACTCAAAGGTGTAAAAGTGAATTAGCTTGTAGTACATCTACATATGCTGACTTACGTTTGTGAATGGGCCCTTTCTTCTGTAGAGTGAGCCATTAAACATTCTGCAGTTCTCTTGGTCCAAGACATCTGTGTTTACCATCCTAATGTTTTAATTGTTGGGTATGCCAATTCATGCCTACATGAATTCCGGAGCTTAATTGTATCTGTTGTTTTCATTTTGTGTGGTTCATTTTTGGTGCTAGTACAAATAGAGAAAATATGCGCCATTTTTAATTTACCTTTGCACCTTATCCCTTTGTGATGTAGCACTATTGTGAGCTTAAAAGTGGTGGCTGGGAGAAAATGGTGGACAGTTTTATGACCACTGCTTTTTAGCAGAACCTATGGACTTTGGATGAGCACATTGGTCATAAATGTCTTATAAGGTGGAACAATAGATGATGTTATTTCACATACATATATATTATTTTTTATTCTTCTGAGGCGGTAGTACAGGAAAGGTAACAACAGAGCGCTTTCTAAGGGCAGAGAGTGGAACTCAAGGAGATCAGATTGTAGGATTGTTAGCTAAAAGGAGGTCGAGAATAGTGAGAAATCTTGAATCTCAGAAAATGGTCTTTGCAAGGAGTATGGATCAATTTTTTCCAATCTTTATTTTTTACACTGTACAGCTGTAATAAAGTTTCGATCACGTTTTAATATTTTATACTTCTTTTTTGCTAATAAACCATATTATATTTTATAAATATTTTAGGTGTTTGACACGGTGTACATTGAAAACGCTACCACATTTTATTCATTTGCAAAATCGACACACTGTTCTCTTTACAATGGTTGGACTTAAATGCTGGTGGCTTTAACATTTTGTTCAGCTACTACTGATAAGACTTTCTTTATGTCCTGAATTATTCTGCAGAAAATCACAATAATCACAGCATCAGCCCAGAATATACTGATGTCAATGAACCATTTCTCATCTGTCTATCGGCGTGAGTAACTTTTTAATATGTTATTTTACCTACTTCTGCATCATTTAAATAGCATTCATTTTAGATGGCACATGTGCATGTCGTAGTCATGGCCGAACTTTTGAATGTTCATGTGACTTAGGGGCTCGAAGGCCCACAGAACGATCCCCAAACTCAGCAGACCGTGTTGAAAGGCTTTTTTTTTTCTTAAGGAAAATGTTATTCCTATTAATGACTTGGAGAGTAGAGCAGGCCCGTGCAGGGCTAGGCATAGGCCACTATCACTTTGTCCCAACTCTGTTCAGTACCCACTGTGCCCTACTCAGTTCACTGCAACCACTTGCACTCTCAGTATCAGTCCATTAGCCTATTCACAAGGTGGAAGTTATTTTCACCTATTTCACAAGCTTGCCCTTCTATTATGTTTATTGCATAGTAGAAACAACAGATGGATTATGTATACATTAAATATAGTTGCCCTTCTATTATGTCTATGGTGCTATAAACATAACAAAAACGTTATCATTTGAAGGCTCATTTTGGCGCGAAAGGACTTTTCCCAGAGGGAAAAATATGGCTTACAGAATCTTTGGTGCTTTAGTGAAATAATCCATGTTTTTTTTTTTCTTTCCATCTGTTCCCTTTGAACAAGAATAGTTATAAAATACACACCTTTCTTCTGCAGACCAGGGGCCGGATTACAGACAAGGCGCGTTTTGATTGTTTGTGCCGGGCGCACCTTTTAAATGGTATGCCTGGCGCAAACAATGAATATGCGCCCTATTATTCTGAACTCACGCTGCTCTGGGGGTAGTGCATTCAGAGAAAAACGGAGTGGCTGCTTTACCGCCGCTCCGCGTTTTCACAGTGTAGGTGGCAAACCCTCTGCACTTTGAAGGGGGATTAGAGAGCCCCTTGCAGGTGGGTACAATCAGTGAATGCACCCGCCTGCAAGGGGAAGTCCCTAGGGGCCATGGGACCCGCTTCTCCCTGCCAGAGGGCTGCTGTCAGGGGGCGCACTCATACCTAGAAGGTGGCACACTGTAAGTGCGCCCCCTGAGAGCTTTTTTGCCTCTGCGCCCACGTCTGTAATACAACATGGGTGCATAGGCAAAGGGATTCCGTCATTTGCAAGAGGCATGCCCCATGCAAAGGAGGGAACACCTCCTGAAGATGGCGCTTTATGTGCACCAGCGCTTTCGGCATTATAGATGGGGCTGCGCAAGCGTCTGCGGCCCCTTCTGTAATACCAAAGTGCCCCAGGGGCACGCAAAGCAGGCGGAGACGCCTATTGCGCACCCGGGCATTTTCCGTAATACGGCTCAGGTACTTTATATGTATGTTCACCAGAATTGCGCTGTTATAATTAAATATTGACCCATTGCACATTTTATCGTACTTTTGTGCTGGTCAGACTGTGCGAAAACACTATGGGCCATATTATCAAGAACAGCGATAACATTATCGTTGCTTTAGCAGCAAGAAACTTCCGCTAAAGCGGCGATAAGGGGCTTGATAATATGCCCCAGAGAATTCTAATAGAAGCCCAGGTTCTGGTGTCAAGGACATCAAACCTGTGCTTCTATTGGAATTCGCTACGGCATATTATCAAGCCCCTTATCGCTGCTTTAGCGGCAATAATGTTTGCGCCGTTCTTGATAATATGGCCCTTTAGCCTTTGCCTGGTAGGAAACTGTTGGTTCAAAGCAGCACATGCAGAAGTGCAAACCCACGCAAATTGGTAATGCTGGTGCTGGATTGCAGTGGTGTCATTTATGCAATCAACCCCAAAAAGGGTACCAACAATTGAAAGCATTTCTCCTTCTGAAAAACCAAGTTTTAATACAGTGGGTTAAAGTGAATATGGCAGAAATCTCTTTCTTTTAGTTCACGCAAAAAATTTACGATGCTGTTTTTTACGTTGACTTAGCCAAGATCCCGCATGCTACTTCGATGTGTATATACCGAGAACGAAGACATTAAAGCAAATTCATGTAAAATACTCTTGAAGGTAAGAAAAGAGAGGCTAGCACACTGCATACCATAGTTACTCGAATTAAACTCTGATCTCTTTGAAATGCATGCAAATACTTTCAGAAAATATATGAAAAACTCACCATAAATGTAGAGGCACTTCCAGTCCCTTGATAAATGAGGCTGCTCGACCGCACTTTATTGAGTCTCTGATTTTTAATAATCTGGATCCTGCAAGATTTAATTCTGCATAATTCTGGCTGAAATCAGCTTTTGATTGAGTTGTAACGGCTATGTTATTGTAAATATCTCTGCATGCTAATGCCATGGTGCAATTCAATAATATTTAGATGAAATTCTTGGCCTCGAGCAGTGCGGAAGTTGGATTTAGGGTGTCTAGAAGAGTCGATTTTTTTGTTTCTGGCCTCATAACATTTTGTAAAAAAGAAACGGTCATCATTTTGAGATTACATTTAAATTCAAATGACTTAAAATGGACTCTGCGCTGCATTTGTTGGTTGAACGTAAACATGAATTCATTCCAAGAAAATATGAATAGCTAAATACCAACACAATGTAGTGAAATTCAAACATGAAGAAATCTGTAGAGAAGTAAATGTATATGTAACGTTACGTAGAATGCAATATTCAGCAGTTGTTTTGGCAATAGGGCAGGGAATATTATATGAGTGAAAAAACCACACCTACATTTTGTGTGACTTTTCCATTTTTTATTTGAATATACTTCATGATAACACATGTTGGTGGTGAAAGCAAAAAATATACCTGATGCACTTTTGAAAAAGTAGTAGCACTTTCCTGAGATTTCACAGAGAGACGCAATCCAATGTACTTTGAAGCGTACTATAAATTGTGTCTATTCCCCGAATGCTTTTTGCCCTGGTGATGGAGCCCCTGGCACAGCGTCTTCGACAAGCTGGGGCTCACTTGAGTATTCCTTCTGGTGGTGAAGTCCACATTGTCTCCCTACACACTGATGATGTCCTTTTGTACATGAAAGATGTTCGGGACGGTATAGCGGGCCTGTTTAGCAGAGATTGCCTGCATCCTGGATGCTTTTAGAGCTGCTTCAGTCTTGGGAGGCAACTGGAGTCAACTGGACTAAGTTGTGTCTGTTCCCAATTCACCAGGATTGCCCTCTGCGAGTCTTTGAGGTTGGTATGCATGTGGTCATATGGTAGCCGAGCACCTTTCGCTACTTGGGTATTAATATCTATCATATGATTTGCGATTTCATTAAAAGCAATCCTACAGGAGCGATATCTTCCTTGCGGCCTCAGATTGCCTTTTGGTGTTCGCTCACGGTGCAGGGCCTGTGGGCTATCGCTAAAATGGTGATGCTGCCATGCCTCCTACATTTCTTTATAAATTTGCCACTTCGAATCCCCCACAGTATGTTTTGGGTGTCAAATGGGATACTAGGAGGCATCATATGGAATAGAGGGAGGCGCAGGGTGGCTTTGTGTAAGTTACAGCTTCCGACTGAGAGTGGAGGTCTGGGTTCCCCAGTGTTCGAGCAGTATTATATGGCTGCCCAGCTCCAGTGGCCCTTCCGTTGGTTGACTGGGAACAACTTGGAGAAAGTAGGCTCAGACTCATGGCTTGGAGTGCTTCGTTTACTGTGGGAAATATTTCTCCTAATAACCTTCTATGATTGGCGTATGTATGCTCCTGCCGAATGCTGCGGATTGCCCCAATTGCTTCATTGTATAATCCATTAAGAAAAAAATATTTTATTAAGTCAGAATTAATCAGATCAGAAGTCGTACAAAAAGAAATAAATACATACTGGAGGTATAACCCCTGTGACAATCAATAAGGCACACTTATTATTAAGAAAAACTAACATATCCAGCTGGGATGGAACAACATTGCACTTACACAAACGAGGAACTGCAAAAGAGAAAAGTTAAATAGGAGAAGATAAGACATAAATCAAGCAAATTGAAGGTCGAGTTGATACCATTATACAGAAGAATACATCATGAAATCAGGGGTAGACTCATTTAATATTAGTATCACAGAATAATCTGTGGGTCCCAGTTAAATCCCACCAGTTCTTTCAAATTTCTTAAACTAGCGAGTACCCCTTGCTCTGACCAGATCCTGTTCCGAGTTGTGTATTTGCCGGATAACTGCCCACCATTCAGTAGCTCGAGGCGGAATTACTGACACCCAAGATCTAGCAATACAGAGTCTGGCAGAGACAATGAGTATAGACAACAGTCATCTTTAACCCAGAGTCGTGTTCCATTCTATAGCCCAACATTATCTCCATGGGGGTGAATTGAGTTTCATAAACAAGACATACCATAATTAATCGAGTTATTCTTCCCAAAACTGCTGTAGAGCAGTGCATGCAACAAACATATGGAGAATGTCAGCTGCATGGCAGACACTTTTATGACAAATTTCTCCGGTGTGTAATGTAACATGCAGATGGTTTTAAATTGCTGAAGTTTCAAATTTACAGATTAAGGATTTCCGCCTAGGGGGCGTGGCTTAGGCGCCTTCGGGGATGGCCGCAGCGTCCGAGGGCTCCGTGGCCGCGTGAGGCGAAGGACTCGCTTCAGGCCACTTTTCCTCAATTTAAACGCGCAGAAACTGCTTCCGATATCGTCGGAAGCATGGCTCCATGAACGTGTTGTAGCTGCTGCCATATGGTGAGCTTTAAGACAGCGTTTTTGGCTTAATAACGGCTGTAGTGCTCTCGCGGCCGCCATTTTGTTTTTTGATTTTGAGGTGTTTCTTATGCCTGCTGCCTTTTCTTTTTTTTTTTTTTTTCCTCAGAAGATGTCATTTTTTGTGGATTTAAGTACTTAATCTGTTTTTTACTATGCTGCCTATGAGCTTCTTCATTTTTGCATTCCCTGGCTTGCTATTTTTTCACTTGAGCAATGTAAAGTTCGTCATTCATTTAATTTGACAAGATATGCTTGTCATCATCTGGCTATGCCCTGTTGTCATCGCACTTTGGGGGTCAGTACTCTCTGAATTTGGAAGTTTTAGGCTTGCTGGCAACCTTTTTTCCTCACATAGTGGCGTTGTGTGCTGTCTTACGTCTGGCAACTTCTTACAACTTTATTTTACTCTCTGAAATTTGCTAGTCAATATCCTCTTTCAGTTTAGACCATGGCAGCATCTCGTTCTAACCGTAAAGAGGCTCCGCAACCCAGTGGTGCATCGCTGGCAGACTTCAATCCTTTTAATATTTTACAAGACAATGCTGATGATCTCCCCAATGACTGTGTGGCTACACAAGGTCCCTCTTCTTCTATGACTCGGCTAAGCTCCAAGCAGGGGTCCAAAATACCGTCTTCAGCCCCTCTCGCACCTAGAAAACGTGGTAAAGCGAATCCTCCTTCTCCTACTAATTCTTCTGTGCCTCTGTCGATGGAACTTCTTCTTGAAAGAGATTTGCGCCCTCAAACCCTATATGGAAGAAACCAACACTTGTCTGCAGAGCCTGGAATATAATTGGTCTCACACTGAGCAACGAGTTGATGCTCTGGAAAAAAGAGTTGACTCTGTGCAAGACTTTGCTGTGCAAGTTCCTCTTCTTCATAAGGAGGTGGATCATCCTAAACAACAACTTGAACAGTTGGAAAACCGTAATAGGCGCAATAACCTACGCATTTATGGTCTGGCTGAGGGACTTGAAGGTACTAATGCAATATCCTATTTTCAGTCCTTTCTTCCAACTCTCCTTGGTTTTCCAGAATCCCCTCCATTAAATATCCAACGTGCACATCGTTTGGGCCAAAGTCCCCGTTCTCCATCTTCCTCAACGAAACCCAGAGGAGTAATTCTGTATTTCTTGGAATATACAGACTTACTTAAGGTCTTGCAGGCAGCCAAACAGAGAGGAAAGATTTCTTGGAATGGTTCCAATCTTTTTTTCGCTCAGGATTATGCCAAAATAACTGCTGACCGTCGGAAGAAGTTTTTGGATATGAGACCAGCTCTTCGCAGCTTGAACGCTCGCTATGGCTTATTCCATCCCTGTCTTTTTAAAGTGACTTATAACAACAGAACAACCAACTATGAAGACCCTGCTGTACTTCAGCAATTTTCGGACTCTTGTAAAGGAGTTTCTATGGACATCTCTAAACCATGACATGTTGTAGATATTCTTGTCTCCATAGCTTAATGTTTATTATGTATTTGTCCGCAAATGTGAATTTCTTTTGTTTTAGTCATATTCGTAAGTTTTGGTGTTATTATGATTTTTCACTTTAATTATTTTCTTATTTGTTCCTGTTTTATCAGGTTGTGGTTTCTGCGTTCCCTTATTCTCAGTGTTCTTCACTTCGCCTGGACGATGTTCTTTGTGTGCTTCGCATCCTGCGCCCTCTCGTCTGGCGTTTGGCCCTCCCCATGTGGCCCCACCTACCCCGTCATTTCTGTTCTTTTGTGGTATGTCTTTCTAGTGTATTGTTTTACCAATTGTTAATGTTATTTTGTCTTTCCTGTTATCTCCACTCTTTCCCTCCTTTTCTCCTCATTCCTCTGTTTCATCTCTATTTTCAGTTTTTCTTTTATAATTCTCATTTATCTCATCTCTTTTCTTATCCTCAGTTTTTATGCTGTCTCTTGATTTTCTATATTTCTCACTGCTATCTCTTTATCATAATGATCTTTTTTCATATTTTACTACATTTTTCGCATTGTTTTTGCTTTTATAAATGGCATATTCTTTTATGAATTGTTTTGATTAAGTTTATATAAGATTTAAATGTCTAACCCAGGATGGAATCCGATTATTTCTCCGGAATAAATCCAGCGGCACACCAAGGACGACACAATATAGCTTTATTGTGTCACACAAACAGTTCTGTTTGTGTGACACAATAAAGCTATATTGTGTCGTCCTTGGTGTGCCGCTGGATTTATTCCGGAGAAATAATCGGATTCCATCCTGGGTTAAATATTTAAAGCGGAGTTGTGACCGTTGCTGGCACCGGCGTCGCGAGGGAGGAGAGCGGGGATTTCACAACAAACGTTTTGAAAGATTTAAATGTCATTAAACATTATATCTTGGAATGTTAAAGGTTTGGGTTCTCCTTTCAAACGTCAACGAGTTTTGTCACATATTTCAAATTTAAAGGGAGATATTGCTCTTTTACAAGAAATTCATGTATCGGATACTGAAATAACTAAACTACGACGGAATTGGGTAGGCCATGTTTTTGCATCTCCGGGCTCAGGAAAACGCAATGGTGTTGCTATTCTCTGTCATAAATGCTTAGATGTCCAGCTCATAAGACAGGATAATGATTCCGATGGTAGATAGGTTGTGATCTCCTTACTGATTAACAAGATTCCTCTCACTATTTTTAATGTTTATGCTCCCACTACACTAGATAAATTATTTTGGCCCCAAATTCTTTCCCTTCTAATGCAATGCACTGATGAGTATTTGATCTTTGGTGGGGATTGTAATATGGTTGTAGACCTCTTTATTGACAGGAATTCCAGCTCCAGGTTTGTCCCCTCTTTTATACATTCTCAATTCACTTCCACTATTTCTCAAAGAGCTCTTGTAGACTCTTGGAGAATCTGTCACCCCACACTACAATAATATACTTATTATTCACCTGCTCACTCATCACAATCCCGAATAGATTACCTCTTTATTTCCAGGGCTCTACTTCAACACGTTTCTCATTCAGATATAGGATCTATTCTAATTTCTGATCATGCCCCAGTTTCCTTAAGTTTGGATCTTCTTCCTCCCATTAAAGGTACTAGACACTGGAGATTCAACAACTCTCTTTTATTAGACCCTAGGTTCACACCAGCCTTTCTCAAGTTTGCCTCCTTATTTTTTGCGTCAGGTATCTCCTCCTTTGGTATGGGATTCTTTTAAAGCTGCCTCTATGGATTTTATCATATCCTTTGTTGCCCAAAAGCGACGTGCAGCCTCTCTTTAATCTCAGGCACTTAACTTACATATTAAGAAACTGGAGCATCTTTATTACCTATCAAAAAACCAGTCTACTTTAAAGGAACTCATTAACGCCAAAATTTCTTTTAATAAATTTTCTATTGAGTCTGCAAATCTATATTTACTCAAATCTAGCGCTAAATTCTATAGTGCTCAAAACAAGTCTGGTAATCTTCTTGCTAATTATCTCAGAATCAAAAAAGAACGTACTAAAATTGAATCTATCATTTCTTCATCTAATATTGTGCTCCATAAAGACGAAGACATTCTTTTGGAATTTTCCGATTTTTATAAGTCGCTATATACTCCTGAATCTTCACCTCTCGTCTCGGACATTGATCAATATTTAGCTTCTATACCTCCGCCTCCTTCTTTAGATGTAGATTTCTCCTCTCTAGAATCTGACATACACACTAAAGACATTCTCAATGCTATCCAGTCACTTAAAAAGGGGAAGGCTCCGGGTCCTGATGGCTTTACTGTAGAGTTTTACATTCACTTCTCCAGTTTACTTATTCCTAAATTACTTAAATTATTTTTGTTTTTTATAGCTTCCTGGAGTTCTCAAGGTTCTTTTCAAGAGGCTCTGATTTGTCTTCTTCCTAAAGAAGGTAAAGATCATTCACTTTGTAAAAACTACAGACCTATTTCTTTAATCAATTTGGACTATAACATTTTTGCGAAAATTCTTGCGCTTCGTTTGGATAATATTCTACCTCACCTAATCGGTAAAGAACAATGTGGTTTCATTAAAGGTCGCCACCTCTCTGATAACACCCGTCTCTTTTTTAATGTACTTAGTAAATCTCACTCTTATAATTCTTCTTTAGCAGCTGTGGCTTTAGATGCTGAGAAAGCCTTTGACAGGGTCAATTGGCAGTTTATCTTTTCGACTCTTGCTTGGTTTGGTTTTGGCCCTAAATTTCTTTCCTATATTTCGCTGCTTTACTCTTTTCCGAGATCATTTATTTTAGCTAATGGTCTTGTTTCTTCTTCTTTCCCACTTCTCAGAGGTGTCAGGCAAGGCTGTCCTCTTTCTCCCCTTTTATTTATTTTGTCTTTAGAACCCTTCTTATCTAAAATTCGGATGAACAAAAATATTACTGGCTTTCCCTATGGCGATAAACATTTAAAACTCTTAGCATATGCTGATGATATTCTTTTATTTATATCTAATCCTCAGACCTCTTTACCGGCTTTTCTTTCAGAAGTCTCTACTTTTTCTTCAGTTTCAGGATACAAACTTAATGTAGATAAATGTGAAATTCTTCCATTAAATAAATATTGTTTCCATGCTGATTTTGTATCTTCCTCTTTTCACTGGAGCCCTACTAAGATTAAATATTTAGGTCTATGGTTCACCCCCTCTATTAAAGATACTGTATCACTCAATCTTAAGAATCTCCTGTCCACTTTAACAAAAATCCACAACGCGTTGGCACCCCTTGTTTTTATCTTGGTGGGGTCACCTAGATTCTGTAAAAATGATGTTGGTCCCTATAATTTTATTTTTCTTATCTAATCTTCCTGTTAACATTCCTAAATCCTGGTACAAAAAAATATATACTATTTTATCACGATTTCTGTGGCAGAACAAAAAACCTAGGATGTCTTTTTCCAAACTTAAACAACCTAAACACTTAGGTGGAGTTAACTTCCCTGATTTTGCATCATACCATACTTCCTTCTTTCTTAAGAATTCTTCTTCTTTATTATCTCAGAATGCGACTGATTTGTTGTCTTTGCCTTTGTGGGTAGACATTGAATCTTCCTTCATTTCTCCTCTCTCATTTGATGAATTTTTGCTCATGTCTCATACCCCCCAAAAATGTTCTCTTCCCATCCTTAAACATATTCATAACATTTTTCATCCTCTTATGCTCGATGGTTTAACTGACCGAAACCATTTCTTGCAATCTCCGATTTGGTATAACATTCTTATTAAGATAAAAAATCGGACTCTTTTTTGGAAGGATTGGTTCAATCTTGGTCTTAAATGGACTTATCAGCTTTTTCTTGGTGATACCTGCATACCCTTTTCTATATTGCAAACTCGTCATTCCCTTCCCTCTTCATATTTTTCTAAATATATATTATTGACCCTAGCTGCTCAAAGTTCTTATGATAAACTCAAGACTTCTTCCACGCAGATCAGCCCTTCTCCAGTTCCTATTTCGTTTTTAAAATTGAGTACTTCAGCTTCTCAAATTTATAACAAATTGAGACACATTGGTCAGACTCGAGATAAATCTGCAGTTGAATCCAGTTGGGAATCTGATTTAAACACTTCCTTTTCCACTTCAGTATGGGATAAAATTTGGACTAAATTAAGGAAATCTTCTAGGGCGGCAAATACTAAACAAACACTATTTTTCATTTATAACAGACTTTTAATTACCCCTGCCAAATTGCATCAGATTAATCCTCTTTCTCCTTCTACCTGTTGGTCATGTCCAGCCCCTGTTGCAGATCTTAAAAATATGTTAATTACTTGTCCAACTATTCATCATTTTTGGACTAGAGTTTGGCAGTAAATTAACAAAATATTTCACACACATATCCCTTTTTCTTTTTCTCATATTTTTCTAGGTAGTGTTGCGGAAATTTGGTCCTTTTCCACCTCCCTTAATACCCTCATCATTGATTTGCTTATAGCTGTTGCTTTTCAGCAGATCACTAAATCGTGGAAAAATGCTTCAAATGTTTCTTTTCAGGCCTGGTGGCATGGTGTTTGTTATAACCACAGACTGGATAGGGCTTATGTTCACCCGATTACATTAGCCATTAAACGTGACTTATTATGGCTTCCTATTACTAATTTTCTAGATGTGTCTGCTCAATCATTACCATTGCATATTCCAGCCATAGAAGAAGTTTCTAAGCCTCCCTAAATTCAGGTTAATTGACTATTAATATATTCTGTGCTTATTCTCAAATGTATAATTACGTTTGTAGTAGTGAGATACATATGATATACATGTTATATTTTTGATCAATATTTTTCACTTGTATTACTATTGGATATTTATATCTTTTTGTCCCCCCCCCCCTCTTTTCTTTCTTTCCTTCCTATTTCTTTTTTCCTTATTGTATACAGCATATTTTCCATTTTTTATCATTACTATATACGGAATTGTATTACTGTTGTTTTTATTTCAAATTATCTTTATTGAATTTTATGGAGAAGAAGGCAAAAAAGAAGAAAATGAGAGGATCATAACAGAAGGTGGTAACATGGTCAAGTATCACAATGTACATAAAATGGTATTTCAAATGATCATAAAGCAATTACTGGCAATAGATGTACATCTTGACAATAAAATAACCTCTTAATCACCAGCTCAAGAGAGGATGAAAAAATAGAATGAGTAAAGGAAAGAGGAAAAGAAAACCAGAAGGATTGTATTACTGTTGTATCTATACTTATATCCAATAAACTTTCTTTTAAACTTAAAAAAAAAAAGGATTTCCGCCTAGCTTTAAGCATACTAGTCATAATGTTGGAACCTTCTAGATCGATCAGAACCTTACACCCAGAGTGTATATTATCCCTAAGCTAGAGCTATTTGAAAAAGTGATGATGAGGAAGGTTAAAAGAGGCCTGGAGCCCAGTAAACAAACAAAATCCATTCACGTCAAAAAGCTGCCCAACAGTTTCCACCCTTATTCTTAACCAAACCTTACAAATGGGATCATGAAAGACCCATGGGAATGCTGAGTTGTCCCATAGTGGCATTTTCTATTGTATTAGCTCTAAAGAGTATTTAGCACACAGTTCCCACTGGATGTTTACCATATCCCTGACAAACTAAAATCTGACATGATTATAGTAGTTGGGGTCTGATATTCTTTAAAAAAAATAGCTTATATTTGGACCCTAATGCCAAACAGTAGCCCATAACTGATGAGTCTGGTTCTGCTTTGGTAAGGGCACTACGCAGATGGTGTTCGAAATTTAAGAATCAGATTTTGGGTGGCTAAGGTATGCACCTAAGCCAGGGAGGACTCACCACTCTAGTCAGGGTTATGGAGTTACACACCCAAGATAACCCTTGCTCACCCTCTTGGTACCTTGGCAGTGCAGTCAGGCTTATCCCAGAGCAGTAGCGGCCCGTGGTGGGAGTGCTGCCGGACGCTGATGTGGGGCGGGGAGGGGCAGGGTGGGGGATAGTAAACTACGGATTACGGCCGATTAGAGGCAAGTAAACAAATAAATAATCCATAGTTTACTACCCCCACCCTGCCTCTCCCCCCGCCCCACGTCAGCACCCGGCAGCATTCCCACAACGGACCGCTACTGTCCCAGAGGCAATGTGTAAAGCATTTGCACAACACGCTCGCGCACCAGTGACACACTAGGCACACCACAAAAGAGACAGTTATATAAAAATATCTCATATATTGTATATAAAACCCTTAGACTATAATCACGTAAATCCCTTTGCCAACTAGGCAATTGCCCTGACATCACATAGATCATAAGTCACTTTGCCAACCAGGCATTTGTCATAACATCACAGTTAGTGTATAAAGTAAATAACTATAGGTTGCACACATCACAAAAATATGTTCACTGTACATAATATGCAGATTCTGAAATGACTCCATGTCCTGTCATTACGAGTAGGCCTGGGCAAAAATTTCGTTCCGTTCGCGGAAATTGCGATAATTTGACATTTTTGCGTTCCGCGGAGAGCGCGAAAATGTCAAAAATTCCGGTTTCCGCAGCTTGGCGATAATTTGTTTCTTGCTCGCGCTGTAAAATGATACATTCTCGCGCGCGCGCGATCGCCTTACCTGAATCCCTGCGTTCGCCGACAAGTTTTCTTGATCCGGTCGCGTTCTCCATGAGATGTTGTATTGTTTTTAGCCATTTGCGCTGTCTCGCGACAGTTCGCGCCCGCAGTGACGTCATGCGTCGCGCGATCACGTCTTTCTTCTCGCGATCATGCACCGCGAGAACAACTCAAAACAAGATGGCCGCGCCCGCAAGCAACCACATGGGTAAGTTGGCGACCCGCAACCATGCAGAAAATCTCGCGAACATGCCGGAAAAAAACTTCCGCATCTTCGCGATATTTCTGCTTGTTTGCGATAATTTTAAACATTCTCGCGATAATTTGCGAAGGTTAATTCCGCAAATTCCGCCCACCCCTAATTACGAGTCCTAAAACAACATAGATCATAACATCAGTGCATAAAATGCAGGTTAGGTCATATATCATCATCATAGTCTTTATTCGAAAGTTCAAATTCATAAAAGACACAAATATCACAAAATTACAATTCATTAAAAACACAAAAATGGATGCAAAAGAATCATAAAATACATCATATAATAAATATTAAAATGAGTATTAAAAAAAGATTAAACAATAAAGCAGACGACTAGATGATAGAATGTCATATAAAATAAGGGAAGTTAAAACAGCAAGAATATTCCATAGTTCTAGTATACAAAGCTCAATTAAGAATAACAGAGTGAGCGTATCAATTTGTTCCTTAGGTACCATGCCCAGCCCAAATATTTGGCAAGACCAATGGAAATAATTGGTAGGGTATTAATGCGTAAGATCCTTAGGGCCACAATACTACTCCTAGTGCCCAAAGCCCTACACAATGGAGACAACCAAATGCGTCTTGGGACAATATAAGCGGGGCAGACAAACAAAAAATGTCCAATCGATTCAGACTGCATGCCACATACCGGGCATGTATCATTACCAGCACTTGACCAACTACTAGTCAGAGACCTGAGTGGCAAGGAACCTATTCGTAGCTGAAAATATAATTTCCTGTCACTAGTTTTAGTAATCAGGTCCCAATAAGTTTCTAGGGCTGGAGTAATTTTTGTCACTAGGAACCAGTTAGTCATCCAGGAGCTATTAACTTGGCTCCAGATCTTAAAATCAATATGTTCCCAATACAACATTTTCAAGGAGCTCTTAGAAGGGAATGTCGTTGTCATTGGATCACTCCACAGCCCCACCAAGCCCAAGTCAACGAGGGCAGCATGTATCTTCCTAAGCCAGCCAATCTTATGAGAAGTATCAGACTTAATAACATCCAAGAGTCCCCTGGCGTAGGAGGAGAGCTCCGGAGTAGTGCACAACCTCCGCCAGTATAAGACAGGACGGAGGTTGGCTAGTTCCAGGATAGCTCTCCTACCTAAATCGTATCTTAAGGGGACCAAGGGAGTACTCTGCGGTATGCCTGTGATACTACGTAAAAATTTATTTTCGACTACCGTTAGGGATCTCAACGAGTCAAAACCCCATAGCTCTGCCCCGTACAAGACAGAGCTTAAAGCCTTTGCCTCATAAACTTGAAGGACAGGTTTAATTGGCTTAGTAAAGGAGGTTTTAAACTCCTTGAGTAAAACCCCAGTAGTCTGCTGTAACTTCAAGGAGGTCATCATGACATGCTTGTTCCACTTATTATCATTAGATATGTGCATACCAAGATATATAAAGCTGTTGACCTCCTCTAGTGGCTGGGCATTCATAAAGAACTTCCTTACTCTGTAACTAGGAGGTGGGTTAAAAACCATAAGTTTGGTCTTAGAGACATTTACTTCCAATCCATGGGCTAGACAAAAATCATCAAAAACAGACAAAGCTTTTTGCAAACCACTTGGCGTTTTTGACACAATGAGAGTGTCATCCGCAAACATCAGTATTGGGGTGGCTATCCCCGCCAACTTAGGAGCATCTGTGGAAACACTGAGCATACGATCTACAATCCCATTAATATACAAAGAAAAGAGCGTCGGGGCCATAGTACAGCCTTGGCGTACACCGCGCTCGACTGGGAACTCAGGAGTGACATCATCATAACCACCCCATTGGACTTTAGCAAAATTGGACTCGTGTAATCTCATAACCAGAGTCAGAACTTCGAGAGGAAGCCCCAGCTTTGCTAAAACAAGCCACAACCTTGAACGTGGAACTAGGTCAAAGGCAGCTCTTAGATCAACAAAAGCCACAAAGAGACTGCCTTTCCCCAGAGTCACAGTCTTCCAATGTAATTGGATGAAACGAAAAACCTGGTCCACTGTACTAATAGATCTACGAAATCCAGCTTGAAATGTAGATAAAACCCCATTATCCTCTTCCCAATCTAATATTAAATTCAGGACCATCCTCCCGATGATCTTCTGTATTGTATCTATCAGACTAATAGGTCTGTAGTTACTCGGGAGAGCCTTATCACCTTTTTTAAAGATTGGGATAATAATGGCGCCCCCCCAAGATTTTGGTACAGGGGCACCTTCAGCCACCGCGTTGGCCACTAGTGCAATGTACTTGCTCCAGCAAGTTCTATTCTGGAGAAAGACATCAGACGGAACCCCGTCGGATCCAGGTGCATGTCCGGTGGCTACCGAGGCCAGGGCTATAGAAACATCTTTGGGGCTGAAAGGTCCTTTGTTATAAAAAACATGTGGGATTGTAGCCAAATGGCT
Organism: Triturus cristatus; assembly: GCF_964204655.1. Classification (NCBI taxonomy): domain Eukaryota; kingdom Metazoa; phylum Chordata; class Amphibia; order Caudata; family Salamandridae; genus Triturus; species Triturus cristatus. Next base: position 896,142,069 of record NC_140592.1, on the reverse strand, counting down.
ATATAAAAAACTACAGGCATATTGAGGCTTAAAATACTTAAGCCATTCATCCTGGGCCACATGATTTGAAGGAGTATCGGGCAGGCCACCCCTATTCCATTTAATAATATTCCAAAACTTTCTCGGGTCATTCCCATAGCTTGCTCCCTTCAAATCTTGCCAAAAGAGCTCGTCCCAATTCTTTTTAGCTTGCACAAGGCATTTTTTATAAGCCTGCCTTGCCAGCTGGGTGCGAGTCCTGTTACCACTTGAAAGGGCAGCAGCTAGATTCGATCTTGCCTTTCTACATTCCCTATCGAACCAACGAAGCCGCCCAAAAGGGCGTGTTTTACTTTTAACAACTGGCTTCAAAAAGTAACCCTTTAATCTTTCAAAGAATAGCTCATGAATACCTGTAACTTGGAACAAACCTTCGTCGGAGGCCAATACGTCCTCTAGATGCAAGATGGCACCAGCCAAATCAGCATCTATTTTTGCTAGGGACATATCATTAGCCGCCACCTCCCGCCATCTAACCCTGGGCTTATTATTAGAGGGAACAACTTCTGCCGGATGGAGTTCAATTGTACCTGCTACAGAGGAAGTACCGCTCCACCACTGGTGGGTGACACAAATGGGATTATGGTCACTCTCGGCTCTAGATTCCACCACCATTTCTTTAATGGAATGCCATAAATTATTACAGCAGAGGACATAATCAATTCTACTTTTGGAGCGGCCATTATCAAAAGCATTAGCGCCCAACTTATCGCCCTGGGTTCTACCATTCAAAGCCCTAAGACCATGCTCATAACAAAGAGAATTTACCTGGACTATGACCTCAGACCAACGTTTAATTGGGGGGAGAGCCAAGGCTGGAATATCCCACAGACGATCCTCCTCAGGATTAAGACCCCATTCTGAATCCGAGGCTAAAAGGGGTTCGAACGTAACATTAAAATCTCCCGCGATAATCGTGCCCTTCGGACTGCCGTAGGTATCCATAAGAGAATCCAGAGTGGCCAAAACTTGTGACCTTTTCCCCTTTGTCCCTCTAAGATAGAGGTTAAAAATAACCAGGTCTTGCATAGAGACCAAGGGCAACCTAACTAATTGAATATCTGGAGACCCGGTCTGGAACTCACTAGCCTTAGGGAATAAAGCCTGGCGAGCCCAGATGGTTAGGCCACCCATAGGGCGGCCCTTAGAGCCCTTAGATGCTGGAATGTGGAAATTTAAATAGCCTGGCAGAAATAATGGCTCAACAGACCAAGTCTCCTGAAATAAACAGACATCAAAGTTACCTATGAACTCTAACCATGCAAGGGAATCCATCTTCGCCTTGAGGCCAGCAACATTCCAGGAAATCAAAGATCCAGGCCTAGATCTTGACACCCCGCTCTGGGCATCAAAACAATGTGTGGCTACCTGTGGACTCAGAAGCTGAATAGGCAAGTTTAAAACTTTTTCCTTAGGAGAGGAAGAAGTACAAAAGTCAGCCAAGGAAGAAACATCAGAGTAAGCCAGTGGCAAATCAACATTAGAGCAAGCTCCACCAGGGATCGTTGCGCTAGAATGATCAATCACTGGTCAGTCTATATCATTCCAATAGCACATACCATTATTATCATTGGGATTCAGAGCAGAAGACCCACAGTTAAAACCTATCCCCGGCCAAGCAAGACCCCTTCTGTCCTCGTGGATGGCAACTTGCATATAAAAATAGTGTAGATCATGCACCTGGATCCCCGAATGAAACCAAAAAGGAGCATGATGACATATAAAGTTAACAACACGGCTGTCTTTAAAGTTGATAATAATAGAATCACCAAAAACATCTTTGGGTCGTGATCCTACCCACCTAACCCTTCTTACAAGCAAAATTTTCCCATCCAAATTGTTAGGAATGGGCGTGTACTTATTTAGCCAGTGGATCACTTTATTCTTAAGTTCTTCACAGGTTTCGGGTTTTGGATTTTTTATTTCGGGGACACCAGTTAAAACCACCACATAAGGAAGAGACTGAGGGGGAAGATGGATATGGGCCAAGGCAGGACGAGAAGTGAATTCGATAGGACCAGTGTGTGTGACAACCTCGGTATGATCAACCTCTGGGACAGCAAATGGCTGTAAAGCCTTCTTAGAAGGGACACAATTTTTATTCCTTGATTTTAAGGGACCCAGACCAGAGCTATCGAGTGTTGAAACTGGTCGTGTACCAGGAAGAGCTGAAGGAGCTAAAACAACAGATGGAGGGGTGACTAAAGGTGGAGAGCTCCGGTTATCACTTGCTTTTACGGTGAGTTTAACTACATTCTTTAAGGAACAAAAGTTGTCAAGAATTGTCTGCTCTAGGTTGTCAACTTTATCACTAACCAGTTTGATTCTTTTCAAAAGGGGTAGCATTAGTGAGCGAACCAGTTGCTCAATCGTGGAAAGGATATCATTGGCTTGTGGGTGACCTAGTGGGCAAATAGAAGCCTCAACAGGGTCTGAACGCACTTCATGTGGGGGAATGGCAGAAATAGACACATTCTCTGAGATTTTGGGAATTTTACGCTGTCTTGCACCTTGGACGTCAGTACCCCTCTTCCTCTTAGGAGGAACTGATCTAGGTACTTTGGATACTTTATTATTGGCCCTGGTTAACGGGGCAATGCCTACAGGGCTTACATGACTCTCAGCTGGAGGAGGGAGATTAATAACTTCAGAGGCGCTTACACTTGTATTTTGCAAAGATAAAATAAGACTGGAGTCAGAAGTTCTATGCTGGAGCAAATTACCACAAGTTTGTTCCACTGGCCTGATTGGTGACTTTGCCCGGGCCAATGCGCCAATAGATGAACGCCTAATATACATAGGTTCAGCTGAGAGGCGGCGTTCGGTGATAGAAATTTCATGCTCCAGGACGGAGACAGCTCTAGTTATGAACTGGTCAAGAGTTCCCGTCACTGAGGCAGTACCCGTAGTCCGCTTCCCTTTCCCAGCCATGGTATCACAATCACAAGTGCTAACAGAGTATTAAATCAATGGCAGAGATGGATGCGCAACCTCGGCGAAACAGTCCACCAGTCTTTACTTGTGAATCACGAAAGCTCAGAGGGGTAGCCCAGCCCAGCCTCTGTCAACCCCTAGCGGTCACAGGCAGCCCGCCCTTTGCCGGCGCGTCCCGCGACGCGGGGAGAGCCGCGATCTTAAAGGCGCCTCCGGGCGCGTTGGCGGCGTCAGCAAGGGCCGATGGTCTGATATGTGAAAGGCGTCGATAGGTGCAACAATACTCAGCACATTTGGCGAAAAAGGAACTCAAAAGGAAATAAAGAGCAGTTCAAAAAGGTTCCAACATGAACTACTAGTCTATGACAGACTCATCTACGACCCTTATCAGTCCAGAGTTAGTAATAACATATATCCCAAGGGACAATGCCAGATGGTGTAGCCGGGTTCGGGTGGATCTGATAGCACGAAGGCAGGACTGATACAGGGGTGCCTATGAATTCGTGCACAACAATGCTGCTTTGATGATCAACAGAAGCACAAGAGTATCTAATAAAGCCAAGCAATCACTGGCAGCACTTACAATTCAGATGATCTACGGCAGATGTCAGAGGGTATGCCCAGCCCGGCCTCGTACGGTCCTTGACGGGCAAGGACGGGCCCGCCCTTGGCCCGGGCTTCGCCCGGGCGCTGCCCGCGTGCGTCCCGCGCTGCGGGGCACTCAGGTGGTTTAAATGCAGCCCGGGCGCTGCCTGATGATGTCAGCGGCAGGCGCCCGGGGCTGGGAGCGCTGGGTAGTGTAGGCTGAAAGGCCGTTTCCCTCACGGCGGTAGAATAGGCAGGAATAAGCAGGAATCCGGGTTTGTGTGCTCCCCACGACAGGCCGTTCCCCTCACGGCGGTCTTGCTGCAGGATTTGTCTCACCAGGGCTTAGAAGCGGATCCCTATATCAATCATGGCTGCTGGGCATATCATGCCAGTACTGGAAATGTGGGGAAAACAACATACATCACAACATCATGGAATGGAAATGAAGCACCTAATGAGTGAAAGCCCTCATCACTAACTGTGGTGAGCAAACTCATGCAGCCTGTGGTGAGTAAAACACACAATCACTACCACACATAGGATGCAGCGCACCTGTACTTCTACTACTGACACAGGGTAATTGGGTCTGCAATCGCAGGGCCTAATAGCTCCTGTGTGCCTGTTACCTCTCCTATGGTAATTGGCACTTTCCTCTACAACATTACTCCCCTGTATGCTGTGGGAGATATGCCGATCTGGGAGGTCAACAATGGATGGCACCATTGGAAGAAACCTTGTGTTCCTCTTGCTGCTACTAAGGTATTTGCCCCAGGATCCCTGACTGGAATCAACAACCAACTGGGGACTGCACAACAGCTCCACACAAGCCGCAGAGTCACTGGACAATCTTGGGACGGAGGGGTGGAATCTAAAAACATGTCAGTTGCTGGTGCAGGGGTCATTTCCTGGATCACTGCAGCCCTACACTGGCAAGGTCCAGCTAATTGGGTCCTCTGCCCAGGCCTCTCCCCATTTTGAGGAAACACGCCCTTGGCACGTCCATCATTGCCAGGCCAACAAGGCGAGCTGTGCACTGCCTGGAGATGTCCACCCAAAGTGCACCCCTTTCGAATTAACCAAGTAGAGAGGTAGGGCCAGGGTACACTCAACCCGGGGCCTCTTGTGGAGTGGCTCTGCAGCAGACAGCTCATCCTCATCCCGGCACAGAGCCTTCCAGCTTCAAGGACCTCTTGGGTCCAATTACCTACCCCCTGAGAGGCAATTTGCAACAGCTTTACAGGGGGAGCTCCTCTCGGCGTCTGGTTATCGGGTGAGCTCTTCCTGTTATCTGCATCACCATTGGGAGAAGTGCCGACCACTGGGGAATCCCTTACACATGGGAATTCCTCTCCTCGAAGGGGGCACCGAAGTGGGTGCCTGCCTGCACCCCTGGGGGACCTTAGGAAGCACACTCGATAGGAGTGCTGCAGAGGTGGAAACCGGCATGGGAATCACCCAGTCTCCACAGTGCATACCCGCACTGTTTTGACATACACAGGGCAAGGTACAAGCCCTAGGAGATCACCGGGGGCAAAATCATCAGGAAGCATGCAGCAGGCCAGCACAAGGATCCCTGTAGCAAAGTGGCAATCTACAAAACAGGTCCGCACAACAAAGGAACTGGTCCAAAAATGGCAGTTCCACCTGGCATCCTAGCAATCCTCTGGTGCAGCATGCAGTGCCAGCAGCTTCTGGGTACAAGTCCCACACTGTGTCTAAAATCATGGGGTCACACCCCCTATACATAAACTCACAAAGTCTTTGTTCTGTGGGTACTTCACCGCAACTTCAGAAGTGCATAACACCTCCATTCAATCCCCAGCCCTGACTTTAGACACACTATAGGGGGGGGGGGGTGAAGACAGCATTGTGAAAGGCAGGCAAAGCCCTATTCAGGTACAGGTGAAAACTCCTCCCACCACTCTAAATGCAGACCAGGTCTTTTCAGCCTCTCTAGGAGTCACCTAGGAAAGGCAGGACACTCCTCAACCCCACTTGTGACTGTCTTCAGTGAATGCACAAAAAATGCCCCTGTCAGTCTAAACCAGGCGTTGATTGGAGCCAGGATGCAAAGCACAACGAGTCATAAGCACACAGAAATGCCCACTTCTAAAAGTGACATTCCTAAACTAGCAATACAAAATTTGCTTTCACCAATAAGCAGAATTTATCACCACTATTCCAAACATATCAAACATGGCAATACCACCCCTTTCATATTAGAAATTACCACTGAAACACATATCAGGGAATTCCTAATGTAAACCTATGAGAGGAGCAGCCTCACAGCAGTGAGAAACTGGACAGGCTGTGTTTCACTACCAGGGCATGCACACAACAAAGGCACATGTCCTACATTTTACCTTCACAGCTCCCTGCCCATAGGGCATCCTAGGGCCAACCTTAGTGGTGACCTATATGTAGTAAAAGTGGCATTTCTGACTTGGCAAACACTTTAAATGCTATGTCAGTGTGGCAGTAAACTGTGCACACAGGCCCTGCAGAGGCAAAGGCCTGAGACAGGTTTGAAAGGCTACTTCTGTGGGTGGCGCAATCAGCACTGCAGGCCCAATAGTAGCTTTTAATTTACAGGCCCTGGGTATATAGGATACCACTTTACAAGAGACTTGCATATAAATTATATATGCCAAACAGGTGTAAACAAATCGTACCAAGTTTACAGAAGAGAGCATTTGCACTTTAGCACTGATCAGCAGTCATAACACCAACAAAAACAGGTCATAAAAATACAGGAGGAAGGCAATAAGTTCAGGGATAACATTGTAAAAAAGATCAGGCCCAACAGATAGCCATCAAATGCTGCCCAAAAATATAACTTAAAATCAGGTATATGCAGCCCCCTTCTGCTATGGAAGTTTGAATAAACATATAGCAGGCCTAGACCAGTTATAACCGCAAAGAAAGCTGCTTACGGTACCTTCCAATCCCTTAAAAACACTAATTTGGAACCCTGAGTGGAATTGCCTGAAATAAGTAAAAGAATTTGGGAAGGAAATAAATGTTTATGATATTACAGCGATCGATAATACTCATCGGAAGCTTATTCATAAAACATAATTTATAGATAACAGGCTGGAGGTGGGGCTCATAGTTTAGACTGAGTTTCTTATCAACCTGGGCACTCAGTTTAATACCCAGATAGGTGGCTGTGGTTGCTACCCAAGGCATTGGGATAGCTGGCTTGAAATTCAGCAGCAATTGAGTTTTAGCTATGTTCAATATATAACCAGAGAATGTTCTGAATCTCTTGCCGCCTCAATTATGCATTTCATAGCAGCTGATGGTTTAGAAGAGTATAAAGAAACATCATCAGCGTAAGTGCTAACCTTAAGATCATCATCTGCAGAGATCATGGGCTAGATCCCATCATTAATCTGCAGTGATAGCAAATACGGCTCTACATAAAGTGCAAATCAAACAGGGTAAAGTGGACACCCCTGCCGAGTGCCCCGCTGAATTTTAAAATGAAATTAGGCTATCCCAACATAGACAAGTTTGGTAGAGAGGGACCTATACAGGGAGTGTACCCATTTACAAAATTGATCGCTAATCCCAAAGGTCCCTATCATCACCCGCAAGCAGGACCAGACCACACAGTCAAAGACCTTCTCTGCATCTAATAGAATCATGGCTAGCTTTTTTCCTATTCTCTCTGCTATATCAAAAGTGGTGATCACCGTGTTGATATGACTAGTAGTTCCTTTACCTGGAATAAAGCCATGTTGCTGTTTAGACACTAAGGGGCATATCTACAAGGAAATGGCGCAGGGTGGCTCTACGGTAACATTTGCAGCGCCGCGCCATTTAAAAAATGCGGGGATGCATTGTATTTACAACAACACGGCACACCCATTTGCTTTCCCTTGTGCTGGCGCCAACACAGACACCCTTGCACCATAGTGCTAGGGTACCTGCGTTAAAGGGAATGATTATTTATGTGCAGGAAGGTGTCCCTTCTTTCACATAAACAATCGATAATGGCGATTTGCTACTTCTATGTGTGCTGCATTCTGCATCACACATAGAATTAGCACATCACCATTATCCAATGACTGTTTATGTGCAGGAAGGGACACCTTCCTGCACATAAACAGTCATTAAAGGTGTTTTGCTCTTTCTATGTGTGGTGCAGAATGCAGCACACATAGAAAAAGAAAAAAGTAGGAAAAACAAAAGTATTTCTCCTCGTTGGGCCAATCTAACTCCTGATTTTGTTTGGCATTCATTTTTGATGCTGCCTCAGATTTACACATTCTTATAAATCTGGGTTAGCGTCATAAAGCAATGGGTATTGTGGTGGAACGCCAACAGCAACACCCACTGCATGCCCCTTTCACACAGAAAACAGCGAAAAAGGGTGCCAAAGTTACAAAGCAGCATTAAGGCACGCAAAGTGGCTCAACGCCACTTTGTAAATATGGTGTAGTGCATTGCACCACCGGAACATCGTAAAAAGTGATGTTCTGGTGGTGCAATCCCCTTGTAAACATGTCCCTAAGCCTGATAAAAGTGGAGCAAGCCGCATAGCTAGAACCTTGACAAAGATGTTTGCATTAGCATTAATAAGAGAGATGGGCCAATACGAACACATCTAATGGAGTGGCTTACACTTCTTTGCAAATACCATGATATTAGTCAACTATAGTATCCTTTAATGTTTTATAAAACACTGAAGGGATTGAATCCTCCCCTGCAGCCTTACCTAAGGGCAGAGCTGCAAGAGCAGTTTCTAATTCCCTGACAGAACTATATTTCTGAAGTGTTGATGCCTGAGATTTCACTAAACATGGCAGCTTGCTACCTGAATATATGCCGTAAGCCCTGACATGCTCAGAGTTTGGGGTTGCCCATACAAGTCCTAGTAGAAGAAGAGAACTACTATGCAATAGCTTGGGGGAGTGTATGGACAGATCCATCAATTCCTTTAATGTACTGAATCAGATTCTTAGTATTTCTTTCTGAAATTTGATGTTCCAGAACTCGCACCAACCTGTTAGCCATATTCATTTTGGCGAGCCTTGTTTTTAAGAACACTTTTTAGTAAAAATCATGTTGATCCTAGAATAATACTAGTGTGGGGATGAATAGAACATATAACCCAAAAGCATTAGCTCTAATTGCAACATTTGCTCATTCTGAATTATTTTACCCCTTCACACTGCCGACCTACCAACTGCAATTTTTATAACTATGTATTTTTGCGATGCACCCTGCCATTACCCACTGCCAGCCCCCACTGGCTACTGAAACCCTCCAGTCTCTAGCAAACGGAATCATCCCCACCCTCAGGCTGTTGATCGTTAAACCTTTAATTCATCTCTAAGCCCTGAGTGACTGCCACCCTGTGCCCCATGATCACGCACCAACCACATAGGCTGCCCTGAAAAGCGAAATAAAAGATTGTATACTCCATCTGGGCTTTTTGAGATGTGAATGGTCTGGAGGGTGGGGCTCTGTTGTACTCCGCAGTGGTAACCATTCTACGTGACTTGTTTCAGGAGGGGGCTCATTTCATTTGACGCGCTAGTAGAGCAGCCAGGACTGACTGTGGGTCAGTTTTTGATGCATAGGTGCCTTGCAGCTGCACCCGAGCACATGTGGGTCATTTTCGATACTGAGCCTGCTCCGCATCCTTTGACACAGGCAATTCACAAAATGGGGGAGGGACGCCCTTTGTTTTCTGGACGATCAAAAGCTCTCTTATAAACTCAGGCAAAGAACTCCACTCTTCCAGCGGAGTTTTGCCTACTCCGCGCTCCAATGAGAATGTTGAGTTCAGACAAAACTCAGTTGACCATCCCCTCCACCCTCCCTAATTTAATTATAAAAAAAAAAGGCACTTACCTGCTGTGGCGTCTCCGGGCTGCTCTCCTCCTCGCTGTGGTCTCTCCCTCTTTACTCCTCCACCTCGCCGTCCTCGTCCACGCAAACCCCTCCATTGTACGTCTTGCATGCATGGGATGGAGTGGAGCACAGTTCCACTGAGTTTTTTTCCAACTCAGTGGAACTCAGCGTAGTGGCACTCTGCCAACTTCGCCAGGTTTACTCTCTTACACACCACTCAAGTCCTATTAACTCCTCTTATGCACATTGGGGAGCATGATATTGGACATGGGCTAACACAAAAGGAATGGGATAGAGCACTGGCATTCCCGTACAAGGTTTCCCTGCAATGCCTGCTTTCAACTCATACAATACAACATCTTGCATAGAGCTTATCCCACCCCGACCAAATTACATAAAATATACTCTATAGTATCTCCTGATTATCCTTGCTGCCCCACCCCTATGGCGGAAATGCTGCTCATGTTCTGGGCATGCCCGAGCATTCACGCACTGTGAGCAGAGTTCTGCACAGTCCTGACTAGTGTTACTGGTCGTTTGGTTGTAGATGAAGTGGCTAGTTGTCTATTGGGACTCTATAGGTGATGAAAGGCAGGTGGTGCCGTTAATCGATTCATTGATCTGGCACTGCTGCTGGCCCGTTGTATGATAGCAAAGCACTGGAAGGCCTTGATGCTTCTGAGCAGGCTGCATTGGCAGGCTGCTACCATTAAATGGGGGAGGCAGAAGCTACAGTGCTGTGAACAGAAGAGGTGAGAAGATTAATGAGGAGACCCATTGCGGCTGAATGGGATTAACTCCTCTATACTTTGTAGGGGACCCCTGACAGGGTTGACAGCTCCGCTTGATGTGCCACAACATGCTTTGAGAGTGTTGTGCTTTTTTCTGGGCATGCCTGACCTGTTCCCCTCTCTTCCTTCCCTCTCCACGGTCCCTCACTTCTCCCCACAGGGAAAAGTAGGCCGGAACATGGGTGCAGCATTACTGGGATATTCGACCCTCAGCTGTTTCCCAGTGTTGTGACCCTTAACTCCCCCCACCTCCCCTTGTCTTGGGTGTGTTGCAAATTTTCATACACCCCACTTTTGGCTACCTTTTCGAAGATGAGATTTTATTTTAGACTCATCGTTTAAGTTCTGTGGACAATATTTGGAAGTATTGCACCTTCTTAATCCTTCACTATGTAATGTACACAGAACTCCTTAACTGTAATGTTCTGCATGCGTACATTTGTGAATGCTTGCATGCATCTGTATGGTGGTATCTGAGCCACCAGAGTAAACAGTAAATGTCATTAAAAGGAAGAAAAGACAGGAACACTGTGAATAATAGGAAAAGCAATGATGTAAAGGACCCTGCAAGAGTGAGATAAAAATACAAGAAGTGTGGGGTGGCAGAATAAAGAGGTATGAGGAGAAATCAAGACTAGGAAACTTTGGTAATTGACAACTTTTCAGACAAAGGGGGGATTCTATGACATACTTAGAATACCTAAATTATATATATATTTGTTTTTACAAAATAACCACTGGTTAATGTTGACAAATGGCACCTATCCTAAGATTTGTGAAATACATGTTCGGAAGAAGCTAATGTGAAGGAAAAAGGTCAAATGGATAAAACTAAGACCTGGCCTAGTATGTCTATAAAGTCAATTACGGGTTAGGGATGGTGGGTAGGAGTATGGCACTGAAACTGGGAGAGCCTGCCCTCCCTTTCATGACAATTACAAAAGTAGTCTAAAATACCCTGTAGAGTTCTGGTCATTTAAAGAAGATAAACATAGTAAAAATATTCTTGAATGTAAGCATATCCACCAAAAATCAGAGTTTACAAACACATCGTCTGCTAGCAGCACTTCCCAGCACAAAGAGTCCAATATTTAAAACAGGGACATGCAGAAGAAAATATATGGTACTACATAAAAATACAATAGTGGTTACAATTTCCCACGGGGTACATTAGGGCTTTGAGGTAATAGTTTTGGATAAAACAAATAAGGGGCCGATTACGATGTAGTTTGGAAACTGTCCCGAACGAATCGGTCCGGACTAGTTTCCAAATGAATTGTGTCCTGTGAGTCCGGATGACCGATTACGATGCCTCCCAACATCGTTTGTTCGGACTCGCATTGACCTCAATGGGAGCCTGTGTTCCGAACGTGAACACAGGTCTCCATTAAAAAAGGGGTTGTTGGGGAAAACCTTGCACCCTGTGGCGGGCACCCCGTGATGCCTACTACATTGTGCATTGTTGGGAAGAGTGGTCCCTTGGGTACCCCCACGGACCACATTTGGATGCCTCCGGGTGAAGGGGGGCCCGCAACGGGCCCCCAAAAACCGATTCCGAAATCCATTTTGTCTTGGCCAAACCGAATCGGAACGGCTGTCAGAATCGGTCATCATAACTGCTCGTCCGTAACAGTGTCCATGGAGCTGTACGAATCGGCTCTGAACGACTCAGGCTGCTGGATGCCTTTCGGAACCAATTCGGTCTGTTTGAACAGTTTCCAGCCAGCGTAATCAGTCTTTGGGAAAACAGTACGATTCAGTAGAAAACTAGGGTTCTGAATCGGATTCGACAATACTTAATCCCATCCGGATCCCTTCCTAACGACATTGATTATCGGCCCCATAATGTGTACCAATCTTCTAGAGTAGGCAAAGTCCTACAATGGTTACATTAAACCTGTTAAACCTGATAAAGGACATTTTCTGATGAATCTATTGCAAAACATATATCTACACCACAGTTACTTAACACTGCGGACAAGCACATTCTTGCACACCCAAGTAAATGAACAGTAGTAAGTCGTAATTCATATTTAATTGAAAGTTAATTAAGGCAATGATAATACACACAGTTACAAACAATTTATACCACCAGTAAAATCACAATTTAAGAAATTAAATAAGCTGACAACAGACAGTTCCCTCCCTTAATTACAAAAAAGAAGATAATCATTACAATTCAGCAGTCTCATTACTTATTTTAGTTAATGATTTACATACATTTAGGAAGCTTCAAGAGTCAGTGCATACATCATTTTAGAAATAGCTGAGGACTTTCGTTCTGGAGGATGGGAGGTGATATGAGCCAAAAGTTTCAGCACCACCTCTGCAAACATAAGAAAATTCCCAGCATTGTTATTTTTCACCACTTTGGGCAATATTACAACTGGCAAGTTAAAATGAGATTCCTTCTAAAATACAGTTTCCACAGGGATCTCAATTATAAGTGATGTAACATTTATCACACCCAGTAATTATAGACCAGATAAAAATTAGCGCCATCCCCGTTAACTTGTTGTAGTTAAAACAGCATGACAATTACCTCGGAAAAAAGGTCCAGAATCTGCTTGTTTTCCTCAAAGAGTCTGAATTTGTGCAATTTATTGCACCCAATAAATACCAAACTCAGAGGTGCCAGACTTTATTGGGTGATGCTAGAAGTGAGATTCTTGCTGTGGTAATTTCCCCAAACGTTTTGCGTCTACACCTCCTGTTTTGCTGAATTAGTTCTGTTGGCTTTACCACCACTAACCAGTCTTAAAGTGCTTGTGCTCTCTCACTAAAACATGGCAAAATTGGCCTACACCTGAGAAGACCATTAATTTTCACCGCAAGTCCCTTGTGAATGGTACCTTCTCTATCCAAGGCCTGGAAATTAAATGATACTAATTGAAACATGTCTCAGGCTTGCCACTGCAGCCTGAAGTGCATTGTTTTAAACTGCCATCTTTTTTTAAACCTTTTTAAAGTCATCTTTAAGGTAGGTGCTAACCACTCAGAGGGTAGGGTGCATGGTATTTAAAAAGTAGGGCATGTGTGTTTACATTTTATATGTCTTGGTTGTGAAAAAGAGGGCTATCTCTCTCATAGGCTAAAACTTTGCTACTTTATTTCAACTAATAAGTGCTAACATTGGATTGTGGACAGATGGATATAGGTTGTTTATTCTCAAATGAACTGTAATCCAAAATCCTCTTTAATGATAAGGTTACATTTTATATTCGAATTTTGAAAACACCACTTTTAGGAAGTTGACAGTTTCCTGCCCAAAATTTCCTGACCATTAACGATAATGGGGCAACCCAGTAACCCTCAGAACCTGGGCGTAATAGTGTATGCAAGAACAATGGTTCTGTCGGAGAATGAACGAAATAACTTAATATGTGCTGAATACACTTTTTCAATTATCAAGGACACACACAAAACCAAAGAAACAGGACAGAATCCAAGTCACTTGATAGAATGATATTAATTAATGTATCTAGAGCACCAGAATATTTACAGGGTAAACCAACCAAAAAACACATTCATAGTGAAACAATTGGTGAAACAGTGATAATTTGCACAAAACACATCACATATAACGAATATGTACAATGGACAATACATAAACATAATCAACAAACAGGGTCCTATTAACAATGCATAAGCCACTTTAGGGTTCAATTTTCTTGCTGCATAAGTGGATTTGCATGAGACACATAGGACATGTAACGTCAAATTTCCTGAGGCCTTCTAAGAATTTCCAGCTGCGAGGGACTGTTAAGGGTCCCCAATAAGAATGTACATTGGGCTCTGACAGTGACCAACACCATGTGGGTGTAACTGGGAGAGCGTCTTCCTGACAGGATTACAGGGAAGGAGCTGTGCCCTGTCCCACTTACACTTCAAAGTGCTTTGCCTTCTGCACATAAAAATAAACTGGCATCAGGCTGCCCTGCCTTCTATCACCCCAGCCAGCTTGGAGCACTGACAAGGAGAAGGAGGTGACATTTCTAGAACTAGTACACCCACAAAAAGGCCGGCACCAAGTTATAAAAAAAAGGACCTACAGGACCCTTCTACCCTTATTCTGGGCACTCTAGGATCTGTGGGTGATTCAGAAGGACTGCTCTTCTGCTAGAACGCTGCCTTGCTGCTTGAAGAACTGCCTTGCTGTATGAAGAAGGACTGGCCTGCCTGCCATCATCCCAGGCTACCCAGATTGTCTCCAAAAGTTATTTGACTGACCTCCTATGTGAGCTACAGGCACACAACATGCTTTCAGAGGCCTCTAACCAACCTCCCACCTAACCAGTTGCAGCTGGACCTGTCTTGACCTGCATGAGCCCTAGCACTGGCCTCTACTGATGGGAATCTTAATTCCAAGCAGTTCCCTCAAGGCTTGGGCCCTTGGCTGGCATCCCTGAAAGCTCCTCCAGGAAGGAAAAGGTAAAACTCCAGATGTTGGGCTCCTCGCGGCCTTTTCCTGGAACTCTTCATGCCAGACTTGAGAAGCTAACTCTTCAGTGGGACTAATCTTGTCCTCATAACTGACCGTGCTCCATTGTTGTTGGCATGAACTTGTGACTTTATCAAACATGGCAATACCACCCCTTTCATATTAAAAATTACCACTGAAACACATATCAGGGAATTCCTAATGTAAACCTATGAGAGGAGCAGCCTCACAGCAGTGAGAAACTGGACAGGCTGTGTTTCACTACCAGGGCATGCACACAACAAAGGCACATGTCCTACATTTTACCTTCACAGCTCCCTGCCCATAGGGCATCCTAGGGCCAACCTTAGTGGTGACCTATATGTAGTAAAAGTGGCATTTCTGACTTGGCAAACACTTTAAATGCTATGTCAGTGTGGCAGTAAACTGTGCACACAGGCCCTGCAGAGGCACCCCAGGGGTTGGCTAGGTCCCGGGGGCATTTCTTAAAAAATAATAGCAGGGGCTTGCTGGGGCTGCGGGTGCCCGCTGGGGTCCCCTTAGTCTCGGGGCTTCACTCATGTTGGGAGGGGGGGTTGCGCTGGCCCCCCTCCTGGAGCTCTCCATCTGCTTATAACTTTGGCATCATTTGACGATTCTTTACAAAATTTTCCAAAAAGTTTCTCTTTTTTGATCAGCTCTTATCTTGAAAGTTTAGGGGTGATTGGTCAAGGGGGGGGCTGAGAAAAAAGGGGGGTGTGAAAACGTGTTTTCTCAATGGAATTTCCATAGGAAACTTTAGACAAGGCTACAGGTCAAACTGCTGAATGGAATTACGCCAAATTTGGCAGGGAGAAAGGTCTTGTTCCAGAAAGCGCAGTTTTGTTAAAATGGTGTAAATCCGTTCAGTGGTTTTTGAGATATTAAAGGGAAAAATATATATACATCTGGTCGGTGCCTTACTCCCGAGCACAAGCTTGCCTCTAATTGGCTGCTAACTCTTCAAAGCAGGAAGTGTCCTCTGATTGGCTGCTAACACTTGAAACCAGGAAGTGTAAGCAGCCATCTTGTGCCTCGCATCGAGTGAAAATATAAAAGAAAGGTTCTGGGGGCAATTTAATATAGCGGAGCTCTGTGTAATGATGATTTGGACGCAGTGAAGGTTTAAGATTTATTAACAATAAAGGAGAAACAGGTGAGCTCCAGGCAGCACGACTTCCACTCCAGGACACTAGTAGGAACACGACTTCCACTCCAGGACACTAGTAGGAAGATAACCCTTTCACGCTCCCTGTGCCCTACATCACCACTTTGGAGGAATGCCTTTAGAAGCCAGTCCTTCGGTTCGCAGCTGTCTACTTTTTTCGAGCTAGTACGCTGCTGTGCCTGTACCTCTGCGAGCTACTACGCTGCTGTTCCTTTGGGAGCGGACGGCTCGTAGTTCTGCCTCTGTGAGTCGAGCGGACGGGCCGCAGTTGTCCCTCTGCGAGCCTGGGTATGAACTGTTCATAAGTCTTACTATATGAGCATTGAAAAGCCATTTTGTGATTCAGTCCATCAGCTGGCATCATGCGTCCGAGGCATTTTTGAAAACATACCGAAGCTCTGTTTGTGAGAGATACCCCTCTCACGCTGCCTCTCCCCACATCAACAGGTAACACACCCTCTTTCCATATCACTAGCATACCGTCAACAACCTTCTTGGGCAAGTCTCCTTCTGCAAACCACTGGTGGGCTCGCAGCTCTTCCGGTGCGACTTCTCGGGCCCGCACTTTTACGAGCCATGCCGCCGGTTTGCAGTACTCCGACATCCCACAGCAGCAGCTGCTTGTCTGCCATCCTCGCTCACCCCCCAACAAACAAATGTGACAGGAATGTTTTTAAATATGGCGCCTAACAAATCGAATGGTGTTGCAGTTATAATAAAAAAAGATGCTTTTGAAGTTGGACAAATAAGAATCTTAGTCATGTATTGATTTACATATTAAACATTTTATTAAAACAAAACAACAACAAATAAAACTATTTGTGTAAAATATTTTATTAAAAGAAAACCGCAACAAATAAAACTATGTACAGCCATGTCATGTCATCCCTCGACAATTTGTGAATCATAGCCTGCAAGACAAAAAGAAAAGTAAGATGGTGCGTTATTCGTCCAGCAAAGGAGTGAGAAAGAGAGGAAGAGTGAAATACAAGGAAGATAGAAAAAGAGAAACAGTGTGAGAGAGAGGAAGAAAGAGAAAGAGTGAGAGAGGGAGAAAGAGAGAGAGCGAAAGAGAAAGAGAGAGGAAGACAGAGAAAGAGTGAACAAGTGAGAAAGAGAGAAATACAAGGAAGAGAGAAAGAGAGAAACAGTGTGGGAGAGAGAGAGAGAGAAAGAGGAAGACAGAGAGAGAAAGAGAGGAGAGAGAGAGAAAGAGTGAGAGAGAGGAAGAGAGAAAGAGTGAAACAGTGTGAGAGAGAGGAAGAGAGAGAGAGGATGAGAAGGAGAACGAGTGAGAGACAGGAAGAGAGATAGACGAGTGAGAGAGAGGAAGTGAGAAATATTAAGAAAGAAAGAGTGAGATACAAGGAAGAGAGAAAGAAACAGTGTGAGATAGAGGAAAAGAGACAAACAGTGTGAGAGAGAGGAAGAAAGAAAGAGAGAGGAAGTGAGAGAAAGAAAGAATGAGAGAGAGAGGAAGAGACAGAGAAAGAGAGAAAGTGTGAGAGAGAGAGAAAGGAAGAGATGGAGAGGGAGTGTTGACACTGGAGAAAATCTTCACAGCTCACCTTTGTGTCACCGGTGTGTCTCCAACCACGTGCTGGGACATACTGCACCCTCATGTTTAGTTATCTGAAAGATAGTATAGAATTAGTAATTGCAGACTATATACAAATGCACATGCATAATTCTCTGTTTTGGCTCTGCGCACCCAGGCTGCTGCATCCCATCCACTTGGCCACAAACAGCTGCTGCGCACCCAGGGCCCTTTTATCAAGAACGGCAATAACATTATCGCCGCTTTAGCGGCAGGAAACTGCCGCAAAAGCGGCGATAAGGGGCTTGATAATATGCCCTTGTGATTTCCCATAGAAGCCCAGGTTTGATGTCCTTCACACCACAACCTGGGCTTCTATGGGAATTCTCAAGGGCATATTTTCAAGCCACTTATCGCCGCTTTAGCGGCAGTTTCCTGCTGCTAAAGCGGTGATAATGTTATTGCCGTTCTTCATATTATGGTCCCCAGTCTGCTGTAGCCCATATACTTGCACTGCCCAGAGGTGTATAATAGTCGCTGCGCATCCCGGCTGCTGCACCCCATCCACTCCCACTGGCCGGAGGTGAGTGCCCGCTGCTGCGCAAACAAGCCTCTCTGCTCACCTTCCACCACTGGTGTGTGTCGAAGAGAGTCAACCACATGCTGAAGGAACCTCCTCAGCCTCAATACACACGGTCAATGGAGCTCACATTTCAAAATGGGTGCTGATTGCCAGGATGGCCACGCATCATCGCAGGTTCCACACGTGTTCAGCTCTGGTGGTGTTGGGGGGGACGTTAATTTGTGAATCAGAGTCTGTTAGATAAAAATCAAGATAAGATTGTGCATCATGCGTCCATCAAAGGAGAGAAGAAGAGAGAGAGAGAGAGAGAGAAAGAGTGAGAGAGTGACACTGGAGAAAATCTTCGTGGCTCATCTTTCTGTCAGCAGTGTGTCTCCAACCACGTGCCGGGACATAGTGCACCCTCAAGCTCCCACATCTGAAAGATAATACAGAATTAGTAATTGTAGGAAAGGCCAGTATGCAGGAATGAAAAGACAGAGACGGTAATTCTCTTGATGTGGTTTAATCCTCAGAACATGTTTTGTAAGCAGCAAGTATAAAGCAAGATTGACTGAGCCCCTGTTAACTTCTACCTCCCAACCTTCTCACATTCAAAACATAACATTCCCAAAGCGATGCGAGGCAGCCACGAGCTGTGAGAGGAATGTCACGCTCGTGTCTGCATGCTTCGATGCTCCAAACACACCTTACCTCTTCAAAAAAAACCAGAAAGGAATGTTCCTCAAAATTTGATGGTAAATGTAAGAGTACAAAGTATGAAAAAAGAAATACTTAACTACTTTGTTACAGATATGGGAGTGACAGACATTTGGGCGACTGTAAATACTGTCCTGCTATTGGAAAACTTGTTTAAAATGCAATAAGAAAGGGTAATGGCAGGGTATGTACGACTGCGTACGCCTAAATCGCTGTGCAGCCTTTCTGCATTCAGGCTGCTGCACCCCATCCATTCCAGCTGCCCAGAGGTATCTGTCCGCCGCTGCGCACCCAGGCCTCACTGCTCACCTTTTCATGGTCACAGCACCCTCCACATCATGCAGCTCCGTTCTGGAAGGTAATAGGTCTCACATTGGGTACTGAGTCTTGATATGGCCATGGCAGAGGACATACTAGTGCACCTATCATCATCGCAGGTTGCACACCCGCTCAGTGCTTGTGGTGCTACTAACTCAGTGAGAAGTGAGGCCATGTACTCTAAACTCTAAAATGGCGTAGTGCACGTGCGCCCGGTCTTTTATATTAGCAGGGTCAAGTGTCCTGTGACGCCTGTGCTGGATGGGTGTGGTGAGGGTGTATATCAGCCGTGAGGGAGTGGCTGTGGCAATCATGCGGGTGTCCGTGTTGGAGTATTATCGTCACCCAGGTTGCAAAAGCCAAAGTGTCACTCTGTGAGCCAAGTCCCACAATATGGCCAACATGGAAGATACGGGGAATTACTGACCCTACATTCATCCATAGTTCCACACAAGAAAGATGGTGGACATGAGATATCTGTGTAGATATGAATGTTTATTGCCCATTTAGTGGAGTGTTGCAGCTGTAGCAATACAGGGCCATGGAAAGTTGAAGTTTCAGTTTTTGGCACATGGAGGGCAGCCAATTAGAGACAAGGTAATTGTCGGAGTTAGGCTGCACCAACATATGTACTTATACAATCACTCCGACGATCCTCACGTACTTATAAGTTCAGTATACACTCTCCATGCAGTACTCTAATGATGCAGTCTCTACGTACATACTTGTATAATGACCGAGACAAAGTTACATAACTAAAGTTTTCCCCCACTGTGAAAGGTAAGATGGTTGCATACGCTGTCCAGCGCACTATGTAAAGTGGTAGGGCCTAGGGGCAGCATGTTGCATACATAATGAACACACGGACACATAGATAGGGGTGAGTGTAAACCAGCCCTTCCGGAATGGTTGGTGCTGGCAACAAGTACAACAGTAATCATTGGATCAGACACAGAGATTCAATCATAACGGGTCCATGACTTGTGCTGCACTAAGGTAGGGGCACCAGATGTGAAATAACACACAAAAGATTCTATCATAGAGGGTCCATGACTTGTGGTGCACTGAGGTAGGGGCAGCAGATCTGAAATCATACACAAAAGATTCTATCATAAAGGGTCCATGAGTTGTGGTGCACTGAGGTAGGCGCATCAGAAGCATTCAGCGTGTGCGCAGCCAGCGATGATGCATGGTGCGGGCCGGCCTCACTGGGAACAAAGTCTCTTGCTTACTGGACTGCGTCATCTGCAATCGCGACTTGAGCTGAAATGTGAGCCCTGTTGTCCAAAGTGTAGATCTAAGGCAGCAGTCAGCTCAGACATCGAGGAATGCTTTTTGTCACTTCCTCCTGACAAAATCGGAGGACATAGAGTACAGTTCACTCTGCAATTAATAAATCAAAACTGAATTTGAAATATGAGCTCTGCTGTCCGCAGTGTAGCCTGCCACTCAGTGTTCATTTGGACTTGCAAGATGAATTTGGTCATTGTGGGAAAGCTATAACTGATATAAAAGAAGTTCTTGAAGCAAGGATACTAAAAGGATATTGTGTAGGTTTCAGGGACGCTGTAGTTAGTTGCCTACTGGACGAGCCGCACTGGTAGCAATGTCTTTTGTCTAATAAATTCTGCCTTAATAAGGCCACGTGGCTTTGACTTGTGGTGCACTGAGTTAGTGGTACTGATGGAGCGGGTAAAATGTTTTCCTTTAATGTACCCAATCCATTTATGTATGTTTGTATTAAAACGATTAATAATTAATCATAGAAATTAATAGTTTGTTGTATGGAAACTAATCAACCTTATTAACCGAAAGAATACACGTGGGATTGCTTTGCATGGCTAAAATAATATGTAAACTAAGTTTGTATGCATATTAATAGGATAAACGTTGCTTATGTGATGTTATCGTGAATTATGCTTAAATAGACAAGTATTAATGGCTTTGGACGTTGCATATGGCTAGATAAATACACACACATATGGGTATTAGCAAGGGAAATAACACTGTTTAACCATTCCAATGTATTAATTACGCTTTTGTGTTTCTTTG
Source organism: Triturus cristatus (assembly GCF_964204655.1). Lineage (NCBI taxonomy): Eukaryota > Metazoa > Chordata > Amphibia > Caudata > Salamandridae > Triturus > Triturus cristatus. Next base: position 896,121,036 of record NC_140592.1, on the reverse strand, counting down.
CTTAAGTTGACCATTTGGGCCTGCTATAAAATGGCCGCCGACTGAATCAAACATTTACGAGTAATACCAATGAAGGGAAAGGAGAAATGTGCCTGCGCAAACTTCAGCAGCTGCGACCTGCCGGTGAACTGTCATCACTGTGCCCATCAAGGCTGCTCTGGGCGAAAGGCCAATCCTTCAACAGAAATTGTTGCAACATGAACTATGGATTGCTAATTATCCCAAACATTAGTTTTGGAACTTTTAATATGTGGGAATGACATCGAATGTTTCCTGATGCATCAAAATGTATTTCAATCAACCAATGAGAATCTCTGAAAATGTCAGTTGCAACATTTGGAATGTAATTTTTAGTATAAATAATAGTAGACTAGAGAGGTAAGAGGTTCGTTCGTTGGTTCATTCGTTCGTCGTGACTTCGTCATATCCAGTATCCTGATGTTATGCTGACGGAGAGGAAGGTGACTCTGCATGATAGAACAAGAACTTTTACGATTTGACTGAGGACCAGATTCTGACTTAGAAAACGACAAATAGCCAGAATAGGTAAATATGACAAAAGATGAAATTGAATAACTAGGATTTAACCTGCATTTGATTCAGATAAGGAAATATTAATTGAATTCATGTGTCAGGTTGTTCTTTCATTGAAATGTATTATTGAATGATTTTAGAGTTTTAAGGAGTCACTAAACTAAACCCAACTAAATGATTCATTGACCTATTTCTTGATGGGAAGGGAAGCGAGGGTTTTGATACAGAGGGAAAGTGATAAAGTTCCCATCAAGGAAGTAGTGTGGTTTCGGAACCAAATGTTTTCCCTTCTGAGTAGGTACGGATAGATTGATAGGATGAATGTTGGTGTTATGGGCCCCACCAGCGTATGATGTGTATGTGTGTGTGTGACTGCGAAATCACTCTGTCCGTGGTAATAGGGGGAAATTGGTGAACCCGAACTGTAGCAGTACCTCTGGCGCTCAGCGTGTACGTAGCCTGCGATGATGCGTGGTCCGGGCAGGCTGCACTGGGAGCAATGTGTCTTGCCTACTGGACTGCATCATCTGCAATCTCCACTCCATCTGAATTGTGATCCCTGCTGTCCGCAGTGTAGATTGAAGGCAGTAGTTTGTACAGACATAAGTCTGTGGTGCTGTGCCACTTCGTTCGCAGGGGGCCTGTGTCGAAAAGGCCCGTGGTCATGGCAGCAGCCACGTGGCAGGGTGAGGGCCACTGCTCTGGCAGATGCGTTGGCCTTCACACAAGTGAACCACGCCCAGAATCCCGGCCTATTTATTCATACTTCTACGCTGGAGTGGCGTATGTTGTACCAGCTCCACTGCGCTTCCACTTACAGGGCACGACGATACAGGTACATGACCGAGATCTTCCCTAGTGCCTGAGGTAACATGGTTGCATCCACTGTCCACAACACTACAAGCACCAGCAGTATATGTACACATGGAGAGGTTTGTGCTCTGCATAGTGAGGTCTGTCCAGCACATCACCACTACACTTGGTATTGTGGGCACTATTATTGGTGGGTGACTTGCGTCCTTCACACATGTTTGGTGGCCACATCTCGCAACATTCAGCTATTGTGTGGCTCAGGGGCCATGCTGTTTTTGGAAGGTCCATTGTCCTGTTGTGTGCTGCCACGGTGGTAGTATGGGGGATGGTCCGTGGAGAGGAACTTTGGGTGGTGGCCGTGGGTTTTGTGGCCTTCTTGGGTGTCAGAGGTGCATGATAAGTAGCTCTATGACATGTGTTGGTCTTCAGATGTGATTCTGGGCTGAGCTCCCTTTCACACTGCAGGTAGTCATCCTACTTTACACTAGTGAAAGGCAGATGGTACATTCCTACTGCTAACGTAGCTTATGGCCTGTTTTTGGATCGCACCACAGAGTTGGCTGCTCGATGAAAATATCGGGCAGTGGTCTTTTTGTGTTATTTTTGTACAGGAACGCCTACTCTGCATATTATTTGCGTTAGTTGTTGCTCTCATTTGTGGCAAAAAAAAATTTGTGGAAGCTATTGCTAGAAAACTGGCGATATCGCCTGTTTCATCAGGTTGAAAATGGAATGATAATTTGAAATCACTGAAAAAAACATAGGTTTAATGAACATTATAATTAGGAATTAGCATTTAAAAAACATTTGAAATTCACAAAAAAAACATAGGTTTCAGGGACGTTATAGTTACAAATTATCATTTTAAAAACCTTTGAAATTCACTGAAAAAACCATAGGTTTCAGGGACATTATAGTTACAAATTAGCATTAAAAAACCTTTGAAATTCACTGAGAAAACCATAGGTTTCAGGGACGTTATAGTTAGTTGCACATTTCACTCGTACAAAACCATAGAAATTCAGCCGTTATAGTTAGTAGAGCTAACTATAACTCGCGCCCCGCAATGCACTGCTGATGATGTCACATATTGCATCACTCATGACATGGTCAGTGACATCACTGATGACATCACTGATGACATCTCAAATGACATCACTGATGACATCACTGATGACATCATCCACTTGATAATTTGATGCACCTCTTCACACCATATAACCTTTGATACATCCGCTCTAAAATACTGACTACCATTTTCTAAACCATAGACAAATCAATAGCAGTTACTATATACCCACTGACTACTTCCTAGTTATACACACACATTCATTCATTCACCCATACAGTAATTCATACATGCAGTCACTCATCAATATAGAACTATTTTATGTACTCATACACCTATACAAACACTCATACACCGTCACTCATCATTCCATAGAGTTATTGACACACGTAGCTAGTCATGTAAAGAATCTATAACACTGACATTTACTCACCTATACAGTTATACATTTAGTATCTAACCTATTCATACAAATAGTAACATATACTGACTCTCTTATACAATCACTGACACAAGCACACACTCATTTATACAGCCACTCTCACAATTACTCACTATCACATAGAGTCATTTATATCCTCCAACATTCACATATACTGCCTTTCGCATATGTAGTTACTCACCCATATACCAGTGAGATATACATTCACTCTCCAACACAGTGATACACACACACACTCACCAAAACAGCCATTTCCACACGCACTATTAAACCCATACACCTAGTAAATTAGCCACTCAAACATGTTGGCAGAAAGTTACACACTGCCCACCCACCTACACACACAAACACTGAGCCACCCATGCTAATACTTATACTACCAATAAGTAAGCCGTATAAACAGTCATGTACCTAATCATCAACCCATGCAGCAGCTTATACAACAACTGAGAGACTGATACAGACATTCACACAGTTTAGTCACTAACACATACATTCAGTAATAGACATTTAATCACTAACTTATACAGTCAGTCACACACCTATTAAATCCTCCACCCAGACACTTATACACCAACTCATTCTTCAATACACCTTGGCATTAACATAAATAAAATATATTTAAAGTTTGAAAAAACACACATTCACTGGATGATGTCATCAGTGATGTAATCAGTGATGTCATCAGTGATGTCATTTGAGATGTCATCAGTGATGTCACTGACCATGTCATGAGTGATGTCATATGTGACGTCATCAGCAGTGCATTGCGGGTCGCGAGTTATAGTTAGCTCTACTAACTATAACGGCCGAATGTATATGGTTTTGTACGAGTGAAATGTGCAACTATCTATAACGTCCCTGAAACCTATGGTTTTTTCAGTGAATTTCAAAGGTTTTTTAAATGCTAATTTGTAATTATCACGTCCCTGAAACCTATGGTGTTTTCAGTGAATTTCAAAGGTTTTTAAAATGATAATTTGCAACTCTAATGTCCCTGAAACCTATGTTTTATTTAGTGAATATGTATATATATATATATATATTACCTACTGGCGGTCGCCAGTAGGTAGTTATAGTTAGGACCCCTTTTCCATAGGAAATCCGCAACATTCTATTTTGAATAACTTTGGCGCCGGTCGATGAATCCTCGCGAATTTCTCAAAATAGGTGGGGCGCTACGCTCCGCTCCTACCCTGAAAGTCTCGGGGGGATTCGTCAAGCGGGGGCTGAGATAAAAGGGGGGTCCCAAAACGCGTTTTTCCCATGCATTTTTCCATAGGACCTTTAGACAGAGCTACAGCCGAACGGCTGAACAGAATTACTAGAAATTGGGCAGAGAGGTAGTCCCTAGGTCAAGGAAGTGCCTTTTGTAGGTTTGGTGTAAATCTGTTCAGTAGATTCTGAGAAAATAGCCTTTAAATCAATATATATATCTGAGCCCGCTTACGGTACGCTTACCGTACGCTTACCGTACGCGTACGGTGGCGTGCGCGAGCGCGATTCTGATTGGCTCTTAGATCTTAGTAAACATTCGAATCGGCCGAAACCAGGAAGCGGCGTCCGCCATTTTGTCTCTCGCACTGAGTGTTATTTATCAAACATGATGCCCAAAAACATGTTACGGGGCTGTTTTGACAACTCCCTCCCACACAGTCATGTTGAGGGAGTCCCCAAACATCCCCCAAGAGCAAAAACGTTTTTGTTTTTTTTTCGGCAATTTCGGCGAGTACGCTTACCGTACGCTTACCGTACGCGTACGGTTAAAAAAAAAATTAAAAAAAAAACACTATCCACACTTACCCCACCCCCTGTGCTTTTGGTGGCCGCAGGCCACCAAATGTAGAGGGCTTATTAGACCTGTGAAAAAAAACTAAATTTTGGCAACATGAAATTATAAAATCGAAATGAAAAAAACACTATCCACATTGACCCCACCCCCTGTGCTTTTGGTGGCCGAAGGCCACCAAATGTACAGGGCTTATTAAAGTTGCTAAAAACCGTGCACGGAACGAACTGCGTTAAGTGGGCGCGCACGCCTCGAATGGCGTAAAGTAACTTAGCATTTAAAAAACCGTACAAATTCACTGAAAAAACCATAGGTTTCACACACGTTATAGTTAGGAATTAGCATTTAAAAAACCTTGCAAATTCACTGAAAAAACCATAGGTTTCACACATGTTATAGTTAGCGGAAATTTTACTGATAAAAAACCAATGAAATTGCCCCGTTATAGTTAGTGCTGGCAACTATAACTCACGCGACCGCAATCTTCTGCTGATGACATATGTGTCTTTATAAAAAAAAATATTTGTAATATATGTATAGCTAAAAATGTATGGAAGAAGACATGGGCAAATAAGTGTCTAAATACAGTATTAGCATCAGCAGAGGATTGCGGTCGCGTGAGTTATAGTTGCCAGCACTAACTATAACGGGGCAATTTCATTGGTTTTTTATCAGTAAAATTTCCGCTAACTATAACATGTGTGAAACCTATGGTTTTTTCAGTGAATATATATATATATATATATATATATATATATATATATATATATATATATATATATATATATTATCTACTGGCGGTCGCCAGTAGATAGTTATAGTTAGGACCCTGTTTCCATAGGAAATCCGCAACATTCTATTTGGAATAACTTTGGCGCCGGTCGATGAATCCTCGCGAAATTTTCAAAATAGGTGGGGCGCTACGCTCCGCTCCTACCCTGAAAGTCTCGGGGGGATTCGTAAAGCGGGGGCTGAGAAAAAAGGGGGGTCCCAAAACGCGTTTTTCCCATGCATTTTTCCATAGGACCTTTAGACACAGCTACAGCCCGAACGGCTGAACAGAGTTACTTGAAATTTGGCAGAGAGGTAGTCCTCAGGTCAAGGAAGTGCCTTTTGTAGGTCTGGTGTAAATCTGTTCAGTAGTTCCTGAGAAAATAGCATTTAAATCAATATATATATGTGGGCGGAGCCTAACCACACATCTCATCCTGAGATCTGATTGGCTGTCAGCACTTCATCCAAGAAGTGTTGGCAGCCATCTTGGGACCAATATACATGATAGCACCTCATTAAAAAGCATTGCAGTTAATAGAAGATTTTAAGACTTTAGTTACATTATAAATCATTTGTTGATGGTACCATACTCATTTTAGGAATTGTGGTATGTTCTAAGGTGATTTCACCATGTGAAAAAGCCTTCTGCTGGGATATCATGATTGAGAGAAAAATATTTTCTCATGCTTTTACCACAGAGGTTTGGAAGGTGATCTATAAGCTAAACTGAGAGCTTATTTTCTGTAAATTCACATTATCTTTCTCAGTCATGTGAGAATGAAGTCTGACATTCTCAGTAAAACATGTACATCCAACAAGGGCAGAGACTGTCAGTTGATTCCTTTGTGTTCTACTGCAGCTTTCCAGAGTGTTCCAAAGAACTACTAGAGCGCTAACCGTCCTACTTATGATAAATGTATGGCACACCTGAAGCCATCTTGCTTGGATTAAAGTGGTAACTCTTAAAACATTTAATTTAAAAAGGAACAAAATGAGGTGGTTCATTTTTCCATAAAAAGTATGATTAGTGCTGCAGAAAGAAAAATTAGGGCACATTTTGAGTGACTTCTCAAATCCTGGCATGCAGACTGAAACATGCACTTTCAATACCAGCAGCAGTTTTCCTTGGTGAGCAGTAGCTTTACTACAGTGATCTAATGAGCAAAAAGAGTGCTAACATTCTGATTTTATGGCAAATGTGTGACACATTTGAATGCCTTCTTGATGGAATCAAAGTAAAAAACTGAAAGTATTTCCTACTGAGGAGACTGCAGTAAATGAGGAAATTAGGAAACTTCATAACAAATAAGTCTCCCAAGATGGCCACCAGAGACAAAAGAGCCCAAATGTAGCCCAAATATCACCCAGATGTAGCCCAAGTATAGCCCAATGACAGAATGTCCAAGAATGTTCTTAAAAACAACTAGAGCACTTACTGTCTTCATTATGACAAAAGTATGGCACACCTGAAGCCATCTTGATTGGAATAAACTGGTAACACTTAAAACATTTAATTTAAAAAGGAACACAATGAGGGGGTTCATTTTGCCATAGAAATTATGATTAATGCTGAAGAAAGAAAATGAGGGCACATTTTGAGTGACTTCTCAAATCCTCTTCTATTTCATTAAAAAATTCTGACATGCAGACTGAAACATGCACTTTTAATACCAGGAGCAGACTTCCATGGTGAACAGTAGTTTTACTACAGTGATCTAATGAGCAACTAGAGTGCTAACATTCAGAATTCATGGCAAATGTGTGACATATCTGAATACCTTCATGATGGAATCAAAGTAAAAAACTGAAAGCATTTCCGACTGAGGAGACTGCAGTACATGAGGAAATTAGGAAACTTCATAACAAATAAATCTCCCAAGATGGCCACCGGAGACAAAAGAGCCCAAATGTAGCCCAAAATCACCCAGATATAGCCCAAATATAGCCCAATGACAGAAGTGTGCAAAACACTTATTATTTTGTGTTTTTGCAGTGTTATATAGTGCAGACTTGTCAGGTATTGGAGTGCTTTACATGAGCATTGGTTACATCACACAAGAACAAATTCATTTTGGTTGTAGACGTGGGGAGACTAAGTGATTTGACCAGAATCACAGAATGTCGAGCTGAAGCAGAAACTTCAACCTGGTTCCCCAGTTGCAAAGTCTGCAGTTCTGGAAGTAACACCACATCCTCTCCCCTAAGTGCAACATTTAACCAAGTTGTCAACTAGATAAAAAAACATAAAGATAACAAATAATTTAAAAGTGCTTTGTCGCTATTTGAAAACTCAGAAAATATGTCCTTATTTTAGTCTTTTAGAGCACTAACCATAATTTTGATGCCAATAAGACCCTCTCATATATGTAATTTCTAAAGGAATGCTCTAGGTATTACAGTTTTGATTACATCAAGATGATGTCAGGCGTTCCACACTTTTGTAATAAATATAGAATGTTAGCAATCTAGTTGTTCATTAGGATACTGTTGAGAGGCAGAGGCCAGGGGCACGGACTCTGAAAATTGAAGGCAGGTAGGAGGGTGCAAAGGCAACAATTTAACCACACTGAGCAGGCAGGAAGGGCCGTGGAAGCACAACAGACTATGGAGGGCAGTGGAAAGGGGGGCAGGGGCAACAAACCAACAATACAGGACTTGCAAGAGAGGCTGTTGGAGGGAAGATCTATTACGGGTCAAGGAAGCTAGGGGCGGTCCCCAGAGCCCCGGGAGCCACCACAGAACTGAGCAGGAGAGTGAGTCAGGGACAAAAGGGGCACCTTAATTTGAGCCGGGGTGCCTAGGAACGCTTGCTCCAAAAATGAAGAAAACAGACATATGAGACATGGAATTGGAGGCAGAATACAATGGCAGTTTAATGAGAAGATGCAACTTCAAAGAAACCGCAGAATAGAGACATAAAGTACAAAATACAGAATCCAGATAATCATACAGCTGTCATGATATTCTCTGTATCTCAATTAATGGACTGACAGAGAGAGAGAGAAAACACATCTATAAATGCATCATGAGAAACAAGTTACACCAAGGAAAATGTTACCTAGGGACACTCACATTTACTCTTAGAGCAAGCATTCCTGCAATTACAATACAACATCTTTTAAATGCAAAAGTAAAGAGAACAATGGTTAAACATAACATGACATTTCATATAGGTAAAATAGAATAAGATACTTCAAGCAAAGCGCAAGACATTTTAAGCAAAGGAAGACAAGAGCTCCCAGTTCTTGGGGAAAACCTGCACAGCCTGTTAACCTACATACAGACGGCGAGGTTGTCCGTCGATATCTGTGTGTGCTCCCTTTTTATATCATTTTGTGGGCTCCTTTGCACGCTACATCTACCTACGTATGCTACCCAAAAGCTTCGTCTGCAGATTTTACCAGACATTTCGTCATTTACCCACTTAATGCTGACAATGGACTGGGTGAAAAGGTCAGTCTCTCAGGCCAATCGCTTATCGTAAGTTCCATAGAGCAAGCAGAAAATAATGGGTATTGTACAGGAATTCAATATATTCATGTATAAAATCTCCTCAGTTCTCCTAACTTGACGCTCTGCGGTTGCCACTTCCTTAAAAGCGGGAAACCTGCCCAGGAAGCAAGTACCAGTCCAGGATGCAGCCTACTGTATGTCGACAGCTTCAGGGGGATGTTGAACTTTGATACCGAGCACGGAGCACTCGGGTAGGGTGGGGGCTACTAGTTTGGAGCAGAAGGCCTCGCAGACCTGCCTTCAGACTGCTATACACTAAAATTGCAGAGCTATGGTCAATTTAACAAAGAGGCCTACATATTGAACAGAAGGGCCTACACAGGGGTTTTATGCTGGCTGAGTGGTAAGGATGTCTCAGGATAATTATATAGCAACACAGGACCCGCTGGTCAATTTAATACGGCCTACAAATGCGGCTGGCAGGGCAAGGACAAGGGTCTCATACTTCAGGTGTGGACAGAACGGGCCAGGGGCCCCCTGTGATACAAAATCTACCCTCCTTCAAGGCTGTGGCAATGTAATAGACCATTGTGGGCAGAAGGAAGAGGCAATGGTAGTACAACCATACATGCCAACAGACCCGATTCAGGCAGGAAACGTCCAATGTTTTTAAGCTCAAATGGGCTTTATTTGATCTGTCTCCTGTCTACAATATCCTCTTTTTCAATGTAACTCAAAGGGGAAAATCAATACCCCAGTTTTTTTTCAAAATCTCCCTCTTACCAAGTTCAAAATGTTCGCAAGTATGGTACATTGGATCATGGAAGGAAATGGGATAGGGACATGGACTTGGATAACAGAGGACAGGAGAGACATGGAGAGGTGCACCAAACTGACCCTGCAGGGCAGGCATCAGGGTTTGCAGCAGCACAATACACCACACAGCGCATGCAGGACGGGAGTGCAGCACAACAATCCATAGAAAGCAAGAGGGAGGGGACAGGACCATGCACATGGACAACAGAGAACAGAGGGGCAAGAGGCAATGGTAGCTAGCTGACCATAATGGACAGACAGGAGAGAAGGCTGCAGCATAACAGACCATAAGGGGCAGGAGGGACGGATCAGGGGCATTACAATGGAACAGACAAGCCAGGAGGGAGGGAGTAGGGGTCTGCACATGTAAACAGAGGGCTGGGGGCAAGGGGGCAGGGCAGGAGCAGCAAGATGGCCATGGAGGTCAGGCAGGATGGGCACTAGAAGCAAGACACAACATGAAGAGCAACAGTGAGACTGTGATGGCATACACACAGACCATGGAGGGAAGGTGGGAGGGGGTCAGGGGCAGCTAACTGACCACACAGGGAAGGTGGGAGGGGCCATGGCAGCACAGAAGACCATGCATGGCAAGTGGGAGGGTTAGTGGCAGCACAATGGCTATGATGGGCAAGAAGGAGGGTGCAGGGGCATGCACAAAGGACGATGGAGGATAGAAGGGAGGGTCAGGACCTGTGCACAGACAAGAAAGTTCAGGGGAAGGGGCCTCACAACAGACCACACGGGGCAGGCAGGAGGAGCAGTTGCAGCACAACAGACCAGGGAGGGCAGAAGGGTGTGGCAGTACAATGGACCATGTAGGACAGGAGGAAGAGGATAGAGGCATGGCATGTGGACAGGCAGGGTGGAGGTGGCAGGGACAGGTTACAGTCATCTGACAATGCTAGGCAGGTGGGAGGGGAGTGGCAGCTCAACAGAACACTCAGAGTAGATAGGAGTGGCAGGTCCATGGGACATGGTGGGCAAAAAGGATGGAGCAGGGGCATGCACAAAGACATCGGAGGGCAGGGGGAAGGAGAATAGGTGCAGCAAGCTAAGCACAGAGTTTAAGCAGGAGGTCAATGATGGGGCATAGAATTGGGCAATGGAGGGCAGGAGGAGTGGACTGGTACATCATACTAAATTGAGGGCAGTGGCAGCACATCAGACCATGCATGGCAGGAGGGAGGAGGCTAGTCCATGGATTCACACAACAGGGGATAGGGAGGAGGGGGATGGGGCAGCAAGCTAACTGTTCAGAGAAGGCGGGTATTAGAAACTTTATTGTTTTTAAAACATTTTGTCTGTGCAAACTACTTAAAATATGAACAAGTATGCAGCATAATCTCACTTTTATTCAGGAAGAAGAAGACGTTAGTGACTGTGACTCCGGGCTCACTTGGCAAAAACACCCCCTGACCCTCCACCCCCTATCGCAAAATGTAATGCCCGTGAAAAGGGTAGGTGAACACAGTGTTATATAGAACATAGTCCTGAGAGCACGATTGAAAATGAAAACTAGATATAGTGTATGGTATAAACTATGCACCAAAAAGTGTGATATAAGATGAACCAGGCGTGAAATATAATATGCAATACATTGTGCGCAATGACAGATTCATTGGAGAGCGCGAGATAGCACAGGCACTAGCGCGTGCTATGCGATATGCGCCTTGGAGTGTAATATGCACAGGGCAGTGTTGTGTAACCTAACTAGTCTCTAAAGTTGTAATATAAAATATGTGCTGGGGAGTGTAACGTTGCATATGCACTGTGACAAAGATATGGATCCCAAATTGTAATATGTATGGCATAGCACTGTGCGTTATAACATAGGCATCGAGGAAGGCACGTTAGATGGGGCAATATAACCCGTGCGAAGACAAGTGTGGCATGACATTTTCACGGGGTGGTGTTACAGTGCACATGGGCTAGAGAGTGTCATAGCATATGCACTAGCTAGTGGAATACAATACAGAGGTGTGTGGCACTCGGCAGGCAATGGTGGGTGTAACACAGCATTGGGCTCTGTCAGGAGCGCGCTGTGACTCGCAAGTGATGTTCGTCCCTTTTCCAGAGAGTAAAATAAAAAGTATTACACATCCGGCAGTGGATGTGTGTTTTATTAACTGTGAGGGGGGTTTCTTGCATAGTTTTGGTCGAATTTTTGTCGAATCCCCTTTGAATGGCTTGGTGTGCATGTGTATTAAATGTGCCCGTCAATAGCTACCCATGTTTGTATAAATAAACGACAAGGGTGTCTACTGGGATTAGGCACGGTAGAGCATCAGACATGTCAGAGCTTCACTAGTGGTGTAAATACATTCCACGTGGATTAATTGCATGCATAGTCGCCTTTTAATGAATATCACGCAAATCGTCATGGTGATAGGTACGTACGGTTTGTCCAGCATGTCCTAGGTGTGTCTATAAATATATATTTTTTAAAAATAATAAAAAACAGTGGCCGGCCCTGGGGATTGGGGTCAAAAAAATATAATTAGGAGACAGGCCCTGGGGGATGGGGTCATCAGGGCCAATAAATTAGAATAAGAAGGGGAACCACACAGCCCCCCTTCTTAAAAAAATAAAATAAATAAAAGACTGGCATCGTGCCGGAGGCCATGCCCCCTCCATGCAGCACTCTGCAAACGCGCCCCCAACAGGCATCTCCAGTATGCGCCAGGGAGCTGCGCTGCAGACAGGTGTTCTGAGGCCAAGCCCCTTTTTACACCTCTCTGCAACGCAGCTCTGTGGCGCTTACTGGAGGTACCTAGTGGTCTAGTGTGACCCTAGGGACCCTTAGGATTCAAGGGGACTTAATCTCTCAACTTAGAACAGCCACAGGGCGCGTTTACACAGTGGTGAAGGGAGGGGACGGGGCCTGAGGTGACGTGTGCAAACACGCACCATGGCACGTTTTAAATTGGGGATATAATTTCCCTTCAATACTGAGGGCCCCTGGGGCTAACTAGCCCACCAAGTGCTTCCAGTAAGCGCCACTGAGCTGCATTGCAGAGAGGTGGTCCAGGCCGTGCCACTTTTTACACCTCTCTGCAATGCAGCTCTGTGGCACTTACTGGAGGTACCTAGTGGGCTAGTTGGACCCTAGGGACCCTCAGGACTCAAATGAACTTAATCTCCCAACTAAAAACGGACACAGGGCGTGTTTACACAATGGTGAAAGGAGGGGACGGGGCCTGAGTTAACGTGTGCAAAAACGCCCTGTGGCCTGTTTTAAGAGGTAGTTTTAATCCCCATGCCCTATTATATACTAGGGGCTTATAGAGGAGGTAAGGCTAATCACAGGGGGACCCCAACGCATAATGTTCCCTAGTGTATGTAGGTGTTTTCACTGTATTCTAAGTGTCTTTTAACATAGCACTGGCTCTAGGACTGATTAGTCAGACTCAGTTACCACCAGTATCCGTCTGAAAAAGTTGAGGGTACAGGATGATTTTGCAACAAGGCTTCTTTCTGCTCTTCTTTTTGTTCTTTCTGCACGTTATCCTTCTTCCTGCACTTATCTTCGTATTTGAGGACTTCTGTTGCTTCTTTCTGCACTTCTTTTGTTTCTTTCTGTGCATTTTTTCTTCTTTCTTCACATGTCCTATCTCTGTAGGCATAGTTAGAAATTAGCATTTAAAAAACCTTTGAAATTAACAGAAAAAACCATAGGTTTCAGGCACGTTATAGTTAGGAATTAGCATTTAAAAAACCTCAGAAATTCACTGAAAAAACCATAGGTTTCAGGGGTGTTATAGTTAGCTGGACTTTTCACTTGTACAAAACCATTGAAATTCCCCCGTTATAGTTAGTTCAGCTAACTATAACTCGCGCGCCCGCAATGCACTGCTGATGACGTCACATATTACATCACTCATGACATGGTCAGTGACATCACTCATGACATCACTGATGACATCTCAAATGACATCACTGATGACATCACTGATGACATCATCCTTGTGATAGAGTGGCAGACCTCCTCTCACCCTAATATAACCTTTGATACACACATTCAAAAATAGAGACTAAAATTTTCAAAACAATGGACATACCAATACCAGTTACAACAACCTCTTCAGTAATTCTAAGATCCACATACACATCCACTCATTCACCAACAGTCCAATACAGTCACTCATACATGTACTCACTCATCATATGTACTCATACACCTATACATCCTGTTACACAATGCCACTCATCCATAGAGTTACTCACACACATAGTCACTCATGCTAATAAAGAATCAAACATACATTTACTTGCATATACAGTTATACACACACCACCACACTTACTTCTACGGAAACTTACACATACTTAGTCTTTTAAACAATCACTTATAGAAACACATACTTATTCATACAGGAACTCTTTCAATCTCTCACTCTCACATATACTCACATATATACACTAATAGTCACATATACTAGTTTAAAACATATGTAGTTACTCATAAAGACACTATTGAGACAGTCATTCACTCACTAACACACCCATACACACACTCATCCACCCATACAGTCCTGCACACATACTGTGTTCAACACATACAAACAGTGAGTCACTCATTCATGCACCTATGCACTACGTAATACCCCCACCGAACCATGCAGACACTCAGACTGATACTCAAAAAACCAACTAATAACCTATATAGACACCCATGTAGCTACTCACCAACCCATGCAGCCACTTATACACAAAGTGAGAGACTGATACAGATATTTACATATTTAAACATTACTCACTAAGCCATGTATTCACTATGATACACTTAATCAGTCAGTTACACAATCAATTTTTCAAAAACAAATCATCCATTTAGACACTTATATACCCATTTATTCTTCCATCGACCTTGAGATATACATATATAAAACATATTTAATTTTCAGAATAACACACATTCACTGGATGATGTCATCAGTGATGTCATCAGGGATGTCATTTGAGATGTCATCAGTGATGTCATGAGTGATGTCACTGACCATGTCATGAGTGATGTAATATGTGACGTCATCAGCAGTGCATTGCGGGCGCGCGAGTTATAGTTAGCTGAACTAACTATAACGGGGGAATTTCAATGGTTTTGTACAAGTGAAAAGTCCAGCTAACTATAACACCCCTGAAACCTATGGTTTTTTCAGTGAATATATATATATATATCTCGCAGCAAACCATTCTTACACGCGATCGTCTTTACCATCGATCAAGAAGGGGACGGACTCCACTTGATTGTTCCCAATTCGTTTTATTTTGTTCGTGTGCTATGCCGCCATGACGCGTTTCGGGCTCAACAGCCCTTGATCACATGACGTGCCTCTTACTTTTCTCCCATTTTTAAAGTGACAGTGCATTGTTAATTGCCATAGACATAGAAAACATATAACCATGGTTTCAAGCGCTTTTTTTTTTGTGCGCAAATTCGTCTAATATCAATAAAATGGTTTGTTATAGCTGTAAAATACATAACATGATAATTAGCTACATAGCTACTGATTCTATATAAGTTGAGCTGATGGCTCACATATTGTCAAGTGCAAATGCTTTTGTATAAATACATAAATAAATAACTTGCACATTTAAAATCAGGTAAATGTATAAAATCATGTTAAAAACCATTTTATAGGAAAGTTTTAAAGAGATCTCTAGCAGCATGGTTAAATCCAACTGTGCAAATACGGCAAATGAGTGCAAATGTTTGCAAACCTGTGCAATTTATCATTTGTGCAAAATCTGAATAATAATTCAGTAAAAACCTTGGTTTAACCATCTGAAACTTTTTGTTTATGCAGATGGAAAGTGAATCAAGGGAATAAAAAAGCAAAGGGGGGGGAAAGAAAGAAAGAAAAGAAAGAAGGGGAGAAAGGGGGAGGGGAAGGGCATCATAGCAAAAATAATCACTGTACATTGCTGAAACAAATCTCATCATTTTTAAAAATTATATATATATAAGGCGAAGAATTCCCAAACTCCAGCAGATAACTGGAACAGGTACAGACCACTACACGCTGAGAGATATGTTTAAAGCAGGTTTATTCTTTCGAGTCAATCGGCATGACGCGTTTCGGCCGCGTTGCCACGGCCTTGATCACATACCACATGATCACTTGATCACATGTATATATATATATATCTATATATATATATATCTATATATATATATATATATATAGATATATATATATATAGATATAGATATATAAAAATAAGGCGATGACGTTTTCCGGAAAGGTGACAATCCTTCTTGACATTAATTGAGGGCTTTCACTCCTCTCTAAACTCTCCTAGTTGAAACAAATGTAATTTAAAATGAATACATGTGATTGCTTCAACATTGTAAAAATAAGGTAAGATGAATGATGATGATTTTAGGAACCCAACTAGTCTGTTTCATTGGACAATAACTTCAGATTTAGTACTATCACATTTTGATTGTCATATAAGTAAACCCCTATTCCAACAATTAGCCAAATTCAAATTTAACCTGGTCATTTTGACCATTATAGCCCAAGATATTTGCAGGTCGCATGTTTTAGGCTCTAACTCGCTCCAAAATATGGTCTGTATAGACCCCACATCCACCCACTGTATCAGAAATGAGATTTAATTAATTGTACTTTGAGCACCAATCCCTGCTTCAGTAATATCACCCCCTTCACAAATTTGATGTTTAAATCTAATCCTACTTAGGGCTTAAATTGATATGCAGTAGGCTTTATCTATTGTCTTTGAGAAGGGTTGATTTGATGAAAGCATTTGTTCTGAAAGAAAACTGGAGCACATTTATGAAAAATTATTTAGTATATATCTCTACAGCTATATATAAAGTAGTTTCTTTTTAAGTTCAAACTAGAGGAAAGAAGAACAGCAGTGGCGCAGGCATTTTTTCCCTATTGTTTCATCTCTTCTACCGCTAGTGAAAGTACTCTACCAAGGCTACTGGTCTCAGTCCAGAACCAACTCAACATGTTCCTCCAGGCTATGTGTTGGAGGACAGTCAACATGTGCTCCTGTTTGTGCCTATTAATATTGGCAAACATGCACACATACATCTGATGGTGCACTGTAATGTGCAGCCTCCACATTAATTTCTGTTCCCAGACATCCAGGTAGACATAATTTGATCAGCAGCAGGAAAGATAAGACCTGCCTGTTGTAGGATCTCAGGACTTCCTGTCATTTTTCCAAAGAAGGCTGGGTCCTGTGGCCTTTCTTGCTTTGACGCTGGTGCTGCTCCTCTCCCACTGCTGGTGGTATCTGACATCAGGTTCCCGTGGCTATGTTTCTGAAATGTATTCCGATAATTGCCACCTGAAGAAAGAAAATAAGCTTTTTTAATCAGCTAATGTGAGCTCGTCATTCATAGTATTTCCTGCCTTGGCCCTTTTATTAGAAAAATGCTGAACGATTTCAACCTGGCGGAGTCCCACCCTAAGCTCCTAAGCTCTTGTTGAAACTGTTTTACATTGTGACTTCCAGTGCCACCATTTAAAACTAAGGTCAGCTACTGTGGAGTTGAAGTTAGTGGCACTGCACATGTTGCATATGAACATGTGCATACATGTGTGAACACCTGGAAGCTGAGCCATCATATTGTATATTCGCAGAGCATGGACTGTAGACATTGCAAGAGTAATGAGAATCAGTAAACTATTGTACTTAGGAATGCATATTTGACCATGTGCAACAGAATTCAAAACAAAAAGCAAACAAAATAGGCCCGGGCAAACATTCATTTGCAACCCAAAGATATCTGCTAGGTTTCCCATGAGAATGTGTTAACCCAAGAATACCAGCAGGTCTATAAATTACTCATACTTATGCTACTTATCAGTTGTAGTATTTGTGACCCTTGACCTAATTTAGCACTTTTCTTTTTTAATTACGTTTTGGAGAAGGCAAACTTTAAAATACAGAGAGAGAGAGCTTTTGTAATTGAAATGCTCCACCTGAAGGAGGAGAAGGATTTTTAAATTCAAGCGTGGGTGCTGAAAATTCTTAAAATAACTGCTGTCCTCCTTATTGCACGCAGCAAATGCAGAGTCATTTTAATATGTCGACATGGTTGCTGGCATAGTAAAAGAACCCCAGTCAGCTACATTAAGATGAGCCGACTTTTGTCGTTTTATGAGGCAGGGATCAGTAATTTCGCACTTTAGGCCTTGTTTAGCATTTGATCGACAGAGTATTCTTCCAAATATTTGCAAGAGTATCCTATTCACCAAAATCAAATCTCCCATGCTCTATTTTGAGCAGGTGTATCAATCACCCGACAGACGCTCCTCAGCTCTGTTTGCCCTGCCCGGGACAGTTGCTGCCCCCTCCCCGTCATGTTCATGTTCAATCAATCAATCAATCAGAACATTTGTAAAGCGCACTACTCACCCGTGAGGGTCTCAAGGCGCTGGGGGGAGGGATGCTGCTACTGCTCGAATAGCCAGGTCTTGAGTAGTCTCCTGAAGGTTAGTAGGTCCTGGGTCTGCTGTAGGAGGGTGGGGAGGGTGTTTCAGGTCTTGGCGGCGAGGTGGGAGAACGATCTGCCACCGGAAGTCGCTCTTCGGATGCAGGGGACGGTGGCGAGGGTGAGGTTGGTGGAGCAGAGCTGGCGTTTGGGGGTATAGAAGGTGAGACGTCTGTTGA
This sequence comes from Triturus cristatus, assembly GCF_964204655.1. Taxonomy (NCBI): domain Eukaryota; kingdom Metazoa; phylum Chordata; class Amphibia; order Caudata; family Salamandridae; genus Triturus; species Triturus cristatus. The sequence continues at coordinate 896,102,691 of NC_140592.1, read as the reverse complement.
GGTATGCCGGTCCGGTGTTGTGGATTGCCTTGAGTGCGTGGGTTAGGAGCTTGAAGGTGATCCTCTTCTTTACGGGAAGCCAGTGCAGGTTTCTCAGGTGGGGTGTGATGTGGCTGCAGTGAGGGATGTCGAGGATCAAGCGTGCAGAGGTGTTCTGTATGCGTTGTAGTCGTTTCAGGAGTTTGGCTGAGGCTCCTGCGTAGAGGGGGTTTCCGTAGTCCAGCATGCTGCTGATGAGTTCCTGGGTGGCCGTTCTTCTTGTGTCGGTTGGGATCCACCTGTAGATCTTGCGGAGCATGCAGAGGGTGTTGAAGCAGGAGGATGAGACAGCGTTGACTTGCTTGGTCATGGAGATGGTTGAGTCGAGGATGAACCCCAGGTTGCGTGCGTGGTCGGTGGGCATTGGTGCTGCTCCCAGTGCGGTCGGCCACCAGGAGTCGTCCAAGGCCGAGGGGGTGGAGCTGAGGATGAGGACTTCTGTCTTGTCCGAGTTCAGTTTCGGACAGCTTTACTTCATCCACTCTGCGATGGCTTTCATTCCTTTATGGAGGTTGGTTTTGGCAGTGAGGGGGTCCTTGGTGAGGGAGAGAATCAGCTGGGTGTCGTCGGCGTAGGAGATGATGTTGAGGCCATGCAGTCGGGCGACGTGGGCGAGTGGTGCCATGTAGATGTTGAACAATGTCAGCATTACATGATGAGGGCCCGGTTTTAAAAAAAAGCCAATTTCAATGGTATTCCCCATCGCGCTTGCTACGATCATCTGAAGCTAAGCTGATCACTGTTCCCTTGATAATAAAGGCCCGATGGGGTGGGCGCAGCTTTTCCTTTGGCGCTGCCAAGTTGTGGAATAAACTGCCTCTCTACCTAAGAAACATGAATAATCTGCTATGCTTCAGAAAGTCTCTGAAGACCTGGCTTTTTGTGAATTAATATCTTTCCGCCCGGCCCTTTGTCTGGAGTAGTAGTTAGCGCCAGGACACCTACTTGGTAATCGCGCGCTTTATAAATCGCTTTAACATAACATGAACCCTGGGGTGCGCCGCAGATGATCTTGGTGGCTTCGGAACGGAAAGGGGGAGACAGACGCTCTGGGTTCTGCTGGAGAGGAGAGAGGCGGTCCATTCCAGAGCCTTGTCTCGGATCCCAGCATCATGGAGGCGTGTGGGTAGGGTGCAGTGGCAGACGGTGTCGAAGGCGGCTGACTGGTCCAGGAGGATGAGGGCTGCGGTTTCGGCGTTGTCCAGCAAGGGCCCTGATGTCATCGGTGGCGGCGATGGGGGCAGTTTCGGTGCTGTGGTTGCTGCGGAACCCGGACTGGGACGGGTCCAGGATGCTGTTTTCCTCGAGGTAGCGGGTCCGTTTTCTGTTGACGGTCTTCAGAATGACCTTTGCCGGGAACAGGAGCAGGAAAATGGGTCGGAAGTTCTTGAGGTCCTTTGATCAGCCTTGGATTTTTTGAGTAAGGCATTGATCTCAGCGTGCTTCCAGCTCTCCGGAAAGGCTGCGGTCTCGAAGTAGATGTTGATGGCCTTACGGAGATGGGGTGCGATGGTGGCACTGGCTTTGTTGAAGATGTGGTGTGGGCATGGGTCTGACGGAGAGCTGGAGTGGATGGTGTTCATGATTTTGATGGTGTCGTCATTGTTTATCTTGGTCCAGGTGAGAAGGGGGTTGGTGTGGATGGGGGTCAAGACTGATTTGCATATGGCTGGGTTCAAACTGGAATGGCATGCTGAGCACAAAAACCATGGATTTAGGCCCAGATCGCTGTACTGGGGTGAATTTATGACATTGTTCTGCATTCTGTCCATCAACTGTTGTTTTTGCATTTGTCACCCAGAGTGGGACGGGTATGCTCAGACGTGGGTCCCGTGCTCTTCATGCCACTGGAATCAAGCTATCCTGGCTGAAGAGGGGTGAAACCCCGAAACCGGTCCTAGGATGCTTGTTTCCAGTCCAGGGAGGGCCTAGCTTGGCAGTTCGGGCTGGACTGTTCCCATGAGGCACAGGGTCAAGACTGATTTGCATATGGCTGGGTTCAAAGTGGAAAGGCATGGTGAGCAAAAAAACAATGGATTTAGGCCCAGATCACTGCACTGGGGTGAATGTATGACATTGTTCTGCATTCTGTCCATCAACTGTTGTTTTTGCATTTCTTCTCTGGTTTTAGACAGGTTCGCTTGGAGGCCCGGAGGTCCTCGGTGAACCAGCTGCCTTTCTTGTTGGTGTGACTGTTGGAGGGTTTCTTGATTGGGGCGAGAGTGTTGGCACAGTCGTCGATCCCCTGTCTGAGGTTGCATGTGGCGGTGTCGGGGTCGGTGGGGTCAACGGGTGGGCTTCGGGCGAGGGTGGTGTTAGGCTGGACTTCGGTGACTTTGCTCCAGCAGTGGCGAGGGATTTGTTGGGTGCAGTGGTGTGTGGTGGGTTTCTGGAAGGTGAAATGGATGCAGTGATGGTCGGTCCAGTGGAGTTTAGTGGAGTGGCTGAAGGAGACGTGGGGGCTTGCGGAGAAGATGGGGTCAAGCGTGTGGCCGGCAGAGTGGGTGGGTGTTGTGATGAGCTGTCTGAGTCCGTAGTTGGCGAGGTTGTCAATCAGGGTGGTGGAGTTGGTGTTGTTGTTGTTCTCGAGGTGGAATTTCAGGTCCCTGAGGAGGATGTAGTCTGTGGAGGCGAGGGTGTGTGTGCTGCTGAAGTCAGCGATGGAGTCGCTGAACTGTGGCCGGGGTCCGAGGGGTCTGTAGACGAGGGTTCCTCTGAGGGTGGTGTTGGGGTCGGTGAGGATCTGGAAGTGCAGGTGTTCGGCGGAGCTGAGGGTGTCGTCGGTGCTGGTCGAGACTCTGAGAGTGTTCCTGTGGACGATGGCGATTCCTCCTCCTGTTCCGTTGGTGCGGTCCCTGTGGGTGATCTTGTAGCTGTCAGGTATGGCTATGGCGATGTCGGGTGCCGATGAGGGGTTCATCCAGGTCTCTGTCAGAAAGGCAATGTCTGGGGAGGTGGAGTCGAGAAGGTCCCAGAGTTCGACGGTGTGTTTGTGGGCAGAGCGGGTGTTGATTAAAATGCATCTGAGGTGGTTGCGTCCTTTCTCGGTGGGTGGATTGGCAGGTCGGATGCTGGTGAAGCTGCAGTTCTGGCAGGAGAAGGGTCCTTGGGTGTGCTTAGGGGTGGCAATGGAGTAGTTGTGTGATTGTCCGGCGTTGAGTGCGTGGAGGGTGCTGGCATGGTTGCGGTGTTGGGCGTCTTGGCGTTTGTGGGGGCCAGGGGACTGGCGCTGGGCTCGGTCCAGGCGCAGACGGGCACAGACAGGCTTGCCTTAGGCATGTTCAGGATTGCTGGCCAGGCCCCAGCCGGCATCTCTGCTATGTGGAGTGCATTTCCGATCCTCCCAGTCTTCGCCCACACTGCCTAGCCGATTTCTTGTATTCGCAACACTACGCAGGTGCCTGCTGCCAGGTCCATGCTCTGCAGTGACAGAGCCCACACAATGCATCTTGCAAGGGCTCAGTTGGGTCACTTCTCCGTTCTCTCGCTGACAGAATGCCTATGGGCTCGGCAGCCACCATTTTCAGCTTTCTTATTGCCTGATGAGGATGCCGACTGCCACGGCCATGGACAGTCACCTGGGTGTTCAAAGGAGGCATCGCCCAGCTCCTGGACCCCCCAACACAGGGATATGTTGGATTTCAATCCAAGGAACAGCCTGGATTAGCAAATCCATAGGCTGGCTGGGCAGGAGCACCAGCCCTACCAAGTACCACACATCTGGTGTTAGACTAACACATTTTAGTGTGGTGGTCCACATCATTTCATGAAAATGCATTATCACATATTTTAAGCTCCCTGACCACCTGTGCACGCTGAGCCTGGGTGAACTAAGCAGGAAGTGACTGTCTGTCCGGTGCTGACATGATGGAAACGGCAGCGTGCATGCTGCCACACTGGCGATCATGCTGCTGCACTTTAACATGATATTCATAAACTTTTCCTGACTAAGACTGTCACGTGAGTATGCGCTGTTGCCAGAAAAGTCATAAGGAGTCCCCCTCCTGTAAACCAGAAGCTACATTAATCAGGGGTAAGTTTGTGACTGTGAACGTGCTAATATTTTGCCATGAAAGTCTATGTATGCATGCTCATTAAAACGTCGAACACCTCACTTGAAAACACGAATCTGATGGGAAGAACATAAGTAGAATAGGAGGGAGGGCCTTGTGAAGTGGATGTAAGTTGGGCATTGTGACAGAGGCATTCTGGGACAGGCAGAGTGTTGTGTGAGCCTGGAGCATCCAATGATCTGGGAAGGCAATTACTACCCTGTACCATGGTAACCAACATCAGTATGCAACGAGGTCCGGTGACAGAAAGTTATTACTGTGAACCCCCAAACCTTAGGATGCAAGAATTATACTTTGGTCAATTCCGCACCCTGAGGATGTCCCCATTGATAATGCCAGAGGATTCTACCTCCCACCCTCCACACTGAGTGACCCTTTTTGAGACACTTTCTGTCCACCATGTTATAATAATGCCCATAGGTCTTAAACAATGAACATCCGAGCGCCTTAATCATTTCTTTATGAGGTGTTTCCTTTTTGATTCGCCCCATCCACCTTCGCATGCTGTTAGGTTGCTACTCGTTTACGTCTGCGTCAGACAGCTTCTCGTGCCTCTTGCCGTGAAGTATGTGGCTTGTTTATTTTTATTATTTGCAATTTTATATAGCGTGGACATGGCCTGAAGACATCAGAGCGCTCTACAACAGTTGCAGGATACAAGGTAAAAAAAGTTACAGTCACAATAATTAATTTCAGACATTAGCATTGGTAGCTGCAACCAGCACAGAAGCAGCTGATTAGTCAATGGTTGAACACAGTTCAAGCAACAATTAGGATGGTGGATAGTTCATATCCTGGTGGAGAGAGTACTTAAGTCTGGTTTAGGGTGATTAACCAAGGTGTCTGTGAAATACGAGGAGCTCGAGGTCCTTTTTGAAGGTGGCTATTCAGGTTGTTAGGCGAAGGGAGGGAGGAAAGGAGTTCCAGGTTCAATGGGAAGCCATAGGAGGTTTAGAAGGGAAGGGGAAATGCGGTAAATATTCTTGAGATCTAAAAAAAAGTGCTGTGCTGCATATAGTATTGCTTTCAGTGGGCCTAGGTGAACTTTGGGAATGTCTGAGAGAAGGGCAATTCCATAAACTAGACTGGAGAGAATGAGAGACTGCACCACTGTTTTGTTTAAAAGCGTCAGACTGTTTTTTAGCATTTAGTCATTCTTTGCTGGTCCTACATACACCTTGCACTTTATTACTAACAGCGTTTATTTATAAGTGCAGCATGCTTCACTCAATGGAAAACACACACTTACACAAGTCTGTTCTCTCAAAACCAGCAACTGACTCCTGACTCCATATCACAGTAACACTGTCTTAGAAGCTGTCTGCAGCCAGTGAGTGTTACTCTGCCGACAGATCAGCCACAGCACAGTGGCAATACGAAGCAGTAGGTTTTATTTTCCCAGTACTGTGAGACTTGGTAAGGCTGGTGATTAACGTTCCTGCTGGAGAGAGGTTAGTATTTTGTCTCCTGGTAGTTTTGACTCTCACCATAAAGTAGCGCAGAGGGTTAATATGCCTGCTGCAAAAAAGTGAACCAGAATATTGTAGAACTGTATTTTATGTGGATAGCTCAGTAGGTTGCCACTTTTGACACAGATATCTCTTTATAACTTGTGGGTTCAGTCGCCCCTGGCACTGAGGTTGGGGTGGAGGGTGTTGATTATTGAGAAATAATAGGTTTAAAAGCACCTGCAGCAAAGTTAGAGGTTCTTGTTTCTCAAATGTGTGGTACTTTCTGATATATGTCTGTTTCCATTGACTTCTTTGCATTATTTTAGTCGTGAGAAAGTGTCACTCAAAGTGTCACACATTAGTTACTGAATGTCACTCATAAGTACACTGAAACTATGAAAATGCTACACTCAAGCAATCTGAAACCTTGGTAGCTGTGGAGCACAGAGCAGCGCAACTTTACTCCATGGCTGCTAGGTCTGGGTCATTCTTTATTTATTATTCACCAACAAACTCCAAGTTTGTGAGTTTATCTTTTTAAACAAAACCTCAGCTGTGTGGGCGCAATATTGTACTTGCACTAGGCCTGAGCGCAAAAATGTCAAAATTTCCGCAATCCGCATTTTACCGGAATTTTTTTGCTTGCTCGCGCTGTAAAATATTACATTCTCGTGTGCGCGCGATCTCCTTACCTGAATCCCCGCGTTCGCCGACAAGTTTTCCCGATCCGATCGCGTTCTCCACGAGATGTTGGATTGTTGGTAGCCATTTGCGCTGTCTCGCAACAGTTCGCGCCCGCAGTAACGTCATTCGTCGCGCGATCACGTCTTTCTTCTCGCGATCATGCACCGCGAGACAATTGAAAACAAGATGGCCGCACCCGTGAGCAACCGCATGGGTAAGTTGGCGAGCCGCGACCACGCAGAAAATACCGCGAACGGGCGGGAAAAAAACTTCCGCATCTTCGTGATATTTCCGCGTGTTTGCGGAGATTTTTAACATTTTCCCAAAAATTTGCGAAAGTGAATTTCGCAAATTCCGCCCACCCCTAACTTGCACAAAAAACACATCTGTACCCCCAGCGAAGAGGCAGCTTTAGCAGCTCTGCTGAAAGCACATAGTCCTTCACTTGTATGGCATAGATCTCTAAACATAGATGGCTGTACTTCACCAGCAGAGTGCATCCCCTCACAGACTTGGATTAACGAGGTACTGCTCTCCAATGCTTAAGTACACGACCTTGTTTCTGAAGACTAAAAGCAATATCTTGTTGCAGTCATATAACGTATCTATTGTATGTGCTAGTGGTAATGTTTGACATTTTTTGTAAATTAATATTGTTCTCCAATGTTTGAGGCAGTGTGCCACAAGATTTTGCATGTTTAAAAACGCCAAATAAAACTTAAACACAAAGATACGTTCTTATTGTAGCAGAAATTCCAGTTTGATCGATAACGGTTGAGACTAATCGGAAGGGGATGGACTGTTTTGTGGGAACACTAGGCTCTAAGGGGCAGATTTACAAGCCCCTTGCGCCACTTTTGCGTGTGACGCAAAAGTGGCGCAAGGGCTTGTAAATCTGCCCTTACATTTTTTCTCTCTGAACATTGTCAGAAAAAAACGAACAAAAATGAGCGCTAGGCACAGGCCTCAGAAAACGTAATTGTGCCGAAATACTGATGCCAATGGTTATTCCCCATTCCTACACGTTTTAATTCGCAAAGGGTTCGCAATGCAACACCTGTGATAAGGACCCAGCTGATCGGGTCCATGGAATGGTTTATTTAAGCCTGCATCAATCAACTTGCAGGAGGTGCACAGTTATTATGGAGAACAGTGGTCTGCGCGGTGCTGAGTGCTTTGAAGCAGGATAATAACTCCTTAAACCTAAGCTTCTTCAGGCATATGGATAACAGAAAGATGACATGCTTCCTCCCGAGGATAAGATCCACCATAGCCCTTCACGTACCCACAAATACATATGGATGTGAAAAGCCTTTCTTCCTGTGACCACAAAGAATGACCAAGACAGCCCAATTAGAAAGTCACCACTGTTATTTTCATGCCAATTGCACGTCTTGCTGAATGACTGCTGTCACCTCAGTACAGGGCTGAGAAAATTGCCCTAGAAAAGCAAATGGCTCGCCCTTGGTAACAGACCCAGGGAATTCAAGATGCTACTGCCATAAACCACGAATGGCTCTCTTAAAAATGCAACCCATTTCCTTTGCATCTAAATGTAGGGTTTCCAGCAAGCTGAACGCCATCTGCCAGTGCATTGGAACTGAGTGTCAGTTCTCCAGTCATTTTGATGTACCATGCCCCATATAGAAACAAATCGTGCCCATATGCTTAGGCAGACAAACAAAGACAGTTACATGTTTATTCCACCCAACCGAGCTCAATAGATCTCAGAGTTTATTCATATTGCAATTTAATGTGCTTCTTTCTCTCAGCTGAAGATCCTGTTTCTTTCCTCAAAAATGAAGTTATAAATGCGTAATTAATGCACTAAAGTAATATTAAAATGTAGATTATTAAAACGGTGTCAATTCAGCTTTCTTTTGCAAAAGGTGAAAAAGAATGTATTTAGTGCATTATAAAAATATTATAATTCTAGCTGTTGTAAAAGAAATATTCTACATCTGAAATTGTCGTCATATTTCTTACATACTATGGAAGCAGGAGATGGTCAGTGACAATATGTTTGCACAGTTGAAAGGGATTTGTTCGACAATACTGAGTAGTTGATTGATTGATCGAGTTTAGACCATTAATAAATAAATACAATTACACGTGAGTGCTATTTTTCTAAAAGTACCAACGTGAAGTCTTGGAGGGGAAGATGAGAGAGGAGAAGATGTTTAGGATAAAGGGAGAAAAGAGGTTTCAAACATACAGGGGGCAGTACCCATTTGCAGTGTAATGGTGGGGTGGTAAATCTAGGACCAAATCGAGGGTTTCCATGTGTTACCACCCCATCATTGCCATACAATTTTGAGTTTTTGAACTTCAATGTTAATAACAAGCAGGTTGAAGAATTATTAGTCCTGTTCCTGCTTGGTTTCCTTCATGACCAGGTTAGTTCCTTAACTCGTATTCTAAGTGCTTTTGGCACACGGACTAGTGCTTGCACGTATAACATCTGATAATTCTGGGTGTGGTACTGAGCGATCCGCAAAAAAACGCAGATTAATTTTCACAGTAATACGCTTTGAAATATACTGAGATCCCAACAGCCACAATGGAAGACGCTGGCGGATTTGCCACTCCCAATCCTTACCCCAGACTCTAAATCCATCTTAGACATTGACATCACGATCGAGGAAATATCTTCTGCCATCCGAGGTGTTCAATCCAGAAAGGCGATGGGTCCAAACGGTATCCCAACTGAATTGTACAAAGTAGTGGCATCCCAAGTAGCAGCATATCTAGTACAAATTTATTCAGAAAGCGTGTCAAGCGGTGACAAGAGCAGCGACTCGCCACAATAGCGGTCCTACACAAACCCGGCAAGCCAGGTGATCGTTGTTCCTCGTACCGCCCTATCTCACTCCTAAATGCCACAATTAAAATACTAGCTAAAATCCTGGCTTCTAGAGTTATACAACACATTTCTCACCTGATTCATCCGGACCAATCGGGTTTCATGCCGGGAAGGAATATGGGACTAAACCTGTGCTGCTTCCGTGGGAGGGCTCGATAGGAAAGATACGATTAGAGAGGAGGTGGTGATAATGTCTCTTGACGCATGTATGGTGTTCGACAGAGTGGAGTGAACATACTTATTCGCAGTGTTGGAGAAGAGGGGGTTTGGTCCCAAATACCAGGCATGGATCAGATTCCTGTATTCCAGACCCATGGCACCGGTGGTGGTGAATGGGAGAACCTCCATCGATTGATGCTGCGGAAGTGGACTCAAAAGGGTCGCCCCTTGCCGCTGCTCCTATTCACACTAGTCCTCGAGCCACTGGTGGTATGGAATAGGGGAGACCATCTGATACGGGGTCTGCACTGGGCAGAGGGATGGGAAGATCGTATATCATTGTATCTTGACGATGTCCTATTATACGTCGCCTCACCACATCACTCCATATCTAGAATCATGACGATTCTTAAGAATTTAGTGTGTGAACACCTACAAACTTGTAAATTTGTGAACATCGACATGCAATTCTATTAACCCTTCTCACCATGGAAAAGTTTGAGACTTTACTCCTGTTGAGAGTAGGAGTAAATCCCTCTTCCAGGGTCAAAGCGAGAATGGAAAAAACCCCAAAATTGGTGGAAGTGGGGGAGAAGGGATATCATCATGTAGAAACATGTTTTGCTGTGTTTAATAGAAAAGAGAGCAGAATTAGTAGGTGCATTTACACTTTTTTTTCTCTAAACATGCTAGATTATGCGCATGTCCATTTAGGGCATGAGAAAAAAGATTTCTGAAATCTTTTTCATGATAAGCTGTGACAAGTGCTGTGAGCACAGAGATGGAGAATATTATTTCAAACCAATAAATTTCACTGAATAAAATATTAGTTAAATGTCTAAATTAGGGATATGTTGCAAGCCGACAGATGAAAAAAGATTTTGGGACACATTGTCATTTATGATAACTGTACAACCTTAACTCTCACCCATATGAAGGAGCTGGAGGAGTAGAGCAGCTGACCGCTGCCCTGGGGGTTGTAGGGAAAGGAGACTAAAATGGGGAAAAGCAGCATGGCTAACACACCAACCTCTGCACATACTGAGAAGTCGGGTTTGCAAGATCCCGTCCCGGCCTTTATGCAAAGGCAGGAGAGTACACTCTAGCCTCCCAGGTCATCAGTAAAGCTGTGGAGGGTGTGAACATTTTTGGACTAAAAACTTCCTTCTTGGCCCTTTTGCTACATTGAGGGTTGGATGCAAGGGAGAATCCACACACTAACTGCAGACCTTGGTTTGGACATGTAACCTGTCTCCCTCGGCTGTTTGCCAATTCAGGCAGGACAATAGTATCAGCTCATGGGTAAAGCTGCGTAGCCTCTTAAAACCAATCATCCTGTGCATCCCAGGGGTGCTGTGATAAAACCTTTTTTGTGGGTTTTAAGTGGAATGTGTATTTTTCATATCACGCTATTTCCAATGCACAATGCAAAAAAACGATTGTATTTTGCAGTGGTGGCTGGTGACATTTGAAAGAGGTGCGGCGTAAATATTGTACTGCGGTGAGCAATCATAGCGAGCGAGCCCGAAGCACCTACAGGGGGTTTGGGGGGTCTCACCCCCTGAGAAAATTTTGAAAAAAGAGTGGGCAAATGGTGCATTTTCAAGCAAATTTGAGAAAGAGGTGGCTTGGCGAACACATCTCTGGGAGTAGCTAGACAAGTCTCTTTGCACTTGCACAGATACATCACTCTCCCTGCATTCACATAGGCACACTACTCACCCTGCACTCATAGACCCATTACTCACCCTTCCCTGACCCATCACTAAGTCTGCATTCACCCATCCACATCACTCACCCTGGACTCACACAGGCACACTGCTCAACCTGCACTCACACAGACATCACTCACCCTTCGCTGCACTGCACTCAAAGATGCACACTGTTTTGCTCTCCCTACACTCACAAAAGTAGACTGTTCACCCTGCACACACCATTCACTGTTGGATGCGACCGATACAGACCCAATAACAGAGACCGGTCTCCCTGTTCTCGTGGCAGTCTCTCAAACCAGACAATCTGCCTAGCTAGTGCCCGAAAGCAAACTAGGGTTCCCCATTTCTGGGGCAGTCTGGTGGTTTCAACCCTTAAACAACCTGTAGCATACAGGCAGGTCTCACAGATCTGGAGACAGTATCCCAAAACAACATGTCTGCTTACTTAGATCCTGAAAAAGCCTATAAAAACACACCCTATCTCCCTGACTTTAAAGTGGGTGCAGCCTCTACACAACCCACAACACACCACTGATCTCCTGGATCATAGGCTAGCCTCGCAAGATAGCCTGTACTCCCAGACCAGCCCAAATTGAACCCATAGCATGCGCCCAGCAAGCTGTGGTATGTGCAACCACAGCAGAGTCCTCTGCCAAGGCTGGCCTAGGACAAACTGGATCTCACTATTAGGCGGGTCTCACCATAAATCAGCTGAGTGACTCAGAGCCTCCTGCCTCCTCCCTTGACCCCTCATAACCTCTGTTATCCCGCCAGAGTCCTGAAGTCAGGACGAGAGAAAGGCGAGGGCTTCACTTGAATGCTGCCTTAGTGGCAGAGTTATTAGAGGGCAGTGCTGACAATTATCTGTGCCCTGGTGTGGTGTTCTTTTTTAGGTCTCGGTGAGCCCCAGCGCTTGCGCTGGCTCGAAGAGACATTTTGGATGTGGGATTTTCAAAGTGCTGCTGGCTGGCCTAACGCTTGCGTTCACGCGATCCTGCACGCGCGCAGCCGGCCGCCAGCAGCACTTTGAAAACTCGTGTGCGTCATCGTGATCACTTTCGCATTCAGAGCGATCGCGATGACGCGCGCGCACACACAACTCCCACTTCTCCCCCACCACATTTTGCATCTCCGGCCGCTCGCGCGCGGCCAACGCTTGTTTCTTCTTATTGTGTGCGTGTTCTGCGTTTTGGTCTCTGATCTCGGTCTTTTGCAGCACACTCGGCACTCACGTTACGTTCTAAAACTGCGCTGTATTCCCTTCCGCCTTGTCCTCAACCCCCTTTCTAGTTTATCCTTCACCCTTTTACATCATGGTTTATGTGTCCTGGGTCATTGACCGGCGCAAAGGCATGTTTTGTGCCACCGTGTAGCCCGCCACGAGTATTTATTTTACTGGTGTTCCCTTGTCTGCCGATGCCTCCGGAAGGACCTCTGGAACCCCAGTGATTTCCGTGTTGTGCCACACCGCAGGATTTCACTTTGGGGCAGAGGCAAGTGGTTAAAATAGGAACATGAGACTTGGGGACTGCTTATCCCCCACCCCTCCAAAAGGACACAAGGGATGTAAACAATCAAAAACGCTCACAGAAGCGAAATGGGCTGCAACGGATGGTGTATCTCCCCATGGGAAGCCCACCCACCACCACCAGTCTGTCATCATTCATTGTAATATGGCTAGCTTCCAGTGGGTTAAGGTAACCATGTTGTTCCTGCTTACATTTCACATGCTTTACTTAATCTTGTTTTCAGTAACAATCCGCGTGGTCCCCGAGTGCTCCAGACACGCTGCAGTGCTGGGCTCATTATCCCCACCCCTTACCTCATCCTTGCATGAATATGGAGGCCCTCCGCTTTAATTTGGTTATGTAGCTCAGCGTGGCACACAGTGTTTTCTCTTTACATGTATCGGCATTGGATTCTTGCACTGCCGGCTCACAACAATTGGGACATGTTCTCGCCCATCAGACAGGTGGAGAGTGGAAACTTTGAAACACACAATGGGAGCAGTGTTTTATTCCTTGACAGAGACAAAAATAGGTTTGCTTTACATTATTTTATGGCTGCGCACCTTTTAATGACACTCCAGCGGCCCTCACACTCAGCTGCTTCTCTCCCCGACTGCCTCCCCCTCCTCTTATTTCAAGGAACGCGCCTTTTAACAACACACATATAAACAGGGTGTGCTCTATTTCCCCGTGGGTTGCCTTCCCTCCACCACCGCTCACTTAGCATGTCATCATCCACTGTATTATGACCAGGTTCCAGTACGTTAAGGGAGCCATGTTGCTCCTGCTTACATTTGACATGCTTTATTTTATGTTGTTTTTAACAGCAGTCTACTCGTTTTCACTTTACATGTATCAGCGTCTGATTGTTCCACTGCCCACACACAAAAGTTGAAACATGCTCTCCCCCCTCCACACGGGCAGAGAGTGCGAAGTTTGAACCACACAATGGGAGCCGTGTTTCATTTCTTGCCATGGACTAAAATAGGTTTCTAAAGCCCAATTCTGCATTGTTTCTCTACTCCAAAGTTCATTGTGCAGATACATCAATTTGCTGCTTTGCTTTAATGTAATTACTTCTCAGCTTTGTTCTCTTGTTTTTTATCTTGTTAGCGTGTATTTGTGTATGTGCTTACATAGTGCCCTAAGCTCCCACACCATCTTTTTTTTAACACCCAAATACACCATCTACAGCTTAGCTCCTACCTATCTGTTTTTCTTTAGTCACCAGAAAGGCAATGCTATCCACACAGTTCCATGCCACACAATTCAACTCCACATTTCCAATCTACACCACATACTTCAACACCAAACCACATAATTCAACTCAACAACACAATTACGCACCGCACCACAAAATTCCACATTATGGCACAAACTAAACTCCACTACATATCACTCCACAAGAGAAAATGCACTTCCACATAATTACACTCCATAACACACAATCCCACTCCACAAAATTCAAGTAACTCAATACCACATAATTACTATTCACAATTTTCCACTGCACACAATGCTACATAATTCCAATCAAACCACATAATTCCACTATACACCACATACATTTGCTCCATAACACATTGGTAAAAGACATTGTCATTTACAACGCCAATAGCTCTAACTCAAGGAAATGCGCAACCTATTGTAAACAAACAATAATTATTAAACATATATGAAACAATACCAGTAGCTAAGCAAATTGCTTTAACTTAAACATAGGCGAGACCTATTGCATTTTCAATGCTTGTTCTACTGTGGTCTCCTGTGGTAATGGCATTAAAAAGCATAAGCAATTGTACAAGTGTGAGAGCGGACACAGTCGAGCAGGTAATCTTATTATCGCATTGTTGGAGTATGCAAATTCCTGTTACTTTGGCATTTTTACAACATTTTTGGCTAGACTGCAGCTGGCTCGGAACATGAGCATAAGGCAAACAGCAGCAAATCTACATGTGCAACGTTCAGCAACTACCATGTTCCATAATGCTTCTGCCTACCGGTAAAAAACAAAAACAGGAAAGCTAATGGTAGCAAGTTCAAAAAACCTGGCATCAGGAGGGTAACTACTGTGGCTCCCCTCTACGGGTCCAGGAGTAAAATATCAACAGAAAATGCCAATTAGCTGCCTTCTGGTCCAGCGTAAATAGCGGGGTTCCCACTTCTCAACCTCCACTCATGTCGGTCACCGTGCAATGTTATTAACAGTATTAACAGTTGAACCACCGGGTGTGTATGTCACGTGCCTTGTACTTTGCATTTACGTTCAAGCAGTGACTGAAGTTTGTGTACAGAAGTGAACGAGAGCAGTGAGGAGGGCAGCCAGCGAGGAGGGCAGTGAGGAGGGCAGCCAGCGAGGAGGGCAGCGAGGAGGGCAGTCAGCGAGGAGGGCAGCGAGGAGGGCAGTCAGCGAGGAGGGCAGCGAGGAGGGCAGCCAGCGAGGAGGGCTGTGAGGAGGGCAGCCAGCGAGGAGGGCAGTGAGGAGGGCAGCCAGCGAGGAGGGCAGCG
The DNA here is from genome assembly GCF_964204655.1 of Triturus cristatus. Classification (NCBI taxonomy): domain Eukaryota; kingdom Metazoa; phylum Chordata; class Amphibia; order Caudata; family Salamandridae; genus Triturus; species Triturus cristatus. Next base: position 896,087,691 of record NC_140592.1, on the reverse strand, counting down.
AGGAGGGCAGTCAGCGAGGAGGGCAGCGAGGAGGGCAGCCAGCGAGGAGGGCTGTGAGGAGGACAGCCAGTGAGGCGGACAAGCCAGCGAGGAGGGCAGCCAGCCAGGAGGGGAGTCAGCGAGGAGGGCAGTGAGGAGGGCAGCCAGTGAGGAGGGCAGCCAGCGAGGAGGGAAGTCAGTGATGAGGGCAGCCAGCGAGGAGGGCAGCCAGCGAGGAGGGCAGCCAGTGAGCTGCTTCTGAATATCCATGACTGCTTACAAGTAAATCACAGCCGCTAGATTAGAGTAATCACGTCTTACTTCTACTGGTTCATGAGTATGTCACACCTTGCGGTGACTGAGGGTGACCCCGCTGTGTGAATTTGTGACTACCGGTAATGGAGCTGGGGCTGTGGTTGATGGGAGGTGCCCCCTGTAGCAGAGCCAAAGCAGATATGGAGCGACGGTGCCCCTACGAACACTGATGTGCTGAAAGAGGCGCAGTGAGACTGATCCCAGGCCCAGGGTGTGGTTTGCACTCAGATAAGATTGGCCCCTTACTGTTGCTTGTGTGGATGAGTGGGGCCCTGCTGTGCGGTCCCTGGAGACTGTGGCGCCGAATTGAGGCAATCGACGAAACCGTACCAATGCTCACTTGCGGACCCTGGAGGGATGTGGTGACTCTTTGGGGTGGAAGGGACTTTGAGCCGCAATCAACTGAGGCCCCATCAGACTCTGCGTAGAGTGCCCACAGTGGGGGTCAATTGCATACTGTTCTGCTGGGCCCCTAAGTGAAGGACATGTTGGGCCCCTGTGTGCCAAGCTGACAATCGAGGTAAACCAGGAGTCGTGGCTCATAATATACTTGCAATGGGGTGGGTCGTGTGGGGTTTCGCGCAGGGGTTACCGCGGGGTTGGGGAGGAAGGTGGGTGTTGGGTGGGGACGTTAAAATAATAATAAAATTAAAGAAAACCTACCTGACTGGGTCTGCGACGCCTCTGCCCTCTGCTCCTGGGGGGGGTCCTGCGCCACCTATGCTAACAAGAACAGGCATGCTCCCACCCCTCCCGTAAGCCAATCACAATGCTGCAATGGAAGCGTTGTGATTGGTGGGGGGTCCTGGACGGCGCCCTGCTGGGCACCAGTAGGGACGCCATTTTCTCTATGTAGGCTGCATGAAGCCTACATAGAGAAAATGTACAGTGTGCATTATTGCTGTGGTCAGCCCCAGGGCTGACCAAAGCAGTCTGGTACTCAGAGTGGCGCAACCCACTCCTCATCGACCCGCCCACCCGCCCGCCTCCAACCAGGCATATCCTCCCGCCCGCCCCCAACAAGGCATACCACTGCATTCTGCTTTCTCGCAGCGCGAGAAGCAGAAAATAAAATGGCATTTAAAATATCATTTTATTTTCTGCTTCTCACACTGCGAGAAAGCAGTGGAGCGGCGCTCCTACGCCCTAATGGAACGCCCGCCACTGGTATTTTCTAATATTAAAAATGTTCCTTCAAAGTCAATAGATTATGGTGCGAGGGGTGAAGTCTAATTCAGACTATATACTTTGAAAACTGTGACTATGAGGCCCACACAGAATTCTGAAACAAATGAGTGTTTTAACACGATTTTAATCCACAAGGCAACACACGTCAGGCATTACTAAATTCTAGACTCAAAAGACTGAATTTCAAAATCGATGGAAAGTAGTACAGTGCCAAAGAAAACACACACATACAGCACTAGATGGCTACTTTAGAACCATTTTGATGTTAATTTATCAGCTCATTGCTCGGGTGATTTTCCTGCAAAAGTGAACAACCTACAATGTAGTAAGGCTTCTATTTTTAGACTGCAGCAAAGCTGCTTCAAATTAATTGTACATCACTGGGTTTTTGACCAGATGGACCAACACTAATTGTGTATCTTTCTGTATAAGCACATATATTCAAACAGGATTTAAATAGAGCAAATCAATTACATCTGTTTTCCTTTAAATCCATTTAATAACATTAAGGTTACAAAGCCTGACACGCTGGGAAACGACTTGCAAAGGCAACAAGACATTAGAGCAAGGGGGTACGTTGATAAAGGTGAATAAAGGTTGTTCTATGTTATTAATTAGGCTTTAATGTAGAAGTATTGCCAAATGACGTTAAAAAACAGACTGTGTCACTACTGTCCTTAGTCTGATCTACACAAATGTAAAACGTGCAGAGTATCTTCTGCTTTTTTGTTACAAATAGTCGAATAAAACGTTAGCACCTTTTATTCAGACAAACTTCTGAGTATTTAAAAACTAGTTTTCTCTCTTAACAAAGCAAGTTCATGAAATACACATGCGATAAAAAAAAAGCCTTAATGGGCTGTGCTCATTAATCTGAGATGAGATAGGCCTGCCTACAGCCCAATAACATAATTATGTTTGCACTCTCTCTTGAAGTCAATTATTGTCCTAATTGTGTTGAATGACAAATAAGAAAGTTTCCTCCTTCTGAACTAAGATACCGGGGGCTGAGTTAGGAAAAGAGATTGTCCTGGGAGGTTTGACTTACACGTGCAAAAACACTTTTTTATACGTGCAAAATTAATTCTAATGTGATTTACACTCTTAAAGAATTGAATGACTCATACATTCAGTAGGAGGAATTGTAATTTACTGGGGAGAGGGAAGGGCGGGGGTTGATGGTTAATAATTAGTTAATAATTCCTGGTCGCTTGTGAACGTTGACAAACTTCCAAATTTGGGGACATCGACAGGCAGTTTTTCGAACCCTCTCACCCCGGGAAAAGCTGGAGTTTTACTCCTGTTGAGGATAGGAGTAAATACCTTTCCAGTATGTAAATGGGAATGTACAAGCCCCAAAATTGGTGGCAGCGAGTGAAAATGGACTCTCCTGGTAAAAAAATATTTACCTTTTGAGTAAAAAAGAGAACTAAATTAGCAAGTAAGTACATTGGTATTTGCTTTGTTTTTGATTTACTAAACTATGCACTGGTCTATTTTTAATGACAGAGCAGTCAGTGTTGGATTTATTTAAAAATTGTAGTTATGAGACCTTGTAAGCTTTTGATTTGTTGTACCTTCGATATAAGGATACTGGTATTGTAGCACACATAGCACACTCAAACTTTTCATCACAATGATATTATGAAGCACCAATGACTGTTGTGCCATAAATAGCTTACGACCGCACTACTAGTGCTTGAAACAGCTACACATTTATAAGGTGACCCATAATATTCTAACAATGCAAGTGATGGATTTGAGAGATTGTGTTGTTGGTTGAGGTGGTTGTGAGACCTTCTCAAGAAACAGTGACAACCCTTGTTAGGGTGAACCACAAAAGGTCACACAATTAACCTGTGCTTCACCTTGTGGTTGCTTGGCACAAAAGCCAGTATGCCTACCTTGAGGCAATATGTAAAGTATTTATGCAGCACTTACACAGCAATAAAGCAAAAACACAAAACATGATTCCACTTTAGAAAACAGAGTAGATTTTAATAAATTATTTGAGAACAAAATAATAACAATCCAACCAGTAGAACCAGAGATCCACGTTTTTAAAGTTTAAAGTTAAAAATTGAACCTAAAAGATGAAATGGGTAACCGCCAACATGTGAGACCTGGGCAAAGTCGAAAGTTATGGCTGACTGCGATGGAGCATGATACACAAAGTGGATTGGGCCCGGTCTCTGCCTACCTTCAGACTTAGAAGAAATTGTGAAGCAAAATATCTAAGAAGGCTAAAACTCAGCAGGGCAAGTCATCCAGCAGTGTCTGAAGAAGAGGCTTCATCATCAGAGAGCTGTTGAAAGAAGTCATAGTGAAGATTTCTAGGTTTGGACTTAGTCTTGTCCATGAAAGCTGAAAATCTCCAGCGGGACGAAGTTGCAGGCTGTCGTTAATGAGGACTTCACCAGACCAGATACCTCTTCTGCGAGGAGCCTCATCATCAGAGAGCCGTTGAAAGAAGTCGTAGTGAAGATTTCTAGGTTTGGTCTTAGTCTTGTCCATGAAAGCTGAAAATCTCCAGCGGGACGAAGTTGCAGGCTGTCGTTAATGAGGACTTCACCAGACCAGATACCTCTTCTGCGAGGAGCCTCTGAACAGAATTTGCAACTGCAGAGAAGAATGTAGTGGGAGCTACCATTAAGTCAGGCTGAACGGTGATGCACCTTGGGTAGATTGGCAAACAGGTAGGTCCCTCTCTCCTCTCGGTTCTTAGAGCACTTTTTGTCTGAAAATGTACAAAGTTTCAGGATTTGGATTTGGGCTATCTGGGGACCTTTAGCACCTCTTCCATGGGTCCAGGACTTGGAGGGCCAGGACTCACGTAGGCTGGGTTCTGGTGAGGATTCAAGATTGTTTGAGAATTTTCTATCCCTAAGGCTCTGATCAGGAGGCTAGCCAACTAGCCCTTGTAGTCACACTAAAAATCCTGGGTTGAAGCAAAAAAGCAGGTTTCAAGCAGCGGGCAGTTATCTAATAGCACGAGGCAGGGTTCAGGCAGCAGGCAGCCCTCTTTGGGCAGCAGGCCAGTCCTGTGAAGTACTCAGCAGGCCACAAGCAGCAAGGTTGTCCTCTGAGAGTCCTTAGTAGGTCTAGAAGTGAACTGGAGAGTGGGTCTGAGGATTGTACTTTTAAACCTAACACCACCTCTAAGTGGAATAAACATTTGGGGGGTTCCTCCAACAGAACTGTCTGGAATTCCCTGTCTTTTTTCCTTGGTCCCAGGATATCCCAGGCAAAAAGGCTGGTGTGACGTCCGTTGTGTGAGGGCTGCAGCTACTCTGAATTGTAATTGGGGCTGCGCACAGCTCCGACCAATCCTACCAGGATTGCCAATTCTGCCAATACCCTCTCCCCCATTGTGTGATTGTCTATAACAGAATACATAAAAGCCAACTGCCAAATACACCTAGTCATGTGACCCAGGAAACGGGCTACAAACACCAAACGGTTAGGACAAGAAAATGCCACCTTTCTTAAAGTGGCATTTTTAGATTTTTAACTTAAAATTTGACTTTACCATTAAAGAAGATTTAAAATTACAATTCCTTAAACACCAAACATATTTCCACCTGCTCTTAAGCTAAATATATCACCTAATAAATGTATTAAGGTAACCAAATGTTACTCAATAGGTGAGGTAGGCCTCACAGTGGTGAAAATGAAATTTGTGAGTTTTTCACTACCAGCACATGTAAATCTTAAAAGTACACTCACAACTATTAGAACACAATGTACCCTGCCCTATGGGCTGTTTAGGACCTGCCTTAGAGGCGACTTGTATGTATTAAAAAGGGAATATTAAGCTCAGCAAAAGGTTTATTTTGTCAAGTCTAATTGGCAGTTTAGAATTGCACACAGGCTGCAATCGCAGGCCTGAGACATGTTTTAAGGGGCTACTTAAGTGGGTAATACAATAAGTGCTGCAGGCCCACTAGTAGCATTTAATTTACCAGCCCTGGGTGTTTGGTATACCATTTTACTAAGGACTTATAAGTACATTAAATATGCCAGTCAGGTGTAAGCAAATGCCCCCATGTTTTAGGGAGTGAGCACAAGCACTTAAGCACTGGTTAGTAGTGGTAAAGTGCAGAGTCCAAAGAACAATAAAAATGGACTCAGCAAAACAGGAGGGAAGAAGGCAAAAGCATTGGGGGAAGGCCACGCTAAGGCTGACAGGTCTAACAATGGGGGAGGGGCAATATATAGGTTTTAAGTGTTTTTATGCGTATGGTGTATCAATTTTCTAATGAATTTGTGGCTTATGTTATTGAATGGATTAATTGAATTATAATAAAGAAAATGCATAGAAATTTACTTTCTAGTTATATTTTTGGGGGATCCCAGGGAATGAGTAAAACTTAGCTGAATGGATGTCACCTGAATTTTGGGACTGGCATTATTTTACATACTCCCAAAAATGGTTTGTGTTAGACCTGCCATCCTTGTTGTGGTTTTCCCCCTCATTTTTTGTCATCAACCCTCCTGTTTTGCTGACCTTGTTGTTGTTGGCTTTAGGACTCTACACTTTCCCAGTGCTAAGGTGCTTGTTCTCTCACCTTGAAACATGGTAGAATTGACTTATACCCAATTACCATATTTAATTTACTTTTAAGTCCCTAGTAAAGTGGCACTTCATGTGACCAGGGCCTGTAAATTGAATGCTACCAGTGGGCCTGCAGCACTGATTGTGCCATCCACATAAGTAGCCCTTCAAACAAGTCTCAGGTCTGCCATTGCAGCCTGTGTGTGCAGTTTTAAAACTGCCATGTCGACCTGGCAAAATAAACCTTTTGCCAGGCCCAAACCTTTCTTTTTGGTACATGTAAGTCACCTCCAGGGTAGGCCATGGACAGCTCAGAGGGCAGGGTGCATTGTAGTTAAAAATTTGGACCTACACTCTTTAGTTAGACATGTTCTGGTAGTGAAAAACACTTACATTTGTTTTTCGCTACTGCAGTGCCTCTCTCTCTCCCATAGGCTAAAATTGGAGTTACCTTATGGCATCTAATAAGTAATAATTTCCAAATGAGAGTAGATAACCAGTTCACATTTGGTGTCTTTGGAATTATAATGAAAATTCCTCTACCATTATAAAGTCAGATTTTAAATTAAAATTTTGAAAATGGCACTTTTAGAAAAGTGCCATTTTACTACCTTGGCCATTTAGTGCCTGTAGCCTGTCTCTGGGTCACATGACTGGCTGAAGCTGACAGTTTGGCTTTGTGTATTCCTCCTAGACAGCCTAGCACAAGAGAGAGCTTAGGTGTGCCTGCATGGATGGCAGGATTGGAGGGTGAAGCTGGGCATAACTCTACTTACACTTGAATAGGCTGTGCTTTGCCTCCACACAACAGGCTGTATACCCCTGTAGTTAGTCTGAAGTCAGGACAGGGTAGGTAGAATGCCTGTGGACTTCAAAGGGAAAACTTTAGAAGATTCTCCCTCTTCAAAGGAAGGCCCAGGTATTATTATGGAACCCAGGCACCAACGTTTCAGTGCACTTTTGGACCTGTGGTCGTCTGCCAGGAAGATGACTGCTGTGCTGCTGAATGGACTGCCACTTTGCTGGACTGCTGCTCTGAAGAACTGCTGCCCTGCTGTGCTGACCTGCTACCTGCTGCCCTCTTGCCTAGGTGATAAGTCCTGGACCTACATCTGTGAAACCAGGGCCCCAGAGTGACTCCAATGGTTAGTTGACTGGCCTCCTGACTAGAGCCTAAGGGGCAGCAGGCTCCAGTAACCTTGAAATCAGCCCCTGGACTCTGCTGTCTGTGAGTTCTACCTTGCCAAGTAGTGCCACCCCAGTTCTGGACCCTTGGAAGTGGGCCTGAAGGTGCTCTACTAGCTCATCTGTGAATTAAGCAGAACCAGCCCATCTTTATTGCTGTGAGGTTTCTCCTGACACAAGGACTCCACATCAATCACACATCCCACATTGGAATCACCGCTGTGCAAAGTTTACAGATGCAGGTCCTTGCTTTGCAAATGTCTCGGCGATGAGAGCCTCGACGACACAGACTCTTGTATCGCAGTCTCACAGTTCTTTGAAACCGACAACTCGCCTCGATTGCACGATGCATCCTTGACGCCGGACTTCACATCACAGTCCTTGTCAATGGGATCTTCAATGACGACGCAGGACCTAGCATTGCTGCTCCGCAGTTTCTCAGAACTGATGCCTTTCCTTGGCTGCATGTTACATCCTCGTTGTGGGACCTGCAACACTCCGTAACCAGGAACTTAAGTCACTTTTGTTCAGTTGGCATAAATGAATCTCTGTAGCTGACCTGTGTTTTGTCATGGTCGGCCTGAACCTGTGACATTTTCTCTGTCTGGTGCAACCAGATAACCACAGTTACCACTTTGTGCTTTTTGGCATTATTTTCACTAAAATCTTTAAACTTCCATGTATCCGGTTCTACTAATTGGATTTTTGTCATTTTGATCTTGAATTAGTTAATAAAATGTACCCTATTCTTTCTAAATTGGTGTGGGATTCTTCCTGAGTTGTGTTTTAAGTTTACTACTGTTTGAAGTGCTGCTTAAATTCTTTACACAAGGCCTCTAAGTTAAGCTACCAAGTGGCTGAGCACAGGTTAATTTGGGGTAGGCTTGTGCCTCATCCTGACAAAGAATGTGGTTGCTCCTTGAGTAGGTTTTCCCACCCAACCAGGCAGGAAACCAATTTCCCACAGATTGTATTTTACCTTTGAAGCAGTATAAAAGTGCACTTAAATTAGTACAAATAAGGCAGCTGGTCAAAAAAATGTGTTCTTGTTAAATGTTGCTTCCAGGGAATTATAGTGTCCAGAACATTTTTCTTCTCTGGTAGATGCTCAGTGCTGGCTTCATAGTGTAAGCTGCAGGTCACAGATACTAAACCCAGCACTCCTGACTTGCCCTTTCATCCTTCTGAGGTTGATAAATAGTTATTATTTAGTTGGGTAATGGTTGCTTCTGTTATTTCAAAAGATAAACTATATGTGGTATTGTGAGCAATCTAAAAAGCAAGCTATCAATGTTAAATGGTTCTGTGTTTGCCCGCCACTATGTCACAAACTCTTCTTCCTACCAGATATGCACCAAAATTAAATACATGGGACAACATTCCAGCCCCTCTGCAAAAGCCTTTTTGTGGAAGGATCAGAATTCTGAGCCCTACAGAGTTCTTTGCATGGTGGTATTACTGTGTGTGGTGAAATCGCACCCCCAATAAACATGTATACATCTGAATTTGGTATTGTAATTACTACATTTCTTACACATATGGTCCGTTTTCATAGACAAAACTTAGAATAGTTGGTTTCTTAGATACTTGGTAAATACCTTACCCTGTAGTGTTGATTTTTCCATAGTGCAAAGAATACTTCACCACCATCCAGGGTACTCATAATTGGACCTAACTGTTTACTTGCATCATAATACATTGATTATTTTTTGTTTGGAATGCTTTATTGAGAATATGGAAATATACAAATACAATTGTAAAAAGTTAATACTCAACCAATTCAATCCAAGCAAGGGGAACGAAAGAATACAATATGAACACTTATTAGGTCTACGTACAAGAAAAGCAAAAAGTAAAAATAAAAACCAACCACAGTTAATAATACATAAAACTACTGAATTAAAAAACATATTTAAAAAAAAACAAGGGGCTTGAACTGAGAGATATAAACACAATACTAAACCATATGCATTTTAACAATTTTTAAGAAAAGTGAGGAAAAGACGAGAAGTTGAAGAGAAACAGGGGAAGGGAAAGAAGGAGAAGAGAAGCAGAATTAGCATTAACAGCATTGCAATAATAACTGTATCAACTATTACATTTTCCAATATTTATGGAGGTTCATAACTGGTGACATTAGGTGTGGATTGAACAGATTGTCTAGATAAGAACGAGGTGTGTGGCAACCATAATAAGACTTTTTTTATCATTAAATGAATAGATGTAGCATGTGCTTGGTCGAATCTGTGATAATGACATAAAAGATTCCACCAACCAGTAAAAGTAATTTTAGTGGTATCTTAACAATTCGTAGTAATTATCCGTAAGGTAATAGCAATAATCAACTTGATAAACTTTCCTATCATACCCTGAGAGTACCATAAGAGAGAGGAGCCTCCTTATACAATGTGTAAGATATCAAAAGGAATAATCTTGAACAACATTTTGTTCAGCTTATACAGTATGAGCAACTAAAAGTTTTTTACAAATGGACAAAAAAACATATGGAGAAAATCGCTTTTTTCATGAGAACAAGACCAGCACCTTGCATTGTTAGTAAGTTGGAATCTATGAAGGTCCACAGGGGTCAGGAATAATCTATTATAAAAATATTTTAATATTTGGGTCGTGCTGCCTGAGCAAGAGGAAGTATGAATCTTTGCCCATATGGAACCAAGGTTTGGAAAGAGAACTCCTGGTGAAGATCAGTCTCCCACAAGAGTTCTAACTTGGATTTTGTTCTCAGATTTGAGGAACAAGATAAAATCATATAGATGCCTTCATTTGAGAGGAGGAATCCAATGTGAGAGACAGAATCTAAATATGTGGGACAGAAGTAGAGTTTTGTGAAAGGAATCGAAGAAGCGGAGTCTTGAGATGTAGGTAATGATTGACATGATAAGAAGATATGTCATATTTTTTCAGAATCTCCGAAAATTCCATAAGAGAGCCATCAGAGGGTATATAACCAATGGTTGTAATTCCCTTGTCAATCCATTCCTGCCAATAGAGAGCTCTATTGTTTAATTTTAAGTGCTTATTACACCAAATCGGAGTTTGTGAAATAATATCCAAATGGGAATTACAGGAGATAATAAAGGTCTAGCAATGGCTATAGAATGGTTAAGTATAGGAGAGGAAAAAGCCTTGAGGGCTGAGAGATATGAACTGCCTCAATTAAAGAAAATGATGTCCACTGAGCCTGTTCCAGTTGACCCCAAATTGTTAATTCTTCATGCAGATTCGCCAAAAGGGATGTCCCAATGTGTTTAAGTGTAAATGCTAAATGATATGTCCTAAGATTTGGAAAGTTAACCCCTCCAGTGTCTTTGGATTGTTGAAGGCAGGCTAATGAGATTCGTGACTTGCGTTTGTTCCACAAGAATTTGATCAGGGAACGGTTAATGGTTTTAAAGAAAGAGAGTGGAAGGGTAATCAGTAGCATGGACAAGTAGAAATTCACTATCAGTAACAGCATCATTTTAATTGTTGCTAATCTTCCACACCAAGACAAAGATAGAGAGGACCACACTTCCATCAACGACGTCATTTTAGTAATGATTTCATTAAGGTTAATTTTAATGGCTTCTTTGCTGTTGTTTGAGTGTAGGATACCGAAACACTTAATATGTTTTGAATTCCATGTAAACCCCTTATCCTTAAACATATCTGGGAGGCAATATATATTTAGGGGCCAAACCTTTGATTTATCTATATTAAGCTTATACCCAGAAACCATAGAGTAATCGTTTGATAATGAAAACGCAGGTACTGATGTGTTGAGGTTAGATATATATAATATGATGTCATCAGCATATGCTGTATATTTTATATCCATGTTCGTAAATTGGAAGCCTCTGAAACTGGAGGATCGGTGTTTTGGTTTTCAAGAAGACCCTAAAGCCTTTTCAGCATCAAGAGTTACAGCAGCTAAGGGGAGTTTAACCTAGAAGCCAAGTGAATGATATTAAAGAGAGTTCTAGAGTTATCTGCAATTGAACATCCCTTTACAAACCCTGACTGATGCATGCCTACTAAATCAGGAACGACCTGATTAATACGGAGTGCCAACAATTTGGTAAAAATCTTACAGTCCATATTAATCAGTGAGATAGGTCTATAGTTACTATATTGAGATGGATCTATACTTTTTTCTTTGGAATCAAACAAAGCATGGCCTGTGTAAAAGAGTCTTGTGTCCTTCCCACATTTAAGAAATGAGTAATAAGAAGCAACAGTTTAGGAACAGGTGCTTGAAATGGAGATGAAAATGCACAGAAAAGCCGTCAGACCCGGGGTTTTATCTTCTGGAAGATGATTAATAGCATTTAAAAATTCTTGCTCTGAAATTGGAATATCAAGAGAGGATAAGTCAGGCATATTACCTGGGGACTAAGGAATTGATTGAAAAACAGCAACTATTTTTTCAGTTGCAGGACAGGATTCAGGGGTGTATAAATTAGTGCAGTATTCTGTGAAGCACTCTACTATTTGGGCATCACTAACATGCCTGACCCTAGCAGTATCTGTTATAGCAACAATCTTAGACTTTTGTTTTTTAATTTTGAGATAATAATACATTGAATATAATAGCAGAGAGTGGCACTTAGTCTCTTCCTCCCTTCAGTGCACCCCAGGTCATCTCCCTATCACTGTATTCATTCAACACATGCCTTAGACCTGTTTCCGATCTCATTTAATTTCATGGCATTCAGCTCTACTGTTAGGTAGATGTCACTAGTGTATCAGTTAGACTGAGTTGCTATCCTTTAGATGATCTTTTTCTTCTCTGTTGTCTCTCTGGTATCAGATCTTGGATGGATCACCGGTGACTGAAATTAACCACTGACAAAGCTGAGATTCTGATCACTGGTGGCAAACCCAAGTTGCAGCACCAATCCATACAGGCTTTGGACTTCAGTACTTGTCCTAATTCTTTTTAAAAAGTTTACTGTCTTGCGGTGAAAATTGATTTGCCTTTTCCAGTTGGCTGTAAATTTGCTGCGGTTGTCTCTTGTGTCTTCTTTATGAGGATAATCTATCAATTGCTAAAAAAATCTTTATAAAGATGGTTTCTGTACCATGGTTGTGTCACTTACTGGATAAATAATATAATGGCTGTTATCTAAGTACAAAACCTACCCTCATGCAGTTTCTACCGTACCCTCATAATCAAGCAGCAAGCCTGCATAACTTTCAAAATCTATGCACAATACATCCATCTTTTTGTGTGTCCCTTTCTCAGTTCATCTCTGACCATTTGTTCAAGTGAAAGCCCTGCAGAATGCTTTCCTGTTCCAAACAACTTCTATTACAATACACATATCATAGAAAGCCCTGTGGTAGGGTGTTCCTTCTCAGTACTGGCTCCTACATTAGGGAGTTTGTTGCTGCTAGTTGTAAAATTAGCCAAAATCGTTAACATTAAATATTTTATAATTGAATAATAAATATGTAATATTTTTACATATTTTTAACATTAATTTATATCCATTTACATTTTTGACTGTTTTAAATAATTTAATTTTAATTAACATTATTTGTTTTGGGGGAGTATAATTTTACCTCCATTAGTTTCAATGGCAGGGTATTGTAGTACCAGTGGTTGACCATGTGTAGTGCTTGACGTACTACAAAAGTGTAAGTTCACAAAAGTGTACGTTACTACAAAAGTACAGTTTGTGAATACCAAAAAGAAATATATTTAATCAAGAGTGTAAACTAACTCAAAAGTGTAAGTTACATTTGTGAATCAGGCTCATTGCCTGCGAGCTAAATCTAAAGAGAGAAAGGTCCACAAATTAATCCTGTCATTTTGTGCTGTTATGAATCAAGGACATTTCATATTCATGCCAGTGTACCCTTTTCTTGAGAACCTGCGGAAGCCTTGTGAATTGTTCCTCATTCCCTCATATTGGGGGAAAAGTACTGTAGTGGTTTTGTTGATTATACCATATAGTTGATTGAGAAATTCACCTTCATATGCATAGTTGAATTATCCAATGTTTATGTTTACATTGTTAGGCCTGGTGTTAACCAAGACCTTTTGATTTTATTAAAACTGTACATATATATATACATAGCGTAATTCAGCCACGGTCGGTAGTAGGAGTACCTGCAGGGCGGTGACGTGGGGAGGGAGAGGGGCAGGGTGGGGGGTAGTAAACTATGGATTACGGAGGTTTACAGGTAAGTTAACATGTAAATTAATAAAACGAAATTCGTTGCGTGCACTGCATCCCCAAATGCGATGCAGTGCACGCAACAAAATTCGTTTTATTAATGTATATGCTAACTTACCTGTAAACCTCCGTAATCAATAGTTTACCACCCCCCACCCTGCCCCTCCGCACGCCACCGCCCTGCAGGTACTCCTACTACCGGCCGCGGCTGGCGTAATTACTAGTTTGGGCTTTCACCCAGCTCTTTTCATCCATTGGTCTGTTGTGTAATTCACATGTTCTTTCTCCCACAACAGCATACAGCTTGGGGAATGGGTCAGTCCACTTCTGCCATTGACTAACTTCACTCTGAGTGACGTAATCCTTCTCTTTCACAAGAACACATCCACACACATAATAGTTATCTTTAATTCCAAGGGTTACAATAGAAATGTGTGCTTTTTATGACCAAAATGTATTTAAGATTTTAGCTAATTTGTGTTACATTGTTGAGGACTTGACAGTTCCCACAACAAAAAGCATTCACAAAAACTATAACAAACCACTACAGAAATTGAAAAAAGTCAAAAGATGGCGCCTAATGCCAACCCTATTGGCATTGCCCATGCTTGCTGTAGCACTCCTTCACAAGTTGTAAACCATTAAGAAAAAGACCTTCATATGGCATAGATTATTCAACGTTTTTGTGGATCTACGTTTGCTTTGTTTCCAGCTTGCCACACACCTATAGCCTTCTAGTGTTTGGCTTGGATTGGGTGCTATTTTAAGGAGCACATCTAGAGCAGTGCTCAAAATGTGGTAACCACAGTTTTTTTCTGTGTGCGCAGATTTTAGGTTTTGTGGCAAAACTACACCTGTTGTGTAAAAAACTCCATCAGTATTGAGGTAACACCACACCTCGGCAGAAAAAAATCATATCCTATTCCTCTTCCAAAAGTGTGTAGTAACTGCACATAACTGGGCAAAAACGTGCAGCAACACCGTTTGTGCCTATTTATTCAAATAAAACTCAAAATCAAGAAGTACCACTAAGAGTTAATTTTTTCCACTTAGAGTATTACCTCCCAATTTAGCTGAAAGTGTTTTCATGCTCTTTTATTTTCGGAAAATGTTAAGGGGGTTGCCTTTAGTCGGTGGTGAGGCTATTCCGTATATGCCGAATGAAGACGTGCAGTATTTTATTTTTATTAAAGCAAAAAGTATGCGCCAAATAGACATACCATCATGATATAAACAACGTTTTCAACACCCGCCCTCCCGTGGGACTTTTTCAAAATACAAACCGCAACATCTAAGATAAATTTAACTGTAGGGTGAAATTAACGAATTAAAGTGTGGGAGAGAACATCCACGAAATATAAGCGTGACAAAAACATAACAGCATCTAGATAGCCTAATTCGTGACTAGCTGTCAGTGAGAAGCGCGCGCGGTAGAAAGCAGACCCTGGCTGCCGAGGGAAAAGGCAAGCTAAATGACTGTCATATGTTAACCATTAATGTAATTGTATTTTAAAGTGCCCTGCCTTAAATTACTTTCGTGAACCGTGATTTGAGCTTCTATTGAAGCACTTCACCGAAAAATGATTCATTTAGAGGCCTCAACCCATTGTGCACGTTGACAGCACATAAAACATTTTGGCTTTGTGGTTTTATTGTTAGAAATCTCATAATCTATAAGCAGCGCTTGGTCATGAAGTGGCTTGTTATTAAAATATAATATCATGTTCATCTGCGATTATTATTTTAATTCAGTGCTTGGTTGACTTATACAAATCGGCTTGAACTCTTTCAGGATCCAGTCTCCATTCTCCTGCATTGCATTTAATTTATACAAGGATGATAAAAAATTGATTTATTTTACAACAGATCAGTAATTGTGCTCTACAAATAAGTCTGTAATGATAATCAACAGCATTTCCAACATAATTTAATTTGTCTTTTCCCAAGAGGTAGTTAAATGCAGTAATAATAGCGCTACTGTTATGGACTCTGCTGCAGTTAATCATGGCCTGGATATGCAGACAGGCCCAATATTGTATTGACAGAAATTAAATTAACCATCAGCTTCGGCAATCAGTGGATGTAGGGCTATTAAAAGTAATAAACGCAACAAACGCCCAACCATAGCCAATTACAGCTTGACATATAAATGAAAATGGACAAATGCCTCAGACATGTTTTTTTTCTCTTCAGTGAAAACAAGGGAGACGTATCTTGTACGGTCTAATTTTACACATGCTGTAGAGTGCGTAAGCAGTACGGGCATTGCAAGGCATGTACTGAATTCTACATTAAAAGGAATGCATTGTGTTTATCCGAGATTGGTGCACTAGTATTTTCTTTTGTATCTAAAGCAACAATGAGGCTATCACGTAAAATGAGTTATTTAAGTAAATATATTTTTATTTTTAGTTACAGAATTTACAGATGAAATAGAGCACTATGTATAATTTAAAACCCAAACGACTATTGCTCTATTAACAGAGTTTTACGCTCCAATTGGAAATTATCGCTCTTATGTAAAAGAGCAAAGCGAGCTTTAAAGTGCCCCAGACAGAATTTTAGCTTTTGGAGTGCTCTTCATGCCCTGAAAAAATGATTTGCTTGTTATTTGGTGCCACCAGTAGTTGGAACTCCAAGGCTACCATCTTATTTTGTTTTATAGGAGGATCAGATCTGCTTCTTGGTCGCAGCTGTGATCCCCGGCTTGCCCCTTGCGACCCCTGGCAGTGCCTGTGTGAGTCCTAGACTCAGAGGCGGCAAAATCAGTGCCTGGAACACAGGGGTAGCTTGTCCTTAAGATGAGTGTGTTTATGTTAAAGAGTGTGTGAATGTCTGTATGTGTAAGCATGTGTTTGTGTGAGTCAAAGTAAAGGTCAAATGGTATAATGCCACTTCCCCTATCCCTGGAAGTCTTGTAAATCGATGCCCATGATCATTAAGGGGTAGATGTTTTAACAGAGCTCCAACAGCATGGCTGGAGGGACTATGCCTCATTAGGGTAAGCATACATACATTCTTAATTTGAATCTCAGAAATAATGGCTTTGTTTATTATCACCTCCTAATGATATGGGAAATGGGCCTAAAAAGGTACATTTTGAAGACAGAACTTATTTGTGAGTTATACTCACTATGGTTTGTAGGGAAAATCGCAAGCCTGATCTAGGCTAGCCCTAGGAGAGAAGACTTCCATACCAGGTGTGCTTACGAATCCCTGCTTGCCTGTCAGATAAACAAGAAGGGGCCGACTGACAAAGGGCCTCCACACCCATGGAGGAGGCCTGCAGTTGTGATGGGGGGTCTACACGTGTGGCTGGGCCTCTTCACTTCACCTACTAATTGCGGAGGTTCTGTCATGAGTGTGCCCCCCCGCCATGACTGTAGGGCCTCTTCCACGAGTGTGGAGGCCATTTGTAAATCAGCCCCCAAGGGAGCTGTCCCCCCCTGCATGAATGGATCTTTGACATCAAGGAACTGAGATGCAGAAAATGAGAGCTCATGTTTCCGTAAATCACAATAGAGAGTGTGAGAGCAGCAGATCAGTTGCAATCTCCCAGGAAAACATTTTAGCACAAATAAGCAACTGCTGTTGCATGAGTTCCTTACCAGGTCTCAAGGAAGATGATGTGCCCGGTCCTTAAGTAATTTTTTGTTGCCCCTTGTTGGACCTCAGGGTAATGGGGTATCCAAAGATATACGATTAGACGCCTCACTCACTTATCGTGACATGCTTCATCATAGGCGTCTATCCACACCCGTGTAAGATGGTACTACCCAGGCGGACTCAACCAAAAGTGTAATGGGAGTTCTTATTTAAAGCAAAAGCTGGTCATGCACGGAAACAGAGTGATCATAAAAACACCTGCAGGTATACCCAAACACTATGAGGTACAGATAAAAATGTGCAAAATTCAGGGTTATACTGACTATAATCCATTCAATTGTACCCAATTAAAAAGTGCCAACATGTTTCGGCCCACGCTCTGAGCCCACATGGGTCTGAAGCCTTCGTCAGGGCTAGGTTTTTGTTTAAATGTTGCTGCATTATGTGAGGTGCATGAATTGCATGCCCTACCATGAGGCCTAATGCGCTTACCTGTCTTCACTATGTCCTCCAGTAGATTTTGCAAATCAGAGACAAGAAAATATATTCAGGGTTATTTAACCTAACCAGCTCCAATCTCTGGGCTAATTACACCTTGATACCTCCCCTGACTATGTACTGGACCGTGTTGTGTATATATGAGCAATTATTGTGTAGGGTGTGTTCCTGTGCACACTCAACCCTTGCAAAACTACATTGTGCTAGTATCGGGCATGCACTATTTGGAATTATTGTCATAAGTGATCTTCAACAACCTCTTGATAGACTGGGTGCTAGGTTTACCTCTGTTCTGTGATGTTATCATCCTGTGATGCTACATGAGGTCCAGTAGCAAGGGCTAGGTGTAATGGTGAACAATTTTATTTGTACCTTAGTGCTACGTGTACCTCTAGTTTGTTGTAGTAGCACGACTCTTATGCTTACCTACTGGAAGTTTCTTGTTTTTGCTCTATGCGGATCACGTGATTGGTGCCGTCTTGTGGTCACACTCTGTTATAAGGAAGGGAGTGTGTCATGTGTACCACATTGTCCATGATCTATTTCTCTCATTGGTGCGTTATACACACACTGTTAATATTCTTATTTACTACGGTATTCTCAAAGCATAAACTCTATGCAATCTTGAACAATCACAAATCCATTGTGAGGCATTGTCAGTTTTTCATATCGAGTTCAGATATTGCTCACACCCTTCATACACATTTCATTCTCAGGACGTAACGTTTCAGTGGACCCAGGTTTCTCCCCCATGGATACGATGTTACAGTGTAATGGTGCCACCCCAATTTATGGAAGTGATGGTGTCCCCTGTAATATATGGTGATCGGTTGAAAAGAGAGACCCCGGTCTGGCCCATCTATGATGCTTCCCACACCATCATGGGTAATTTGACACTACAGGGATCCCGCTGTATACAAAAACGGGAGTGCTCTTGTTCCCCTTACTAAAAGGAGAGATTTTTTACTGACGGCCTGTCGCCGTAGACGGGATTGTTGCCATACATCACACGATCACTAGAGCGTGTTCCCGCTCACGTGCGGTCATCGTAATAGTACAATGCACTATTATAGACCTTTCCGCCCCCTTAAACTTCCCTACTTGCTTCATCAAAGATCGAGCACCACCGAGTACCTTGATATCTCACTGTGACCGCCGCTGATGTTTGGTGTTGGCGGGTCGGGGTTAGAAATACCCGTCAGGTTCTGATTCTCACGTACGTCATCACAGTGAGCAGGCGCCGTAAAGCCTTGGTAGGCTGGGAAATGTAGTTTTACTCGGAGTTTAGATGGTTATTCCGAGTAGTTTGTTCTCCGCTGTTCAAGACATAAAGTGTTTTCTGATCATATTATCGCTCTATATCTGTAATGTTTGGATGAAGTTCCATGCCAGATACCCCTAATCTTGAGTACTGGGCTGATTTCTTTTTTTTTTTGCTCATTGTTCGTGCTGTCTCACACGGGGACTATCACAGGGAGACAATTTATACTAGGAGACAGAGTCTTCCTCAGTGTTTGAATGGTTGTATCGATGGATTTTGTATTGACTATTTAAGTCATGCAGGGTCAAATCTTTGTGAGCAGTTGGTGATTCTTGTCATCTTTCCACTCTTATTCTCTATTGTCTTTAGCTGATGTTCTGTAGCATACCGCTCTGGTATATGGTGCAGGGCTGACTGCTAATTTATTCATTTGAGCGAATGCCCCATTGGAGGTCTTGCATGGGGCGCCTCCCCAGTGAGTTCTGTATCTAGGGGAACAGGTTTCTAAATCTTCAGTCTGCATCTCGTATTTATCAATAGGGTGATGTGAGACACATGGACCCCGTCATAGCGTATTGCATATAAGGAGGTAGATCCCTATTTTTCATTGTGCATTTAGCTTCAATGAGTTCATCATATTCAGTTCAGGGTGGATTTATGCTTACATTGTCCATGGTATATCTTCATTTAGGATTTATCACAAGATTTGTTTGGCACGTGCACAGCTCCTTTTAAAACAGTTTAACAGTTAATGTTGACTTTTTGACTTTTTGATTTGATATTATAACCGTGCTTCCAGGGTGTCACTCCTCTGATGTGAGTGCCTCAAATAAATCCTAATGTAGCAAACCCTAGGTTTAGGGTGTGTCCCCCAGGCACTGGTTGAACGAATGAATCATTAGCTTTGTTTGAACCAATAAACATTTGTTTGTAATTTTCAATAAAGTTGCACTCTTGTCAATTCATTTAAACGTTCGTTTAATTCATCACGACGTTTATTTTGTAACGAAAATGCAGTGATTAACAATTTCTACGCGTCTCACATATCCCAATGCATTTCGGCTTCAAGATAAAGCCTTCGTCAGGGGTTTATCTACAACATAAATGAACAAAATCAGCAAGTTGTATCTTTCCTTCAATATGTCTTTAACAAACAAAGAAAACGATAAGTTCATTTTGGCTAAAAATGTGTCAATTACATAACGTAGGTTTGTGGTTTCTCCTGTTCATCATTAATCTAGCGTGCTCTGTGTGGGTCTTTGCGTGGGTTAGTGCGAGTGGTTATTGGACTTCGTGGTGCGGAGGTGACTATGTGTACTCGAATTAATGTGTTCGTTGGGTACTTACTCGTGAGTCAGCGTGGTCTAATTCTGGTTGGTGTCCTTCAGTATGTGTCGGTAGCTGAAACGCTCTCCCTTCGTTTCGGTGTTGAAGTTGGAAATTTCACGTGGGTTCTATGAGCGTGTGATTAAGTGTGCCTCGGAGTGTAAGAGTCAAAATAGGACTATGAGTGTGGCGGTTGGTAATGGTGCAAGGGTTTCTGGGTCTTGTAGTGCATGTGCGCTGGTTGAATACTACATTATGTCTGATGGTGGTTTTAGTTAACACATAATAATAAACGAGCATAAGATAGACTTATCAAGGTGATATCAATTAAGCAATATAAATCAGAGGTAACATGCGAATTCCATGCGATCATTCATCCCATGCGGTTTCATGGAATTTAGTAGACGTATCCAATAATTTTCCCGTTTTAACAATGTCTTATGGTTGTCTCTTTCTTCAATTTTTTTAACTGTTTCTAGAACCATGAATTTCAATTGGCTTACGTTGTGACCACTTTCTTGGAAGTGGCTGGCTACGGTGGATTTAGCATTGTTTGTTCTGATGTTACTTTTATGTTCATTCAAGCGTACTTTTTTTTTTTTTTTTTCTTTCTGTTTGTCCTACATATATCTTCCCACATGGGCATTTTAAGGCATATATGGTGTTTGTCGTATCACACGTGGCTGTTACTTTCAGTTTGATGTTGTGTCCTCTCATTGGGTGAGTTATCTGTGATCCTGGTATAATATTATTGCAATTGTTGCAATTTTTACAAGCGATTGTGCCTTTGTGTTGGACGGGTTGATCTGATTGAATTGGGTTCTTTATTATTTCTCCCAAGTTTTTGGCTCTGGTGTATGCGAATATAGGTTCATTTTCAAAAATTTGGTGAAAATCTGGTTCTAAACGAAGTATGGGCCAGTGCTTTTTGATGGTATCCTTAAATCTTTTGCTCATGGTTGAGTATTTTGACACCACAGTCATACGATCTTGTTGGTTCCTCTTACTTGGTAGTAGTGCCATTTTTCTGCTGATCTTATTATTTCTCTCCTCTGCTTGATGTAGGATATTTTGGGGATATCCTCTGTTTTTGAATCGCTGTAACATTTCCTCAGTGCGTGTTGTTATATTGTCTGGTTCTGATACAATGCGTTTAACTCTGAGGATTTGTGTGAAGGGTAAATGGTTTTTTAAGGCGTTGAGGTGGAAACTGTTGTATGCCAGAGTGTTATTTTTGTCCGTGGTTTTTCTGTAAAGATCAGTCTGAAAACCTTTGTCTGTTTGTATGATCGTCACATCCAAGAAGTTTATTTTGTGATGTTGAATCTCAAAGGTGAATTGTAATCTTTGATCAATCGTATTGAGTTGTTCCAATAGGTTAGTAAGAATTGTTGTAGATCCTTGCCATAAGATAAAGATGTCATCTATGAAACGTACAAACATTTTCAAATGATTATGCCATTCTGGATCAGCTAGTATGTATGTCTGTTCAAAATTGCCCATAAAGATATTGGCATATGTTGGGGCAGTACAATTGCCCATCGATGTTCCTGTCTTTTGTAAATACCAGTTAGATTTCCATTTAAAATAGCTGTGGTGGAGTGTAAACATTAGAAGTTCCATTAGAAAAATTTGTAGGTCTAGGTCGTAGTCGCTTCGTAACAATGCTTGTTCTGTGGCTTCTATGCCAAGTTGATGGGGTATTGAGGTGTAGAGAGATTTTACGTCTACTGTGCACATGATCATTGGTGTTGTTATATCTTTTGTTGTTTGATGAAATTTTATTAAAAAGTCTGTGGTGTCTTTAATGTAGGTTGGTAGTTTGGTGACACTCTCTTGTAAATGTCTGTCAAGGTACTTTCCCACTGGTTCGTGAATACTGTTTTTTGTGGATACAATCGGTCGAAAAGGTGGGTGAGTCGGATGTTTGTGTATTTTTGGCACCATATAAATGGTTGGACTTTTTGGATGCGTTTGGATTAAGTATTTTTTAACCTTTTCATTGATGGTTCCTCTTTGGATTGCTTTATCCACTATTTGAATAAGTGTTTCTTTGATTGGATTAGTGGGATTGATATCCAGTTTCATGTAAGTTTCAGTATCTGATAAGTGTAGTTCCACTTGTTCTTCATAATAGTTGGTGTTAAGTATTACCAATGCTCCGCCTTTGTCTGCTTTCTGGTAGGTAATGTTGGTTCTATTGGCCAAAGTTGTTAAGGCTCCCCATTCTTTCTGGGTGAGGTTTTTATGTCTTCGTTGTTTTTGGAAATTGAATTTCTGTAGGTCTTGTTTTACCAGAGCTTCAAATGTGTCGAGGGTTTTGTGGCTAATAGGGGCCAAATAAGTGCTTCTTGGTCTCAATCCTTTCAAGGGATCATCCTGAATGATTTCTCTGGGTTCTACTATGTTGGAAAAGTAGTGTTTTAATCGTAATTTCCTCATTAGTTTAAAAAAGCTGATCTCTATTTCCAATTGGTTGGTGTTTGTCGTAGGAACAAAAGATGTGCCTTTTTGGAGTACTTTATGTTCAATTTCTGTTAGTTGATAATCCGAGATGTTGATGATTAGGTCATTCTCTGTCCTCCTTTCTTCTGTTTGTTGGATTTGGAGGTCGTCTGACGTGTTTGCGGTGGTGCGCTTGTTTTTTCTTTTGCCCCTCCTGGGTCTTCCTCGTCGTTGGTTCCTACCCCTAAAAAAGGGGCCGATGAGGCTGTTTCACAGTGTGATGTTGTCGGAATATTGGATTCAGTAGGTTTACTAGTGGTGCTTGCGGGCTCTCCTTCAGATGAGGATGTATCCGTGTTGATGTTATATGGTCTATTCTGTCTTCTTTTGGCGTATATATCCGCCCAGGTGTAAACCTCTCCCAATTTATAATCAACTGTGTCTCTTCGGTATTTACGGATTTTTCTTTCGTTGACTTCTTGTGTGTGTTTTGACAATTGACCATTAATGTCTTCAAGTATCTTGTTCCAATCCTCTATGGTTGAATTTGCTTCCAATTCGGTTTTTACCACTTCTATTTCTTTGGTCAATTCTTCCAGAATGTTGGAGAGTTCTTCTATTATTAATAGGATAAGATCCAATGAACATTTGTTCAGTATCGCGAACCAGCGGTCTTTGAATGGTTGATTATTCTTGCATAATGATGGTTTCAATGGAATCCTAAGTCCTCTAGGGATCCTTTGGGCTTTGTGGTATTTTATCATGGTGCTGGCATGTAATTTCTGATTAATTGCCTTTCTTGAGAGATACAGTAGTTGTCGTACGTTTTGTTCATTTGTTCTAGTTGATGACGATTCTGTGATATCTTCCTGAATAAGTGCGTAGATTTTGTTCGCTGCATCTTCTGAATAGGCGAATGTATCTGCTCGTATATCCGTTAGATTTGTAATTTGTTCATAGGCCATGTTTGTGGTTGGCGTGCTCCGTGTCAGAGTTCAGAGATGTAGGATTTATCACAAGATTTGTTTGGCACGTGCACAGCTCCTTTTAAAACAGTTTAACAGTTAATGTTGACTTTTTGACTTTTTGATTTGATATTATAACCGTGCTTCCAGGGTGTCACTCCTCTGATGTGAGTGCCTCAAATAAATCCTAATGTAGCAAACCCTAGGTTTAGGGTGTGTCCCCCAGGCACTGGTTGAACGAATGAATCATTAGCTTTGTTTGAACCAATAAACATTTGTTTGTAATTTTCAATAAAGTTGCACTCTTGTCAATTCATTTAAACGTTCGTTTAATTCATCACGACGTTTATTTTGTAACGAAAATGCAGTGATTAACAATTTCTACGCGTCTCACATATCCCAATGCATTTCGGCTTCAAGATAAAGCCTTCGTCAGGGGTTTATCTACAACATAAATGAACAAAATCAGCAAGTTGTATCTTTCCTTCAATATGTCTTTAACAAACAAAGAAAACGATAAGTTCATTTTGGCTAAAAATGTGTCAATTACATAACGTAGGTTTGTGGTTTCTCCTGTTCATCATTAATCTAGCGTGCTCTGTGTGGGTCTTTGCGTGGGTTAGTGCGAGTGGTTATTGGACTTCGTGGTGCGGAGGTGACTATGTGTACTCGAATTAATGTGTTCGTTGGGTACTTACTCGTGAGTCAGCGTGGTCTAATTCTGGTTGGTGTCCTTCAGTATGTGTCGGTAGCTGAAACGCTCTCCCTTCGTTTCGGTGTTGAAGTTGGAAATTTCACGTGGGTTCTATGAGCGTGTGATTAAGTGTGCCTCGGAGTGTAAGAGTCAAAATAGGACTATGAGTGTGGCGGTTGGTAATGGAACAACTCAATACGATTGATCAAAGATTACAATTCACCTTTGAGATTCAACATCACAAAATAAACTTCTTGGATGTGACGATCATACAAACAGACAAAGGTTTTCAGACTGATCTTTACAGAAAAACCACGGACAAAAATAACACTCTGGCATACAACAGTTTCCACCTCAACGCCTTAAAAAACCATTTACCCTTCACACAAATCCTCAGAGTTAAACGCATTGTATCAGAACCAGACAATATAACAACACGCACTGAGGAAATGTTACAGCGATTCAAAAACAGAGGATATCCCCAAAATATCCTACATCAAGCAGAGGAGAGAAATAATAAGATCAGCAGAAAAATGGCACTACTACCAAGTAAGAGGAACCAACAAGATCGTATGACTGTGGTGTCAAAATACTCAACCATGAGCAAAAGATTTAAGGATACCATCAAAAAGCACTGGCCCATACTTCGTTTAGAACCAGATTTTCACCAAATTTTTGAAAATGAACCTATATTCGCATACACCAGAGCCAAAAACTTGGGAGAAATAATAAAGAACCCAATTCAATCAGATCAACCCGTCCAACACAAAGGCACAATCGCTTGTAAAAATTGCAACAATTGCAATAATATTATACCAGGATCACAGATAACTCACCCAATGAGAGGACACAACATCAAACTGAAAGTAACAGCCACGTGTGATACGACAAACACCATATATGCCTTAAAATGCCCATGTGGGAAGATATATGTAGGACAAACAGAAAGAAAAATAAAAGTACGCTTGAATGAACATAAAAGTAACATCAGAACAAACAATGCTAAATCCACCGTAGCCAGCCACTTCCAAGAAAGTGGTCACAACGTAAGCCAATTGAAATTCATGGTTCTAGAAACAGTTAAAAAAATTGAAGAAAGAGACAACCATAAGACATTGTTAAAACGGGAAAATTATTGGATACGTCTACTAAATTCCATGAAACCGCATGGGATGAATGATCGCATGGAATTCGCATGTTACCTCTGATTTATATTGCTTAATTGATATCACCTT
The DNA here is from genome assembly GCF_964204655.1 of Triturus cristatus. Lineage (NCBI taxonomy): Eukaryota > Metazoa > Chordata > Amphibia > Caudata > Salamandridae > Triturus > Triturus cristatus. The sequence goes on along the minus strand of NC_140592.1, from coordinate 896,062,257 downwards.
GATAAGTCTATCTTATGCTCGTTTATTATTATGTGTTAACTAAAACCACCATCAGACATAATGAAGTATTCAACCAGCGCACATGCACTACAAGACCCAGAAACCCTTGCACCATTACCAACCGCCACACTCATAGTCCTATTTTGACTCTTACACTCCGAGGCACACTTAATCACACGCTCATAGAACCCACGTGAAATTTCCAACTTCAACACCGAAACGAAGGGAGAGCGTTTCAGCTACCGACACATACTGAAGGACACCAACCAGAATTAGACCACGCTGACTCACGAGTAAGTACCCAACGAACACATTAATTCGAGTACACATAGTCACCTCCGCACCACGAAGTCCAATAACCACTCGCACTAACCCACGCAAAGACCCACACAGAGCACGCTAGATTAATGATGAACAGGAGAAACCACAAACCTACGTTATGTAATTGACACATTTTTAGCCAAAATGAACTTATCGTTTTCTTTGTTTGTTAAAGACATATTGAAGGAAAGATACAACTTGCTGATTTTGTTCATTTATGTTGTAGATAAACCCCTGACGAAGGCTTTATCTTGAAGCCGAAATGCATTGGGATATGTGAGACGCGTAGAAATTGTTAATCACTGCATTTTCGTTACAAAATAAACGTCGTGATGAATTAAACGAACGTTTAAATGAATTGACAAGAGTGCAACTTTATTGAAAATTACAAACAAATGTTTATTGGTTCAAACAAAGCTAATGATTCATTCGTTCAACCAGTGCCTGGGGGACACACCCTAAACCTAGGGTTTGCTACATTAGGATTTATTTGAGGCACTCACATCAGAGGAGTGACACCCTGGAAGCACGGTTATAATATCAAATCAAAAAGTCAAAAAGTCAACATTAACTGTTAAACTGTTTTAAAAGGAGCTGTGCACGTGCCAAACAAATCTTGTGATAAATCCTACATCTCTGAACTCTGACACGGAGCACGCCAACCACAAACATGGCCTATGAACAAATTACAAATCTAACGGATATACGAGCAGATACATTCGCCTATTCAGAAGATGCAGCGAACAAAATCTACGCACTTATTCAGGAAGATATCACAGAATCGTCATCAACTAGAACAAATGAACAAAACGTACGACAACTACTGTATCTCTCAAGAAAGGCAATTAATCAGAAATTACATGCCAGCACCATGATAAAATACCACAAAGCCCAAAGGATCCCTAGAGGACTTAGGATTCCATTGAAACCATCATTATGCAAGAATAATCAACCATTCAAAGACCGCTGGTTCGCGATACTGAACAAATGTTCATTGGATCTTATCCTATTAATAATAGAAGAACTCTCCAACATTCTGGAAGAATTGACCAAAGAAATAGAAGTGGTAAAAACCGAATTGGAAGCAAATTCAACCATAGAGGATTGGAACAAGATACTTGAAGACATTAATGGTCAATTGTCAAAACACACACAAGAAGTCAACGAAAGAAAAATCCGTAAATACCGAAGAGACACAGTTGATTATAAATTGGGAGAGGTTTACACCTGGGCGGGTATATACGCCAAAAGAAGACAGAATAGACCATATAACATCAACACGGATACATCCTCATCTGAAGGAGAGCCCGCAAGCACCACTAGTAAACCTACTGAATCCAATATTCCGACAACATCACACTGTGAAACAGCCTCATCGGCCCCTTTTTTAGGGGTAGGAACCAACGACGAGGAAGACCCAGGAGGGGCAAAAGAAAAAACAAGCGCACCACCGCAAACACGTCAGACGACCTCCAAATCCAACAAACAGAAGAAAGGAGGACAGAGAATGACCTAATCATCAACATCTCGGATTATCAACTAACAGAAATTGAACATAAAGTACTCCAAAAAGGCACATCTTTTGTTCCTACGACAAACACCAACCAATTGGAAATAGAGATCAGCTTTTTTAAACTAATGAGGAAATTACGATTAAAACACTACTTTTCCAACATAGTAGAACCCAGAGAAATCATTCAGGATGATCCCTTGAAAGGATTGAGACCAAGAAGCACTTATTTGGCCCCTATTAGCCACAAAACCCTCGACACATTTGAAGCTCTGGTAAAACAAGACCTACAGAAATTCAATTTCCAAAAACAACGAAGACATAAAAACCTCACCCAGAAAGAATGGGGAGCCTTAACAACTTTGGCCAATAGAACCAACATTACCTACCAGAAAGCAGACAAAGGCGGAGCATTGGTAATACTTAACACCAACTATTATGAAGAACAAGTGGAACTACACTTATCAGATACTGAAACTTACATGAAACTGGATATCAATCCCACTAATCCAATCAAAGAAACACTTATTCAAATAGTGGATAAAGCAATCCAAAGAGGAACCATCAATGAAAAGGTTAAAAAATACTTAATCCAAACGCATCCAAAAAGTCCAACCATTTATATGGTGCCAAAAATACACAAACATCCGACTCACCCACCTTTTCGACCGATTGTATCCACAAAAAACAGTATTCACGAACCAGTGGGAAAGTACCTTGACAGACATTTACAAGAGAGTGTCACCAAACTACCAACCTACATTAAAGACACCACAGACTTTTTAATAAAATTTCATCAAACAACAAAAGATATAACAACACCAATGATCATGTGCACAGTAGACGTAAAATCTCTCTACACCTCAATACCCCATCAACTTGGCATAGAAGCCACAGAACAAGCATTGTTACGAAGCGACTACGACCTAGACCTACAAATTTTTCTAATGGAACTTCTAATGTTTACACTCCACCACAGCTATTTTAAATGGAAATCTAACTGGTATTTACAAAAGACAGGAACATCGATGGGCAATTGTACTGCCCCAACATATGCCAATATCTTTATGGGCAATTTTGAACAGACATACATACTAGCTGATCCAGAATGGCATAATCATTTGAAAATGTTTGTACGTTTCATAGATGACATCTTTATCTTATGGCAAGGATCTACAACAATTCTTACTAACCTATTGGAACAACTCAATACGATTGATCAAAGATTACAATTCACCTTTGAGATTCAACATCACAAAATAAACTTCTTGGATGTGACGATCATACAAACAGACAAAGGTTTTCAGACTGATCTTTACAGAAAAACCACGGACAAAAATAACACTCTGGCATACAACAGTTTCCACCTCAACGCCTTAAAAAACCATTTACCCTTCACACAAATCCTCAGAGTTAAACGCATTGTATCAGAACCAGACAATATAACAACACGCACTGAGGAAATGTTACAGCGATTCAAAAACAGAGGATATCCCCAAAATATCCTACATCAAGCAGAGGAGAGAAATAATAAGATCAGCAGAAAAATGGCACTACTACCAAGTAAGAGGAACCAACAAGATCGTATGACTGTGGTGTCAAAATACTCAACCATGAGCAAAAGATTTAAGGATACCATCAAAAAGCACTGGCCCATACTTCGTTTAGAACCAGATTTTCACCAAATTTTTGAAAATGAACCTATATTCGCATACACCAGAGCCAAAAACTTGGGAGAAATAATAAAGAACCCAATTCAATCAGATCAACCCGTCCAACACAAAGGCACAATCGCTTGTAAAAATTGCAACAATTGCAATAATATTATACCAGGATCACAGATAACTCACCCAATGAGAGGACACAACATCAAACTGAAAGTAACAGCCACGTGTGATACGACAAACACCATATATGCCTTAAAATGCCCATGTGGGAAGATATATGTAGGACAAACAGAAAGAAAAATAAAAGTACGCTTGAATGAACATAAAAGTAACATCAGAACAAACAATGCTAAATCCACCGTAGCCAGCCACTTCCAAGAAAGTGGTCACAACGTAAGCCAATTGAAATTCATGGTTCTAGAAACAGTTAAAAAAATTGAAGAAAGAGACAACCATAAGACATTGTTAAAACGGGAAAATTATTGGATACGTCTACTAAATTCCATGAAACCGCATGGGATGAATGATCGCATGGAATTCGCATGTTACCTCTGATTTATATTGCTTAATTGATATCACCTTGATAAGTCTATCTTATGCTCGTTTATTATTATGTGTTAACTAAAACCACCATCAGACATAATGTAGTATTCAACCAGCGCACATGCACTACAAGACCCAGAAACCCTTGCACCATTACCAACCGCCACACTCATAGTCCTATTTTGACTCTTACACTCCGAGGCACACTTAATCACACGCTCATAGAACCCACGTGAAATTTCCAACTTCAACACCGAAACGAAGGGAGAGCGTTTCAGCTACCGACACATACTGAAGGACACCAACCAGAATTAGACCACGCTGACTCACGAGTAAGTACCCAACGAACACATTAATTCGAGTACACATAGTCACCTCCGCACCACGAAGTCCAATAACCACTCGCACTAACCCACGCAAAGACCCACACAGAGCACGCTAGATTAATGATGAACAGGAGAAACCACAAACCTACGTTATGTAATTGACACATTTTTAGCCAAAATGAACTTATCGTTTTCTTTGTTTGTTAAAGACATATTGAAGGAAAGATACAACTTGCTGATTTTGTTCATTTATGTTGTAGATAAACCCCTGACGAAGGCTTTATCTTGAAGCCGAAATGCATTGGGATATGTGAGACGCGTAGAAATTGTTAATCACTGCATTTTCGTTACAAAATAAACGTCGTGATGAATTAAACGAACGTTTAAATGAATTGACAAGAGTGCAACTTTATTGAAAATTACAAACAAATGTTTATTGGTTCAAACAAAGCTAATGATTCATTCGTTCAACCAGTGCCTGGGGGACACACCCTAAACCTAGGGTTTGCTACATTAGGATATCTTCATTTAGCCCATGTAATGAACTAGATAAGCATTAAATCAACCTTTGTTTCAACCTGTGTAGTTGTATTTCCCCCACTACATTTGGTAATTTCTCTATTACTGTTCATGAAAAATCATTTTCGTTGTGCCCTGTTGATTGAAAATGGGGCATAATTTTTGTGAAGTATAGCACTGCCGGGATGTGGTGAGAATTCAGTTGAAAGGTGAATATCTGAAATAAGATGTTGGTTCAAACTAGTTTTTAAGTGCAATATTGAGTTGTAGTGACATGTTTATGGCCTAATGATGCCTCTTTTTTGTATGGTATAGAGACATGGACAGGGCCTGTTGATACATTATTGATGTATCACTCTCCATTCCTGTTGGTGAGGATGATGCTGTATTTGTCTTTTATAAAAGCTTGTAAAAATATACAAATATATACATATCACATATTTAAAGATTCATATCCTATAGATAATAAAATATGTAATCTCTGTGTATATATATATATATTTTATATAATTCCACTGCAACATTGTGTCAAAATGTTGAGTTGACAAAATTGTGACTTCTATTATACTTTATTATCATAATGAAAAATACATATAGGTGCCGATTCCGATCCAGGTAAAAATGTTTGCGTACGACTCGTATCCGTATATTTTCACGTACGAATCGTACAAGTACTGTACAAACTGCGAAGTACGATTCGTATGTGAAAAATACATACGAATTGCGTCGGGAAAATGTTCCGAGAGGGAGCCGTAAATTTTTACATCCGAATAGCGTCGGGAAAAGTGTCCGATAGGGAGCCGGACATTTTTACGTGCAAATCGTAAAACAGAAGTCCGAGCGCGCAAGTACGATCCGTACCGCCCGTCCGAATACACAACCACATGTAAAAGGCCCCGTACGGAGCGAACGCTGTAGCACACATGTACACGGGTAAACTTGTGCTCGGATACGAGTTGTACAGCCCCCCCTCACCCCGCACATGTCAGCACCGTACCCCCGTATGTCAGCACCGTACCCCCCTCCGCACCGTACCCTAACACCGTAGCACATCCCCGCACCTGTACGCGCCGCATACAGGCCCGTCTCCCAGCCCTGTACCGTATGGGCTGGGAGTATGGCGCGTACATATGGGGGATGGGGGTATGGCGCGTACATGCGGGGCTGGGGGTATGGTGCCTACATACGGGGGTGGGGGTACGGCACGTACATATGGGGGGCTGGGGGTACGGCACGTACATATGGGGGTGGGGGTACGGCACGTACATACGGGGCTGGGGGTACGGCGTGTACATACGGGGGTGGTGGTATGGCACGTACCGGGCCCTCTTTTCCTCGTGCATCGCGGCGTACTTAGCTTTTCCGGCACTTTTTGGCTCCCGTAAAAATATAGCCGTGCGGAGTGCTGTGGGTACGAATCGTACTTGCTGGTCCGTAAAACGCTGCCTGACTCCGTGCGGACGTCGCGTACGCGCTGTCCAGGATCGGAATTGTATGTATTTTTTAGCCGCACAGGGTTTTTTATAAGGGTGGGCGTAGTGGGCGTAGTGGGGCTACGTGAAGCAGCACGTAACGTGCCCAAATCTATGCACACTACGCGCTTCGCGTAGCCCCACTACGCGCCACTGTGGTACTGTAAATTTCGGAACCATGTTGGTAGCATGGTCCTACCATGCTAATTTTGGTATCAGCGAACCGCAAATGACTAATGCGGTATGTGTGAGTGTTTTCGTCATGTTTCCCCGATGAACTCACCGTGTATACGATACTACATATTAAACCCTCGGGTTCCATTTTAAAACGGTAACCATTTTGTGGTTGCCCTCACAGAGGCTGCGCACTGAGGCCATGCCTAGGCCTAAAGGACATGCAATCTTTCTGTGACTTCTTTGTGACCTGTGCAAACTGACTCCGCTGCCCGAGGTCAGTCCTGCCCGGCCGGTTCCTTTTACTGCGGCCAAATGGGATTAGCATCAGGGCCCGACACATCATAAAGTCGTGCATCCCACACGAACCCTGACTAATCTCTTTCACATCTGACTCTGTTTCCTACTTTATGGCTTGTTTTACGAGGAGGGGGTGCCCGTTTTTATTGGGGTCTGCTGATATCTGATGAGGGTTCTGAGCCTCGCTGGGTAAATAATTATGGGCTGACCGAGCTGAAATGTGGGATTATCCTCATGACTTTGCTCTTTCTTTGAAGCGAAAATATGTGAATGACCACTTGTAAAATAGGGGCGGTGTTGCCCAGAGCGTAATATTCTGTATATAAGAAAAGACTAGTTTTTGGTTGAGGAGCAGTCTCCTAAGAACATACACCGTGCTGTACTTCTCGGATACCTGTGATTGGTCTGCAGCCAATAAATACGATCTTTGACTTCACCTAGAAGGTATGTCGATAATGCAAGCAGCTTTACAGTTTAAAGATAATGAAGAAGAACAAATGAATGAGCAGTTGCGAAGGCAACGTAAACTAGTGATTGATAAATGTTACCCAGTTTTGCCGCCCCTTCAGCAAGATGCGTCAAAAGAAAAGGAGAAAGATCCCCTAATGTCACATTTGCTGAGTTCGCCAGCCCCGTATGCGCAGATTGCTACAGCGCCTCCGCAACCTTTAAATGTACAGCCTCCAGTTAATTTGCCTCAAGCCTTCCCGCAACCGCCAGCTCCTCCTCAGTCGGCTCCTATCCCTACAACGCAGCCCTCTCACGGGCCGCCGATTTCGCTACCTATCTCTTCTGCGCTTCCTGCGACTCTACCTAGTCCATCAGCTGCCTCTCTCGGCGCTCTTCCTGATATGACCCCTGTACCTGTATCCGCACCCGTTTTTCTTCCCTCTGTCTTTCCCCCTGTTCTTGCCTCAACTTCACCTTCTACACGACAACGAATAGCTAGTGCGGTCACTAGTTTTATATCGCCTCTCTTCGGGTCATCTAGTACGACCCCTGGTTCACAACGTAAGCAGTTGCGTAGTCAGCTGCCTGGTTCTGAAGAGAAAGAAGTATTAGACCGCATGGCACATAAATGGATTGTTTCTCCTTCAAGATATGATGTAAGGACTGTTGTAAATGTTTTTCATCAATGGGAAGCACCAAAACAGAGATACGTTTTCGAGAAAATGTGTGAATTCCTCTGTGAGGAATTGGAAGATCATGGTTTAGACTCAAGCCCGCAGGAGTTGTGTCATGTACGGTTTGATTTTGAAAAAGGTATGATTGTGGGTCCCGATGTTGAGAAAGCAGTTGCGACTTTATTGTCTTTCAGGATAGAGGGTCCTTCTCAGTCGCTGTTTGAACATGACTCCTCTGATAAAAAGGTTAAACAATACCCGATGAGAGAAGTCCCTCCGGTATGGAAGGACGCTGTTGCAGCTGATGCCGCTCGAGGTATTGTTGCTGTGCCAGCTCATTTTCAGCGTGTTTGGGTACATGTTCCTTGGAAGCGATCTGAAGTTTTAGCCCTTAAGCAGACCTTGCCTGACCCCCGTAAAAACCCTGCAGGATATTATAAGGAGTTATCACAGACCGCAGAATCGTGTGTCATGAATCTAGCTGACATAGATATGTTGTTCGGGAATGTTGTTCCGCAGCCTTTATGGGGATCGATTTGTAATGCAGATCATGCTGCAGAACTAGGTGACACATGGGCTAATATCATTGCTGCAGACACTAGACAAGTTGGTGGTGCGAAACCTGAGCCCTTAGTAGCACAACTCCCTGCTAGAATTATTACCTACATGAAAACTTTAATGCCCGCGATGCGTGTGAATTGGGATAAATTATCCGCATGCAAGCAGAAGAAAGATGAGTCAGTGTCTGATTTCTTCACCAGGTTTCAAGAAACATTTATCGACCACAGTGGTCAAGACATGAGTACGGAAGGTGGTCAACGCTTATATGTTGATAAATTCATGCATAATTTGCTTGCCGAGTTGTGCAAGAAATTAAAAGATTCAGAGAGTTCTTGGGCTGTTTCCTCTTCAGCGCAAATACTGGCTACTGCACAGTATTACGAAAATAGGGATAAAGATGAGAAGGATAGAGCAGACAAGAAAACAAAAGAATTAAATACGAAGGTTCTGTTACAGCAGGCCTACCCACCACGAGTAACTATCAGCAACCTCAGCAGTTTCAAAGAAACATGCAAAGGTTCGAATATTCCCAACCGCGTGTTCCTGTAGGTCCCAATCAATGTTCGTATTGTAATGAAGAAGGTCATTTTAAGTATAGTTGTCCTATATTGTTGCAGCGTACGAATAATGCTTATGGCACAAGAGGTAGAGGTGGTCAGCAAGCTCTTAGAGGTAGAGGGCGTGGAAATGTTCCCCAGAACGCGCGTCCTCTTCCGCCTCAAAATACGATGAATAGTTTTGATCAGCAAGCCAATGCAACTGGTAGGACGGCTCAGTACTATAATAACGACTATTATGCGGAAGTTGAAAATGCGGAAGGCAATGATTACTAGGACAGCCATAGACAAAGAGAGGGAGTTGTTTCAGTGCCAGTGGATCAGAGTGGACCGTATGTCAAGGTGACTACAGCGGGTGTGTCAGAGCCTTTTCTATTGGATACTGGTGCTGCAAAGAGTTCTATTATGCACTCAAAACTCCCTGGCGCGCCTTTGTCTGGCGAAATGAATGTTTCAGTAGGTTTTTCTGGCGCCCCGGTTAGGAACCCGATCTCTAGTGCAATGCCCCTTTCTGTTGGACCTTGTGAGCTGAAAGCACCCCTTATCCTAACGACAGGTTGTGGTGATTGGATTTGTTAAAGAGGTTACATGCGACATTATATTGTTCTCCCTTAGGAGTACAACTTACACTGGGTAGGGAAGTGATTTCTCCAATGTATTTGTCGAAGAATAAACTGCCAGCTGAATTGTCGTCTCTTCCAGATGTCCTTTGGGCTACTGGTCCTAATGATGTGGGCCTCTTGGAAATACCGCCATATGTGGTCACTTTGAAAGCCAATGTTAAATTGCCACGCATTCCCCAATATAAGATCTCTAATGAAGGTGAGAAAGCGTTGTTAGCGATCATCTATGATTTGATTGAAAAGGATGTAATTGAAGAGACAAGAGGCAACGTTTGCAATAGTCCTGTTTTGCCTGTTTTAAAACGTACTGACCCTTCTCAGCCACCTGTTTACAGGTTTGTGATCGATCTTAGAGAGGTCAATAAGATAGTTGTGCCACAGTTTCCAGTTGTCCCTGATATAACTGGGATGTATGACGTTACAACGCATGCTATTACAACGCATACCATGACAACGCATTTTTTACAACGCAAACACTATTACAACGCATTATTTTACAACGAATACTATTACTACGCAAAACTGAGTAAAATACTTAAAAGTGCTTTTACAACGAAAACCATTACAACGCATACCATTACAACGCCAAAATATATATATTTTTTTTAAAAAGTGCAATAAAATCTGGCACGGGATGCAGGGAAATTAGGGGTTTTAGGGTGGGGAAGTGTATTAAAATGTGGAGCAAAACTGAACGTAAATTAAATAAAATGCATTACTAAATGAATGCACGAGTATTAAAATTAATACGGGAGTATTAAAATTAATACTCGAGTATTAAAATTAATACTCCTATTTCCCAAAAAAATCCTTTTTAACAAATTTACAAGTTTTACACAAATAACGAATAATTAAACAACAGTTCATATACATGCAAATCATGATTATATCACAAAAAAATTAAACGGATTAAAACACAAAACACAAAACACATACACATAGTCGCCATTTTAACCATCCCACTTCTCAAACTTGTCCTACAACACTTTCCATGAAAACAATACCAAAATACATGTTCCAAAATGGATGCCAAAACGGAGCAAAAAAATGAAAACAACACATCTTTTAATGGTTTTTTAAATTATCATTTTCCACAGCAAATAAAAGTATACTAAAAAACACAACGAACGCTGTTTTTATAAAAAATAATAATGACACTGACTAAAACTTATAAATACCAGCAAGACACCATTTTCAATCAGTTGATTATCAACTACCAGAGAGACCAGACGCAAAAACCTGACCCTCTGACACCTAGACCGAGACCTAGACTGAGAGAACACTGCAATCGATTGGAGAAACATTCTTTCTTTCCTACTACAAGTAAGTTACTATTATATTTTAACACCATGTTTTGTCCTAAATCATGTTTCATTTCCATCCAAACAGTGCAGCAAATATAATTGTAATATTTTTAAAAATGTACTCTAACCATTTTTTTTCTCAGAAGTAACTTTAATATATACGAACTTATAATATCTTTTTTTTTTCCTAAAACAGAAATTTGTTTTTCTATCAAAAACAACATATCGTTTCCCAAATTTTTTCTCAACACAACCAACACGACTCACCTTTCTTCATGTGAAGGTAAATTAATTAATACTTCTTTTAATTATAAAATTGAAAATAAAAACATTCACTTTACCATTAGCAAAAGTATTGGATGGTGTAGGGGTAACAATTTCTTTTTTTACTCCTTGAAGGTGCATCATTAAGGAAAGTGTGGGATGGTGCAGGGGTAACAATTACTAATGTAACTCCAGTCAGGTGCAGCAGTAGGGAAAGTGTGGGATGGTGTAGGGGTAACAATTATTTTTCTTACTACCGGTAAGTGCAGCAGTACGAGAAATGTAGGATGGTGTAGGGGTAACAATTATTATTCTAACTCCAGGTAGGTTCAGCATTAGGGAAAGTGTGGGATGGTGTAGGGGTAACAATTACTATTCTAACTCCAGGAAGGTGGAGGTGTAGGGAAAGTGAGGGATGGTGTAGGGGTATCCATTACTATTCTAACTCCAGTAAGGTGCAGCATTATGGAAAGTGTAGGATGTTTAGGAGTAAAAATTATTTATTTAACTCAAGATAGGTGCAGCACCAGGGAATGTCTGATATGTAATGTAGTTAGACTTAATAAAATGTCACCTTTACAAAGTAATTTTCATAATTTGCATTTTTCACCAACGTTGTCAAAGTTGTACTTTTCTTAATTTTTTTTCTTTCTTTTTCACAGATAATTGTTTGCAACTGTGTCGAAAAACTCAAAAAACAGAAAAACAAACAACCAAAAAATCCAGCCAGCAGGCCAAAACCATAGCAGAAGCAAAACCAACAAAGACACACCAAAAACAAAAGGTATTTTAAATAAACACTGTTATAAATCCAACAATATAATAGTCAAACCTTTTAATAAATAATTAAAATATAAACCCACAATACAGAAAATATGGGAAAGTGAAACATTGTGTAGGAGAAAAATTACTATTCTAACTCCAGGAAGGTGCAGCAGTAGGGAAAGTGTGGGATGTTGGAGGGTAACAATTGCTATTCATTCACCAGGTAGGTGCAACATTAGGGAAAGTGATGGATGCTGTAGGGGTAACAATTACTATTCTAACTCCAGGTAGGTGCATGAGTAGGGAAAGTGTGGGATGATGTAGGGGCACCAATTACTATTCTAACTCCAGTTATGTGCAGCAGCAGAGAAAGTGTTTGAATGTGGTGGTGTTAAAAAATATTAATGTAACTGAAGATAGGTGCAGAATCAGGGAATATGTGATATATGATGTAGTTAGACTTAAATAAAATGTCAAATATACACAGATGTTTTCATTTTTTGCAATTTTTCCAAACATTGACAATGTTTCCCATTTGTGAATTGTTTTTTCTTTCTCTTTCTCAGATAAATCTTTGCTACTGTATATGAAAAGTTGAAAAAAAGAAGACCAAACAACGCAAAACTCCAGACAGCAGGCAATAACCAAACCAGAAGTAAAACCTAGAAAATATCTCATAAGCCAAAAGGTATTTAAAGTAAACACTCTTAAAAATCCAACAATCTTATTAACTAACTTTTTTTTTAATTTGCAAAATAAGCTGCCACAATATATAAACTATGGGTTGTAGTAGGAATATCAATTACTATTCTTACTCCCAGTGGGTACAGCATTAGGGAAAGTGTTGGATGGTGTAGGGGTAAAAATTACTATTCTAACTCCAGGAAGGTGCAGCAGTAGGGAAAGTGTTGGATGGTGTATGGGTAATAATTACTATTCTAACTCCAGGAAGGTGCAGCAGTAGGGAAAGTGTTGGATGGTGTAGGGGTAAAATGTACTATTCTAACTCCAGGAAGGTGCAGCAGTAGGGAAAGTGTGGGATGGTGTAGGGGTAAAAATTACTATTCTAACTCCAGGAAGGTGCAGCAGTAGGGAAAGTGTTGGATGGTGTATGGGTAATAATTACTATTCTAACTCCAGGAAGGTGCAGCAGTAGGGAAAGTGTGGGATGGTGTATGGGTAATAATTACTATTCTAACTCCTGGAAGGTGCAGCAGTAGGGAAAGTGTGGGATGGTGTAGGGGTAATAATTACTATTCTAACTCCAGAATGGTGCAGCAGTAGGCAAAGTGTTGGATGGTGTAGGGGTAGAATTTACTATTCTAACTCCAGGAAGGTGCAGCAGTAGGGAAAGTGTTGGATGGTGTAGGGGTAGAATTTACTATTCTAACTCCAGGAAGGTGCAGCAGTAGGGAAAGTGTTGGATGGTGTAGGGGTAAAATTTACTATTCTAACTCCAGGAAGGTGCAGCAGTAGGGAAAGTGTTGGATGGTGTAGGGGTAAAATTTACTATTCTAACTCCAGGAAGGTGCAGCAGTAGGGAAAGTGTGGGATGGTGTAGGGGTAAAATTAACTATTCTAACTCCAGGACGGTGCAGCAGTAGGGAAAGTGTGGGATGGTGTAGGGGTAAAAATTACTATTCTAACTCCAGGAAGGTGCAGCAGTACGGAAAGTGTGGGATGGTGTAGGGGTAACATTAGAGCTAGTGTATTTACTTGTACATCCTAATTTTTTTTTCTTCTCTTCTCTTCACAGATAATGTCTACTCTTGAAGCAGCTAAATACATAAAATCTAGGAAAGGAAAAAATGTATTGAACCATGCTGGATACATATATAGTAAGAAAAGAATACGTTTTCCTAGAAATCATTGGAGGTGTGTGCAATACTACTCTACCCATTGCAGTGGCAGAGCGGTTACACTTGATAATTTAGTTGTAAAAACAACAGAACATAACCACTCTGCCTCTGCAATGGAGGTAGAAATAAGAGAACCTGTAAATGAAATGAAAGCCATTGCAAGCACCTCCAATGATTCTACAGGATCCATTTTAAGAGAGGTTGCACAGCATGTCCCCAGTCATGTTGCTAGTAATATGCCTATAATTCCTAATTTGAGACGAATTATTCAAAGACAAAAGCAGGCAAGTAACATCCAATTATCTACACCACATACATTTTCTGATATTAGAATTCCACATGATCTTTCTATTTCTTTTGCTGATGAACCTTTCCTTCTGCATGATAATGAAAACCCTCAGAAACGAATTCTTATTTTTAGTACCCAACGTAACCTAGCTAAGTTAGAAAATAGTGAAATTTGGATGATGGATGGGACGTTTAAAAGTACACCCCATCCTTTCACTCAAATTTACACTATACATGCAAAAATTACCAATAATGTAATCCCCTTAGTATATAGTTTGCTACCTGATAAGACTTCTGCAACATACTCTGAACTTTTATCAGTGATTAAAAATAAAACTTCCCAAAGTCCTAGGAAAATAATAGTAGATTTTGAATTGAGCATGATCAATGTGATCACTAAAACGTACACGGATACCCAAATTCAGGGATGTTTTTTCCATTTTTCCCAGGCATTTTGGCGTAAATTACAAAAAACATCCCTAGTTGCAGAATACTGTCGAGATAGCAAACTACAATTTGAATTAAAAAAATTAACAGCACTTTGTTTTGTTCCTCCCGATAGTGTGGACGAGTACTACACTGCTATTACAGAATCTGATTTTTTTACAAGTAATGAAGAAAAATTGGCACCCATCCTAAATTATTTCGAGGACACATGGATTGGGCACCTAAGCAGATCGGGTCGCAGGAGGAAGCCACGATTCCATGTGGAGTGGTGGAACTGTTACACGAGCTGTTTAGAGGGAGAAGCAAAAACAAATAATGCCATTGAGGGATGGCATAACTCCTTCAACCATATAATTGGCAAATCTCATCCTAATTTCTACTCTTTCTTGGAAACTTTGAAGAAGGAGCAAAGTTTTCAAGAAATGAGACTTTCCCAAACACTTGCTGGTAGTCTAAACCCACGAGTAACTCTAAAAACAAAGGAAATGTCTGAGAGACTATTGGGTATTTACAACAATTTACGTTGTGTGTGGCTCTAGACTACCTGGAAAATCTTGCTAACATTCTTTCTTTTTAAAAATAGTTATCTACTTACTTTCCTGCTTTGCTAAAAATTTAAATAACCATTAATTACAATTGGCATACAAATCTTACACAAACATTTTATCAAAATTACGAGTCGGGTATACTAATTTTTCCCTTTTTTTTTCCAATCTACTTTTTTTCCAAACGACCAAAGTATCCAAAACGACTTCCCTTGAATTTTTTTCCAACTTTCCAATGATCAAAAGCAACATATTAATGTCTAGTAAACTTCCTAAATGACTACCACCAAAAAATTCCAAAATATCTCAACCTCTTAAAATTTCCAAATGTCAATCCATTTTACGAAAAGCACATTGCTGCATAAACAACAATAAAAAAATCAATCTTTTTTTCACAAATTACGAAAACGCTAAACTTTTTTTTTTTAAACCAAGATATAAATCATTTATATTCGTACCGAAGTGTTTAAATGCACATTTTTGTAGAAACTTTAATTAATGTTACAGTTAATCAAGATTTTTTTTTGTTACAATTAACTTTCCTAGACCCGACATAGGCATACACTAATGACATGAACGTGGACATGCTTTTTTACATTTTAAACATCAATTAGTTATTCCGCAACCTCTCCTTATTCTTTATTTACTATATATGTATCTATTTTTAACTTTATATCTATAAATAAATGTGAAAAAGTTTCCTACCTGGACGCAGATCAGCTTCCTGCTGCTTCCTCCTCCGATGCTCTCCAAAATGGCGCCTTACGTTTACGTTCACGTCATGACGTCATCGCGTGCATCAATGTTAAAAAAGGACTATTTTATTTACTGTTTCAATAAATATATGTTTAAAATTAGTAATAAATAATGTATATTTATTTTAAAATATGTACATTTTGTTATAAAAAAGAATAAAACAAAAATGTTTTTTCTATGTTTTTTTCAATAAAGAAATATTTAATACACCTTATTTGTTTACTGTTATTTATTATTAATTTGTTATTTAAACATGTTAAATATATTTTATAATATGTAAATTTACTAAATGTGTTCCTTACCTCGACTCTATTTTCTTTTACCTTTCAAACTTGCGTTTTCTTCTCTTTTCACTCCTTCCTTTCTTGTTCCGCGGGTTGTATCTTCTTAAGCTGCCAAAATAAATGAAGGACAATTTTTCACATAGACTTCAATACAAAAGCGTGGGAATTTTTTAAAAGTAAGTTATATTTTCTTTAATCTTTTTTGTTTTGGAAATATTTAAACTTAAATTATTTTAAAAAAACTCAAATATTATTTGTAATATTAATATAATTTATTAAACTTTTTTTTTTTTTAACTTTTTTTAAAAAATATTTTAAAATATTTATTTTTTTACTTAAACTTTTTAGTATTATTGTCTTGTATCAATACAACTTATTTTTTTATAATTTATTTATTTATCCTACATGTATATTTTTTAATTATTTTTAGTATTATTACAGTACAAATTAAAATATATATATTATTTAATAATATAATTAATAATTGGTATTTAAATTTTATTATGGTTTAATTAATAATTTCCTTTTATTTATTTTTTTAAAGTAATACTCAATTATTTTACATTTTCATATTATTATTTTTTTAATAATCAATAAATACTCTATAAATACTTAAGTATTAATACTCTATTAGTTAACAATATCTTTTTTTATATATTTTATTACTCCAAAATTACTCATTTTTTTTAAATATTTAATATTATTAATAACATTATAAAAAGGAAAGCTAAAAATACTCAAGTATTAATCTTTTATAAGACTACTCATATATTTTATTTTTTCTTCTTTATTTATTTAAATACACTCAAAAATTACTATATCATATTTTTAAAATAGTAATATGTTTACAAAATACTCAAATATTAATTAATTATTTTTTTTTAATAATTAATAAACATGCGTTGTAAAGGTATATGCGTTGTAAAAGTACTTACAATATAAAAGCATGCGTTGTAAATGCATGCGTTGTAAATCTTTTGCGTTGTAAAAAATGCGTTGTAAAAGCATTGAGTTGTAAAAGTTGCGTTGTAAAGGTTGTTTACCATATAACTGCCTTGTTAACTATGATTCCAGCTTCCGCTGCTTGGTTCTCAGTGATCGATTTAAAGAATGCTTTCTTTAGCATCCCGATTGCAGAGGAGAGCAGGGATATTTTTGGTTTTAGTCTAGGAGGTCGAAGCTTCCGTTTTAAACGCGCTCCACAGGGCTACTGTGAAAGTCCCTCAATATACAGTCAGGCTTTAAAAGCGCAGCTTGATACAATTGTTTTACCTAGTGGTGCTACCCTTATTCAGTATGTTGACGATTTACTAATCGCCGCGGATACTGAGGAGATTTGTAAAGAAGCTACATTGTCGTTGTTGCGTCATTTGTCTACCTTTCATCACAAAGTGTCTCTCTCAAAACTGCAATATTGTCGACAAGAAGTGACCTACTTAGGTCATCTCTTATCGAAAGAGGGAAGAAAATTGACCCCAGAAAGAATTCAGGCCATTGCACAATTGAGCGTGCCAAGAACACAGAGAGAAGTGCGTGCTTTCTTGGGTATTACTTCATACTGTAGGCAGTGGATCCCGAGTTTTTCTTTGCTGGCAAAACCTTTGATAGCATTAACATGTAAAGATACCCCAAATCCCGTCCCGTGGTCTGAAGAGTGTCAGAGAAGTTTTTCAGAATTGGGTAATGCATTATGTTCAGCTACTGTGTTGGGTACCCCCGACTACAGTAAACCCTTTACATTGTATGTTTATGAGAAGGAAGGTTGCGCATTGTCAGTGTTAACACAGTCTTTTGGAGACAAACAGCGTCCATGCGCGTATTTTTCGTTGAATCCAGCTACATTTTTGCCGATTTCAGCAGACACAGATGAGATTGAACAGCATGATTGTCTGTTCAGAACAGAAGAAGAAACAAAAGGGAGAGTGGATCTTAAAGATACTCCCCTGGTTGAGAGTGATGGTACCTTATGGGTGGATGGTTCGTGCTTCAAGCTTCCGAATGGTGATACGACTGCTGCATATGCTATCACGACTTTGCACACGATTGTTGAAACTGCACGTATACCACATAATTCGGCTCAAGCAGCAGAATTAATTGCACTTACAAGAGCATGCGTGTTGTCGAAAGGAATGAAAGTGAACATATATACTGACAGTCAGTATGCCTTTGGCGTGGCCCATAGTTTTGGGCGCTTGTGGAAAGAACGTGGGTTCCTGACTTCGCATGGAACTAAGATTCAGAATGGTCAGTTGGTGAATGATCTCCTTGAGTCGTTGATCTTGCCGTTACAAGTTGTGATTGTAAAATGCAGTGCGCACAAGAAGGTTACCGATGATGTTGGTCGTGGTAATGCTTTTGCTGACGAAGTAGCGAAAGAAACAGCAAAAGATGTTACAACTCGAATGTATGTTGCAGGCCCTGCAAGATGGGTTGGCGATGTTGGAATGTGTGAAGACACAATAGAGAGTGTGAAGTCTCTTCAAGCTGAAGCCACAGAGAAAGAATAGAGTATGTGGAAAGAAAGTAAGGGTAAATTGGATGAAAATGGTTGTTGGATTGATTTGTCAGAACACCGGCGATGGTTGTTGCCTGATGCATATGTGCTTCCAGTGGTCACGATGGCACATGGAATGGCGCATATCAGTGTGAAAGGGATTTGTAAGTTGTTGGCTCCAGTATGGCAGAATGCTGGAATTCCCAAGTGTGCGGAGAATGTGGTCAAAAATTGCATGGTTTGAAATACAATCCTGGTAGGGGAACCCCAACTCCAGCTGGTCATTTTGCGCCTCCAACGTATCCGTTTGAGGTTTTGCAGCTAGATTTCATCCACATGGAGAGGTGCAACAATTTGAAATATGTACTTGTTGTTGTCTGCGCTTTTTCAAGGTGGATAGAAGCATATCCCCTAAAAGACAATACTGCCTTATCCACAGCTAAAGCCCTTGTCAAAGAATTTTTCCCTAGGTTTGGAATGCCAAGAATGGTATGGAGTGATAATGGGAGTGAATTTGTAGGTTGAGTGATGAAGAATGTATGTGAGGGACTAGGTATTAAGCAGAAATTCCACGCTGCAAATCACCCCCAATCAGCTGGACTAGTAGAGTGTTACAATGGCACTTTGAAACTTAAGTTGGCTAAGATTCAGGCGAGTTCTGGTCTTAAATAGCCTGATGCTCTGCCCTTAGCACTCCTATCAACAAGAATGACTGTGCATTCACGAGTGGGACTTAGTCCGTACAAGATTGTGTTTGGCCGTCCGGCCAATATATGGGGTGTGCCAAGACCGACAAAATTCAGCAAAATTGAACATCCAGTACTGCTTGATTACCTGTATGAATTGATGGCTAAATCGCGTGTTTTACACCAACAGGTGCATGATACTCTGCCTCAGGTCTCTGAAGCTCCAGGACACCCCATCAATCCTGGATCATGGGTGCTGGTCAAAAACTTTCAGCGGACGAAAAATTATGAGCCCCGTTGGACCGGCCCCCATCTCGTCCTTCTCTCGACGAGATCAGCTGTTCGAGTGAAAGGGAAAAAGAACTGGATCCACGGCGTTCATTGCAAGAGGGTCCCTTTGCCTTTGCCTTACGACCAGTGGGTCCAGGAAGGGATCGCTGACTCAGAGACTGAGACTGTGCCTCGTTTTCTGCCGTTTAGCGATGCACGAGTAAAAGGAACGCTTTCTGAGAAGGAAAGCGATGACATTTTGCAAGAAGCTGTGCCACCGTCAATTCGATTGGACACTACAGAACCTGAACTTTTGTTTCAAGACCAAACAGTACCTGGGAAAAGCCATTACAATTTGAGGTCAAAGACTAAGGACAAATAAAAAATTCCTTTCCCTTGCTATTTTCTAATATTACACCTCTCCCATCTGAAGGATTTTTATTTTTTGAATTTTTTTTTATTTTTGTTTTTCGAACCACCATCCGGGTTCAGCTGTAGGGTCGCGGTGCCAAGACTTTGGGGTACAAGCCGGAGACGTTAGGTCAACGGTCTGGTTGGTCTAGGGCATTCCCTGGACTGACAGGTGTACTCCTTAGCAGAAGATACTCATCCGCCGCGAACAGTACGATTAGAGGATGGAGTTTTTCGAGATGGAGAGACCCGCTGAGGAAATAAATTTTAAGAGCAGAATATGTAAAGTAATGAATAGCAAACGTTTTGTAATATTATGGTGCCGATCACGATCCTGCAAAAACCGGGTACGAACCGTCGGACGGAGCACAATCTCCGCCCGACGCGTACCCGGTCGTCAATTTTCACAAACAAGGAATTACGATTCGCACGGGTACACCATCACCGTACGAATCGTAAAAAAGCCCGACCGAACCAAAAAACACCTACCAATGCGATCCGGGAAAGCGCCGACCTGACGTCGGGACGCTCGCAGCCAGCCATTCACGACCCAGGAATCACGATTCGCACCGACGTCACCCCGCACGGTGAATATTTTGCGGCAGCCAAAAACTGCCGGGAAATCAGGACGACGCGAACAAGGACCACCAGTACGCGACGGACAGACAGGACGACGCGAACAAGGAGGACCAGTACGTGACGGACACACAGGACGACGCCACCAAGGAGGACCCGTAAGCGACAGGACGACGCGATCAAGGAGGACCCGTACGCGACAGGACGACGCGAGCAAGGAGTACCAGTACGCGACGGACAGACATGGACCCGAACCTACGAGTCATCCCTGCCCTCATAGCAGTACACCTCCTCTACAGGTTACGACGCAGACGCCCCAGAAGGTCAGAATAACTAAGGGAGGGGGGAAAGTGGGGTGGGGTGGGGGTGGCACGACCAGGGCAGGCCACAAAACAACCACATAAGTCACACACCACACATGGCCTGGACATACCTGACTCCCATGCCCTGGTCACCACGAGGGGGTGGGGGCGTGTCCTGATAAGCCAGCGACCGCCACAACGGAAGTCCGTCACCACGCGAACCGGCAACACAACCAGACAGGTACGTCCCGTACCCACGCCTGAAGAGCGTGGGTACGAGTCGGACCACACCCACACACGTCACCCCAACAATGGCGGGACGGATCGCACCCACGTGGCAAAGGCCTGGGTACGGGCCGCACAAACATCACATAGCGTGGGGACGGATATGTACGGACCCTGCCCCCACCCCGTATGCAAGGAGCGTACCCCCCAGCCCAACAGTGTAAGTACGACCCGTACCCCCACCCGCGTATGCATGGAGCGTACCCCCCAGCCCAACAGTGTAAGTACGACCCGTACCCCCACCCGCGTATGCATGGAGCGTACCCCCCAGCCCAACAGTGTAAGTACGACCCGTACCCCCACCCGCGTATGCATGGAGCGTACCCCCCAGCCCAACAGTGTAAGTACGACCCATACCCCCACCCGCGTATGCATGGAGCGTACCCCCCAGCCCAACAGTGTAAGTACGACCCGTACCCCCACCCGCGTATGCATGGAGCGTACCCCCCAGCCCAACAGTGTAAGTACGACCCGTACCCCCACCCGCGTATGCATGGAGCGTACCCCCCATGCCAACAGTGTAAGTACAACTCGAACCCTCACCCGCGTATGTAAGGAGCGTACCCCCCAGCCCAACAGTGTAAGTACGACCCGTACCCCCACCCGCATATGCATGGAGCGTACCCCCACCACACCAGTGTAAGTACGACCCGTACCCCCACCCGCGTATGCATGGAGCGTACCCCCACCACACCAGTGTAAGTAGACTCATACCCTCACCTCAAATGCATTGAGCGTACCCCCACCGTGTATGTTCCAAGCGTACATATCCTGAAATCGGAGGTGTGTGTGCAGAGTCCACCCAGCAGTGCCCTGAGACAGGAGGGGTGTGTGCAGAGTCCTCCCAGCAGTGCCCTGAGACAGGAGGGGTGTGTGCAGAGTCCTCCCAGCAGTGCCCTGAGACAGGAGGGGTGTGTGCAGAGTCCTCCCAGCAGTGCCCTGAGACAGGAGGGGTGGGTGTGGAGTCCTCCCAGCAGTGCCCTGAGACAGGAGGGGTGGGTGCCTATCACTCCCAGCAGTGCCCTGAGACAGGAGGGGTGGGTGCAGAGTCCTCTCAGCAGTGCCCTGAGACAGGAGGGGTGGGTGCAGAGTCCTCCCAGCAGTGCCCTGAGAAAGGAGGGGTGTGTGCAGAGTCCTCCCAGCAGTGCCCTGAGACAGGAGGGGTGGGTGTGGAGTCCTCCCAGCAGTGCCCTGAGACAGGAGGGGTGGGTGCCTATCACTCCCAGCAGTGCCCTGAGACAGGAGGGGTGGGTGCAGAGTCCTCCCAGCAGTGCCCTGAGACAGGAGGGGTGTGTGCAGAGTCCTCCCAGCAGTGCCCTGAGACAGGAGGGGTGGGTGCAGAGTCCTCTCAGCAGTGCCCTGAGACAGGAGGGGTGGGTGCAGAGTCCTCCCAGCAGTGCCCTGAGACAGGAGGGGTGTGTGCAGAGTCCTCCCAGCAGTGCCCTGAGACAGGAGGGGTGGGTGCAGAGTCCTCTCAGCAGTGCCCTGAGACAGGAAGGGTGGGTGCCTATCACTCCCAGCAGTGCCCTGAGACAGGAGGGGTGTGTGCAGAGTCCTCCCAGCAGTGCCCTGAGACAGGAGGGGTGGGTGCAGAGTCCTCTCAGCAGTGCCCTGAGACAGGAGGGGTGGGTGCCTATCACTCCCAGCAGTGCCCTGAGACAGGAGGGGTGTGTGCAGAGTCCTCCCAGCAGTGCCCTGAGACAGGAGGGGTGGGTGTGGAGTCCTCCCAGCAGTGCCCTGAGACAGGAGGGGTGGGTGCCTATCACTCCCAGCAGTGCCCTGAGACAGGAGGGGTGTGTGCAGAGTCCTCCCAGCAGTGCCCTGAGACAGGAGGGGTGTGTGCAGAGTCCTCCCAGCAGTGCCCTGAGACAGGAGGGGTGGGTGTGGAGTCCTCCCAGCAGTGCCCTGAGACAGGAGGGGTGTAACACATGTGTGTGAGGCCAGAATTATCCACATGCATACTGGCTACAAGGGAACATGTCCCCATGAACTCATGTCAACAGACTCCACACACAAGTACAGTGATCACCAAGGATGCCACGATTGTTGCAGGTGGACACATGGCCCTGCATGCATGGCCAAAGTAGAAGGGCTCCGTCACACACACAGCTCATGTAGACACAGCTCTGCGCTAAACATTGGGAACACCCTGCAGGGAAGAAAGCTGGGTACACAGAGGAAGGAATACACCCTGGGACAAGTGCACCATGCAGTAACTGCTTACATGAACAAAGAAAGTTAGCCAACACCTTGTGATGGCACACAGATCCCAGGGTCCCACCAATGAGCAGTACACTACTACACATCCCACACACCCAAACCCTTACACACCACCCAAAACCATGTAGCAGCCCCACCAACACCAATACCAGCATAGCAGTAGTGTGATAATGAAAAAAAAATTAAGCTTTATTCAGCATGAGCACAATATCCGTGGATCGCAGGCAGTTCAATCTTCACAAAGCCCATAGGGCAGTCAATGATTCTCAGCTGGATGGGGGACACAGTGGGATGCGTGTCCCCTACCTTGCCTGCACAGTCAAATGGCATCGTCTTCCACACTGGTGAGGGCATCAGGGGGGGGGGAAGCAACAGGCACCGCAGGGACATCAGGGCAAAGGGGCGGCGTTGTGGGTGCAGGGATGGAGGACTCCACCACAGGGGGTGGGGCAGGGCCAAAGGCGGAGGCCAGGATGGCACTACACACCTTTGCAAGGTCCTCCAGGGAGTCCCCTGCACCCGAAGGGACCTCAGGCCCCAAGGAGGGGGGGGGGTCAGAGGGATGGGTCGCAGCGCCACTGGGGGAGGGTGGAGACAGGGGGGGAGACTCAACCACCCTGACCGGGGACCTCCTTGACCGCTTGCGTGGTGGTGTAACCGTGGGGCTCAGGGACAGAGCGGCCATGAAGGAGTCCTTGGGGGAGATGTGGCCAGGAGAGCTGAGGGGAGGGGATTTGGAGGGAGTGGACTGGGTGGAATGCGGACTCCCACTATGGCTGCGTGTCACACGTTTGCCCCCCGACCCAGTGGGTGTGCCTACCTCACCCTGTGTGTGCGTGTCAGGAGGAGTGCGGTGGACCTTCCCTGCTGGTGTGGTGCCCGTGTCCGTTGATGTGGGTGCATGCCGACGTCTGGGTGTACGTGGGACAGGCATGGGAGTGGGAAGTGTGGATGGGGCAGGGGTAGGTGGGGGGAGGTCGCGCTGCAGGAGACCCACTGCTGCAGTCAGTGTGGAGTCGATGGACCTCAGCAAGTTGCGTTGGTCAGCCTGCGATGAATGAATGCCCTCCAAGAAAGCCTCGATGTTGGTGAGGGTTTTGCCGTGGGCATGGAGGACATTAAGGATCGCAGCCTGACCAACCTGCAGTTGCCGCTGGATGTCCACAGACTCTGCATTGGCGGCAGCAGTGGAGACAGGGGCAGGGGGTGCGGTGCCTGGCAGGAAGGAGACATGCTGTGACCGGGCACGCTGGGAAGGGACACGAGCAAGTGGGAGGCGGCTGATGGAAACTGAGGGGGCGGTGCGAGGTGTTGTTCCGCTGTCAGCTGCTGGTGCAGCCTCCGCCCACTCGGAGACATCGTCCTCGGACCTGTCAGCTTCGTAGTCTGATGTGCCAGTCGACAGGTCCTCGGCCACACTCTCCTCCGCCTCTGTCCCACTCGATGTGCCAGACCCGATGTCACGGCTGGCACTGGTGCTCGGTCCCTCCGCCTGGTCTGTGTCCATGTCTCCCTCTGTGTCCCCCGACGATGCTGTGGGCAGGGTGGAGAGACAGAAATTAATCAGACACCTGTACACATCTGTCACATGAGTCCAATCTACATAGGTAACATTGCATAGCCTGACAAGGAAGATCCCTAACATCTACTGAACAGGGTACCGATGTAGGGCATGAAACACACAGTTGGTTGAGCCACCATGCCACTGAAATACCATGGAGAGCATGAGACAATAGCTAAAGACAGGAAACGGAGTCTGACATAGCACCCAGGCCCTGGGGACAATCCAGCACTGCATCTGCACCACACAGCGTTGGCGAAAATACCGATGACCAGGGACCATATCCATGAACTTGAGACACATGCTGCATAGGTAATGCTGAAAACATGCCCAACATGACTCGGTCACTGCACATTGCGTGTGTGTCCAGACACATCACACACTGCCCAGACCCGGCAAGTGGAAATCAGGATTTGACACATAGGCATTGTCCGCCCCAACAAGACCCTACACGAGGCAAATTGTTGAGACACAGGTGGCACCAACATCTCATAGTCTGGGTGATACACACAGGGGCAGGCAAAAAGCAAGATTGGACGCCAAACAGCCAAGGTGCGCCTGTACAAATAATGAGGTACCAGTGCCCATCCTCAGATGAGTATAACAAGACACACAGGCACTGGCAACTGTGAGTATGAAGAAGGACAATCAGGTCAGGCTGCACAGTGGACACCTGTACAAAATAGCACGTCAATATACATGGTGACAGGGGACAATGGCACAGAGCACAACCTACGCTGTAGACACTGAGATTGGGCACGTTTATGATGACACATACACCACTGAGGAAAAGGTGCCCCAGGGGACAGTAGTGGGCACGCAACTACATGCTTCTGAATGGTAATGACTGCAACACACGTCACCATCCCTGCACTATGTGTATCGCACACTCATGCACATCATGTCACAGGCCACTACATAGGACATGCGCGCTGTAAGGCATGACACATGAGAGACCAACTCCCATGTCTGGAGTCAGCATCAGTGCCAACTGACATGGAACCCACATGCAGTGAACTTGACAGTGCACAGGCAAGGTCCCACAACCTGTTACACACCACCCCCACACATGATGCTACAGTCATTGTTCTCGTGGACAAAGCGCCAGCCTACATTACCTTGTGAAGGAGTGACTACACACAGACCAGGGAACACATTGCAAGGAGGGGAAGGGTGGCAGGGGCACAGCGCTATACTGGGGCAAACAGGATCTGCACAGCACCTTTAAACCCTGCCAGTGAATTCATGCTACTGTGCCCTTACAAATGCCGGTGACACACAACAAACACACATGTACCTACCCCCTTCCGGCTGCTGCATCGCCTGTAAGCGCCTCTCCAGGTCTGGAAAGACCACCGGCAGCACACGCCTGTGGAGGTGGCTCAGACGGCGGCGGCCGCGGTTCTTGTGGCTCTCAGGTGAGTCCCCCAGCAGGAGCCGTGCAATCCTCCGCGTCCAGCACCGGATATCCTGCCAGCGTTTCCTCACCTGGGGCAGGCTCCGCCTCCGACCATCCACACCCCTCACGGCACTGACGGCGGTCAGCCAGATCTGCTCCTTGGCAGTGGCGCCTACCTGTGAGGAGGAACAAGTGACACCACATCAATACACCAGCCACATGTCACAGAGAGACATATGGGTACAAATTAGCTGGTTACAACAAGGCATGTCATGCAGCCAACGCATTGCACCTTTGTCATAGGGACATCATCCCCTGGTGAGGGAAAAAGCAGTACGTGCCACAGTGGGTACACAGGTGGAATGATGGCAATGTCACAATCAATGATCAAGGCTCACACTGTGCATCACACCCACCCCTCCTGTCTCAGGGCACTGCTGTGAGTGATAGGCCCCCACCCCTCCTGTCTCAGGGCACTGCTGGGAGTGATAGGCCCCCACCCCTCCTGTCTCAGGGCACTGCTGTGAGTGATAGGCCCCCACCCCTCCTGTCTCAGGGCACTGCTGGGAGTGATAGGCCCCCACCCCTCCTGTCTCAGGGCACTGCTGTGAGTGTTAGGCCCCCACCCCTCCTGTCTCAGGGCACTGCTGGGAGTGATAGGCCCCCACCCCTCCTGTCTCAGGGCACTGCTGTGAGTGATAGGCCCCCACCCCTCCTGTCTCAGGGCACTGCTGGGAGA
The DNA here is from genome assembly GCF_964204655.1 of Triturus cristatus. NCBI lineage: Eukaryota > Metazoa > Chordata > Amphibia > Caudata > Salamandridae > Triturus > Triturus cristatus. Next base: position 896,035,105 of record NC_140592.1, on the reverse strand, counting down.
CATCAGGCACCCCCCCCCTGGGACCCCCCCGACAGTACATGGCATGTGTGTTACACCTGGACGCAATGGCAGAAGTCACAGTCACAACATAGGGACAGTCTGTGGCAGTGGCCTATGCACTCACCTGATACCCTGGTCGCCCATACAGCATGGAGTACTGTGGGAGGATCACATCCAGCAGAGCCATGTTCTCCTCCAGGGTGAATGGCTGTGTCCTCTCCACAGCCCTTGACATGGTTCCAGGGAATCAGTAGCAGCAGCTGGGTCGACGAATGCAAAGATGTGCAGGCAAGTGCTCCCTCATGGGACCTGGCTGCCTTATATGTGCCCTTCTGCCCAGTCTCATGCACAGGAGTACAGAGTGATTGGTCACTCACATTTGCATCCTATGTTTCCACCAATCCCTTCAAACCTAGCAGTCTGTGGGTTCTCTATCGGTTTCATTCTCCTGCATGATGTCAGCCCCACAAACACATTGCAACAAAGTAGAAGAATTCCAACTGACTTCTGCTGTGCACCTTCCAGAACAATTTCGAATTTTGAACTTGGTCTCCATGACAACCAGCATGCATGTAGGCCTTAATACTTGTCCCCTATGTAATTTGGAGCATCACACACAGGTACGATGCGTTTCGGGGCCCTAGGGCACCCCAAATGCATGGCAACGGCCCGTACATGCATGCCTACGCTCTCCATCACTATGGGTCTGCACGCGTATGCGTACCCGTAGTGTTACGGACCGTACACACGCATGTACGCTCTCTATCACTATGGGTCTGCACGCGTATGCGTACCCGTAGTGGTACGGACCGTACACACGCATGTACGCTCTATATCACTATGGGTCTGCACGCGTATGCGTACCCGTAGTGTTACGGACCGTACACACGCATGTACGCTCTATATCACTATGGGTCTGCACGCGTATGCGTACTCCTAGTGATAGTGAGCGTACATGCGAGTGTACGGTCCGTACCACTACAGGTACGCATACGCGTGCAGACCCATAGTGATAGAGAGCGTACATGCGTGTGTACGGTCCGTACCACTACGGGTACGCATACGCGTGCAGACCCTTTGTGATAGAGAGCGTACATGCGTGTGTACGGTCCGTAACACTACGGGTACGCATACGCGTGCAGACCCATAGTGATAGAGAGCGTACATGCGTGTGTACGGTCCGTACCACTACGGGTACGCATACGCGTGCAGACCCATTGTGATAGAGAGCGTACATGCGTGTGTACGGTCCGTACCACTACGGGTACGCATACGCGTGCAGACCCATAGTGATAGGGCCGTACACACGCATCTACGCTCACTATCACTATGGGTCTGCACGCGTATGCGTACCCGTAGTGGTACGGACCGTAAAAATGCCTGTACGCTCGCCATCACGATGGGTACACATACGGCAGCACTCCCACAGTGATTTGGAAACATGCACAGGCCCTCTCAGCAGCAGTACGGCGGTTTTTACACATCACTGTGGTGATAGGCGACACACATGTAGGAATAGGGCGGACATACTTGTCCATGGATGGACATACTTGTCCAGGAATGGACATCAAGGCATCGTCTGTGCATTACTACATGTGTGGGGCACAGGTGTCACAGGCTGTGATGTGGAACATGCCTCCTGAGTGGAGAAGGCACCAGATGTATGATGAGATGTGTACATGTGTACTGTGTGAGGGTGCAATGTGTGCCAGGCATGCCCTTGACTTCTTTGACATGTGTGCATGTGGGACTGCGCACTTGGGGTGAGCGTCACTGGCATGGCACGGACACCAACACACGGAAGTGTCCCATGATGCCCGGTACAGGGGTCATGACACATGACTTGTCACTACCCACAGTGCACAATGTGACTATGTCATATATGTGTCCGGGATTTACATCAGGTTGATGTTGTAGCACCCTCAAAAGCTGCAGCCGTTGCAGCAACCAACATGTGGCTGTGTGTAGATTGTCATTGCACACTGTTCCCAACACCATGCCACATGTGTTATCGGATGTGAGGTGCACATGTATGCATGGGACACGGAGTAGCGTGACAAGGCCATGTCAGCAAACTCACAAGGAATGTGTGGTGAGTCATGACATGTGCACCTTCATGGCAAGGTGTGTGGGCTGGACTAGTGTAATGTCATGTGACCTGTGGCTCCAGTGTTCCGCTACCAGTCTCTGCAATCGGCATCACACTTCTGCTGATGTGTGGGTGTATGTCACTCCTGTCTTGCGTCGGGCAGTGCACTTGCACTGGGACACAGCTATTTCCATGGCGTGGCATGGGGAGGTTCTCAATCACCGTGTGTAGCTGGGTCTTGGAAGTAGTCACCTTGCATCCATACGTGTCCTGGGCATGTAGCACATGCCTGACTCCCTATGTGGCATGTGTGTATTGCCAGATTTACATGTGCTCAGTAGACATGAGTTGTTCTCGTAGTGCACTCACTCTTCCTTGTCACTTCCAAATTACTGCAGAGCGCCTCCTGTTGCCCGAAGAATTCCAGACTTGGCTACCATGCAGGAGAATGACAGGATCCGGCTCTACCGCTTCACCCAACCGTTGATTCTGGAGCTGACGGCGAGACTGGCACCACACCTGCAACCGCAGCACAGGTATCCGACGGCACTGACACCCCAGCTGAAGGTAATGGCTGCCCTACATTTTCTGGCCACGGGTACCTTCCAAAATACCATAGCTCATGTTGGTGGCATGTCCCAGAGCATGTTCAGCGGTGTGCTGCATGATTTCTTGGAGGCCATGTTGAATCACCTGGATGACTTCATCAAGTTCCCAACCCCTGAACAGATGACTGAGGTCAAGCGTGGATTCTATGCCCTGGGAGGGATGCCCCATGTCATTGGGTCCATAGATGGGACACATGTAGGTTTGGTACCACCACACGCACGGGAGGTGGCGTACCGCAATCGGAAGCACTACCACTCCATCAATGCCCTTGTGGTGTGTCTGTCCAATATGGTGATTTCACATGTCTGTGCTCGTTTCCCAGGATCAGCACACGATGCCTACATCATGAGGCGTAGCGGGATGCCTGATATGATGATGCAGCTGCGCAACGAACGGGCATGTGTTGTTGGTGGGTACAGTCTGTCTGTCCTGTATTCTGTATAGCCGACCAGCACGACCGCTACACCAGTTCTAACGATGTCCATGTGCTTCCCATGTAGGGGACGCTGGCTATCCCAACATGCCTTGGCTGCTGACACCTCTCCGCAACCCCATCACGCCGGCCCAGCTCCGCTATAACACCGCCCATGGCCGGACAAGGCGAGTGATAGAGAGGACGTTTGGCATGCTGAAGAGCCGATTCCGGTGCCTCCACAAGACCGGCGGTGCACTCCCTTATGCCCCGGCGAAGGTCTGCAAGATCTTCATGGTCTGCTGCATGCTGCACAACATGGCAGTTGAAAGAGCTGTGCCACTCATCCTGAATCAACATGACGAGGACCATCCACCCGTGGAGGACGAAGGGCTTGGCAATGGGGATAGTGATGTGGAGGATGTGGAGCCGCAAGAGGACATCCGGACTCGGCTCATACGCGACTTCTTTGCTTAGTGGTGAGTACCAGGGTCTGAGTGTGCACGCATTGGTCCCCGTGTGGCATGCGTTGTGATGTGTGTCTCCACCTGCATGTATGGCACGTGGGTCAGAGGTGTGTGTGGGTGTGTCACTGGAGTGATGGTGGCAGTGATGGTAGTATTTCCCCAGTCATAATTGTGACCTAGCATGTTGTCATCCATACATGTGTCGATTAACTGCACATGCAAGTGGCTGTGCTTTTTGTGGCTGACTTCTTGTGTGTCTCTCTTCCCCAGGTACCTGCGCATGCCGTTTGCTGGTTGCATTGTTGTGGCACTGCTATTCCTCATGGACATGACATCGTGGGCTGACTCAGCGTTACAGGCACGGACACGTTTGGAAGTCTCCATGGGGTAAGGGATGCATCTGGGGTGTATTGGGTGTGGCAGTTGTTCACGATGTGTGCACACTGCCCCGGTCGGGGTTTGGTTCCTCTGCAGACATGTGGCATCCCCATGGGACACGACATGCAGCTGGGTACACCTGAATAGATGGGCTGCCTGGTTGTCAGTCATCAGTGATGGGATAGTGGATTGTGATGATGGCATCAATGTGTGTGACACTGCCCTCGGACACATACGGTTAACATTGTCTTGACATGGCGTGGGACTTCCACATCAGCGGATGTATGGTGTATGGCAGGCTCTCCATGAGCAGCTGTGGGTGTTTAGCTGTTAGCCGACGCTTGTGTGCCAGTTCCCTGGCTATCACGCATTTGTGCTGCAGAAGGGGGGTGCCAGTGTTGGAGCCACATGTTACTCCACATGATGTGTTCATGTGTACTTCAAGTTGCCTCTGCAATACCAATAACATGACTAATAAAGGTGTCCCTATGCCTCCAAGGTGCCTCTTCTCAGTCAGTGCTGGTGTGTTGGCACGGTGCATCCTGCATGTCTGGCATGGTATTCCCTGATTGTGGCTATGTGTCAATGTGTCGAGTGGCAAGATGCAAGCTGTGTGTGTGTGCTGAGACTGTGTATTGGGCATGATGTCCATGACTGTGTGGGTATTGTGACATGTGCCATCCCCATGCATCCAACGTTGTCCATGACCCCATTCTCTGCATCCACCGGACTCAAGCTTGCAGGACATGGTTCTGCCACCTGTCTACACATACCTGGGTGCCCCCCAGGACACGGGCCAGGATCCCTGACCTCTGCGCATGACTGTTGCTGTACTCAATGTGTCTGTCAGCACGGTTGTTCGGCCACCCCCTCAGCTGGTTCTGACCATCACGGGTGTGTATGGTGCTCCATGTCTGTCTTGCCTAATAAACTGTGACCCATGTGTCCTGTGCCAGACTCAGGCCCCAGGGTGTGGATGGTTGAAGTGAACAGATGACTCAGGCATGTTTAGACTGTACAAGACACATGTTAGGTAATAATGCTACCAGCAGGCATCTACTCTTAATAGTGTGATTTATTATTGGGGGGGGGGGGACAAAGTGAGGGGCTTTCCGGGATTAGGGAATCCAAAGTTCAGTAGGGGAGTTGGTGTCCTTGCCATTGGAAATCCTCAGAGTCCATGCCACAGTCTTTGTCAACATTGGTCAGCCAGTGACCAGCAGGGCCATGTGGCAGAGAATGTCTCTTGATGCTGTGATGCTGTTGCTCCAGTGGGCCAGGTGCCAGGCCAGGTGTCCTGGGAGATGGTGATGTAGCAGCCACCCTCACGGTCCTTTCCGTGGACGACCCGGCTTCCTGCGGGGAACCTCAGCAGCAGGCCGTGACGACGTCTGGGATGCTCCGTCGGATGTTTCCTCCTCCTCCTCATGATCCCTCCCTGTGGGTGGTGATGTTCTCCGCCTTCTGGCACAGGGGGGGGCGGCCATGGTGTCGGCCATCCGACGGAGTTCAGCGTGAATCCCCTGGGACGCCGTCACTTGCTCAGCCTGTCTGTCCTCCATCCTCCGTTGGTGTAGCTGTAGACAGGCTATTAGCTCCGCATGTTGCTGGGCCTGCTGGACCTTGATCCCCTCGAGGACGGACACAACCTGGGCCATGCCCGTGGTGTCCTGCCGGTATGAGTCCAGGATGTTACGGACATGGGAAAATACCGGATCCCCAGCCAACTGGTCAGGCTCGCGCCTCCGCCGTCCTCCACTCCCACCACCCCTGCCCACTTGCGTCTGGCCTGCACTTGTGGGAACATCGGGTCTCCGGGACCCCTGAGGGGTGGCATTGGCGTTGTCGCCTGCCTCCTCCTGGGTGTCCGGGACACCGTGTCCCTCCTGGCCAGCCTGGCTGCATTGTGGTGTTGGGGCAGGGATCCTGGGTGTCTCCTGGGATGTGGCAGGAGTGGGGGTGGTGGTTGGCACGGTTGTACCTGACGCAGGTGCTGCAGGTGGTTGGACACCAGAGGGGCCAGGTCGGTCGGGGTCGTCCGCAGAGTGGTGAGAGTGGTCGCTGCCGGTGGGATCGGTCTCCTGCAGATCCGGGTCCTGTGAGTGTTCCCCCCCAGTGTTGGGGGGTGCAGCACGACGTTGACCTGTGTGTGAGAGAGAAAATGTTAATTTTGATCCATGCAACATCCATGTTTCATCCGTTACAAAGTTGGCACATTTCCTCTTGGAATTAGGATCTGTCTTGCATTCCACTCACAGTGCACTTGTGCATGGGTGTGTCCCTTGGCCACCAATTTGGCCCCTTTAACTATGTGTGGCACAGTCTTACTTGCTGCGTCAAGTGTGACTGCAGTCAGCAGTGGAGTGTGCATGTGTGGCGAGCCATGCATTTGCGCCTTCCTTGTAGCACTGTACATGTGCACATGGAGTGGATCCACACACTTATATGATGCAGGTGGCTGTCCTTGTGCTCGTGTACAGGTTGTGACATGGCCCTGCGTTTTGCCATGATGAAGAGGGGGGGTTCTGGCACTGGCCACCCTTGTCTACATGCACGCAGTCCACCTGCTGACGAGCAGACATTCCCACACACCAAAGGACTGATTTGCTCTCCCTGTGTCTCCCTCCTTCTCTGTCCCCCTCTCCCTCCCTCTCTGTCCCCCTCTCCCTCCCTCTGTGTGTCAGCCTCCTCCCTCTGTCCATCTTCCTGTGTCTCCCTCCCTCTCTGTCCCCCTCTCCCTCCCTCTGTGTCCCCCTCTCCCTCCCTCTGTGTGTCAGCCTCCTCCCTCTGTCCATCTTCCTGTGTCTCCCTCCCTCTCTGTCCCCCTCTCCCTCCCTCTCTGTCCCCCTCTCCCTCCCTCTGTGTGTCACCCTCCTCCCTCTGTCCGTCTCCCGCCCTCTCAGTCCCCCTCTCCCTCCCTCTGTGTCCCCCTCTCCCTCCCTCCGTGTGTCACCCTCTGTCACCTTGGCCCAGCTTCCTGGGCACACACTGTTAGCAGATCTTTGAGTGGCCCTTGGCCTGTTGATGTGAGTTTGTTTCTGATCTCCAGGCACCCATTTTGTCTGCTGTGTGTCTGTGCGCTGCTGCTGTGGTGGTGTGTGCTGCCACTCTTTCACAATGTTGGCTGTTCATTAGCTGCTGTCATGTGCAAAACAGTGCCTTCACCCCCATGTGTTCATGCAAGGCGTCCGCCATTTGCTGGCAAGTCATTCCTGTGTTGGGACACAGTGTTTGTCTGGCTGTGACCTAGGCCATATGGGCAGAGGGCATTGTTGTCTGCTTTGGAGTCGCACTATGTGATTCTTGGTGCCCAGCCTCCCGCCATCCGGGTCACCGTGTCATGTGTTGTTGTCTTCTGTGGCCTGTGACTTGACATTGTCCAGCTGGGTGCATGGGGCATGGTGGCAGCAGTGGCATGTGCCTGCTCATGGAGTGTGGTTGAGTCATGCGATGGCTTGTGGTGGTTGCGTGCCTGTTATTAATTTTGGTTGTGGTTGCAGTTCCCCCCATGTGAGGTGCGTTGTTTGTGTACTCACCCGGGTCTCGGAGTCCTTCTACTCCTTCAACTGCCTCCACCGGCAGTATGGCCATCACCCTCTCCTCCCAGGGATGGTACTGTACAGGTCTGCGGGAGGGCCCTCCTCCGGTGGCGTTGGCCTGGTCGTGTTCCTCCTGCCTCTTGGCTCTGACCCTCCTCCGCAGATCGTACCACCTGTTCTGGCAATCCTGCTTGGTCCTCCTGGTGTCCGCAACAGCATTCACAGCATCGACGATGGTCTGCCACATGGCTGTTTTGGCTGCCTGGCTGGTGCTTCTGACCAATGTTCCAAAGATCTGTGGCTCGACTCTGAGGATTTGATCAACAAGGACCTCCAACTCTCGGTGACTGAACTTTGGATTTTTGGTAGTGGGCATGGTGAGGGATGTGGGTGGGGATGGTGTGGGTGTGGGGGGTGTGTGGATGTTGGGGGGGGGTGTGGATGGTTGTGTGTGTGTGTGAATGTGATGAGAGGGTGTTTGTGAGGGTGGTCGTGTGAAGGTGTGCAAGTGTAAGATGTGGTGTTGCTTGTAGTCTGGTTCTGTGGTGTCTGGCAGCAGTGAGTCTGTTGCAAAGGCTCATGGTTTGTGTGTGTGGGCCCTTTTCATTGGTCCATGGGTGGGTGTGGCAGTGTTTGAATTTTGGGTGGGTGTGTTATAAGGAGTGGTGGTGTATTGGGCCTCTGTTTGTTTTTGACAGTTGAAGGTCAGTGATTGTGTTCTTTTAGTGGTTGTTGGCCATGTTTAGTGGCTGTGTGCCTTTCGAATGGTGTATTCTTGTGTTGTTTTGTTTTGTCCTTGTTGTGTACGTGCGTTTTGAGCGTGTGTACGGTGTGTACATGGGCCATTTGGTTGTACGATTATGTCCTTGTGTGTGGCTTTGTACGACTCGTACATGCGGTTGTGATGTTGGGGCATGGGGTGCGCTCCGTACTTAGGAGGTTGTGTTGGGGGTGCGCCAGGAACGTACTGGGGTGTAGGTACACGGGGGTATGACACGTACTGGGGTGGGGGTGGGGCTCGAACGTACTGGGGTGTACATGGACGGTGGTACGACACGTACTGGGGTGGGGGTACGACTGGAACGTACTGGGGTGTACATAGACGGTGGTACGACACGTACAGGGGTGGGGGGGTGTACATTGACGGTGGTACGACACGTACTGGGGTGGGGGTACGACTGGAACGTACTGGGGTGTACATAGACGGTGGTACGACACGTACAGGGGTGGGGGGGTGTACATTGACGGTGGTACGACGCGTACAGGGGTGGGGGGGTGTACATTGACGGTGGTACGACACGTACTGGGGTGGGGGTACGACTGGAACGTACTGGGGTGTACATAGACGGTGGTACGACACGTACAGGGGTGGGGGGGTGTACATTGACGGTGGTACGACACGTACAGGGGTGGGGGGGTGTACATTGACGGTGGTACGACACGTACTGGGGTGGGGGTACGACTGGAACGTACTGGGGTGTACATAGATGGTGGTACGACACGTACAGGGGTGGGGGGGTGTACATTGACGGTGGTACGACACGTACTGGGGTGGGGGTACGACTGGAACGTACTGGGGTGTACATAGACGGTGGTACGACACGTACAGGGGTGGGGGGGTGTACATTGACGGTGGTACGACACGTACAGGGGTGGGGGGGTGTACATTGACGGTGGTACGACACGTACTGGGGTGGGGGTACGACTGGAACGTACTGGGGTGTACATTGACGGTGGTACGACACGTACAGGGGTGGGGGGTGTACATTGACGGTGGTACGACACGTACTGGGGTGGGGGTACGACTGGAACGTACTGGGGTGTAGGTACACGGTGGTACGACACGTACTATGGTGGGGGTACTACTGGAACGTACTGGGGTGTGGGTAGACGGGGCTATGACACGTACTGGGGTGGGGGTGTGGCTCGAACGTACTGGGGTGTAGGTACACGGGGGTACGACACGTACTGGGGTGGGGGTACGACTGGAACGTACTGGGGTGTAGGTAGACGGGGCTATGACACGTACTGGGGTGGGGGTGTGGCTCGAACGTTCTGGGGTGTAGGTACACGGGGGTACGACACGTACTGGGGTGGGGGTACGACTGGAACGTACTGGGGTGTAGGTAGACGGGCCTATGACATGTACTGGGGTGGGGGTGTGGCTCGAACGTACTGGGGTGTAGGTACACGGGGGGTACGACACGTACTGGGGTGGGGGTACGACTGGAACGTACTGGGGTGTAGGTACACGGTGGTACGACACGTACTGTGGTGGGGGTACTACTGGAACGTACTGGGGTGTGGGTAGACGGGGCTATGACACGTACTGGGGTGGGGGTGTGGCTCGAACGTACTGGGGTGTAGGTACACGGGGGGTACGACACGTACTGGGGTGGGGGTACGACTGGAACGTACTGGGGTGTGGGTAGACGGGGCTATGGCACGTACTGGGGTGGGGGTGTGGCTCGAACGTACTGGGGTGTAGGTACACGGGGGGTACGACACGTACTGGGGTGGGGGTACGACTGGAACGTACTGGGGTGTAGGTAGACGGGGCTATGACACGTACTGGGGTGGGGGTGTGGCTCGAACGTACTGGGGTGTAGGTACACGGGGGGTACGACACGTACTGGGGTGGGGGTGCGACTGGAACGTACTGGGGTGTACATAGACGGTGGTACGACACTTACAGGGGTGGGGGGGTGTACATTGACGGTGGTACGACACGTACTGGGGTGGGGGTACGACTGGAACGTACTGGGGTGTACCTAGACGGGTGGGGGTATACATATACGGGGGGTACGTGTCGGACGTACGGGGGCTGGGGGGAGTGTTGGGCGCGTATACGGGCACATGTCTCCATGGTTGCTATAGGTGTTCGGTGCGGACGGTGTTTTTTCCATACGGTTGTAGGCTCGGACGCACGGGATGGATCGTGATTCCTCGGTCGGACTTGGATTTTTACGTTTGTAAGGTAAATCGTCCGAGGACGTGTCGGACACATTTTCCGACCCGAGGACGTGTGGGGAATGATTCCCAGTGCGGTTCGTATGGACTTTTTACCATGCGAATCGTGATTGCCAGTTCGTACGGCACTTGTACGATTTGTACGGTAAAAAGACCCGATACGAGTCGCACGGGGGAATTTTTTACCGGATCGTGATCGGCACCTATGTCTATTTGTACTATTTAGCATGATGATGTTTTCTGTAGGTTATGTATTATTGTCTTTTCAAGTGCCGTTTGCACCCACTATACAGCCCATACCTCCTCCTACTGTTCCCTCACACTCTTTCCACCCTCTGCCTGAACACGAACAAGCTAGACGTTCTGAGTTCGTAAACAATTCGTTTATTCAACTCCTGCACCAGCACCAACTAGTTATGAACACAAAAAATTGCTGGGTGTGTGGTTTGATGCCGCATACCATTGATAAAGGTATCCCGTATCTAGTGCTGCCGTTTAGCTATAATGGGTCATCATGGGCATTCCAGACTATGTTTCTTTTTGCACTTGAGTCCTATTCCCCACGACCACCGCGTTCCAATAGACCTAGCACGAACAATAAAGCCTTGATGAGAGGAGTTGCTGATATGAGTAGAGATATTGATGCATATTCATCTATTCCCAAGGATGAGTTGCGAGCTTATGTGGGTTGGAACGCGACGGGGTATAGCATTAGTCTGGGCGAGAAACAGCGTAAAAGTTCATCTCCGATTTGGGTCGTACCCCACATAGGTCGGTTCTGTTTACAAGGCAATGGTCAGAATCCAAGAGCTCAATTAGGGAAGAGTGACTGTACTGAAACGTACATTTTTCCATCACAGTTTTCCCCTACGTTTTTGGCTGCCAAGGGTACATACTTTGTTTGTAATGACCAAGCATATACATGGTTGCCCCCTGATTTCTTGGGCACGTGTTATGTTGCAAATTTGCTACCGCTGACATTTACTGCCACTTCTGATTATCACAAGACCAGAGTTGTGAGAGGCGTTGCTAGTAAGGAGGATACTGCCGGTCAGGAAGCGGGAGACTTCTTCCTGGGTTTCCTGCCGTTTTGGGGACCAATGGTCAATAGCAGGAACCTGAGACAACTGACTCGTGTAGTTGAATCCACTGTTAATGTAACGGCTGGTGCCCTTGGTAACTTGACAGCTGAGCTCCAAGCGGATCGCCTCATGACGTTGGAGAACCGTATGGTTCTAGATGTCATACTTGCAGACCGTGGTGGGGTATGTAAGGTTATCCAATCAAGCTGCTGTATTTTCATACCAGATAACGCTCCGACAGTCTATCAGGCCATTTCCAAACTGCATAAGATTTCCGAATCCATTCATGTGGATAAAGGAGACTGGTCGATGATGGGGTGGTTCTGGGGACTGAGCTTGGGGATGGAAGATTCTAATAGTCACTGGGACGATCTTAGCCATTCTTTTCCTGTTCTGTCTATGTATACAGTGTGCTCCTGTAATGTGTAGCCTCTGTGTTACATCATGTGTAAGGAAACCTGTATCAAGGGACGAACTAAGCAATAAGATGATGCTACAGCAACATCTTCATGACTTTATGAATATAGACCTGGACTCAGATTAGTATGAATATAGTTATTGCCTATGTAAGGGCAAAAGGAGGGTCTGTGGTACTGTAAATTTCGGAACTATTTTGGTAGCATGGTCCTACCATGCTAATTTTGGTATCAGCGAACCGCGAATGACTAATGCAGTATGTATGAGTGTTTTTGTCATGTTTCCCCGATGAACTCACCGTGTATACGATACTACATATTAAACCCTCGGGTTCCATTTTAAAACGGTAACCATTTTGTGGTTGCCCTCACATAGGCTGCGCACTGAGGCCATGCCTAGGCCTAAAGGACACGCAATCTTTCTGTGACTTCTTTGTGACCTGTGTAAACTGACTCCGCTGCCCGAGGTCAGTCCTGCCCGGCCGGTTCCTTTTACTGTGGCCAAATGGGATTAGCATCAGGGCCCGACACATCATAAAGTCGTGCATCCCACACGAACCCTGACTAATCTCTTTCACATCTGACTCTGTTTCCTACTTTATGGCTTGTTTTACGAGGAGGGGGTGCCCGTTTTTATTGGGGTCTGCTGATATCTGATGAGGGTTCTGAGCCTCGCTGGGTAAATAATTATGGGCTGACCGAGCTGAAATGTGGGATTATCATCATGACTTTGCTCTTTCTTTGAAGCGAAAATATGTGAATGACCCCTTGTAAAATAGGGGCGGTGTTGCCCAGAGCGTAATATTCTGTATATAAGAAAAGACTGGTTTTTGGTTGAGGAGCAGTCTCCTGAGAACATACACCGTGCTGTACTTCTCGGATACCTGTGATTGGTCTGCAGCCAATAAATACGATCTTTGACTTCACCTAGAAGACTCTGTTTCTGTAGTCTGAAACAGGAAGAACTCGAAGTCTTCGGGTGTGTGCCCTGGCACCGCTGGGTTGGTTCCGAGAAACCCAGTACTTCACCGCCCGCCTCCCGCCCGCCCTCCTTTTAAAAGATAACATAAATTTATAATAAAGCAAATTAAAAGGCACTTACCTGAACCGCGCCGTCTCCGGGGCTCCCTCTTCCTGGTTTCCAACTTTTCTGACAAATGCGCATGCGCGGACGCCCGCGCATGCACATTTCTTGCGAATTTATGTTATCTTTTAAAAGGAGGGCAGGCGGGAGGCGGGTGGTGAGCGGCAGGCAGCTACGCTTTGCCCTCGCGTGTGCGTAGGCACTGCCTGCTTCGCCTACTTCGAAAACTGCGAAGCAGGCAGCGCTACGTACACTACGTGGGTGAAGCGTAGTGTCGCGCCCAGGGTTAGTTTTTTACGATTCGTACGGAAAAGGTATTTCTGTACGAATCGTACTTGCTGGTTTGTACGGTGGAATTCCCGGGTACGAGTCGTACGGAGAAAACGCTCCGTACGACCATTTGTACCCGGGTTTTACAGGATCAGAATCGGCACCATGGTGTTAAAAATATGTTTTTTAATGATTGGTTATCCCTTATTTAAGATTTTATAGAGTTAGCACAGTTTTTCGATATTGTTTTTCAACAACTCTTCATTCATTAAATCTTTCTTTCCTACATTTTGATAATAAAAGTCAAAATCCAGTGAAATATCAATGAAAGGGCCATTTCTTTGTCTCTGTTTTTTTGATAGGCACACTACTGTGGACAATGTATTGTATTGCTCATGGGTGAAAGACATACCAATGACAGAGTACATTATTAACAGTAATTCTGTCTGGCTTTGATTTTTATCGTACAGCATCTATTATATATTAATCCTTCATTATCTATGGTGAGTCAGCTATTTTTACTAATTACTGTTAATGATATAGATGCACGGTGTCATGGTGGACAAGGCCGTCAAACATGGCAGTCAGAATATGATGGATGCAAGATGTGCCTGTTAATGATGTTTTCCTGCCTGTCGTATCATCAGGTGTCATTTTCAATAACTGAAAATCACAGAGGACCCACCATGATGGTTGATGCACTTGTCCGCCATGCATGGAGGACATCCAGTGGATGAGCTTCATTACTGCTGGATTTACTTTTGAATTGAAAGAACAACTCAACACCATCTGCTGTGGAATGCCCAATGGCTAAATTCCAGCATGTCAGCATACTCTACTCTTCTTGAAGAATTCTCATTTCTTGACAACACTGATTTCCCAACACCTCTACCATAGCTGCCTCCATATTGTTCTGCTGGGAAGTGATAATGCCTGAGCGATGCAGTTGCTGGGCACTTAGATTCATCCCATGAGAGCTATTAATCTTGGCAGAGGTGTCCTGAAGCAGTATCCACAGTAATATGGACCAGCTAACATGTCAGGAGAAAGACTATTATTACATGAACATTTCAACTATGATGTCATAGACATAGTCATGTTCATAACAATATTTCTTTTATTTATTTGACATCTTTAGTTGCAAAGTTTGTGTTGTTACATGTTTTAAAGATACTTTACTTGAGTTTTAGAAAGCAGTATTCTGGTTCAAATTATTTAAATTACATTCATATTTTAAATATTTTAACATACTTAGAAGAGTATATTTAGTTTCACCTGATCAACAAGGTCAGACTCTCAAATGATTTATCAACTAATTTTTTGATATTGCTTTCCAAAATTAAGCCTGGCGAAGGATCATAGTGTAGCATGATTTAACATGAATGTAATTTTTCTATGCATGTAGAATTTTCAATAAGGCCCTTATATAGATATTGGTGGACAACTTACTTTGACATTCATGTGATGGCTGTGCCAGTCAGTGTATTTAAAGTGTATTGGCATACAGAGTGTGAATGACTGCCTGACACATTTAGAGAAACCCACCTGTCTGTGCCTTCAATGAAACTTCATACAGAGTAGGCCCTCTGAAGGCTTTGAATTCTCCAGTAAGCAGGTAGTGATGGTTTAATTGAATAGTCATTCATCAACCAGGGTGGCAGAGGATAATGCTACAGTCAACCCTTGTGGCCTTCTCACTTAAAAGTAAATAAAATAAACATATGTTTTAAATTATAAGGAAAACTGTCAGTATTTTTTCTTCTTTTGACTTTCCAGGATGTCAAATCGCAAAACATACAAGGGGCCTATCAGTGTTGCAGCACCCATGTGTTCAAAAGCTTGGAGGACCTCCGCAGGTAGTGAAGGCTGACTGCATTACATCATATTGAAGGGCCCACCCGGCAGATGAAAGTCAAGTGCTCAGTGACCTTCCCTATGTGTTGCATACTTGAGGTAGTCTACTCTGACATGGCTTCACAGCTACAGGCCAGGGCACATCAGCAAATGGATGAGTATAAAACATGATACAATAATACATTAGAAAAATACCTTTGTGACTGACAAATACAAAACAAATGGTATTCATTCATAGCTGAAATTATTTTTTAATTAAACCAACTTTGGGTGTTTAAAATTGTGCTCATCAGGGCTTCAACTGGAAAGGTGAACACAGAGAAGAAATAAAAGAAAGCCACATCAGGAGCCATAGCCCTACTAGCAATGGCAGTCAACCAAGTTATAACAGAAATATTAGTCAAGCAAGAAAACAAGGTATTTATTTGAGCAACTCCATCCTAGGGCAAAATAACAAGCTTTGCAAATAGGTCTCCCAGGCTATGCAGAATCCTATTTTAATTAGCAATGGCCAGGGTAAATGTGTAAATGATGAGAAGAAAGGTGACAAATCAGGGGGAGATTCTATGGATGCGTAGATACTAGGAATATGGAGTACATACAAATTCTGTCTAAATTAATGGATAAAACACTGGGTACAAAGAGAAGTAAACATAGGGACGTATGATTCTAATAGAGGTTCTAAACAACATGCTAAGTTTACACCATAGTTACCACCGGATGCACTAGACACATTTCATGACATTGTGATCTAAGATTTGAAAAGTTTAAAAAGCAAGAGAAAGGACAGAAGAGATTGGGCTTGACTAAGAAGAATATGAATGCAACTACAACAGAAAATATGACTAGTATACTATAAATGGGACTCCCAGTTTTTTGGTATTTTATTTATAACATTTCCAACTGTGTTTATCCATTTTTTGTGCCATCTTATTGTTATTTATTCATATTTATTTATGTTTTGAGAATACATTGAGTCATAAAATGGTGTATTTCCACATTTATTTAACTGAGAAACATGCACTCATACTTGATTCCTTTTGCGTTTTAGCCAATTAAGCATGGAAATATATCAAAGCATTACTCTGCCAGTATTAGCATTATATACAAATATATGTTAACATATGCCTGTATTCAGAGGAACCTCATCCTGTTTTTACATACCCATGGTGTCTATCTGCTTAGCAGTTGGTCTGGAATTCATGAAGGACAACAAGGAGAGTCATTTTCATGAAGCACACTTTTCTGTATTTTTCGACTTTAACAAATAAATTAAAGACAGGAAATAGATTGTTTTCTGTCAGTATTTATCGGTAAAAATCAGTAAAAATTGAAAGCTGGAAGCTTTAATTGTATATTAACAATAAGACATGAGGGATAGATAGCATGATATTTAGGTTATGAGATAGTTTTTTTCAGGGAGCAGAATATTGGACATCTGACCTCACATGTTAGGAGACGATTGATAAATTTAAATATGTGAAGTAGCAGAATTTATATTATCAGATGTTAATGTGTGGGTAGATGATGGTATCTTAGAATATGATTAAAAAAAATTGAAACAGGATGCTCCCAATGCACCTACATTTTATCTACTATCAAAAATGAATTATCTCAAAATTGGTGGTTTTCACGAAAACCCTATAATTTATATCGATTATTTTATAAGAGCTTAAGTGAAGAATCTGCAGTCTTATGTGAGGGACAGCTCACATTCGGGTCCTAGACTGACTCTTTTTTTATATTGATGGATGCCACACATGTATACATAACATGAAGATGGTTTGAGAGCATTTTTGGACACATGACCATAATATCAATAGAAACATAATGAGATGCTTTAAAACATGCCATGGTTTTGGCTAATGCACATTATTTTTCTGTTTCGAAACTATAGGAAATTAGGTTACTGGTTGAGAGAAGTGAAACCCTTCTCTAGCAGGAACCACAATCCTTGTCAGGGGGAAGTCACAAGCAAACTTAAATTAACTTATGTTCGGCCCTCTGGTATCTTGGCACCAAGCAGTTAAGCCTACTTAGAAGCAATGTGTTAAGCATTTGTGCAGCACTTCAAACAGTAATGACATGAAAGCACAACACAAGAAGAACCCCGCCCCAAATCAGAAAAAGAGACTACCTTAAAATAAATAAATCAGGATAAAAATAAAAAAGATCTTGTCAGTAGAATCGGAGATATACAAGTTTAAAGATTTCAGTGAAGTTATAGACAAAAAGCACTAAGTTCAAACTGTGGTTATCTGGTTGCGCCGGACCAGGACAAAGTCATAAGTTCAGGTCAACAGTTAAGGAGAGGGACCCTGTTTTAGGAACCCACTTAGGGCCCCTGTACACAGTACCCTAATCCTGTTTAGGAAGAGATGCGGAGTCCCGTGTTGAGGATGTGTCATGCAGCAGAAGCCATGCAAATTCGGGCAAGGAGATGCGCTGTGTAGTGGAGGTTCCAGGGAGCTGCAAAGTGCTATGTGATATCCTTGTGTGAAGTTGCGTCATGCATTAGTGATTACGATAGACTGCTTTGGGTTCTGAGAAGGATGCATTGAGCAGCAGAGGCAATTTGGCAGATCTGCTGAAGATCTGCTGAAGATGTGCTGCGCCACGGAGGAAATGCATCGGTTCTTCTAAATTCACAGATGGGGTGGCAGAGCACAGTCAGGCCAACATCCAATGGTCCAGAAATGGGGTGGGACCCCTTGGGAGGGCAGGACTCACAGATGGCATATTCCAGGTGCTGGGTCAAGGTTGTCGGATGTCTGTTTTGTCCTTGAGGCTTCTGATCAGTAGCACTTGGAGTCCCTCTGGGATCCTGGGTCTGAAGATGCAGGTCCAGTCCTTCTCACCCAGGCAACAGGACAGGCAACTAACCCTTGGAGTCCCTCTGGTATCCTAGGTTTAGAGATGCAGGTCCAGTCATTCTCACCCAGGCAACAGGACAGCAGGACAGGACAGCAGGGCAGCAGTCCAGAAGCGTGGCAGTCCTTGAGTGGGAATAGAAAATGTCACCCCTTCAGTGTCCAACACCTTCCCCAACATGGTTTAGATTTTTGTGGGCCTAGCCAATGTTACCCCTTTAGTGCCTATCATCTTCCCCAAAATGATACAGATGGGAGTGAAAAAAGTAAATGCCACCCGTTCAGTGTTCAATACCTTTCTCAAAATGGATTAGCTAGGAGTGGGAATAGCAAATGTCACCCCTTCAGTGCCCATGCCTCCACCAAATAGGTTTAGATTGTAGTGGGAATAATACATGTGACCCCTTTAGTGTCGAGCATCTTCCCCATAATGGTTGAGATTGGAGTGGGAATAGTAAGAAATCTGACCCCTTCAGTGTTCAACTTCTTTCCCAAATAGGGTTATGCTAGAGAGGGATTAGTAGGTGTATCCTGTTTGGTGTCAAACAACTTCCCCAAAATGGTTTATGTTATAATGTTAATCCTCAATTGAATCATTGTAGAGTATATTCCTTTGTTAAAATGTCTTTCTATTTTAGGATGTTATATTATTAGTATTGATGATATTTAGAAATATAATTAGCATAGTAGTTGTTTGTGTATTTGTAATGAACAATATTATTATTTTCATATTTTTCATGGACTAAAGGCACGTTACACATTTTTCATTTTTTTATTATTTGCAATTTTTATTTAATTAATATTTTTCAACAAATACAGTTGTAGTAATGGAACACTATTTATAGAATGATATGTAAATACAATTTGAATAAATAATTATTAGTAATTAAACTGTGTACATTTTTTTTATACAGTATGGTATGTTGTATATTTTTTTCCCGTTGGTCAGCATTTCGTTTTACCATTACTTCAGTTGTTTCATATATATATACTTTTGACATCATTTTCCATAATGTTTTATTATAGATTAAATCATTGTATATTTTTATATTATGATTTTATTTATACTTTACCTTTATATAAGATATTTTATAACATTTTGTAACATGTGTTATATTTTTAACATTTGTTGACATTTTTTTTAGTTTCATTTAGCAGCCATTTGTTTACTGCTACCTTCTATTTTGTAGTCTATTTCTCTCATTTTTAGACTTGTTTCCAGGATCAAAGTTGCAGGAATGTTATGCTGTCCGTTGAAACCGGCAAGCCCTCGTTAGACTTTTTTTGTAGGGTTTGCGGGTGGGGGAATGTAGGTGGAAGGTCTAGAGGTAATTTATATACATGTTTGTAGATTTCTACTACATTTAGGGCCTGATTTAGATTTCAGCAGACATATTCTGTCACAACGGGGACAGATATCCCATCCACCAAAATCTAAATCACATGGGATATTATGGGATTTATATTTCAGCGGACGTGATATCCCCACTCCTTTGTGACGGAGTAACCTGTCCATCGAAATCAAAATCAGGTCCTTAGTTGTGATAATCCTAGTGTTTTTCACTACTGTGTTGGTCTAGGTTTTCGTACACTGTTATAGTAATGTATTGATATTGTATGCTATATTGTGTTTTAATGATTTAGAGTAATGCACATGGTTTTTTTTATTTTAATGTCTTTTGCAAGTGGGTATTCTGATTCACTTTGCAGGTTTTCATTTACAAAATGTGTCCTATGGATGTTTAGATTTTGCTTTTTTTTTAAAAGGAAACTTGTTTTGGCTTCTAGTAAACTAAATGTTTTGCTTTGATTTTCTTTCTTATTCAGGTTTACAGGAAGGTTTCTTTTTAAGACATTTTTCTTAATGGTTTCTGGATACTTTGGACTGCTTTAATGGTTGGACTAGTTTTATTTTTGGAAATAATTTTTCCAGTTTTTGGTGGATTATAATTTTTGACTATGTGGACATTGAGTATGATCTGCAGCTACAAAAACAATAATATTTAATTTATTTTTTCTGGGTGGGAAATGTTATACTTTATCATCTATGTCAATTTATTGTGATTTTCATTTTGATATTATATGTTTTATGTGATGTAATTATTCTTGTATAATACATTGAACATGCTGTTTGAGCTTACTGGTTAGTGAGATTTGGGGTATTTTATACATAAAACATACACATTATTTAATTTTATCAGTATTACTTAAAACTGGAGGGTTTTTTTCACTTTTTTGACTGATGTACGTTTATTATTTATATTAAAAGGTTTTGCTATATTAGTTAAAATTATATGTTTTAATTTTTGGGGAGTTTTGTAGATTAGTATTTATTTCAAAAAAAGACTTTGGCCATTAATTTAAAGTAGTCTGCTTCTTTGTTGTTTATGAAGAGTTCTAATTACACTGTAGCATGTTGCACGTTCTATTGGTCTGTTTGCTAAATTTAGATTTAATTTGTGTTACTGATTGCTCCATTTGTAGTTGTTGTTAGATTTGTCTTTTTTTAGGGTTTCTATAAATATATGAAGTGTAGGTTTGGTTCTGCCTAGTGTGAATTGGAAGGCATTGTGCAATCCTTCGACTGCACTATTTGTAATGCAGATTCTAGGAGATGTCTCTATATGCTTTGTTTGAAATGGTAGACAAAGCCATGCATGGCTGTGTGCAGGAAGACTTTTAAAATGGTTTGAATCTCGGCTTGTTCAAAGTCTATTATTATTTTTTTTTGGTAGTAGTTGTTTGTATTATGTGGTTTAAGAGGTCGTAGTAAGTGCTACTTTGCTTATTTGGTAGTAGGGCACATACAAAAGGTATTTTTGAGTTGTGATATTCACCATGTATGCTTTATATCTGGGCGAACGGTTTGGGGCACATCTTGAAAATCCCATCCACCATCCAGGTTTGAAAATGGTTTAGTTTTAGTAAGTTAAATGCTGAATAAAAAATAAGGATTTGTTTATCATTGGTTAGGTTGTCATATAGGAGAAGGGTTCATCATTATATTGCATTATGTGTCATTCTTAAGTGTTCAGGTATTGTGATTTCTTGGTACCTTCTTGGGCCAGGAGGTGTTTCCCTGGTGGCTTTTTTGGTTCTTGTCATTGGGTGTTTTAAGGTGGTTATAGCTGGTAGTTGGCCTGTGATGCATTCGGGATGTTAGGTAGTATATCTTTTAGGATTTTTGTTGTGCGCTCTCGGGAGCTAGTGCTTTATATCCTGCAATACTTTCCTTACTTCAAATTCTTTTGGGGGGTGTCTGTGTTCCCTTGCATTAATTACATCATCATCTATTGTGGTGGCCCTCATGCATTAGAGTACTATTTAGTACATTTCAGTTGCCATCAATGTACTTCTTGGCTGTAGGTGTAGCCCATTTGACTTCATAATTGCTTTCCTTTCTCTGGTGTCATCTAGTATGCTCTTTCTGTCATTATGTCTGAAAAAAGTGTAATTGTATGAAGATGTACGATTTTTACACTTTTAATACATTTCGTATTTATATATAACATTGTATAACTCCTTTTCCTATTGATACTTACATGTATATTATTGTTAGATGTTCCACACTATTTTTACTGGTTTCCCAATGGGAGCGTTGTAATGTAGAGCTGGTTGTTTCTTTACTGACTGTAGAAAGTAGAAAAAAATGCATGACTTTACTTATAAATGTACAAATAGTTAGTAGGGGTTGAGGTTTTTAGGTGTTTTTAGAGTGATTTTCTGTTTTGCAATAATTTTAATTTGCTTACTTTTTTAATATCGTTCCCCAGGTTTGTCACCAGTGTTGTTTTTCAGTGCTTAACACTTACTCTATGATGTTGTAATTTCTTTTAGTCATGTACAAAGACAATACAACTGCTCACACACAGACTTATTCACCTCTACAGCCACTCACACACTGGCTCACACACCCATACACTCTCAACACAGACACTGACCCATACAAGCACTCAGATAGTCACTCACTCAAACAACCACTTACATACCCATTCACACATCCATTTAAGCACTGCCATCTTTTGTCACCAATATAGTAATTCACAAAGACACTCACTCTTCAATACAACCATTCACTTATCAACTCACTTAACTAAACACTCACTGAAACATCCACTCACTCACCCATAGAGCCACGTACACACCCACTCACTCATAAAGCCATTCAGACTCTCACTCACGCATATAGTCATTCAAACAGCCACTCACTCACTCATACAGTCACTGACATACCCACTCACTTGCCAACATAGACACTCACATACCCACTCACTCACATCCACTGCTACTCACATACCCACTTATATACACATACAGCCACTCACATACCCATACAGCCATTCACACACCCAGAAACCACTCACACACTCACTCACATGCCCACACAACCACTCAGATATCCACTTTCACACTCATACATTCACGAGCCCAGCCACTCACTCATCTACAGACATCATCAGAAATCCACTCACTCATGCATAGTGTCACTCATGCATATACTCACACAGCCATTCAGCCACTCACACACACACTCATATACAGATACATACAGTCACACACCTACTCGGATCACACTTCTTAGAGATAGTATCACTGATTAGTAGTACAACTAGTATATTAATCTAACTTTTGTAGTAGGTTAGTATATATGTTTAACACCCATAAACACTTAAAAACTCCTACCACTCACTGGATGATGTCATTAAAAAAAAAATTATTTAGAGAGGGGGACTGTGTGGCCCCCCTCACTTGGCTGATATTGGCCCCAGGGGCCCCATCCCCCAGGACCCATCCCACAGTATCTGCTTTGTTTATAATAGAGGGAGGGGGCCATGTGGCCCCCATCCCAAGGCCTATTTTGGCCCCAGGCCCCAATGCCCTGGGGCCTGGCAATGTCTCCTTGGTTCTTCCAGGGCACATAGTGTGCTACGGAGTCAGCATTGCTTTCAGACACCGGGAACTGCTAAAAATGCAGCTCCCTGTGTCTGAAAACAATTCGTCTGTTTCCATGTTCCCTTGTCAGTGGGCAGCGAGGCAGATGAATGCTATGCTTCCAGCAAGCAAGAGCATTTCCTTGCTTGCTAGAAGATATATACATATATATAAATATATGGAAACAGTCCCTCTCTGCTCTTCACTTGAGCAGAAGAATGAAGGTACGGACCTCTCTCCTCCGGAAGAAATAACAAAATCCCACAACAGCAGAGAGTGGGTGAAGCAGGAATTTATTCATCCAAAATCGATGTCAAATTATCTTAGGACCAGTGTCCTCCATGACGCGTTTTGCTCCACGCAGGGAGCTTGATCACATGATGCAACGCATAGTGATGACGAAATAAATAGAGAGCCAACACCAAAATTTAGTGAAAATGAAAAACAGACTCAAACTATCAACAGAAAAGGTCTCAAAGCATCTGAAAACACCCTGGAAGTAAACTGAAATTATAACAAAATGCAAGAAAATAAATGCTTTTGGCAATGTGGATTAAATGGTGTCAAAAAAATACAGACAGGTAAAAAAGTGGCGGTAATCAAAATTAATACATAGTGCATATTGGCCGCCTCAATAATTACCCAAATGTAGATGAATCCAACAAATCAAGGAAAAGATGTCCAATCAACATTGCCTACAATGAATTTGTAAAGTGCATCAAACATTTAATATACCTAACTTCGGGCATTGAAAAGATGAGACCAAGAAACAATTAAGGGGTAAAATCACAAAAAGGGGTAGCTGAATATAACTATAAATATGATAGGGCAAAAGGATACCGACAACCATCCCAAAATTATGACAGGGCAGGCGAGTATCCCACTCAAATGTGCATACAAAAATAGACCAGGGAACTAAAATTGTCACCAATTAAAAAACATCGGAAGGTCAGAAAAGACAAACAATAAAACAATTGGTGACAAGGTAAAACCTGTACAAAAAATTTCAACAATATCAGTGCAACAATAAAAACTGCTGGACTTCATAAATAGCTAAAAATCTCAAGGTAAAAAAATGCCTAAAAAATATATATTATTTATAGTTAATAAATGACCTCCATATAAAAAAGAGAATACCCCTATAATAAATAGTCTGTAAAGAGTCTAAAAACTAAGGTGCTGGTAAACGAACAGTGCAAGATAACGCTATATGATACAAAAGATAAAATGAGCAATAGCAGCAAGTAAATGGGAGGAAAACTATCAGAATAGATTACAAATATATAGTAAAAACATGACAGACAATGAATCTAAAAAGTACAAATGAACAAAATACAGCAATTATAAAAAGTTGTACAAATCTTCATTCATGTTAAGGCCATTGGGAACTCTAGTATCGAGAGCAAGAATAAAATGGGACTCCCGTTGTCTTAATAGCTTGTCCCGGTTGCCACCCCGTCCGGGATTGGCAACTGACCCAATGACCGTAAATTTTAGATCCTTTAATTTATTATCATGAATGGATTTGAAATGCCTAGCAACCGGATAATTCTGATCAGAATTGACGATAGCTCTTACATGCTGGAGAATACGCTTATGCACAGGAAGTTTGGTACTGCCTATATATTCTAGATTGCAAGTGCAATTAATTTGTAAATAGCATATTCTGTACGACAGGTTAAATACTCTTTGATGGCTATCTCATTGTCACTGAAAGCTGTTTTGTAAATATATATATATATATAGTCTCATCAGATGCTATTAACAAGAACAGTTTTGAAGAAGGTGACGTGTATATCTGTATGAACATCATACCTCCAATTAACTGAAACATGGGAAAACTCTTATAACGTCAATTATAAGCTGCTATGTATTTTACACTTATCATTTTTTTATATATATAAGTCTACTATGATTATGCACTTTAATATTAGCACTTTGTTTGCACTATTTTGCACTTCCAGACTGCAGAACACGCCAAATATTTCAATGGACTTGTGTATAAGATAACATAAAAGAATTAAAATTGCATACAAGCAATTCTGCCAGTCATTATATCTCAACAAAGATGCACTATGCTAGAATATATAGTTGTCGACACTTGATAGAGTGGTTCTTACTTATGTGATGCCCTGTAGTTGTGAATTATCGTTAATGAACACTATGTTCTTATTGATTATTTAGATTTTCACAACTATTTACACAAAATAATGCAATGTATGACAAATGCTAAATGGTGATGCTCTAACTATGAAAGAACGTATATGAACACTATGTTCTTATTGGACATTCAGACTTTCATGCCTATCATTGTGGAACATTATATTCATTATGTAATGATTGACAAATGTGAAATTGCTTGTGAAAGTATTTGTATGTGTTTTCAAATCACAGTCCTATGTTTATGTTCAATCGTAAACTGTTTTGGCAATTTTCTAAGCGGTTTTCTGATTAGCCACCTTATATATATTCACTGATTGGTCCTGCGCGTCATGTGATCAAGACTGCCGTGGGGCAGTCGAAACGCTTCAGGCTGAGCACTTGCGTGATACTCTCATGCACTATGCATGTTAATCTGCAAACCAAATAAAAAGAATTTAACTTGCACGTTGTGGTCCGTACCTGCTTTTGGATCCCATCAAGGATCGCTCCAGGATTTTGGCTATCATATATATATATATATATATATATATATATATATATATATATATATATATATACCTACTGGCAGTCGTCCGTAGGTAGTTATAGTTAGGACCTAGTTTCCATAGGAAAAGCGTTTTTTGTTTTCCTAATAACTTTGGCGACCAGTTGATGAATCTTCGCAAAAGTTTCAAAACTAGTGAACTGCTTCGGTCAGCTCCTGTCTTGAAAGTTTTGGGGAGATTCGTCAAGCGGGGGCCGAGAAAAGAGGGGGGTCCCAAAACACGTTTTCCCATTTAATTTTCCATAGGAAACTTTAGACAAAGCTACAGCCCAAACTGCTGAACGGATTACACCAAATTTGGCAAAAAGGTAGGTCTTGCTTTAGAAAGAGCCCCTTTTTTTAAATGGTGTAAATCCGTTCAGTAGTTCCTGAGAAATTCAAAACTAAAAATGTTTCGATATCTAGGGACGCAGTGGATTTGTGAACCCTCCCGGACACGAGCTCCACTCTGATTAGCTGCCAACACTCCAAACCAGGAAGTGTTGGCAGCCATCTTGTGACTCACATATTACATCATTCTTGACATGGTCAGTGACATCACTGATGACATCTCAAATGATATCACTGATGACATCACTGATGACATCATCCACGTGAAAATCTGATGCACCTCCTCACACCCAAATATAACCTTTGATACACCCACTCTAAAATACTGACTACCATTTTCGAAACCATCGACACAACAATACCAGTTACTAAATACGCACTCACTGATTCCTAGGTCTACACACACATCCACTCATTCATCCATACAATCACTCATACATGCAGTCACTCATCAATACAACACTATCATATGCACTCATACACATATACAGACACTCACACACTGCCACTTATCCAGAGTTACTCACACACCTAGTCAGTCATGCAAAGAATCAATCACACCTCCATCCATTTACTCACCTATACAGTTATAAACACACCATCACTTATTCAAACAGAAACAAACACATACTTACTCTCTTATACAATCACTGATACAAGTACACACTCATCCATACAGCCACTATCACTATCACTCACTCTTATGTATAGTCATTTATATACTCCAACATTCACATATCATGCCTTTCGCATATGTAGTTACTCGCACATATACCACTGAGACATCCATTCACTCACCAACACAGCCATACACACACTCACTCACCCATGCAGCCCTTCACAGACACACTCTTGAACCCATTCACCCAGTGATTCACCTACTCACTCATCTATGCACAAAGCAACTCACCCCCCACCCACCCAGACAAACATTCAGGCACTCATACAGATACTCAGGCATCCAATCAATAACCCATATAGACACTCATGTAGCTACTCACCAACCCATGCAGCAGCTTACACAACAACTGACACACTGATACAGACATTCACACAATTTAGTCACTAACCCATGCATTCAGTAAGACACATTTAAACACTCACTTAAAGAGTCACACACCCACTAAATCCTCCATCCAGACACTTATACACCCACTCATTCTTCACTACACCTTGACATATATATAAAACATATTTAAACTTTAGAGACACACAGTCACTGGATGATGTAATCAGTGATGTCATCAGTGATGTCATTTGAGATGTCATCAGTTAGGTCACTGACCATGACATGAATGATGTAAAATGTGATGTCATCAGCGGTGCATTGCGGGGGCGCGAGTTGTAGTTAGCTAAACTAACTATAACGGTGGAATTTCTCTGGCTTTCTATGAATGAAATATCCAACTAACTATAACGTCCCTGTAACCTATGGTTTTTTCAGTGAATATATATATATATATATATATATATATATATATATATATATATATATATAT
This sequence comes from Triturus cristatus, assembly GCF_964204655.1. NCBI lineage: Eukaryota > Metazoa > Chordata > Amphibia > Caudata > Salamandridae > Triturus > Triturus cristatus. The sequence continues at coordinate 896,007,597 of NC_140592.1, read as the reverse complement.
ATATATATATCACCTCCAACTCGTGACACTATCCCTCTGCTTTGTGCAGAAATGTCGAGTGCAGACCATCAAAGTTGCAATGCTCTTTATTTCAGCAGTTTGTCTTGACGCGTTTCGGTCGTTCAAGCGGCCTTGATCACATGACCGCGCTTAGCAACTAACCCAGAATTTAAAGTGCCAGTGCATGTACAAATCAATGAACATAGAAGAAATACACTTGTAAAATACAAATACGAAAAAAAGCTTTTTTACCAACTTTAAATAGTATCACTTTTCAAGAGTATAAAATTTCAATACAGTCACCAATAATGAAAGCATAAATGCATTCCTAGCCTCGTTTCTACTGTTCATAGATAGTACAAAAAATCATTCAAAGTGTCTACAACTTAACGTGCTCCCTCGAAAAAAATATACATAAACCAAATAAGACTTTTTATCTTCCCGAATATTCCCGATAAATCATTACAGGGAAGAAAGTTTTCCAAACAAAATATATATAAATAACAAGTCAGTTACCACAACTCCAAATATGTTCATTTAAGTCAATCACTAGTTTGTTTATGAAGCATGGGGCTACAAGGTATGGTGTCTATGTTTACCATTACCATATAAGAGTCCATAACATATTGTACATCGGTCAATTTGTATGGCTAAAAACTATTATCATAATTTAAAGAAAACAGCTTTTTCTTACACTCCCTGCCTCAAAGGTTGATAACCAAACTGTTTAAAGTGACTATATGCTACAGTACTTGGAAAAAAGTGACTTGTGCTAATAAAGTGCTAATGCAAAAAACATTTATGGCATATATACGTCCATTAAAATGTAGATATGCCTGTATGGGCCAAATTTATTTTGCAACTACAGTTTAGTGTGGACGTAATTATCATTCAGTACCATGTGAAGGGGTGATGTAAATGTCAAGTACACAGGGACCCAATTTAAATATAATCAGTTAAAAGACACAAAGATAAGAAACTACCCTCCTGTCTAAAACCAATTATCTAAAATTTATATATATATACAAGTTATGTACAAATATGTCATTTCATAAAAGGACTTTTAAGTGTTATACATCTAAAGCAATTCCTCATGACCTTTGTATTGCATATATTAGGATCATCGTATGTTCCATCTGAGTTATAATCCACTGGGTTGCTGTTTGAGCTACAAATAGTGTGACATAAATTGATAAGCCCTCATAAAAATGTATGGAGATCTTCTGTTACATTTAGCCCACCCGGGGACTTAGAATCAAATTCTAAAATATAACTCGTTTCCAGGCGGCTCAATTTAGCCTCTCTATCTCCGCCTCTTTTTGCCAATGGTATGGCTTCAATTGCAAAGTACCGGAGATGTTGTGGGTTACTGTTATGTATCGCCAGGAAATTTCTCGCAACCGGGTAACTCTGGTCCTTATTAGCTATTGCCCTTAGATGCTGCAGAATACGCTTATGCACTGCCGGTTTTGTACTGCCAATATACCTTAAATGACAGTCGCATTCCAGAACATAGACGCAATATTCCGTCTTGCAAGTTAGATGTTGTTTAATTTCCCTCTCTGTTCTGGAAAAGGCAGTAGTATAGGTTTTTTTATTGCTACCAAACTGGCATGCTCTGCACAATAGGCATTTGAAGAATCCCTTTCTAGTGGTAAGCCAAGTATCCTTCCGAAAGTTCTCCTGACTATTGTTGGCCAACGTATTGCCCATGCTCCTGGATCTTCTGAAGGATATTGCCGGGTTTGAAGGCATAAGAGCACCTATCACTGGGTCATCCTGAATAAAGTGCCAATTATGTCTAATAATATTCCTCAACTCATGTTCTTGTTTGGAATATGTTAGGAGAAGCCTGACCGGTTGCATCTTGTTCTGTACGGACAACTGTGGCCTTTTAAATCTGTACACTAGAAGATCCTCCCTGGTCTTTTCTTGGGATTTTTTCATAGCAGCCTGCACTATTTTGGGGCTATACCCTCTAGCTAAAAACCTCGCGCTACTCTCCATTTGTTTAATTTTCGCATCCTCCGGATCACTACATATTCGGCGGATGCGGAGCATCTCCCCATAGGGGATGCTCTTAATCAGATGTGGAGGGTGTGCACTTGATGCGTGCAAAAGTGTATTTCCTGACGTGGGTTTTCTAAAAAGGGTAGTTGTTAAAATATTGTTGTTAATTAGAATTTGAACATCTAAAAAGGTCACTGAGTACTTACTGATGTTAAAAGTAAACTTAAGATTAAGATCATTACAATTGATTTCATCTATAAATTTTACCACACTCTCTTCACTGCCTCGCCACACAATAAACAAATCATCTATAAAGCGCATCCAGGAGACAATGTTGGCGGTATAAATATGTTCAAATTCACGCATGAGGACCAGTTCCTCCCACTAGCCCATAAAAAGGCAGGCGTAGCTAGGGGAGAAACTGGCCCCCATCGCTACACCCTGTACTTGTTGGTAATGCTGGCCATTAAAAAGGAATTGGTTATTTTCTAGGCTGAATGATAACATATCTAATAACATTCGGGTATGTTGTGCAAATACCATAGATCTCATGTTTAAAAAGTACTCGACTGCTCTCAATCCATCTTGATGCCTTATACATGTTTAAAGAGAGCATACATCTAAAGTCACAAGCAATAAATCTGAGTCCCAAGACAAATCCTTGATCTTTGTTAAAAAGTCACTGGTATCCTGTACATACGACTTTAAGCTCTTCATGTGGGGTTGTAGGAAATAATCAATATATTTAGAAAGGTTTTCCAATGGCCCATCACAAGCCGCAATAATTGGTCTGCCTGGAGGTGTATTGACACATTTGTGGACTTTTGGTATAAAATAAATATACGGCACCAGTGGATGTTCTTTTTTGATGTATTTATATTCATCCCAACTCAAAAGTCCCAGGCTTTTCCATCCCAGTAAACTTTTAAACAAGGAGTCTTGGGTTGCTTTGTATTTAAGTGGAGTACTCTTTCTATAGCATTGGATCTCATTTAGCTGTCTATACACTTCCTTTAAATATTCCTCCTTTGGCCAGAGAACAATATTTCCCCCTTTGTCTGAGGTTCGTATAATCACTTCCTCATTTTATAGCTTGAGAATCAGTTGATTATAATTTCTTTGATTGTTTGTATACCTTCTTTTGCATTTGTTCGTGGCAAGTGTTAACCTTTTAATTTGACCTACCACATGGTCACTAAATGAGTCCAATCCATCGCGCGCTACAAGGGGGATGAATTTAGACTTGAGCTTGAAGGGGGTATCCGGTTTGATCTGTCCACTCATGCATAGTGCCCCCTGGCTGTTTGGTCGCTCTCATCAGCCAATTGGCACAAATCTTGGTATAAATTCATGTCTGCGACCACCAATACAGTCAATTCCTTATCTGCTACTTTTGATGTACTTGACAAAGGTTGACTAGCGTTGGGCCTTTGCAGATGTAGTTTCTTAAGCTTAAGTTTGCGTATAAACTGGTAAACATCAGCCCTAGTATGAGTATACTGGAAGTTGGACTCTGGACAGTAAGTTAATCCCAGGGAGAGTATATATACATACTGTTGTATAAATGTTCATAGAGATTGTACATATTTCATTTTACTGATGATGTTATGTATTGAGTAAAACTTTAGGAGGGTAATTTATATTTAGTTTGGTTAATGTAATAAAATGTTTGTATTGTTTAAAATTTAATATGTGTATATGTTGTTTAATGTTTATTTTATTATTTTGTTCAATGTAGAAAGTACTTATTTGTATTTTTAGTAATGATGAGGGAATTATTTCAGCAGTTTTATTGTAGTTGATATTGTGTGAGGCAATATTATTGATGAATTATATGTTATTTATTTCGATATTGGTAAAAAAAACTATATTTTAAACTTCAATACATTTGTTCTTGATATTTGTGGTTTTATTAGCTAAGTATGGGAAGGCAATATATTCGTTACCGATATTTAATTTCTGCTATTTTCGTTTATCGATTGTGTGCACATCAATATTTTATTATTAAGCTGTTTTCTTTTGAGGCAATGCTTTGGTGCAGAAAAGCACGGTTCCAGTCTTTTCCCAGAAGAATGCCTGAAAGAGCGAAGGAGAAAGAGAAGAGTCTTGTGAGACTTTCCCATTCCTTTTTTATGAATTGAGAAAAAAAGATAGAATACACATATAAAATAATAGAAATAACAGTATTTTAGGAGGGAGAATATTTTTCTTCTTTTTTAAACGCAGCATTTCTCCTTATGTTGGTTGTTGCAATAGCCCATTATCCTACAAGCAGACCTCGACTAGACAGTAAAAAAAATAAAAAATAAAAAATTGCATAGTATGAAATGATGAATTCTGATATTTTTGCAAAACACAAAATTGTATATTTTACAAATTACACAAGTTGTAATAATGTTTTTTGTGGGCCCATTAAAAGCTCCAAATGTGAATCTAAGATTTACCAAGCCTCTGGCCCTTTCTATGTTCTAGAAAAAGTGAGGCACCAGGAGAATAATTTTCATAGTAAGACAAGCAGCATCATCTTTCCTTCAAAACGAGAGATCTCTGGGTCCTGGAGGGTTAGTGGAAGTTTCCAACTATTCAAATGTATTTGCATTTGAAGAAAAAGAAGATTGCCACAAAATCTCTGCCACAGAAATAAATTGCACATAAAATGAAGAACATCTAGACACATAGATTTGGCAGTGTGGTTAAAGATATGGTGGATGGCGAGAATGGATGAAGATAAAACAGGGAACCTGATTGAAAGTTTGGTGGAGAGGATACTCCATTGTGACAGAGTACCCTCTCTGCCAAACTGAAGTTCTGCCAGACTGCCCAATGGACTAAGGGGCAGAGAATGTGTTTTCATTTGTCTACTTACCCTATTTAGAGTGGGAGGACAAATTAAAAGTTTTTACTCTCCCACACCACCATCCAAAATATGGTGGCAAGTGAAAGTAAAAATATTTTATTGACATCCCCCACTCCTGGAGAAAACTCCCAGGGTGAGAAGGTCAATGCTTCTTTTTTCATTTGCAAAAAGAAGATCCCACTTTGGAATTTATTTTGAAAATAAGGAAGATATTGAAAGTGACAGGAGCCGCCAAGAGATATCCAATGGGCTGACGGACACCTCAAAATATGGAGTCCAATTACTCCATCAGGGCAATGGAGTATTTAAGTCCATTGGCTTGACAGATTACCATACCAAGATGCTTTTAGGTTTTAATTATCCCTTAACTCCCCTAAAATCTGTCAAGATGTTGTAAGTTTAATAAGAGGGGTACTTTCCATTAGGAGGCATTATGGATAAGTGTTGCCTGCTGACAGTTGGGCAAGGGGGTTTTGTATTTATTGATGTGTTATTTGTATTGCATATGAAATTTAATATAGTACTGTGTGCTTTTATGACTTTTTAAATTGAATTAAGTTTTTTATGATGTTGATGATGATGACAGAGTACATACCATACTCCGCAAGCTACATCAGTCCCAGAATATGATATATTAGAGAGTTGGGAGATGACTGTGTAAAGTTGGACATTGGGAGGGTGAGAGGCCAGAAAACTGTGGTTTTATTTGGGATTGTGAGTGCTGAATTGGAATTCTGTTGGAGAAGGTGTTTTGAGTAATCTTTAACATGTTAAGAAACAGTAGTGCTCAGATCAACTTGGAGGGGGATGCAGTGCAGAGAAGCTGTCAAGGTGACAGGGTGGAATATAGAATGTGACAACTTGGTTTGAGGTACAATGGACTACTGTTTGTAGATTGTAAGCTGTGTTTGAAGAATATATTAGACAATGGTTTAGGATAGGTGTATGGAAGAGTTGTCTTGAAAAATAAGGTCAGAGGTTTGAATCAAGGTCTGTTTTCTGCAAGAAAGTTGCACGCATTTTGAAGGATAAAGGAGGAAGCATATGCCTGGGACAGTTATGAGGGACTGTTGGCCAAGTATATTAGTTTATGAACCAACAACAAAGAGAAAAGTGGTAGACTGACTAAGATGATGCTGACATAGGGAATCTTACACATAACTGATTGATTGATTCAGCCTATCGTTGTGTGAAGGAGTGATGAAATCAATGTTTTCAAAAGGCTTGTGCCTGAAACTTGAAATAGTTGATATTATTGACTCCAAGCACATGCAACAGTTAATGGCACATTGAACCTCCAAGGAAATGGGGATAGAATCAAGATGTCAGAAGTGAAAAAGTTAGGGCTCAGTAGGACGCTTGGCCTTGAGTAAGCAAATAAGCAGTTTTTGAAGATTTAAGTTCAGCAAGAGAAAGCAAAGAACCATCCAATGGTAGCTCGCCATAATAAAATGTGAGGTCTAGACTGATAATTATCGATACACTTGCATATCATTTGTGAAGAGGTGAAGAGAAACTTAATGAGGAGATAATGTCGCTAAGAGAGATAGTGTAGAGGGAAAAGAAAGGGAAGCAAGGACAAAGTCTTGAAAGACAAGCAGGTAGTAGAATTGGTGATGAGAGTGAAGCTCCCAATAACAATGACAAAAAGCACTCATGGAGGCATGATGAGAATTAGTCCCGATTTGATCCATTTATTTCAAGAGTAACAATGGTGGACAGTAGTGTATAGTGTTGATCAGAGTCAAAAGCTACACAAAGATCATGGAGTAAAAGGATAAATGTGTTTGCTGTGGGCAATGGTTATCAAGTTAAATAGGTGTTTGTGTGTATGTGGGGCTGTGGGAGTGTAGGTGTCTGTATGAGGGGGTGTAGGAGAAGGTTTAGTAGATTGTGCATTGAGAGATAGTTAATGAGTCAATGGTACTGAAGGTGGTCACAAGCATTTAAAAGGAAGAGCGTATAGTGTGATAGGTGTAGAGACAAGAGGGAACTGCAGTGAGAGCAGTAACCAGTAGTGTAGCAGCTGCTCATTAGAAGCTTAAAGAACCACACATACGGTCATGATTGAAACGTGAGGTCACACAGGGTGGAAATCACAGTTTGTGCAAAATGTTAGCGACTTAATACTAGGAACTACAAAATTCACTAAATGTGCTTTCGCGTAGTTATGTAAAATTTAAGAAAATGTATTCGAAATTATATGAAAGGCAAATCTATCATGTTAAACTATATTTTTAAGTGAAATGCGGCCTGTAGTCAATTTTTGACACAAGAATGCATTCACACAAAGCATTGCGAACAACAGCTGCTTTCATTATGTTGTTCACAATAAGTTTTTACTGTGAATGGTGTGATGTGCTGAAAATTGTTACTACGAATGGCACATAATCGCAAAACGATACGAATGTGGATATTTTGCAGAAAAAGCATAACATGAAATTCCCAAAATTATGTGCATTACTCTGGCTTAATTCAAATTTTGACCCCGCATACTGAATACTGTGGGAACTGAAAAATGCAGACAGAGGTCCTGATGGGCCTATATACTCAAGAATTGAAATTATCAATTTGGAAGAGGTTTAGTAAATAAGGTAAGTCTGGTGGACTACATACGGGTGGGAAGGACATATGAGAGGCAACATTGGGGACAAAGAAGCAGAGTGTGATTGGGTCTGCTTGGTGGAGATTTTGTGGCGATATAGGGCCTTATTATGACTTTGGCGGTTTGGGAGAGGGGCTGCAACAATGCTGCCCCACTCCCACACCGCCAAAACCAAAACAGACCGCTCACCAGATAACAACTTTTTAGGTCGCTGACGGACAGTTCTTTGGTGTTCCCACAGCGGTGCTTTTGAAATAGGCACCGCAATTAGAACATCAAATCATGTTCATGCACAGACCGAAATACACAATGTTGTGCATTTCATTCCGTGCAGGAACATGGGGTGCATGCAGACAGGGTGGCACACCTGGTGCCCCGCTGCATGCACCACATGGCATAGAGGCACAAGTTGGCCCTGTAGGTCTCCCCCTTGTTTCCTTACTGCCAATTTTTTTATGGCTGTCACGCTGCCATGAAAAATGCTGCGGTGAGGAAACTCCTAATATGCTTGGCAGTGGCCCAGCAGCACCACCAGCATATTAGGGGCCTTAGACTGCTACTGCCGTGCCACCACCAGGGATCATGGATACCTGGCGGCAGCAGCGGTCCCATGGTGGTCCAACTGCCACAGTCCTAATGTGGCGGGTGGACCGCCAGTCTGGCAGCCCGCAGACCGCCACCACAGGTTTGGCCATCCACTGGACCGCTGAACTCTTAACAAGGCCCATAGATTTTAATGTCAGTGCAGAAAAGCTAGAGTAGGTAATGGCTTGTAGAAGCAAGAATGTGGGGCATGGATGAGATATTTGGGGTGGGATGATGCAGAGTTAAAAGGAATCTGAAAATAAGAAACTTTTGTGACATCTAATGCTTATTGTAGACTACTGGGGGGTAGTTTACTGGTGTCCAGTTGCTAAGTGATTAAGATTTTGCACAAACTGTGATGATGTGTGCATTTTTATTTTTAGGGATAATTGGTGGTAGTGACTTGGGACCTCACAACCCCTGATGCATGATGCATCCATGATTTTTTATTACTTTGTATAATTTTGCAGTTAGGTTGTAGTTTTGGTCATATCTTGCCATGATATATTATATATGTTGGTGGGTTTAACTCTTTCTTTCAAGGGCTAAGACAAATGAAAAGGCCCCATAGAGCAAAGTGTACTGGGCGTCCTTTGAAGAAAACCGGCTGGCTCCTTAGGAAGTGGACAATTGGCTGTGAATCTGACAAATGTGTTGAGAAGCCTATATCTCAGTTCCTGAAAGTTTGGTAGTCATTGAGCATCCAGGAAGAAGTTGCTCAACTTTTGATACAATTGGAAATAAAAGATTTTTTGACCATTGTATCACCTATATGTAGTTCAAAGCCTACTCAAATAAATATTTAAATTTTTCCCAAGTTTGTCCTACTTAGATCTCTGAATGCAGAGTTTGACAAAACTTTGTGACTGCAAAAGGTATTTAATTGACCTGATGGAGCCGGGTCGTCAACATCATTTTGTCTTGTACCACTAAAGGATTATGATATTTGAAAAAAGTACAAGGTTAAACAGTTGATATGGATAACCACAAAGCTTTAACCAACCCTTGCTCAATTGTGATAGGTCTGAAAAGGTACTTAGATACTGATCTACGGAACTCTGCAGATTAACATTGACTTGTAGGTTTCCCAATCATTTCTATTGACTTTGTTTCCTAATTCTTCAGAATGTCCTAATCACCTTAACTGATATGTTGTAATTTTCAGGTCATTGTATTCTATTTTACTAACTTGGATAGGGAATATTATCTTAGTTATGTCTTAGCTTTAATGTTGTTTTGGCTCCAATAAATACACACTAGCATTTTCTCCAAGGGACGTCTGTCACTTGTGCCGAACTACATTGGTTAGTCTATGATGCCTCATAAAAAACAGTTTTTACTATTAAGACCTAGATTGATTAATGTCTGAGAGGTTGTCTACAGCTCCCATCATGATTGACACCTCTTTCCCCTAGTTATCAATCTAGCTTATGATAACACTATATTTTGGATCTACTTGTTGTAAATTGCTTTCAATTGTCTTTCATACTTCATTCATTTCATTTGATATTTATTTTTCATATTTATATTATAATATAGTATATTTGTTTCTAAGAAGGTTTGGTGAAAGCAATTCCTAAATTAAGCATCCAGAGACTATATAGCTATGTTTTGAGGTGGACTGTGAACGATAGGTTTTGATCAAGCAGACCAAGCAGTGGCAGACTAACCTAAAAGAAAGCTTGGAGATTTTGTCTCAGATCCAAACCTCTTAAAGGCCTAAATGGAAAAGAAAGAGCCAGGCAGCAAACGGTTTCATGGCAACCTTGTGTGATTCTAAGTGGATAATCTCCTTCATAACCTCATGATCGTTAAGTACGATTTTAAATGGTGTACATCAAGAAATGAAGAGATTTTGGTCTAGTTCACACAACCTTTTTGACTGGCTGAAATTTCCTTCCTTGGTGATATTTTAAGACAGTACTTAGTGCAATGACCTCCATATTATGACAGCAGCTTTCAGGAGTTGGTTATATGACAAGAATGTTTGTTCACATTTGCTTTGTGGCATTTTTTTATGGTGGTAATTTTTCATTTTTACATTCTTGTATTTTTATGCTGCATTATGATGTTGTGTTATACTGAGGCTGTTGTATTGCATTCTGCTTTGACAGTTTTGTTGTGTTGCCTTTTTATATTTTATTCAAATAGGTATCTTGCTTTGTTTATGTTATTGAGTTATGGTCCATTGTTTACTTCAGATATATCAATAAATTCTGCTACAATTCCAGTTGAAAACAGGGTGTCTTTTAAGATCCAGTGACAGGCAACAATTAACCACTGCCTAGAGTGGTAAAATAGCACTGCTTCACTTAAGACACAAGTCAGCCCAAAACAGTGGCAGGCATTTTGTCTAACATTAGTACTGGCAGGGCTCACTTTAAGTGATCTAGCCCTTTAGGGTTTTGTGTTGTCTATATTCAAATTACATTGATGCTGAACCTGTACAATATATTTTGCGTCAGTTCCATGAAATCGTCATATGTGAGACATATAAGCTCGATCACAATACATTTTCTAGTCAATGCAATGACACATTCATGGTGGAAAATAGAATAGTGCTTTGTGCAAATAACTTTTACCACTCTATCATAAACAAGGATTTGTGGCTGTATACATATTTGACTAAATGTGTGTGTATATTTGGGCTGACCCTGCGGTCATATTGAACCATGACAAATGAACAATACTGCATTACTGTAGCACAACACAATGAAAGGACAGCACCAACACAACAAAACAATGCCAATAAAACTACAACGTAATGAAAAATGGCGCAATGAATCATAGTTAAATACTACACTGATACAATATACATATAAATTAAAAAATGTGAGAACTAAAGATTATAACACAAAAGACTACACACTTATGAATGGAATAAGACAACAAGTGCGATACACAACTCAGTTGCACTATAACAGCATAACACCATAAAACACATGGACAATAAGTCAGAAAGCACAGCATACTGGAAAACTGCAATATAAGAAATAACAACATATCACTGCATGTTGGACTTGGCCCTTTTCCCAGAAATGTTTCGCTTTTATGGGAAACCACATGTTATATAAATGCAAATATTGAATGCTGTGTGATGGTGTACGCAGACTGAGTTTCCCCATTTTAAACATGTAACTATTAAATTGGATGCCATGGCTGTGTGGTTGTGCCGTCTGACTGAGCAGGGTTAACAGTCTAGTTGTTATTTCCCAGCAACCCCAGCTTTTGGAGGGACGCCTGGCACCCAGGGTGCTCTACCCCGCCCCCTGTGCCAGTTAGAACCAGTTTCCCCAGACGCTTCTAGAAGCTTCTGGCACTGTCTGGTAGGTGGGGTGAGGGGCGTATAAAGGGCGGAGCTGGGCTGCCATGTGCTCAGTCAGAGGGTGGACCTGAGAGAGAGGGGACCTGCTGACAGGGGTTACCACCACGTGGGCCTGTGTGCTGGGCCCTGAGCTTATCTGCACCCATCTGCTGTCCACAGGGCGAGGGAGAGCCATAGTTGGAGCGACGCTGACCTGGGGGAACCTACGCAGGAGACATAGGCGGTAGGGCTTAGTCAGGGACCTATACCACTGGGAGTGACAGGGCTTAGGTGCTGCCTTCCAAGCTGTGTGAGGAACAGTGGACTAGCCCACTGATCTGGACCGGCGGGTGGAGAACCCAGGGATGAACTGCAGAGACTGATTTATCTGCCTTCAGCCACCAACTCAACCCCCCCTCAAGAAACCCTCAACCAAGGGGGCAGGAACCAGCAAGCGCCTCGTGGGACCCTGACCGCATGCCCTGCGCAAGGTGAGCGCTATATCTGGGGGGGCACTACGCTAGAGTGACTTTATCCTGCCTGCTATCAAGCGCTTGGCAGAGGCGGCGCTAGGTCCTGATCGCCCAGGAGAAGAGGAGCACTGCCTGTTGCCCCTAAACCTGCCGAAGTGCCCCGAGGAAATCCCAGCATGTGGGATTCCTCCCTGCCTGCGTGGGGTAAGAGCGGGTGCCTACCCCGCATTTGAGGACTGTCGCGGGTGCCCACCCCGCGGTTTTGGCACCACTTCGTATTTACAATGGCGGGAGCCCACCCCGCATATCGCCGCCAATAGAAAAAGCATCGCTGCGACCTGGGCCGCCGAGCGCACCCACAGTGGGAGCCTGACCCGTATTGCCGCTCTAGCGCGGTTTGGAAGTCGAGGGAGCCTACCCCGTGTGTGTGCCGTACCTTCGGAGGGAGCCTACCCCTCATTGCCCCGCAGAGGAACCGCCAAAATCTCCGCTGCGGCCCGGGGAGAGGCCGTGCCACAGACGCAACACGGAAGTTAGGCAGCCCGGCCGGGACGTGGGTGGAGCTGCACTGAAGCCCGGCCTGGACAGGAAGCCGGCCTCTGAAGAGGCGCCAGGTGGGAGCCTACACCGCGCTGGCCCAGCAGCCCCCGGAGACGTCTGCAGCCTTGCAGAGGCTGCCTCGAAGTCCTGGGTCCCAGGAGGGGGCCCGGGTGAAGGCGGAGGCCAGTGTGGTGGTGCGGGGCTCCCGTGGGGACGAGGGAGCCCCGAACTGGTTTGGAAGTCAGGCGGGAGCCTACCCCACCTTGTAGCTGCACAAAGGGCCCCGGGGGGGCCATCCTTGTTTGGGGACAGTTCCTTCTTGGGCCTGACACAGCTGCCTCGCTGAAGCGGCAGCTGCAAAGGAGGGGCATTCCTGATTTGCAAGCCCCAGAGGAGGGGCTCTCCACTGGACAGTGCCCGACCTGGACTGGCTATACCCCACAGCCCCGCTGGACAGTGGGCAGTGGTAACGTGGGTGGCATGTATAACAGGCACAGCTACGTCCTAATGGTTCCACTGCTAAACGTGACACGATGCCTCTGGTAATACCTTATGCCCATAATGTTACCTAATGTTTTCCCCACAGGGTTGCCAGGCTGATGGTGGGCAGGTATGCCTAGGGAGGAGCCTCATGTTTCATGCATAATGATGAACGGCATAATGTATTCTTATGCCTAATGAGATGCATGTTGTTTTTATGCCATGATGTCTCCCTAATGCCAGTGTTCATAACGTGAAGTGGTTCTTTTCCATAAGGCGACAGCGTTGGTGTTCTGCCTCAGGAGCTCTGCCTACTTTTTATGCCCACAGGTTCAGGCCCGAGAGTAATGCCTTATGCATCTGTTAATGCCTAATGTGATGTTGCCTGGCGTTTTACCCTAATGAAGAATGCTTCATGCCTGTTTGTTTATGTCCACAGGTGGTTGCCTAATGTTGTCCCCTTACAGCTTTCATGCCTCGGGGTGTTCATGCCGTTTACACTTATGGTGATGTCCTGATGTTTTATTACAGGCATTCCGGCCTAATGCTTAATGTTATGCCATGATGATTTTATTGCAGGTTTGAGGCCGATGGACTGTACCTTTATTCCTCACGTACATTCATTCTATCTGTATGTCGCAAGGGTTCCGGCAGGGCCCCGATTGGCCCTGCCATGTATATAATTCCGCCCCTGTAAATTTTGACCGAGCGCTAGTTGGCGCAGTATAGAGATTGCTATTAATACCTTGTGTTTTGACAATACAAAAGTTATTCTTACAGAAACTGGTGTAGCGTCTCTTTTTGGAGTTTGCCTTGTGTGTCGCCTGTGTGTACTGCGTGGATGCTTTACACAGTTCCTCCAGAGTTTGGCCCACCCGCTCTGCACCACGCTACCCGTTTCCAACACTGCACAACATAATTGTACCGTAATAACACAGATTAGCAGCAAAACACTTCTTAAAACAGAAAGCACAGCAGTAATATTTCAACATAACACAATATCACAAAACTCAAATCAGCAACAAAACAACAGCATGACAATGACATTGTTTTTGTGTTGTTGAGGTATGTTGTTTTTTGAAATCACTGTGTTTCATTTTGTTTGTGGTTTGTGTGTTTTCTCGGTGTAGTGTTCTGATGTTGTGTTAATTTGTATTATGACATTGTGTTCTTTTTGATTAATTGTATTGTTTTGGGTTGCATTGTTGTAGGGTGTTTTGGGTTGTATTGTCATTTTAGGTTGGTTGTTATCTTGTGTTTTTGTGCAGTGACTTTATGTTTGTAACGTGATTATGTTGTGGTTATGTTTCCTTTTGTTGTGCTGTGCGTTATGTTGATAGTGTGCTGTGTTGTGTATTGTGCAATTGTGTTGTTTTTTGTTATTTTATCCTGTTGCTTCATGGTGAATTCTTTGTTGTTATTATGTTTCAGTGTAATGTATTGGTATTGTTTTGCAGTTATGTTGTTGTATTATACTTAGTTGTGGTTATTTTGTTGTTTTCTATTGTGCTCACCTTCGTTTTTCTTGTGCTGTCATTTTTATTTGTTGTGTTGTATTGTGTATACCTTTGGAGACTGCAACCAATGATGCTATGTTTCCAGCACATTCCTTTAAAATTTCTATGAAAAACCCACGATTCAGCTCTACAAATTTTCAGGGTGCCGCTCATCTCCAAATGTTTGTTTATATAAGTCTTACACTTCCTATGCCCACTGTGTTGTGACTGATACCGATTACTTTGCTTTTCAGCAACTTTCAAAAACTAGTTTCTAGCTAGGATTTCGATTTCCTATAATATGATATATATTGACATGCCATAATCAAAGAAGTTTTAAAGTTGCAGATCCTATTGTTACTATTGATAGAGTTAAACATCGACGGCTTATGAACAAGTTAGTTCTAAAACATGACAATATTTTCTGAATTCTTATTTATTTAAAGTACTTCCTGTGCACTTATGAAATATAATTTTTGCATAAGTAGAAAAGAGAATATTTTCTGGACTTAACATTGAAATAGGCGATCCATTATTTTAGACATGTTTGGACTGGCAGCCTGCATGGTTAACTGGTAGTGGGGTGGGTGCGCGGGGGCTGGGGTGTAAGGGGGGCTGGTCTCTGCTCCTTCTCTCCTGTGTCTTACTCCGGGTATAGGAAGAACAGCCAGGCTCCTCATACCAATCACAACACTGCAATGCAGCATTGTGATTAGTATAAGCACTGTTACACGGCGCTCAGCCAGTGGCTGGAGGGAGGGGCATGTTCTCCACACAGGCTGTAATGCAACGGAGGAGCCGCCACTGCATTTTTGTCTGCTTGGAAAATTACTTGTGGTGGATCAGTGGAGAGGAGCAATGGCAGTAAAAGTTTTTTTTCTGTCTTTCAGCTGAATTTCAGCAGAAGTGGCCCATGGATGTTCATTAACTGAGCAGGCCTCGTGATATTAATTCATACAGAAAAAAGCAAACTGTATGTGCCTGAGGCTCTCAGTCATCATTAATACGTATTGGTGTGATTCACAAAGGCTGAAGCTAAAAGCCAGAGATTTTGTCCAAAATGTGTAGGTTGACTCCTATATTTAGAACAGAGTTGTACATTGTATGATTGTTACCAACAATCCCATAAGGACGCTTGGAAATCAAAGCCAGAATAGATTTCCAAAAGTACACACAAGAGGAAAGGGTACTCCTTGCACAACACCCCTAAATGAATATTAGGTTCTTCTTCCCCATTACACCCTAAAAGTGAACTTACTTCTACCTTTGACAGGATTCAATTCACATATGATGTGGGTACTGCCTGCGGGAATAGATGAATATCCACAAACTCATGCATTTGAGGGTGTCAGTCTACATCTGCAAGTTGCATTTCTCAGAAATGCTCATATCTCTCAATTCCTCCGCAATTATGAATACAGAAAATACTTCATAATGCCATATTTCTAAGTCTGTAAATGCATCAATTCAGATTCTATGACCCTGAGAATTGAGACTGTTACCTACATAAAGTGAAGGATTTTCACTAGGCTCTGTATGTCTAGAATCACACTGATTATAACATTGATTATTTTCTAGGCTGATCATCTGCCTGTATGTGTCAGAAGGAGATCTTATGTTGATATAATTCTGTTATAGATCTTTGTGGAACAAAGGCAGATGTGGGAGGGGAAAAAAACTGTTGGTGGACCATAGTTGGTGTGGGGATCACTAAGGGCCTCATTATGATGGCCTGCTGTGGTGGCTGTTAATTCAACACCCCTGTTTTGAGGACACCAGCAGTCCTTTTTATTTTCAGAGGTGTTGAATCAACAGAGATTAGTGATTGACCCCTAAGGACCCCAGAGAAAATTGTGGGATACTAGTTAACCCTGGGTCTGATGCAGTGATTAATTTGTAAAAAACATAAGTGCCAGGGCTCTCGTCAGGAGGCAGCTTGCACCAGCCCATTTCTCCCGTTAGCGCTGCCTAAAACATAACCAATTACTAACCATGAAAGTGGGGAGAGAATATGGCGTAATAGCCAGAGCTGTTGACTTCAAAGCTGGGGAACCATGTTGGTTAAGTGCCGGTTCTGAGCACCAGAAAGCACCGGCTCAAATTAAGCACTGTTCTGATCCCCTGGTAACTCACTATTCTCCCAGAGAACTATGACTCGTCCGTGGTGTTTCCACAGGCTTGTATTTTGCAATTGGGCTTGTAATATTGTTAAAAGCCCATCTTGAATTCCGAGGCACTCATAACAAGACCCTAAATGTATCGTTTTGGGTCAGTCCCACCATCTCCTTGCAGTAATGCAATGGTGTTAATGCTGTATGTTCCAGGGAGGGATTTGGTAGCAGACGGTTCAGATGAGTTCAGAACATTTGAGCATCAAAATAAGGTAAAACACCCCCCAAATATTCTGGTCAATGATATTAATGTCACGTAAAAATAAGGGGACATTCATGAAGGTCACTAGTCAATATGCTTTCAATTCATACTTTGTACTTTATCTTTCCTTACAACATATCGGTTCTCAGCAACTCAACACAGATAATGCAAAGTTTGTAAAGGTATAATGGCCCTTCATGCATTATGATAATGACAATAATAATGGAAAAAGTTGGATAGCTTTAAGCATCCATCAACAGCGAATTGCAAAAAATGCCTGTCTTTATATTTTTTTGTAGTCTGTTATCAATCATTTTTAATTAAGAATACTTTTTATTGAATCCTTAACTGTCAAGACTGTCTTTGTGTGAGGAGCAGAGAGGTTGCTATGGAGAGGTGCATGTTGCTATGTGACTTACGTGTCAGAAGAGAAAGCAAAATGCTAATGGTCATGTCAATTTAGATTTGAAAAAAATCTCAACAGCTTCATTAAAAAAGGAACTTTATTCCAAATCGCCTCCGCCTTTCTTGTCATCGTGCCTGGAAGATGGCACTGCCAGCCCTATTATAAAGCTGCCACAACCAATGGCGCATGCTGCTTTCTACGGGTTGCGCCATGAGGCAAGAGCAAGCGAATGCGTTTTCACAGCACATACTTCAAATTAGGAGGCTTCTAGTCGCTTCATTTCACCCTTCTTACAGGCAGGAGCGGACTTAGTGACGGAGGTTCGTCTTAGAGCCCCTTTATTTCATATGTGGCTTCCTGGGCCCTACAAGGGCATTGCAAGGGCACGGTATATATTAGAACGTTGCATAGGGAAGTTTTGTCTTGTGGCTCACATTACATATCCCAAGTGGCACACACCGTAGAAAATGCACAAGCCTTACAACAATTAGTGTAAGTGGTGCATTTTAAGTACAGAAGGTAGGAACACAAATACACAAATAATTATTCTACTTCTGTAGCAGACAAGAATCTTAAAGCATATCTTTTTATCAGCACAGATTTAGAATGTTAATATGCATTTATGTGCACACAATGTTTTGCTTTACCACCGTGCCAAACTGTTCCACTCCTGTAAATTGTGGGCAGAAAAGTGGAGAATTACATTTTACCCCTAATTTAAAGTTAGATTTATAATGCATTGAGCCTGAAAGTTCCACCCATTTGAGCTGTGTCCCCATTGACCACATAAGTGAGGGGATGAAGACCCACTAATACCTCACGACCTACATGAATAATGGGAGTTAATGTATATCAGAGTGATGAGCGCACACCTGGCCCTATACTGTGCACAGACCGTGAGGCTGAATCTGCGAGCACCGCACATTCCTTCTAGGGAGTGGCCTACCCATACCCCTCTACCCCTCATGCTGCAGGTACTGACTGAGCATTAGGCACATCCAGGTAAGAAAATGGTGTGGCTCATTAGTGAAGGTTCATTTCGCCCCTAGCAAATATGCAGCATGTCATAGCCAAGTGCAAAATGCTCCAGTTTTGAAAATTAAAACAAAGGGCCTCATTTATGAGGTTTTGGCATAGGGCAGGAATGCAACGTACGGTGCGCTCCTGTCCTTTCCCCCTGCGCTGGTGACGTTTTGGCAGCCTAGTGCCAATGCAGGCACCCTTGCACCAACCTTTCACATTAAGATCTGTATTGACCCTTGGTTAGGTCCAAGGGTGGGAGAAACATCAACTTAACTTAGGATGTCCAAATTTGTATTCAAAGAGTATTTGGAATCTCAGAATAAGTTCCCAGTTTAAGCAATTATCCAGTCATGGAAAGTGACCTCCAACACATTGGGCTCGGTTCCTTAGGTTTTTAATATTTCGAACTAGGCCATGAGGATCCAACTAGGAAATGGACCTTCTTCACCGCACATTTCTTGATTAAGTGCAGTACAATATCCAGTATTTCTGAAAAACATGGTTCATTTTCTCCGTGCTCGGCCGCTGGTAGTCCTTAATAGTATAAATGTCAAATGAAGACTAGGGAAAAAATATTTGAGCATGGCAAAAATATTTAGGTCTTAACAATCCTAGAGGGCTACTTCAAGCATGAAAAAGCTAGAATTGTAGTCATTAAATCTTTCAAGTCTAATTTAAGTCGTATTTATATAACTTGAACCTTATTCCTCCAACTTTTACACTTGATTTTTCCTTACCTCCCCCTTCACAGCCTCTCACCATTCTTACATCCTGCCCCCCTCTCCTCTATCCCCCCTTCTCCATGACTACCTCTCTTCTCTTGACTTGCTGTTGAATATCGTAATTTGTTGTAACCAGATCGTATACATGGAGCAGTTACCTATGGTTTTAATTGGACTTGTATGCTACCTCCTTGTATGTTTTTGCTATTGTTATATCTACTCATGTGACCCTTGTAAAGCGCTCTGATACCCTTGGGTCCAGCCAGCGCTATATAAAACCTTTAAAATAACTTTTGTTTCAATACGTTTCAACGTAGATTTGATATAAACCCTGCCTTCAGTGCTGAGATAGTTCACACACAGGCCCTCATTATGAGTAGGACGGAGTGGTATCTTCAAGGGCAACACCACTCGGGTAAATTCAGATTGGCCTGGTGTTCCCGCACTCTGGATTATTGACGAAGGACCACCGGGCAGAGATGTATAGCTCGCAAAAGCACTCCTCACCAAACCACTGGGGCTCATGGACTATAGTAGAGGTCAAAGGTGGTCACAGTCATCACCTCCCCCTCTTCTACAGAATTAGGGAACATATAACACATATCCTATCCTGTTCATACTCCCTTACAACCCCCTGGGCTCCTCACAGCAACCTGCTGATAGCCCCACTCATATGTACTACCTACTTTGAGCAGGCGATAAATGTGGGAAGAAAAGTACTCAAAATAGGTGAAACCCTTAATTTATGGATACAGTAAATCCGGGTCATTTAGGTAATTCCCCATTCAAGCTATCATCAATAATACTTCCCCTTCTTGCCCCAACCCAACCCACCTCCACTTCCAACCCTGCCTTCGCATTTCCCCTCATAACTCCTGAAAACTCATAATAAGGCCAACAGTGTATAAAGTTGAATGCACTGGGTGGTTTCTCATTGTTTCAGTGTAAACCTAGTTTTGGCATGGTATGGAAATTACATGTTTTGCTTTTAACTCATTATTTTGTAATTATGCAAGAAGCACAAAGCATTTTTCTTCAAACGCAGGGCAGCATCAACATGGTCTACCCATTAGAAAACCATACAGGGCTGTCTGTCACCACTTACGTTAAGGTTCTTGTTCAAAGCATCCCCTGCTCCACAATCCCATACCAGGAAGTCAGGCTCGAGGTGATGACATGAGCTGTCAATCTAAGCGCATGCTGTGAGGAAAGGTGAGAAAGAAACAGCACCTGACTAATTGCATTTAATTGGAGTAAGGAAAATAAAACAGGAAAAAACTGCAGTTTCAAGTTTACAAATAGAAATTACATTGACATGCACATCATATTGAGCAACCTTTAGGGTGTAATAAAAATCACACTGAGCGGTTAATTTGACACTAGGTTTATCCTGAAATAGCTTGTTGGTGAGAATATTTGGTGCTCTCACTTTATAGCAGGTGCTGGGAAGATAAGTTCACAAGGTGTTATTTTCTTCACATTCAGCTCGAGTGTATTTTTATATATCTTTTTTATATGAGCCCAGCTAACAAAGGTTACTGTACAATGGCACAGTGGCCAATGCTCACAATTGGAGAACACTCCCTTTTTGAAAGTCATTATTCACAATGTATGCGTTTTTCACAAAACTCATTCGGGCCAAGATTTATATAGAAGTCACGCAACACAGGCCAGCAAGTAAAGCAGCTGCACTGTGTTGCTTGAATGGGAGAGAGAAACAGCACTATATCTATTAAGATGTGCAGCTGTTCTGCTTTCTCCCACTTTAGGCCGCCATGCGCCAATGCAGTCACTATTATGCAACTCTTATGACCCTATTACGCCATAGTGTAAGGGTGTCTGCGTTGCCTGAAGCATAGTTTTTGTATTGGAAGGGGTCCCTTACAGTACGAAAACTCAGTTTTAAGACGTTCCCACTTTGCATGTGTGCTGTGCAATGCAGCACACATGCAAAGTGTGAAAAACGAATGGCTCAGGATGTTGGCACACGTGTGAATTCATTTCTTTGTAGATAGGGGTTTATATCAAAGACCATGGTTGGTGGCATAGGAATGCCCATGCACCACCCACGGAACTGTCCCTTGATACAAGGCAGCATATTGTGCAACTTTGTGTTATTTTGAGATAGAATCGAACGCAATTGGATCATAAATCCCACCTGAACACTTTGCTTCGGGTTTGCATCGAAAAGTAACACAAACCTGACTTAAAACATTTGTACATCTGGGCCTCATTAAGTAGAGTTAGACAGTTCACACCCAAAGGAGGAATATGCACACTCTAGCCTCGTTTTTTTTGTCAATTTGAAAACGAACATCTTTCTTCAAGACATTTCTTTTAAAAATCTACTGGTGCAAAAGTCTTTGAGAAAAATTACTATTCTGTGACAAAATTATATTTTATAATATGGTCAAATAAAATCTTGAGTTGTGGTGGTGGGATTTGGGATGGCTTCCTACTTTTGATAGTTCTACAAAAGAATATCTGAAGAACATATTTGTTTTATATGTCTCCATTACAGGCATCTTTAGTTGTAGAAAGACCCATTGCTTCTAATACATTACATATACACAAAGGGAGCTTTGGGATCGGATGGCTCTATTGTCTCTCAAACTTTCCTGCTCCTAAGTTGATGACATTCATTTCTATTCTTATGTTTGTTTCACATAGGAGTATTTAAATCTCACATCATTTTGATTCGCTCAAGTATCCTTCTTCTTTCCTTGCATTTTAGTGCATGGACCGAATACTTTTTTCTTGGTCTCTCTTTTGGTCTTTCTCTGAGCTTTCCCTCTCTTTTTACTGCATGCCTCCCTTTATTGCCTCCACTCCATGCCTCCATATTTCCGAAAAGCCTAGGCCCCTTAAAAGCCATTAATTGGGAAACAGGGATTCTCCACAACAGTGACGATGACTCAATCAGGTATAAAGAAACAAACACCCAGACAAACACACATCACAGAGCAAAGAGAAGCATAAATAATTGCACAATGGGATATGACAAGAAAGAGACATCCTAGCATTACAACTACTAGGTGCATGTAATGCCAGGTGTGAAGCATCTGCGTCATCCAAATGCAATTGAAATCAGAACATCAAAAGTTAATGTCCTGAATGAGAGGATGAGTAGCAGAATGCAACATAATTCTTCCCCAGAAAATACAATGAAATTACAGTTAAACTCCAGACCAACATCCATATGCTCACCTTCACCATCTCAATAGCTAAAATACCCAGAAACCAGAACACGGATTCAAATTCTATTGAAAAAACATCCACAGAGTTAGAGGCTCATTCTACCCATTCCTTAAACCAGACATCAAAACATCAGGTGCATTTAAGCTCTCTTTATATGTGGTTGTCTAGAGGGAATGCACAAAGCTCAGCTGTCACCCACCCCAGAAATGTATTCAAAGACAGGCAGAGGCACAGAATGGATAAAGTAACATTTTTAAAGTGACTTATTTAGACTTGCAACCTAAAATACAACTTTACCATAAGTTGTGATTTTAAATTGGGTGTCCAGAGACACCAAACTCGAAATATCTATCTTTTACCAATTGGAAATTACACTTATAAAATGTAATAAGACAATAATAATAAGTCTTGCAATAGTGAAAAACGAATTTAAGAGTTTTTCACTACCTTGGAATCTAAAACTTAAAAGTACAGGTCCAACCTGTTAAATACACTGTACGCTTCCCATAGGGCTGTCCAGGGCCTACCTTAGTGGTGACTTATATGTATTAAAAAGAAAGGTGCTGGCCTGGCAAGAGGGTTAACTTGCTAGGTCGAAATGTCACTTTAAAACTGCACACACAGCCTCTGCAATGGCAGACCTGATACATGTTTAAAGGGCTACCTGAGTGAGTGGCACAATCGGTGCTGCAGGCCCACTAGTAGCATTTAATTGATATGTTCTGGGCACATGTAGAGCACTTTACTAGGGGCTGTTAAGTAAATTAAATATGCCTGTTGTGCAGATGCCAATGTTACCATGTTTTAGGAAAAGAGATCATGCACTATAGCAATGGTTAGCAGTTGTAACGTGCCCAGAATACTAAGGTCAGCAAAAAAGTAGTCAGCAAAACAGGCGGTCGGAAGGCAAAAAATCCAGGGGAAACCACGCCAAGGATGCCAGGTGTAACAAGTGTCCGCCTCACCAGCTGAAAGTGGGGAGAGCTATGCAACCCCTTGGGAGTTCTCTTCACTAAGGCGGAAGAAGGTGGAGAGAACATCAGCATTGGCGTTGTCTGTTCCAGGATGGCGTTCCACCGTAAAGTCCATTCCCTGTGGGGAGATGGACCATTTCGAACATTTATCACCCCTATCTGCATTAACCATCTGAGGAGCCTGTGGTCTGTCTGAATCCAGAAGTGCCAAACAGGTATTCCAATAGCTTTTTCAGTGCCCAGACCACTGCAAAAGCTTCCCTTTCTGTTGCGCTTCACCTCTGTTTCCTGGGAAGTAGCCTCCTACTGATGAAGGCTACAGGCTGATTCAGGCCCTCCTAATTTAGCTGTGAAGCACAACCCCTACAGCATATCTGAGGCGTTTGTCTGAACAATGAATTCTTGAGAGGTGTAAGTGGCCTTTAGCAGAGGTGCTGTGCACATTGCCTCCTTCAGGGTGTCAAAAGCATTCTGTCATGCCTCTGTGCAGATCACCTGCCGTGGGCACAGGGTTAAGACTGATTTGCATATGGGTGGGTCCAAAGTAGGGTGGAGCGGTGAGCAAAAAAACTATGGATTAAACCCAGATCTTTGACTGAGGGTGAATGTTTGCATTGTTCAATATTCCATCCATCATCTGTTCTTTTTGCTTTTTTCTCCCTTAGTGGGAAGGGTATGCACAGACGTTACACCACACCACAATGCAGAGCACACCAGTTTAGAAAAATAACGTATATTTATCTAATCTCAACAAGACCAAAACAACAAAAATCCAACATACATGTAATAAGAATTTGACTTTAAAAAGGTTTCAAGCAACTGGGTCGAAAGAAAACCTATGGATGCTTGATTTCTCACAAAGTACCTGTAGATGCGTCAAAATTCACAAGGCCAAACAGTTGCAGAGATGGGAAGCATCGAGAAACAAAGAGATTCGTCAGTTCCTGAGACCTCGGGGAGGCAAGGCAACAGTTCTGCTGCACGCAGGAGAAGTGATGCGTTGAATCCTGTCTGAAGGGGGAAGTGATGCGTCGACGCCAAGGCAATTCACGTCCATGCATGATGCGTTAGGAAAACTTGCCTCACAGGTGCGACGCGTGGGCAATTGATAAATCGGCCTCCAGCGGTGCTGCATCGGTTTCTTCAGCCATAAACTCTCAGTGCGTTGATTCTTGCAACAGGCACTGTGTCGGGTTCAACATCGGCACGGCGATGCATTGAGATTCTTCTTGCACAGTAGTGCTGTGTCGGAAAAACAGCTGCAAGAGGAGCGATGCGTTAATTTCTTCAGTTCTCCTTTTCTTCCAGCTCCCAAACAGCAGGAACAACCTCTAGAGGCCCATAACTGAAACAGGCACCTCCTGGCAGGTCACAACTCTTAACAACAGATTTCAGGGGAGCTGGGGGTGAAGTATTGGTGTTCCCGAAACTCCAAAACAGGAGGCCACCACACACAGGTGCTTTGAGATCTTCTTCAAGCAGGTTCAAAGCAAAGTTCCAGTCTTTGTCCTTTCCTTGGGAGAAACAGCAACTGCAGGCCAACCCCACACAGCACACAGCAAAGGGCAGTACTCCTTCTCACAGCTCTTCAGCTCCTTGGCAAAGGTTCCTCTTGAGTCCAGAAGTAATCGAAAGTTTTGGGATTTCAGGTGTAATACCTATACTCCAAAATGTCTTTGTTCTCTTTGTGCAATGGTCTCTGAGCCCAGTCCAAACCAGTTCTGTCCTCACTGGTGCAGTATGACCACAGGGGGTGGAGACAGCATTTTGTACGGGAGACAGGCCCTATTCAGGTGCAAGGAAATCTCCTCCCACTACTCTAAATTCAGCCAAGGTCTATTCAGCTCAGCTCCGAGTCATTCAGGAAGGGCCTGGCACACGCCAACCCCCCCAGTGGCTGTCTACAGTAAATGCACATCCACATCCCCTGTCACTCCAAAACCAGTCAGTACACAAACAGGCAGAGGCACACAGAATGTTTAAACAAGAAAATGCCTACTTTCTAAAAGTGGCATTTTCAAACACACAATTTAAAAACCATCTTTATTAAAAAATGTTGTATTAAATTCTGAGTTCAGAGAGCCTAAACTTCATTTCTTCATCTTGTCCCAATGGGAAGTTATACTTGCAAGACGTTACTAAGTATTTCCCATTCTATCCTATGGGGCAGGTAGCCTTTCAATAGTGAAAAAAGATATTGGCAGTCTTTCACTATCAGGACATGTCACACACACCAGTACATGTCTTATCTT
This sequence comes from Triturus cristatus, assembly GCF_964204655.1. NCBI lineage: Eukaryota > Metazoa > Chordata > Amphibia > Caudata > Salamandridae > Triturus > Triturus cristatus. The sequence goes on along the minus strand of NC_140592.1, from coordinate 895,982,299 downwards.
TCACATACACTGAACCCTGCCCAGGGGGGTACCTTGGGCCTCCCAAAGGGGTGCCTTACATTTAAGAAAAGGGAAGGTTACGGCCTGGAAAGTGGTGCACTTGCCAGGTCGCCATGTCAGTTAGCAAACTATGCACAGACACTGCAGCGGCAGGTCTCAAATACCTTTTCAGGGCTACTCATGTGGGTGGCACAAGACGCGCTGCAGGCCCACTAGTAGCATTTGATTTACAGGCCCTGGCAGAATTAGTGCACTTTACAAGGGGCTTACCAGTAAATCAAATATGACAATCAGGGAGAACCAATTGTAATCACAATTTACACAGGGAGCACCTGTACTTTGAAAAATGAAATCGGGCACAGCATTAAAAATACAGGAGGTAGAGGCAAAAAGTCAGGGGAAACCACACGAAAGATGCCAAGTTTAACACTCTCAATATAGAGAGTTGTCCACAGAGCCAGTGGACAACTCTAAATGTGGGAGACGGAGGTCCTTCAGGATGGTGGAGGTATGTCCTCCATCATCTCAACATGTGTAAAGCAGATTTGCTATAATTATTTTGATTACACAGGGCTAATTAAAATTTCGCACAGGCCTACCTATAAGTTAGTGCTTGCGTCTAAGCCATCTCTAGGGCTAAGGGCTTCATGTCACAAAATCAGGAGAGTTTGTGACCACAAAAGTGCTTATCATTATGTACAAAACCCCTTTTACATATTAGAATATTCTTTCAACTCATAAAAGGAACATTTGCAATAGTTTATGCATTACAAATAGGAGTGGTCATAAAAGGAGTTCCCCACTCCCCTTCCTATTCGGAAAGGAATTTAGGGATAGTTTATAACTGTATTTGCTGGCACAAACCATTGATGAGCTAACAACCCCTAAGTTGGGGTGGTAAGCAATTTGAGAAGGAGTTACCTTAGGACCCCTTTCAGTCATGTTGGCAGCCTCAAGGGGGAGACGTTTTCCAAAACAATAACTTTTTTATTATTAACAGCAGCACTGGTTCCTTTAATGAACATGTGCTGCTTAAAAAGAAATCCATTTCGGAATGCAGTAAAAGGGATGGTGTGTGCTGTCACTTGCATGCCACCATCCCTGTGGTTACAGACAATCAGAGGTTTCCACATTGTCACTTGCATAATTACTATAACTTAGGCAGATCATTTTGCAAACCCCTGTAACTCAATATTGTGTGAACCAACCTAATAGTAGTACATAGGTCAGTTTGTAAAGTACTATTCCTTTCAAAGAACGTATGTGTGTAATTTGCGACCACATTTTGCAGATGAAATAATGATATACCAGGACCCTAACTTTCATAAGGAGAGAGATGCCATTTATATTCACTCCCTTTTTGCAGTTCTACAACAGGGTAACTACCTGTTTTAAATCTGCATAATGAATGAATGAATGAATGAATGAATGAATGAATGAATGAATGAATGAATGAATGACGAAGCATTTGTAAAGCGCCTGGTTACCCGGAGGCATCCCCGCTCTAGTGGACAATCTGTTCATCAGATAGTGCTTCAAGGTGCATAGTGCATGATAACACAAAATGTAAGCTATTTAGACAGCAGCAGGATAAATAGCGAAGTTCATCTGATATTTGCACAGCTACTAGTCAAGTTGTGCATAGTGCCTGCTATGTAGAAAGCCACAAGGTGAATAATGAAGATTCTTTTCTCTTTGCAAGACCACAGGCCAAACAGTACACAATTTCTGCTATTTAGCCTGCAGGCGGTTAATATATACATATTTTTTCTATTTGTCAGGCTACCGGTAAAATAGTATATAAATGATGCTATTTAACCAGCAGCTCGGAAGAAAAATTACATTTATTTGATATTTGCATGGCTGCTGGCCAGATTGTACATAATGTCTGCTGTTTTGCCAACAGCCAGATAATGAGTGATGTTGTATGATGTTTGCTTTACTGCTTGCCAAATAACACATAACCTCTGCCATTTCGCCATTTGCAAGGTAAATAGTGGCTTTCTTGTTATTTGCATGACTGCCGGCCAAACAATGCAGAATCTCTACTTTTTAGCCAGTGGCTTGGTAAAAAGTGAAATGTTTCTGCTATTTGTACAGCTGTCAGCCATACAGTGTAGAATTTCTGTTATTGAGCTAGCTGCCTGGTAAACTGCAATGTTTCTCTGCTATTCTCAAGGTGGATGGTCAAATAGTCAAAATGTCTACTATTTAACCAGTGGCCAAGTACATAGCAGAGAAAAGTCATCATTTACCCGGGGGCCAGATAAGTAACCACTACCTAACGAGACATATAGAAAGTAAGAATGGATAAGAGGACAACCATGAGGAGCAAGCATCCCTGCAGTAATGCAAAGCTGAAGGGCCCTCACAAACTAAAAACATGTACAAAGAAGAAAAATAAAAAATAACGTGGGAAGAGGAAGGATGGGAGTAGACAAAAAGCATGAATGGAATGAGCAGAGGAGATGAGGGAATGAGTAAGCCAACACATATGCTCCAATGAAGCACTATCCAGAAATTAAACAGGCTCCTTATGTCAACAGAGGTAGGATGCCAGTTCTCCAATCAAAATAATGGTGAAATAGAATTGCTCTGGAGGTGGGGCAAACAGAAGAATAGAAAGGAGAGCCAAAGAACCAAGAGCATGGAACTGAGGTAAAGAATAAAGCCACCCAGTAATGAACTGAAGGGGATTCCCAAAAATCCGCTCAGTTGCCCTCATTACGGCTGACTCATTATTTTCTAATCCAATTTGCCTGGGTAAAACAACTATTAGTAATTCGTACATGCTTATTTTGATGGGCAAAATATCTGCATGTTATGCCTCATTTTAGACTTTCTAATAGGCAGTTCAATTCTGATCCCCGTGGTAATGGATTGTTAAAGGTGCAATAATTATGTGTTATTATGAGGGCCTACACTAGTAACTTCTCTTGGATCTGATCTAATACTTTGCATCAGTAATCTCAAACAATCCTGAAATCACACCTTTGGCACTTGCACTCACACCAGCTATAACTCAGAATGTCACTGATTCTTTCCTTCACACCTGCACTTGCACCATTAAAATCATGCTTACACCTTCACCCACACCACCATGGCCACTTGCACCAGTGACTTCACTCACACCTACACTGGCACATGCACCAGCAACCTCACTTACTCCTGCACTTGCACATGTACTGTAACATGCACTAATACCCTTTTTCACACATGCACTGGCACTAGTAACAATAACTTCATCTGTGCATGCATTCATACCTTCACTGGCACTCACCCTGCTAGTGGCACTCAAGCCACTTCCACTCACCCTGCCACTGCCATTCACAGTTGCACTGGTACTTTCATTCACACCAGCACTCACAACTTTAATCACACCTGTACTAGTGCTTGCACCAGTAACTTTACTCACATCTCTGTTTACTCTTGCACTCACACCTCTACTGCAACTTGCTGCATTGTGGCCTTCAGAACACAGCCTAGTGCACTATAATATTGTGCAATCACACCATCAGATGCATAGCATTGTACTGGAACTAGCCAGCTTGATAGTGTAGCTAGTACGGTGCCACACCCTAATACTGTGTGAGGCTACACAGCACTCCATTGCACAGTGTGGACAATGTGTAGAGCAGACTTGTCAAGTAAACCAGTGTCAAGTAAACCAGAGTGTGAGATTGAAGCCAGCATAAAACAAAGGACACCACTCAAAAAGTGAGTGGTGTTTGACCCAAAACGTCACCTCTCATTTTTGTTTATATATAATATAAATGCATTTGTGCAGAGTGTGATATAGTCTCTAATGACTGTGATGTGTGGCTTTGACTTTTGAGAGGTAGTGTTTCAAATGTGTCATTTTGGTCCCCTTCCTGATAGCCTATTTTCCGCTCATCTGAATATATGATTTATGTCCTCCTGTTTGTCCCTCCTTGTATGAACAAAGGCATTTAACCTGAACCAGGATGCAAGGAATTAGATTCTTGCATTCAGATAAAATCACAATGAATATTCCTAGTGACTATCAGCAGAGTTCTCTTGCCTGTCAAGTGTCTTTAAAATGCGTTCATTTAGACACTATGCATTGTTTTTGTGAGTTAGTTCTGCTGTACAGTAGTACTATGGAATTCGACCTTTGCACTGTAGTAATAAATGTATGTATCTTCATCTGTTAGTACACTTGCTTTACATATTGTGTTACTGGGCAGCTTTCATTTTCACTGGTATGGTACATTTTCTGTAGAATCGTCAATTCTGCAGTTGTCTGTCAAATATCTAGCTGGGTTGGGACTCCAAATATGTCCTTGTTTTTATTGTAAGTATAATGTAGGAGCAAAGACTTTTGATACCACCAAATGATCTTTGATTCCACGGCTGTGATTGATCTGAAATACAGTTTTCAAAATTAGGTGGTGTGCTGTTCCCTGCTGAACGAACCAGTTTTTAGAATTGGTGTGCAAGGAAACAAGTACAGGGCCGGAACTAGGGAGGTGTTGCAACCCTTCATCTTCCATGTTTAGTCATCAGAAGAGCTTTGCTCAGGGTGAGCATTGTTGGTAGTTTGACATGGCTTAGGTCAGTGACTGCTCTCAAATCGCCTACTCCATAATATCTGAACTGTAATCCAAGTAATCAAATTGATTCAAGTGGACTCCGCATCAGAAAATCAGTGAGTTGGATAGCGATAATTTCATTTGCTGGATTTCAAGAGGAGTTTGAGTTCCCAACTCCTTGCTGACAAATGCTGTGACCGTGGAGCACTTGATTGTTCTGGTATGGTTAATTGACATTAAGAGTAAATAGCAAGACGGATTGAGAATAATTACTGTGTTATGGTGTAGGAAGCTGACTCTGCATATACGATACCAAAGTAAGGTATAGTATGCACATAGTCCAGCGGATCGATCCCCAGAAGTATAGCAGAGGCTAAAGTAGATAATACCTTACTCTCTTTTGTGGTAGTGTGGTTGAGCAGTCAGGCTTATCAGAGGGTAGTGTTAAGAATGTGTTGTACACACTCAGGCAAGAAATGATAGTGTTGTAATCTTGGTTTGCTCTGCCCCCCCCCTATTCCTCTCCTCTTGGTACCTTCCCCCTCCTACTGTCAACGTTCTATTGCAGCCTCCTTGTGAGAGAGGCTTTGGACGTAGTTGGTGATGTGTAATAAACTTGTGACTTACCTGACAATATATCTTCTTTTCAACACTGGAAATCCCCCTGACCGTCCATGGTCCAAACTGGCATTGGACATTATTGGGCCGTTAAACCTAAGACAAGCCTCAGACCGATTTATCTTGGTCCTTATAGACTATCACTCTAGATGGGTAGTAACCAAATGGGTGAATATGATTGATACCAAGGTCTTGATTCAGTTTTTAAGAGAAACGTTTTATGAAGAAGGTATTCCTGATGCCATAGTGACGGACAATGGAGTCCAGTTTACCTCAGAGTTGATGAAGAAATTTTTGTCTGACCTATGTATCAACCACTTGAAAACAGCGTTGTATTGTCCGAGAGCCAATGGTCTTGTGGAACGGATGAACAGGGTCATTAAAGAATGCATACAAAGAGCAGAGGCCACCGGCATTCCGGCCAAACAAGCACTACAAGAAATGATATGGTCGTACCGAACGGCTCCCAACACTGTCACTCATATTTCTCCGTTTGTGTCTTTGAAAGGAAGGAAACCTAAAACCACTCTCACTGCAGGGTGGATGTGTAATACCTACAACTGCAACATAGACAGGTTGAACATTGCGAGAAATATTGGAAAGCAACAGGAGAAGTATAAGTTGAGGTATGACCTGAAAAAGAGCGTCAAAGTACCTTCAATGGAATCAGGTGATTGGGTCCGTATAGACTTACCACCTGCCAGAAGGAGGAATTTTTCTAGGTTTTCTGAGCCTATCAAGATAGCAAGTGTTGGAAGAAATGTGGTCCATTTGGATAATGGACAAACATGGGGTATGGACAGAGTGGTAAAATGTGACCCTCCAAAAAGTGATGGTGGTACTTATGCTCCATTGCCTAGAAACCACGACAGTGTTCGCAGTTCTACAAGGAACACTACTAGTCCTGTTTGGCACAAAGACTATGTTATTACTTAACTGGCAGTTATTTTATTTCCTGTTATGCTTTTTTATATTCCTTTGCCCAGGGAGATGTGTTGTAATCTTGGTTTGCTCTGCCCCCCCCCCCTATTCCTCTCCTCTTGGTACCTTCCCTCTCCTACTGTCAACGTTCTATTGCAGCCTCCTCTGGCATTGTTGTGAGAGAGGCTTTGGACGTAGTTGGTGATGTGTAATAAACTTGTGACTTACCTGACAATATATCTTCTTTTCAACAGATAGCATACAATCTAAGACTGAATCCAGACCAATTGTTTGCATATAAAGTTGTTACTTTGTTATTTTTATCACTAGAACTAAGATGTACTTAGTAACAGATAAGCGATACTTTCAGAAAAATAATTTTCAAAATAGGGTGTGTACTGGTTTTCTAGAAGCATACAAGTTACTTTGCAGTAGAGAAAATGTGTTGTACACTCTTTAGAATATTTGCATTGACTTCAGATGACTTTTTAGTTACTTTTGGATACTTTTCTAACTTTGTGCAAAACAAACAAATCACAGTTTGAAAATTGCGATGCATTAGTAAGCAGGTTAACTCATTTGAAGACACTAAGTTACTTTTGTTGAAGTACAAGACTGAGTCAAAACAAAAATGAATTCAGAGAAAAACTTACCATGTAATACTACGGAGGAAAAAGCAGGGTTAAGTTTTCAGGTAAGTACACAGTTTAGGTAAATGAGTGTTGGGGGGTAGAACCAAGGTTCCCCAAGGTTCAATTCTGCACTCTAGGTGCCTACCAGCAGCACTATGGCAGCTGGGTGCAGAGTGCAGGTGTGCCAATGCTAGTCAATGAAGACCAGGGGCACATCAGTTGGAGACTGCTCACGGGGAGGTAAAGCGGCCTTGGAGGACAATCTTCAGGACTTAAGGTAAGTACAAAGGGGGCCCAACCCAGCACCAAAACCACACCACCAGCAGCTCTGGGGCAGCAGGGTGCAGGCTGTGCACACAGTGTTGAGCGACCGAAGTTATCCTATGGAGATCGTCGGTTCCGGTTTCAGGCTGCAGGCTCAGTCCAGGAGGTCTCTTTGAGGGAACCCACAGCCAGAGGAAGGAGTTGCGATGCCAGGCAATGTCAGGGCACCATTGGTTCTGGTCACCAGTACGCAGTGCTGGTGGATTCAGAGGTGTCTTAGGACATCAGGTTTCACCTTACGGGGAAGGTCACTGTCAAGGGGGTTGTTGTGAAGAGGCTGCAGGTGTCGACACTGGAAATTGAAAGGGACATCCCTTGATGGATTGGAGGTCAGGACCACTGGGGAACCAATTCAGGACTGGTGAACCCTCTGTACACTGGTCGTGTATGGGGGTGCAGAAGGGACATCTGGAGCAGGGGCTCTTGGTACCGCAGGGGCTTTATCTTCTTTTGTAGAAAGAGCTGCTGTCCTCAAGGGTCTCGAGTCTTTGTTGAAGCAGGGGCTCAGTACTCACCAAGTCTGGAGGATGCTGACCCTTTTTGGAGCTGTTGTTTTCTGTGCAGGGAGATTCGGGGCTAAAGGCAGGCATATAGTGCTCGGGCAAAGTCAGTTGGGCCTGGAGGCTTCACTGCTGCAACGTCTTCGGGTTCCAGTCTTCTTAGGTCATCAATTCTGAAATCTAGGTTAAGGGTTGCCCCCTAAGTACTGTATTTAGGGTGTGTTTTCAGGGGTCTCGATGTGGTAGCCAATAGGCTACTATCCTTAGGGTGACTACAGCCTTAGTGTGCTCACCCCATGTGAATGAGTGGTCACAATTCCTGACCCTAATTGGAGGGTACCTGCCATCTGCAAGATGTAGGGCACAGAAGAGCTGGCTTCACCTTGTCTCCCTCACCTGAGGGGTGGGGTTGGCAGAGGTGAGAACACCATCTGGGCTGCCTGTCTTCCCACCAAAAAGGGGATGAAACAGGAAGGGGACCTGTTAGCAGGAGAGGCTGGGGATCACATTGTCAAGGAGGCAATGCCTTTGAAGCTCCCATGCCACAGATGGCTCTACCTGATCTGGGGAGGTGTGAACACCTCCACCCAGGAAAGGGTTTGTTTCTGGGCTCAGGGAGTGAAGGCTCCCACCCCACGGGTCCAGAAACTTGTCTCATGGCGGTAGGCTAGTGTTCACTAGTCAGGAACCCAACAGTGGTTGGTTTGGCTCAGGAGTCCCCTGCAGAAGGGACCGAGTGCATGGAATAATAAATCTGACCGTAGAATCGGTGCAGGTTTATTATCCTGAGATGTTTGATACCAAACATACTAAGATTCAGTAAAGCCATTACGGTGCTAGGAAAGTCATAACGGTCAGTCTCTACACCATATGCTCAGGATAGCTATACTGGGCACTTATAATATCTAAGAATGGCCTTGGATATTATAGGGACCTGTCTGCTCATGCAGATAGGTCCTCATATGAGGTAGAGGGAATCCTGCCTTAATGCCTTAAGGGTGACTTACCTAGGCCTCATGCAGTGGTGGGCAGGCGTGGCACACAGGGATGTGTGCTATGTCGACTCTTCACTTTTAACTGCACCACAACATGCAGGCTGCAGGCTGCAATGCCAGTGGTGCCTGTTTGTGGTGAGAGGTCTCTCAGGGTGAGATTATACATGCTGCCGCCCTCACAGGCCTTTCCTGGCTACCATGCCCTTGGTACAATAGGTACCCCTTACAAGGGACTTACAGGTAGGCCAGAGTTGTGCCAATTGTAGAAACAATGGTACAGGTTAGAGAAAGAACATAAGCTCTGGGCGCCTGATTGGCAGGGAACCATGGTACACTCAGTCAAATTGCATCAGCTTTCTGGCATTAAGTTAGGGGGCAACCATGCAGAAAGGGCACTTTCCTACACACGGTGATTAATTATCCAGGGACCGTAGTGTACCAGATAGTCAATACGTGCCATCAGTTCCCTTTTAGCCATAAAAAATAACATTATAAATATCCCTGATGTTAAAACTGTGCTTGTCCTTGGTACTCAAATTTGGTAGTGAACCTGTCTCAAACATCTCATCAAAAGACAAAGGAGCAAAGGCATTGGGCTAACTAAGGGTCAGGTGTGCTATTACATTGCATAAAGTAGTCTCAATTTGCGACCAGTACTTTTCCTTCCTGTGTGGACCCAAACTATGTACAAATTCCAAATCTGTGTGAGTCACAATTGATATTCATGAGATAGGTCACAAATAGCGACTTGATTCGATTGGACACAAACACAGGGAAATTGATCTGCAAGGGTCAGCAGACCACCATGTCTCTGATAGCTTTTCAAATGAAGTTTTTTTTTTTTTTAAATCAGCCCATTTTCCTTCAAGTTAAAGTGGCTGAACTCATATCACTTTGGAAAGGGACACTCCCAATAAGCCAATCCAAGTACTGAATGGATATGGAGTCTAAACACATTTTATAAGCCATTAAAATATTACTGGTTCCTAAAATGGGTTTAGAAAATAGCAAAAAACATTTCTGCGGGTGTACACAGCTACTTGGATTGTTTGCGATGACAAAAACATTTATACAACTTGCTTCATATCTGCACAAGATCAGACAGTTTAGTGAAGCTGAAGAACTAAAACTACAATTGTTACTTGTTCTCAGGATCTTGGCTTTCCCACTACATTTTGATGAGTGAACCAAAAGACTGGGTTCAGCTTTCAAAGGCATAATATCCAATGAGCATGTGTTGGATTCCAATCCAGTGTTATTAACAAATACTACTACAAACTCTAAGCCAAATTCTAAATTCTTCCAATCTTGTAAAGATAACCAAAGACAGAAAATTAATGTTTAAAATAACACAACTTTGTCCCATTCGGAGATCAGGTTTAAAAGGCATTCCCCCTGTTTTCACAGTTTCCAAAATACCCACTAGATCACTAATGTGGGGGTGGGTCTGATAGCAAGATACAAAGAATGCTATCCCCAGGGGTATGACACTGTTGGGAACCGAGCCCAGATTTTAATACAGTGTTTTTTATCAGCATATTTTGTTAAAATAGTAAAGGTGTGGTTAGATGTAAAAAAACAACTCTCTAGACACTTTCCTCTTCTATCTATTCACTATTCCTTTTCAATCCAAATAACAGACTAACATGTCCACCACTCAATTTAATTTCATATTTCCCTATACTAATTCACCACTAATCCTGTTTTGGGCTCCGAAGTAGCATTCTACCCGCCAGAAAGCACCTCAACACCTTATCAGGGGTAGCAAGCGCTATATAAATGCATACTTTTTCCCTCTTCTATCCCTCCACTATCCTTCTCAATTCAAATAATAGACTAACATAGCCACTGCTCAAACTAATTTCATATTTCACTATACTAATTCACCACTATCCTTTATGGGTTCCAGAGTAGCATGGTACTCGCTAAAAAAGTGCTTGGACTCCTTATCAGGGGTAGTAAGCGCTAGATAAATACAATTACAATACAATACAATGCAATGTGTATTTTGGAGACAATGTATCTCAGACAACAAGCTGCTAAAGCTGCCTGTATTCAAGACCTAAAAAGAGTTCCTGTTACCAATGGTGTTCTACCCAAATATTGTGTTTGAAATATTGTCTTTCAGAAATATTGTTACAATCACATCAACTCCTAAAATATAATTATGGCGGAGAAAATATTATTAATTCTCTGTTTACCGTGACAATATTTTTATAGTCAATTTCACTAACACAACATATTTGTAGGTGAGTAATTTGATTGTGAGATTGAAACATACAGCCACTTCACATTCCTGAAACTATTGATTGCCCTTTGGTCAACACACGATACATATGCCTGTGTGGCTTTTATAAAGTGTTTTACAATAGATAATTAATTCTGAAAAAGAGCCATCTTTGTTGGAACATTAATTCTGTCCTCAGCAACTTTTGTAATGTAGTAAAATCTGATTTATCAAACTTGTTTCAGAAGATTTGCCTACAATTGACGTTAATTAAAAAAAACGTCTGGGCTAGACTAGCAGACATATGGCCTTTGTTGCTCATGCTGAAAGGGTACAGTTTGAGTAGAGACTGGAAACTATAGGTAGTAAGCAGAGCTCTAGGACCACTTTTTACATTCAGTTCATGGCTCTGACTTCTTATCGCCCGATACCATGGGTACGCCTAAGCGGGGAAGTCAGATTTTTTGTTATTGTTTAGTTAATTAAAACCAAAACGATGTTCCCAAACACCAGACACATTGTAGCATTAAAAGCACATAGAGTGTGTACAAGTTAAAAAACATAGTTACGACCGTATCTTTAGCCATTCAATTTGCAAGTGTAGCATTGCTATGAGCAGGTAATACTCCACCTTTTTTTATACAATTCATTAAAATGAATTGATATTACTTTTTACAGTACAGTTGATGTTAAAAAGACAGACAATGACCACTAAATGACTCTGTGACTAAATTCATTACATCAAGACTTTCTTATAACTAAATAAAAATGTTGTTATTGTGGCAAGTAAGTTGCGGGTCATTCGAGTCAAGGCATTTTAATATGACAGTTCTGCAGGAGCAGATGCCTCTTTCATTAAACTTTCCCTTCAACAGTTGACGGCGTTGCGGACCTAGAGCTGAGCAGATGCATATTAGATGTATAAAATCATGTGTGGGAGACCCACAAAGAATGCATACTTTTTGAGCCCTGGTACTTCCAACTGGGCAGATCTGCATTGGAGGGCAACTTCCCCATACGTAGTACTAGAAACTTGTTTTTTAAGTAGGGGGAAAATGGCAGACCCAGGTATGCGGCTGGCTTTGATGTTGTGTAGTAATGCAATACTATCCATGCATGGGCTCGCTGACTAAACGTTGCCTTATCTTCTACTAGCGAGTGTTTTTTTACTGCCATTTTCATGATAAGCTGAAATGAGGCCAGATGTAGTTTCCGCTGCCAGAGGTCAGCTGTCCTAGTAATTTGTAGCAAAGCCTGTAAATACTTTGTGTAGGCAGACTGAGGGTCACCTTGTAGGGCATCCCAGAGTGCATAATTGATCCCCAGCCCACGATGGAGCCACATTTTATGTTTTTATATTTTAGGGGTTACAAAGCCAAGTCAGCACAAGCCAGTGGGTGGGGCCGACTCCGAGCCACTCCCTAACCTATAGGGAAAATGTTCTCGAAGGTAACCATACCCACTTTTTCTGCAGTTCCACTGTGCCCCACTGCAAACAATCCCATGGTGCCCCCTCTACCTAAAACAAGATTTCAGAATCGTTCTACCCCTATGCAGCGCTCCTGTGCTCACCATAGAGTTGTGGCCAGGGAAATGATTAACCCCTTCTCTGTGGTCACTCAAAACCAGTTCTGGTGGCAGCTCATTTCCCTTTGAGAATGGTGTCTGGTTAGAAAGAAGAACAACAAGAGGGAGCAGGTCCAGGTGTTAGTTACATTTGCCTGCGATAGGCTAGGCCTCTTTGAAAATAATTAAGGGGCATATTATCAAGGTCCGGCGGTAAAATTATCGCTGCTTTATCGGCAGAAAACTGCCGCTAAAGCGGCGATAATGGGCTTGATAATATGCCCTTGAGAATTCCCATAGATGCCCATGTTCTGGTGTCAACATGGGCTTCTATTGGAATTCTCTGCGACATATTATCAAGCCCATTATTGCTGCTTTAGCAGAAGTTTTCTGCTGATAAAGCGGCAATAATTTTAACGCCGGACCTTGATAATATGCCCCTAAGTTCCTGGGCTCTGGCCGGATGGTCATCATTTCAGAGTAACAGAACACCTCCCCACACCGAAGGTCTTAGTTTCAGCTCTGGGAGCAAGTTCATACTGCATCTTCTCCTGGGTGTCAGTTGGAAGCTCATTCATATGGGATTCTAGAGGCTTTAGGCAGGTAAAAGGGGCTTTTAAATAGCACCCTTTGTAAAGTACTTATTACAAATCCAACTCTACCATTAATTTGGATTTGTAATTAATATTTAAAAAATACTAAAAGTAACTTTTTAACTGGTCCCAAGCTGGAAAAAAATATTATTTAATTGTAATATTATATACCATTTCCTTCCTATGGAACAGCTATTGCTGCTTCAGTGAAATTAGCTTATGGGGCCTAGTTACTGTAAGGACATGATTTACATTAAACTTTTTAATGTCCTACTTTTAAAATAGGACAGTTAAGGTCTAATTAGAGGTGGCTTATTGATATTTAAATGGAGGTATTAGGTCTGTCAAAAGATGCTATTTTGACCGGTCGAGTTTGTGGTTTTAAAACTGCATAGACAGGCTTCAGTGGTAGGCCTGCAGTCAGATTCTGCACTGTCACTCTCATTGTTGCACAATGTGTGCTGCAGGTCACTAGCTATATTTAACTTTCTGTGTCTCAGTATACTTTGTACTATATAATAGGCACTTAAAGGTAAGTTCAGAGTGCCAATTACGAGTTTAGCCAATTTCATCATGTTTTAGGAGCCCAAACAAATGCACAGGGACCTGGTTAGCAGAGTCCCAGTGCACAGAGTAAAATTAACAGCAGCATCAGTCCAAAAATATGAGGGCAATCAATAAAAAAAAGTAATTTCCTGAAGACTCAAACATTTCAAGTCTGGAAACATTGGACAACTGGTAGTTGCCTGGAATGGTATCCCACCAGTGGAAATTGCTCGAGGCAACTCCTAATGAGGAATGGATTACAAGTGCTACACATATCACCAAGCAATATTTCACTGCTGACTAGGATGTTTTGTACCCAGTTTTGAACTGGCTGATCAATGCAAATTGGCATTTGCACTGACAGAACACTAAATGAAAATTGTATTTTCAGTGCAAATTCTAAAGCCAACCCAAGTAACTGATTTGTACAGAATAACTCAGGCACCAAGTTGGTTCTCTTAATTGGGTGATAAGCTTCTTCAACTGCAAATAGCGAATCTGGAGCAAATAAGTATTCCATACAAAGTGTAAGTAGCCCATCACCATTACTGTACTGTTGGTGTCTTAATAAACATTTCCCAGTGCTGTTGAGAGTAAATTAGAATTGCAAATCATAGAAAAGGGAATTGCCTTTTCTTATGATATTGATGAATAATGTATTAGTTAACCTCGACATAGCATCTCCGCCTAATAGTGTTCTGTACAATCATAGTTGCCCATTTGATTTGTGACGCATATAGACTGATATATTTTGACTCTCTCTGTAGTTCTTAAAGCATAAGGAAACATTATCATTAAATGTGTGGCAAATGCTTCATTTTAAATTGAAAAAACATGCAAATGAATGATTTTTTGATTGATGTAGGAAAAACAGCTAATCTAAACACACTTGCTTTCCAAATGGAGCACACACTTGTATATGTGGATTTGCTATAAAAGAGAAAGCACACGAATTTCTATTACATCTGGCACGTGCAACACTCTTAATTTAACTCATTTATAATAAAACTGCTTCATTTCATGCTGTAGATGAGGCGAAAACATATTTCATGCAGCCCAGAAACATAGGCCCTCTTTTTGAGAACTTGGGAAATGTTAAAAATTGTATTAACTGCATGGCAAGGCAAGTCTGTTATCAATAGCAAACATGTTATCGTAACATTCCAAGTTTCAACGTTGAAAAGCAGGTGGAAACACATTTTCTGAATTGTATTATGTATTTAAAGCAGGCGCGGCCGGCACAGGTAAGAGCGGTGGGGAGGGGCTGAGGGGCAAGTGGACATACGACGGGATAGGTAAGATACAATAAAAGAACAAAAAAAACTTACTCTGCACTCACCGCATCATTGACTTGGTGATGCGGCAAGGCAAGTGATTTTATTTATTTATCCGTCTATTCCCGACCGGCCCTCCCCGCCCAGCGCACCGCTCTTACCTGTGCCAGCCGCGCCTCATTTAAAGCTACGTTTGCAATACTATCATGACTATCCTGCTGCAATGTAAGTACTGATTTCTGGTATTGCAGCAAAAAAAAAAAACTAACCGCTATATTAGCAGCTTCTTGTAATGAAAACATCATGATGTAAAAGAAAATGGGGAGAGGTGAAAGGATTTCTCTTTGTGATTAAGCTGGTGTGTTTGCTTAAGGAGCTAAGTGTTCACTGCTCAGAAGGGTGCATAATACTTTTTGGGCTGACTTTGGGGCTCATCACGATGTCGGAGGGACCTGCCACCGCCAGGCGTGCGGTGGCAGGCCCTCCGCCATCTGACAGCAGTTTTCCCCCCGCCAGGTTATGATGGCGGGGGAATCCTCAGGGAAGCCTGGTGGATGCAAAGACCATCCGCCACGGTTCCGCAAGGCGGTCCATTTCCGCCCACCTCACAGGACCAAAACATAGGGCAGCATTGCGGTGCCTGCAGGGATTACGATATCCCTTTCCGCCTGTCTTTTCGCGGCGGTCATCCCACCGCAAAAAGACAGGCGGAAACTTATTTTGGGGCCTGTAGCGGGTCCCCCTTGTGTTGGGGGGAGGTGGGGTGCACTATTTCACTGCACCGAGTGGCAGGCACCGTGTAGTGCCTGCCATGTAGTGCAGTGAAATGCAAAACATGTGATTTTAACATCGCGGCAATGTTAAAATGAAGTCTGCGACCGCCATGGTGGCGGTCGCATCCTGATTTGTGTTGCGAGACTGCCGCAGGCATGCGGATGGGCCCGGTTTACAACAGGATGGTGGACGGACTCCAGTCCATCTGCCATCCTAATGAGCCCCCTAGTTACTTCTGAGGTTGAGAAATAATGCAGTGAAATAACAGTTATGTTTAGCAATTGCTACATAAGAATAATTGATATTTTCTTTTTACTTCTAAATTTTTAAAGCAAACATGACACAGACTCAAAGGGTCTCAGCTCTATTGTGCTCTACAAGCTTGGCTAACAACTCTCCCATGCCACCCCCACAGAGGTGTCACTACTACTGACTATGCACTCTTTACTGGCTTATACAGAAATACATTATCAAGAGAAACAGCCAGTGAATGTACAGTCTAATGTCAAAATAGTTCAACATTCTCCCCAAATTCCAATCATATTAAAAAGCAACAGCTAAATATCTACATTTCACTTAGTCTTCTTTTATAGATTTAGTCTAAGTTGCATCAGTTGGAAATAGCTAAAGCTCTTTTTAGTCAGGTTTAATAAAGCATATTGTAGATTATTCATATAAAATCAATACACTTCTATGTAAACAGCTAACACAATATGCAAAACTCCAGAGAAGCTTTATAACATTAATAAATCCATCCCTAATAAAATATTATTTGGTATACACCATTAAACAACTTCTATTGCAGTGATCTTGGTGACCAGACACATATCAGTAAAATTTGCATTGCTATATGCCCCTGCCTCTAAGTACATTTATCTGCATCTGTCATTGCATGTCAAATCTCAACCCGATTTCTTCTCTTCTCTAAGGCCCTGATTATGAATGGGCCAGACTAGGGATGAGGTATTTACTGCAGCCGGTAAATACCTCTAATGTGGTGTTGACAATGCGAGGTGTATACCTTATATTGTGCGTTGACATTTGGAAAAATGAGAATTTCATGCTAAAACTGGTAAAGTTGTTCTCCGTGTGTTTCCTGATAAATATTGGCAGGTCAGACCTGCTGAAATTTACCAGGAAAAATTACAGAGCAGGGAATGGAGGGTTACGGTAAGTACTGCATCAACAAAAATTCCAATGCATGGGCTATGGTAACTACCACATCAGCCATAATTACAACTCAGCTGCGAGTTTCTGTTTGTGAATTAATCGGACTCTTGCCCTTTACTCGTAACCAGGGCCTTACTGTTCTGAAAGTATGCAGCCATTTTGAGAATCACTGTTGTTCTTGTTTGCCCATCCACTGTCGCTTAGTTGGATTACCAAAGATGGCACTTTATTTCACATTTCCTGAAAGCCTTGCCATGACATCACTTTATAGAGAGATACTATTCATAGTCGTGTTGTTTTTATATCCATTGTGATATTAGTTCAGCTATAAAACGCACTGTTGAATCTGAGCCACATTTTCTGATCAATGATAATCAAATCCCTGACAATTTTGCCAATTTATAAAGGTGATTTGTTTAATTCATAGTTGAAGTCCTGCCTGTATTCTCCAAATCCCTTTCCTTGAAGACTTGCAGTTGCTTGAAGTTTCATTATATTCTCATCAGAGGCACTTAAATTCATTTTCCTCAACTCACATAGCTTTGATAGGGTAAATTATATATTCTTAATCTAATTATAATAGTTTCTTGTTTCCAATTTTTGAGGCATATTTTGATATCATGTACCATAAAAGATATGCATGTGTAAATGATGTCCCGCCCCACCACAAGACTGCCATTTATTTTGTTTACCATCTACTTAATAACCCTTTTAAACTCCCTTTTGCATCGATTGGAGTCAGTATTGATTATTACAACAGGGCTCTTATTTAATAGAGATTTGGGCTGGTGTTCCCAGCACAAAGAGTAATGCCAATCAACTTTTGCATGATAAAGATATTTTGGACTCAAAGTTGACCCATACGCAGTGCCACAACTGCTTTGGGCAAACTCCTGTTAATGCATGCAATGGAGGTGTGTCTGGGGTAGAACTGTGCAAAAAGTAAAGATTTTGGTGCATACCTTTATCTACTAAAGTAGGATGATCTGGCTTTGCACCAAACAACGAGCATTGAAACCAGGTGCAAGCAAGGGCCATGGGATATGTCGCCTGGTATGTCTACTTTTAAGATGTCTGCTATATAGTAAAGCACACATCTTACATGACATTCCTATTAGAGGGTGTACCTCAAGCACAAATCCAATGAATATGCTGCGTGTTCGCCTTTGCACCATAATGTAAGGTAGAACACAAAACGTTCATTTTTAGCACTAGCACTCATTGTTATTAACAGGCGACTCTTGCTAAATCTGGTGTTGGGCTATTGTTTGTCCATCACACAACTCAGTCCAGCAATATCTCATACAGTGTTCTGTTAAATGAGGCAAACTATTTCTGGCCCAATGTTCCTACACCCAAGCAACCACGGCTGGACTGGGAACCAAAACCGGCCCTGGCAAGCAGCTCGGCCTGCCTCCTGGGGGGGGTAAGGGTGCTAATGGAAAGCACTACTCCCATCTCACCATTGCCGCTTTTGTAACTGGGGGCCGAAAACCATCCCCCAGTAAAAGAAACACCCCCCCCCCAGTGGTCCAAAACCAGGCCCCACCCTGGCAGCCCACTGGGGAAACTCTGAGTGCCCCCTACGGCCAGTCTGGCCCTGCAAGTAACAAACAATTTTTATCTGATCACGGTTATATAAATGGACAAGAAGAGTGATGAGCGACTTTCTTAAGTGCCATCTTTTTAGCAACCTTCGAAGAAGGTATTACTTTGGTGTAAATGTGGGGATGTGCTAAAGTTGTTGACAGTGAATGCAGAATGCTTGCATTTAGCTGGGATTTCAAAATAGATCACATTTTATTAGTGTGTGCAATTAGGTTTATCACCTTGTGCTTTTGGATTGCTATTTACTGGCAATCCTCCTCCCCTACATTAAAAACTTTTAATTCAAGTTACCAGTTCCAATTAGTAATATTTTATTTTTATTTATTTTTGCAAATGTATTTAGCACCAACAAGACCCAAAGGGAATAAATGGTGTATTACATAAGAGTAGTTACAACTGCATGGAAGCAGTTTACATAAGCACAGTTTCAAATTTAAAGTACAAAATCACAGAAACTTTAATATTTTATTATTTTCAAGTTGAGATGAACGTTCAGCTACAAAATCACCAAGCTAAAAATCTTCCGAAGGTTAGTAGAAGGAAAATTTGACAACACTCATTAACTAGACCTGCATATTTGACAGTCACCAATAGAAGCCTTTCTAGATGGGAGCCTTGTTTTTTTCTTATAACACGGCAGCCACCATTCAGACAAGGATAACAGTCAGCTTCAGCCAGGCTAGCTTGAATGTAATGGCAAAGTGAGCAAGGGACCCACGTCTGGGTATAGCCTGCCAACTGAGGGCGAACAAAGCAAACACAACTCCGTCCATCATCCCCTTTGGTTTTGCTTTGTTCGCCCTCAGTTGGCAGGGTATGCCCAGACGTGGGTCCCTTGCTCACTTTGCCACTAGATTCAAGATAGCCTGGCTGATGAGGGTTATGAACCCGAAACCGGTCCCAGGATGGTTGTTTCCGGTCCAGGGATGTCATGACTTTGCAGTTCGGGCTGGACTGTTCCCATGAGGCACAGGGTCAGACTGATTTGCATATGGCCATGTCTGAACTGGGGTGGCGGAGTGAGCTAAAGAATGATGATGGATTAAACCCAGATCAGTTGACTGGGGGTGAGTGCTTGCAATGTTCAACACTCCGTCAATAATCCCCTTTGGTTTTGCTTTGTTCGCTCTAAGTTGGCAGGGTATGCCCAGACGTGGGTCCCTTGATAACTTTGCCACTGAATTCACGATAGCCTGGTTGATGAGGGTTATGAACCCGAAACTGGTCCCAGGATGCTTCTTTCCGGTCCAAGGAAGACATGGCTTGGCAGTTCGGGCTGGACTGTTCCCATGATGCACAGTGTCAGACTGATTTGCATATGGCCATGTCCGAACTGGGGTGGCGGAGTGAGCTAAAGAATGATGATGGATTAAACCCAGATCAGTTGACTGGGGGTGATTGCTTGCAATGTTCAACACTCCGTCCATTATCCCCTTTGGTTTTGCTTTGTTCGCCCTAAGTTGGCAGGTTGTGCCCGGACGTGGTTCCATTGCTCACTTTGCCACTGGATTCAAGATAGCCTGGCTGATGAGGGTTATGAACCCGAAACCGGTCCTAGGATGCTTGTTTCCGGTCCAGGGAAGACATGACTTGGCAGTTCGGGCTGGACTGTACCCATGAGGCACAGGGTCAAGACTGATTTGCATATGGCTGGGTTCAAACTGGACCGGCATGGTGAGCAAAAAAACGATGGCTTTAGGCCCAGATCTCTGTACTGGGGTGAATGTATGACATTGTTCTTCATTCTGTCCATCAACTGTTGTTTTTGCATTTGTCACCCCGAGTAGGAAGGGTATGCCCAGACGTAGGTCCCGTGCTCTCCATGCCACTGGAATCAAGCTATCTTGGCTGAAGAGGGGTGAAACCCCGAAACCGGTCCTAGGATGCTTGTTTCCAGTCCAGGGAGGACCTGGCTTGGCAGTTCGGACCTGACTGTACCAATGAGGCACAGGGTCAATAACGATTGATTTAGGCCCAGATCTCTGTACTGGGGTGAATGTATGACATTGTTCTGCATTCTGTCCATCAACTGTTGTTTTTAATACTGTACTCCTGTCACATTCTAAATTGTCCAGGCATAAACTTTTGGAGTGGTCAAATGTTAGTGCAATATAAAGAAGTTACAGATTAACACCACAAAAACAAAATACATGATCTTAAAGAGCAATACTATGCTGAAGAGTGCCTTTAAAATCTATGAGACTCCTTTAGATCGTGTATAACACTATGATTACCTTGGAGTGAGATTTTATTCAAAGCTGACTTAGTCGACCGACCTATTAAAAGGCGGGGTCACACTCAGCCAAAATGCAGGAGGAGTCCCCAACTTTGCCAAAAGCCAGGGCCACAGATTGATTGGCCCACCCTTGAGGCATATCGAGGGCTAGCCCTTGCAGCAGGGCTTTGTGGAGCAGAGCTGTAGGGATATAAAAATCCCAGTGGGTTGGTAGGGACAGAGAAGCAGTTTTTACGAAACCTACTTCTCCTTGGCCAAGGGACACCAATGGATTCTGTGAGGCATGAGCTGGCTCTTAACTCTATTGAGCAATATGCAGCATGACACCCCCTCGAATATTGGGTAAGAATATGGACAAAACCCGAGCTGAGGACTTATTTACTCAGAATGCAGGAAATCTGGTTGCAAGCAAGCTAGTAAAACTACCCTGGTTCAATAATGTGGGAACTACTTTGATAGCTATTGCCAATGCCAAATGCTGTTATGAACCAGAAAGGATGACTGTGGAAAGTGGCAAGATATTAAGTTAAGGTTTTGGCTTCATGCCCTTAACAATTGGGCAGGAAAAAAGATAGCCCAGCTCCATATTCTCAAACCCATTCTTTTGAACTAAACCTGGACATGCTTAATTCAGCTCTTAAAAGATCACTATATATCAATTTTAGATTAGGCACCATGAAAGTAAAACTGCATACTAGTACCTGTTAAAAAGGAGGAAGTAGTTCATTCATCTGCAGATGCGAGTTTGGGGGATCTAATATGTAAGGCATTTTATGTTGTTTTGCACTTTTTCCTTGAAGGCAGCAAGAGACTACCTCTATCCGCTATTTATTGTTCATGGTATGAGGCATTGTAAGGAAGGATGCTATGATTTTATATGTGTGCACAGATTCTGAATTAATCTTTAAACATTTATACATATATATGCAGAGAGCCACATTCATATCTGGACAGGCATGGTGAAAGGAGCAGACACCGCCCACTGGGGCTAGAACTTACGTTTGGTGCCTGCTCATACACAAACTTTGATTGCCGAGTCTGGGTCTTCCTGCATACCTGTCAGCTGTGCTCCAGCCAATCGTAGAGGGGCATGTTGCTTTAAAAATGTGGACTGGTAAAGCAATTGGAATTTGACTGCATCTGAAGAAGTCATTTTGAAGACCAAGCGCGTCATGCGAATGGTCAAAATAAAGAAGCAGTCACTTTGAGAAACCCGTGTGTGCTCGACTTTCTTGTACCCCAAGGGATATATATTACCTACTGGCGGTCGCCAGTAGGTAGTTATAGTTAGGACCTATTATCCATAGGAAAATCATGACATTCTATTCCCAATAACTTTGGCGCCGGCTGACGAATCTACGGGAAATTTTCAAAACTAATGGCACGTTCCGGTCAGCTCCTATCCTAAAAGTTTGGGGGTAATTCGTCAAGCGGGGGGCGAGAAAAAAGGGGGGTCCCAAAATGTGTTTTCCCCATGTTATTTCCCATAGGAAATTTTAGACATGGCTACAGCCCGAACTGCGGAACAGAATTACAGCACATTTTGCAAAAAGGTAGCTCTTGGTTCAGACAGTGCCCTTTTTTAAAATGGTGTAAATCTGTTCAGTAGTTCCTGAGAAATTAAAAAAATAGTGGTCAAAAAATAATTTTCCCATAGTAAACATTAGACACGGTTATAGCAAAAACTGCTAAACGGAATTACACTAAATTTGGCAAAAAGGTACTGCTTGGCTCAGAAAGCAACCTTTTACAAAATGGTGTAAATCCGTTCAGTAGTTTTTGAGAAATTAAGAAATAAAGATAGTGATATCTATGGCCGCGTTGGATCCGCGCACCCTCCCGATCACGAGCTTCATGCTAATTGGCTGTCAACACTCCAAACTAGGAAGTGCTGGCAGCCATCTTGTGCCTCAGTAGAACCGAGGCACAAGAAAACAGAAAAATAATTGCAAAAAACAAGAAAAGGAGGCAGGGTAGAAACACCCTGACCCCCTAGGCCTTCTCAGGGGGTCCCACAAGGACCTCCAGGGCCCAAAAAAGCATTTTTTTAGATAAGAAAATCAGCAAGATTTGCGCACCCAGCGTGAATTTCAGACTAACTTTTTTTTTAAATGAAGCGCGGGTGGGGCTCCCAGCCCCCCCCAGCCCCAGGGACCACCACCCCCTGGGGCTTCTACAATTAATGGGTGGGGGGCTCAAAGGCCCCCCCAAGCCCCAGGGACCGCCACCCCTGGGGCTTTTTGAAAATATTTGCGGGGGGCCCCCCACAGCCCCGGGGACCATCACCCCTCAGGGCTTGTGTTTTATTTTTTTTTTAAAAGCTAACCTGTGTGGGGGGTTCGAGCCCCCCGCACGCCCCAGGAACCGCCACCTCCCTGGGGAACTAAGTATGCAAATTGGGGGGTCGGTTATGGACCCCCAGCCACGGGGATCACCACCTCCGGGTCACTGCAGTTTGCTTTGGTTTTTGGAAGAGGGAGCAGAGAATCCTGCTCTCTCTTCCAAAAACCAAAGACGATTGCTTTTCCACACGGGGAGCTGCATCTTAGCAGCTCCCCGTGTGGAAAAGCAATGCCGGCTCTGGACACAGTGGTGTAGGGAGGGGGCGGGGCGGGGCCTGAGGTGACGTGTGCAAACACACCCTGTGGCATGTTTTAAGTTAGGGAAATAATTCCCCTTCAATCTTGAGGGCCCCTGGGGGCCAACTAGTCCACCAGGTGCTTTCAGTAAGCGCCTCTGCGCTGCGTCGCAGAGAGGTGGTCCAGGACATGCCCCTTTTTACACATCTCTGCAACGGCACTTACTGGAGGTACCTAGGGGGCTAGTTTGACCCTAGGGACCCTCAGGATTCAAGGGGACTTAATCTCTCAACTTAAAACGACCACAGGGCGTGTTTACACAGTGGGGAAGGGATGGGACGGGGCCTGAGGTGACGTGTGCAAACCTGCCCTGTGGCACGTTGTAAGTTGGGGAAATAATTCCCCTTAAATCCTGAGGGCCCCTGGGGGCTAACTAGCCAACCAGGTGCTTCCAGTAAGCGCCACTGCGCTGCGTTGCAGAGAGGTGGTCCAGGTCGTGCCCCATTTTACACCTCTCTGCAACACAGCTCTGTGGCGCTTACTGGAGATACCTTGTGGGCTAGTTGGACCCTAGGGACCATCAGGATTCAAGGGGACTTAATCTCACAACTTAAAATGGCCACAGGGCGCGTTTACACAGTGGTGAAGGGAGGGGATGGGGCCTGAGGTGACGTGTGCAAACACGCCCTGTGGCGCTTTTTAAGTCAGGGAAATAATTTCCCTTCAATCCTGAGGGCCTCTGGGGGCCAACTAGTCCACCAGGTGCTTCCAGTAAGCGCCACTGCCCTGTGTTGCAGAGAGGTGGTCCAGGCCATGCCCCTTTTTACACCTCTCTGCAACGCAGCTCTGTGGCGCTAACTGGAGATACCTGGTGGGCTAGTTGGACCCAAGGGACACTCAGGATTCAAGGGGACTTTATCCCCCAAATTAAAACATCCACAGGGCGTGTTTGCACACGTCAGCTCAGCCCCCCCTCCCTTCACCAGTGTGGAAACACACCTTGTGGCGCGTTTTAAGAGGTAGTTTTAATCCCCCTGCCCTATTATGTACTAGGGTCTTACAGAGCAAGCCATGGTAATCACAGGGGTACCCCAATGCATAGTGTTTCCAAGTGTATGTAGGTGTTTTAACTGTATTCTAAGTGTCTTTTAGCATAGCACTGGCTCTAATGTGTCTATATGTGTGTGTGTGTATATATATCTATATATATACATATATATCTATATATGTATTCACTGAAAAAACCATGGGTTTCACTCACGTTATAGTTAGGAATTAGCATTTAAAAAACCTTGCAAATTCACTGAAAAAACCATGGGTTTCACACACGTTATAGTTAGGAATTAGCATTTAAAAAACCTTAGAAATTCAATGAAAAAACCAAAGGTTTCACACATGTTATAGTTAGCTGGACATTTCACTCGTAAAAAACCATTGAAATTCCCCCGTTATAGTTAGTTCAGCTAACTATAACTTGCGCGCCCGCAATGCACTACTGATGACGTCACATATTACATCACTCATGACATGGTCAGTGACATCACTCATGACATCACTGATGACATCTCAAATGACATCACTGATGACATCATCCAGTGAATGTGTGTTTTTCTGAAAATTAAATATGTTTAATATATGTATATCTCAAGGTCGATGGAAGAATATATGAGTATATAAGTGTCTAAATTGATGATTTGTTTTTGAAAAATTGATTGTATTACTGACTGTCAAAGAATCTTTATTCGGTGATTAAAAAACACCATAAAAGCACACTCATATTTACATGTTAAAAAGTCATTAAACATTTCAGGGTTCTTTGTACAGTGAATTAACAAAACATAAATACAACAATATAGCCATATTTAACACTTAAAAGTTAAAGTAAAAACATTTCAGTCTTCTCTTCTAGTAAGCCTTAAACGAAGTGCTACCTTGATAAAGTTCATAATACTACACAGTGTTTGGGGTTCCTCAGCTTTCTGTAAGAATACAAGTGCCTCCCTAGCGTGGACCAAATTAGCATTTTTTAAAATATTTACAAGGTATCTGCGTCTGGGCATTGAGTAAAAGGGGCAGAGTAGAACAAAATGAAGGGAGTCTTGCGGAGACCTGTTGTCGCAGCCGCAGGGCCCCTTCTGTTCTATTGATGTAGCAAACCCCGCTGGTGATGCCAACATAAATGGGAGAAGGTTCAATCTGAAACGGCACATCAGGAACCTATCCTGTGCATTGTACATGAGGAACAAGTATGGCTCCATACCTTCCACGCTCTTCACTAGGTGATGGGCCCTCACTGTCTTTTTACACACTTCAGCCTCATCTCTGCGTAGGTTTTTCCGCTCTAGAAAAATTCTCCCTACATGCAGTTTATTCTGGGCTACAATAGTTACAGGATGAGTAAAGAGGTTCCCAAAACATAGCTCCTCCAGGGTATTCTTCACATAAAGGAGCCAGGGGATGCGCATACACTTGTCCCTTTTTAGGCAGTCCAATAAGATTTCTCTACTAAGTGTCGCATCAGGATTGTACCAGATTTTTAACCAAGCGATAATAGGCCTCAATTTTATCAAATCTTCTATATATGGTCTCCCTAGCTCCCTATGGGCAATCAAACCAGCAGTACTTTGTGGTACCCTCAAGAGTGATTTCAGATATTTATTTTCTTCACGTTGGATACTAGTCGTATTGACAAAGCCCCATACTTCTGCCCCGTAAATTACCTTGGAGCATGATACTGAGCTGTACAGATTTATCACCTGTTCCGGGGACCATCTTCCTAGCCTCCTGCCATAGCTAGCAATTGCCCCGTTAGATGCAATCATTTTACCACAACGTTCCTCCACCAGGGTATCAAACCGCAGGGCACCATCGAATGTTACACCAAGGTATGGAAACGTTTTGACCTCTTCCACAATGTGGCTCCCTATTTTGTATGTAAATTTAGAGGTGTTTTTTTTCCCCGCCAGGAGCACATAGGATTTACTCAGATTTACAGAAAGGTCCAAGGCACTCATGAACCTAACAAAACCATCAATCAGGATTTGTAGGCTCCTTGGTGTCCGTGCGATCAGTACCGCGTCATCTGCATAAAGCAGAACAGGAATATGACGCGACCCAACCCTTGGGCAATCTGCCTTCAGACCCAACAGAAACTGCTCCAAATTATTAATATAAAGGGAAAACAAAAAGGTAGCAAGAATGCAGCCTTGTCGGACTCCACTCTTACAGGGAAAAGAACTAGTCAGCCCCCCCTCCCTATTAAAGCGGACTTTGGCGGTGGTGTCACTGTGCAGTTCCCTCAATATTTTAATTAGACCACTCTCTATCCCCATACTAAGCATCATGCCCCACAATTTTTCCCTATTGACGTGATCAAATGCTGCTGCCAGATCCATGAAACCCATGTAAATGGATTCATCACTAGCCATGGTATACTTGGCAGTCAGCAAATAAAGGTTCAGGCACTGGTCACTAGTGGACCTCCCTGCCCTAAATCCGTATTGAGTGTCCGAGAAGATGTTTTTTTCCTCGGTCCACTCGGACAGTCTATTAAGAATTGCCCTCCCCAAAAGTTTTGCTGACACATCAATCAGGGAGATCGGGCGGTAGCACTTTGGGTCATCCCTGTTGCCCTTTTTGAAAATCGGCACAATTACTGCCGTGGACCAAGACGGGGGCAGGCCACAGATGATAGCAGTATTAATAACCCTTGTCATTAGGGGAGCCCAGAGTTCGATGTTACTCAAAAACAGATCAGGGGGGATTCCATCAGGCCCCGGAGCTTTATTTTTGGTCAGGCCCTCAATCCCTGCAATGATCTCCTTAATGGAGAATTCTACCAGTGGAGCCTCAGTTGGAATGGCCGGTAGGTCTACAGTAGAACCAGGCTCATGATTGTACAGGCCCCTATAGTGGTTGACCCACTGCTCTGGGAGAATATTGGCCCCTATATCCGGCGTATCTTTTTCCTGGAAAGTTGGGTTATTAATTATTTTCCAAAAGCCTGCTAGGTCCTTTCTTTCCCCCGCTTCTCGTAAATCTGCCCATGCTTCCGCCTGCAAGACAAGTTTCCTCCTCTTAATTTCCTTTTTATAAATTTCTCTGCACACCTTAACTTTGTGGGGGACCCTTGGTTTAGTTTTAAGGCAGCTTTTCAGCTCCCTCAAAGCTTTAGAGCAGTCTTTGTCGAACCATCGGGGATTCCCGTGGTTCTTAAATGGGACACTAGTCTTTAGCAAACCATCGACCAGATTAGCGATCTGGTCGAAAGCTTCCATTATCCTCGGTCCGCGGACTTCTGTGTCCAAACAATCATTAATAGCAAGTATGCCTGCGTCCACCAGGCCCTTGTAGAACTTTTCCCCGTCTATTTTAGCCCATTTTAGTCTCCTGCCTTGGTCTGTTGCTCTCTCAGTGAAGGTGCGTTGAACTCTAATACTTAGACCCACCATATACTGCAGCTCCAAAACAAGAGGGTTATGGTCACTAAAGCCACTCCATTCGATCCCTACACTAGTTGTCTTATTAATTAAGGACCTTGAGACCAGAATGTAATCTATGAAGGAAGAGCATCCTCTACCCTTAAATGTGGGGGGGAGTGTGCCATCCTCCTGCATCCCTACCATATTAATGGTGTGTTCAAGGTCATATTTAAACCGTAACATTCTGAAAGCTGAGCCCAACGGCGTATGAGAGAAATGCGGTCCCTTCTCCATAGGGCATCGGGACCAATCTGTGCTTATTTGGACCAGTGCCGGGCACAAGTGGCAATTATAATCTCCCATAACCACCAACCCATGTGGCTGCCCATTTTTTTGGCCTGTTATGACCTGGCCCAACCTATTATCTAATTCAGTAACAAGAGAGATGTTAGATCCCGCTATCTCGTTGTTATAAAGGTTTACTGCAACAAATCTAAGACCTTTCCCAGTGAGCCTGACTGCCTGAATCCTGTGGGAATTCCAATCAAGGCAAGTGTAACTTCCCAGAAGGCTCAGATCTATATAAATAGCTAAACCTCCCATGGCTCTCCCTGATCTTGATTTTTGAGCAGGAACAAAAAAACACTTATACCCTTGCAGGTGGAAATTATTCTCCTGGGCCCAGGTCTCCTGCAGACAAATTACATGGAATTTTCTGATATAGTCAAGCCACTCTTTATTATTAAATTTCCCAGCCAGGCCAGCTATATTCCATGAGATGATTTTTAGTGCCTCACCCCCCTGGACCCCTCCTCCCAGTGACCCACCAGGTGATTCTCGCACTTGTTTTCCCAATTCCGGTCCCTGTGCGTCACCTATACATGCAATATCTA
This sequence comes from Triturus cristatus, assembly GCF_964204655.1. Lineage (NCBI taxonomy): Eukaryota > Metazoa > Chordata > Amphibia > Caudata > Salamandridae > Triturus > Triturus cristatus. The sequence continues at coordinate 895,953,869 of NC_140592.1, read as the reverse complement.
CAACCCTAGGTTCATCCAGCACATAACTCCGGGCGCAACTTGATGACTTTTGTTTTGCCTCGGGGCTGTGCTTCTCCCACTCAGCATTTGGAACCCCTCTACCCCCTATACCCCATATACCATTATCTCTTTGTCAATCTACCCCCTCAAGACCATCCAGGCAGTGGAACCGATTGAATGTATGGAAGGGTAGCTCTGGGCGGCTAAATAATGGCCTGGGATTGAACTCGTGATGAACACCCCTTCGACCCACCCTTTCCCAGTTGTCATATGAACGGGTCACGTGTACAGGGGCTGGGGTGAGGGGAAAGAAGAAAGAAACATGAAGTGTTTGAATTGTTGTTACCTGTGATCTATTCTTTCCCTGGCATATGTGAGCAACTGTTCCAGCATCCCTGAAGCTCACCAATATGCAATCCCCTATGATGGATTTGCGTGTTCTCCCTATCCAAGGCACCCTTCTGACCATTATGATCTCATTGCTTAAGTGTACGGGTAAGGGTCTATTCAAATTTAGCCACTTAATCACCCTACTTTTCAGAGCACAGAAATCCTCGGCTTCACCTGCCTCTAGTGGTGGGACGCCCGCCATGACTACTGTAAAGTCATTCGCCTCTGGTGGTAAATTGGGTCTACGTGGCCTGGGGGGAAGCTTCATTAGTGGAGTCGGTGCAACACTATCTGGGGGCTGTACCGGGGGAACAGCATTTGCAGGGGGTATAGGTCCTATGGGGTTAGGTGGCTTATTTGGGGCAGGGTTATTCCTCTGGGTTTGTGGTGGGGCGGCCGCAGTTGCAACCTGTGAGGGAGCAAGATGCATAACACTTTTTGGAGCTGTTGGGGTGGCAATAGGTTTAGGAGCCCTCTCATGAGAATTGGCCGGATTTTTCATACTGCTTAGTGTAGCCTCAAGAATGGTTAGTCTAATTTCCACTTTTTTGATGCTTTCACTAATTGGTAACAAAAGTGACCTAAGCAGGAATTCCAAATTACCCAGCGGAGCAACAGAGAGGGGGGCATTAACAATGTTGCTAGCCGTCTCTTTAGTCAGGACGGGAGCCACACCATCCTGTGCAGCGGGTTTAGAATGTAAGTCAGCCACCGTTGTCACAGTTGATATGGAGGGTTTGGATGACTTCCCAAAATCAGAATGAGGGATCTTTGGTTTGTTTTTAGCCTGGGCACCCCTCGACTTCCTCCTACGTTTGTTTGGTGGGGGCCCAAAAACCCCTTGTGCTACAGCTATTTTAGGTTTGGCTTTCCTAGACTTTGATGCTGGGGGCGGTTGAGAAATTAAGTCAATCGTCCCCCTACTTGGGCTTGTGCTACTCACTGGGGTTGAGCTCATAAGTACCACTGGGGGCGTTTTTGTAACATCTCTAAGCAGGATCGGAACATCTTCATTTAGTGTCAAGTCTTCGCTAGGTGTGGGAGGATAGTCTCCTAGAGGTCTACCTTTCAAATTATCTATAGAGCGTCTCCGCTCAGCTCTGAGCCGGCTTAATGTGTTCTCCTTGTCCCCATCTCCCCCCGCCCGAGGAAAGTAATTCTCTAAGGTCATATTTTTTGTTCCTGCCTGCCTTATGGGGGTACTTTCCTTTACCGGGGACGGCATGGTATCTTAGAGTGTGATGATAGCTATGGGGCAATTTATCAGCTTGTTGTGCTAGGGACTTGATGGCAAACGGCAGAACCAAGAGGGTAGGCCCAGCCCGGCCTACGACGGCCACAGACGGCCCCGCCCTTGTCCCGGGCTTCTCCCGGCGCCCTCCCGCGCGCTCCCGCGCAGCGGGATCCCAGTGCAAAAATAAAAGAGAAGGAGGTGGGGCGGGGGGCGTGGCAGTCAGGGAGAGCGACCCAGGTGTTGTGGGTTGACCTCACGCAGGGGCTCCTGGGAGTTGGAGTCCCTGCGGGTCCGCTCGCAGCCCTGTACTTGCCTGCCAAAGCCCAGAGTCCGGTGTCCAAGATCAGAGCCCCTCTATGCTCAAGGCGCCTCTCTCCACACCGCGGAGCGGGACCCGCGGAGCGGGTCCGGCGAGGAGCTGCGGCAGAAGAAAAACACCACAGGTGCAGGGAACAGCCCACGGCAAAGTCCAGGCAAACAAGGTATCCCACGTCGATCAGGAAGGGGGCTGCTTTCAAGTGCTAGGGCGGGGGCGTGGCAGTCAGGGAGAGCGACCCAGGTGTTGTGGGTTGACCTCACGCAGGGGCTCCTGGGAGTTGGAGTCCCTGCGGGTCCGCTCGCAGCCCTGTACTTGCCTGCCAAAGCCCAGAGTCCGGTGTCCAAGATCAGAGCCCCTCTATGCTCAAGGCGCCTCTCTCCACACCGCGGAGCGGGACCCGCGGAGCGGGTCCGGCGAGGAGCTGCGGCAGAAGAAAAACACCACAGGTGCAGGGAACAGCCCACGGCAAAGTCCAGGCAAACAAGGTATCCCACGTCGATCAGGAAGGGGGCTGCTTTCAAGTGCTAGGGCGGGGGCGTGGCAGTCAGGGAGAGCGACCCAGGTGTTGTGGGTTGACCTCACGCAGGGGCTCCTGGGAGTTGGAGTCCCTGCGGGTCCGCTCGCAGCCCTGTACTTGCCTGCCAAAGCCCAGAGTCCGGTGTCCAAGATCAGAGCCCCTCTATGCTCAAGGCGCCTCTCTCCACACCGCGGAGCGGGATCCGCGGAGCGGGTCCGGCGAGGAGCTGCGGCAGAAGAAAAACACCACAGGTGCAGGGAACAGCCCACGGCAAAGTCCAGGCAAACAAGGTATCCCTGACTGATTAAGTGTATCTTTTTGAATACATGGCTAAGTGAGTAATGTTTAAATGTGTAAATACCTGTATCAGTCTCTCACTTTGTGTATAAGTGGCTGCATGGGTTGGTGAGTAGGTACATGAGTGTCTATATAGGTTATTAGTTGGTTTTTTGAGTATCAGTATGAGTGTCTGAGTGTCTTCATGGTGCGGTGGGGGGTATTACGTAGTGCATAGATGCATGAATGAGTGACTCACTGTTTGTATGTGTTGAAGACAGCATGTGTGCAGGACTGTATGGGTGGATGAGTGTGTGCATGGGTGTGTTAGTGAGTGAATGACTGTCTCAATAGTGTCTTCATAAGTAACTACATATGTTTTAAACTAGTATATGTGACTATTGGTGTTTATAAGTGAGTATATGTGAGAGTGAGAGATTGGTAGAGTTCCTGTATGAATAAGTATGTGTTTCTATAAGTGATTGTTTAAAAGACTAAGTATGTGTAAGTTTCTGTAAAAGTAAGTGTGGTGGTGTGTGTATAACTGTATATGCAAGTAAATGGATGTTTGATTCTTTATTAGCATGAGTGACTATGTGTGAGTAAGTCTATGGATGAGTGGCATTGTGTTACAGGATGTTTAGGTGTATGAGTACATATGATGTGTGAGTACATGTATGAGTGACTGTATAGGACTGTTGGTGGATGAGTGGATGTGCATGTGGATCTTACAATTACTGAATAGGTTTTTGTAACTGGTATTGGTATGTCCATTTTTTTGAAAATTTCAGTCTCTATTTTTGAATGTTTGTATCAAAGGTTATATTAGGGTGAGAGGAGGTCTACCACTCTGTCACAAGGATAATGTCATAAGTGATGTCATTTGAGATGTCATCAGTGATGTCATGAGTGATGTCACTGACCATGTCATGAGTGATGTAATATGTGACGTCATCAGTAGTGCATTGCGGGCGCGCGAGTTATAGTTAGCTGAACTAACTATAACGGGGGAATTTCAATGGTTTTTTACGAGTGAAATGTCCAGCTAACTATAACATGTGTGAAACCTTTGGTTTTTTCATTGAATTTCTAAGGTTTTTTAAATGCTAATTCCTAACTATAACGTGTGTGAAACCCATGGTTTTTTCAGTGAATTTGCAAGGTTTTTTAAATGCTAATTCCTAACTATAACGTGAGTGAAACCCATGGTTTTTTCAGTGAATTTGCAAGGTTTTTTAAATGCTAATTTTTTTTTTTTTCTTCTTTTTTTTTTTTACATATTTTTATTTTAATTGTCTATCCTTTTTTAAAGACTATGGTTAAATTTTAAAAATTCTACAATATGTTTTTATTTTACATTTTTTTTAAAATAAACAGGTAAAATTTATTAGCAATACATATTTTTTTTTTTTTCCTTTTTTTTTTTTTTTTTTTTACCGTGCGCGTACGGTAAGCGCACGTCTTGCTGTAATTACGTTAGATTTCTACGCTGTTTGCGTTCATTTACGTAATTTGCGTAGACGCACGTCACTCGCGCACAGCGCGTAACGCGTACGCTGCACGCGCACGTTACGCGGAAGTGAAGGGGCGTGCCTGTTTTGCGCATGCGCGCGTGCGCGTGTCTTTTTTACGCGCATGCGTAATTTTGCCGTAAGCGTACCGTAAGCGTACCGTAAGCGTACGGTAGGTCATGTGATCATGAAACACAACTTTTGATTGGTTGAAACTACTTTCAGTTCTAGAACTCTCCTACACCACACCCATTCCCCTCGTTTCTGCTTGTGATCCCTTAGGAGAAGGAGCTGGGTTGTCTTTGTGATACGATGGCAGAACAGCAGAGCCCTTCTGAGAGTGAGGCTAGCAGCACTACCTTGAGGCAGAGAGCGAGGAAACAAAAGACCTCTTTCATATGGGAGTATTTTACTTTTCCAGAGGGCCAGCAAAAGGTAAATGCACCCTTAGTGACTTGTAAGCTGTGTGGCCGTGTACTTTCAAGAGGGAATCCCGACAGGAAGTATTCCTTTTGGAATCACACCATGATGAGACACCTTAAGGATGTACACAGAAGGACACATGCTCGACTTACTGAAGGTAACCCTTCAGTAAATCAACCAAGCACATCCACAGCAGCTCAGCCTGGACCATCATCTGCAGTGCCGAGTCCTTCTTCTGCAGGTCAGGTGAGCCCTTCATCTGTGGGGGGAGCATCTCCTTTTTCTGGTCCTCTGGAAACTAACCCTCGGTTTCTGAGGGTTGAAATACGGTGCGCCACTTGTCATGATCTAATTTGTTATAGGGAGACCAGTATTTCCCTAGTGAACAATAAAATAGATCAGCACACTTGTCGTACCGTCTAATATTCCCATTCTTTCTTTCCTCTGTCCCTGCATGAACACAACGGCTCTTTTAAGAGCCAACCTTACCTTTCATCTATTTTTTATATATGTTTTTAAAAACTTTTTAAAAAATTTTTTTTACCGTACGCGTACGGTACGCGTAATTTTTTTTTTTTTTTGTTAAAAACACTAAAAATCAATTATCACATTACAAGGTCCTTGAGAGACTACAATGAAAAACTGAAAATGTGATTGTAGAGAAGTGGAAAAAAGGGACCATGATATTTTTGACTTACCATACCCACTCAAAAAAATATTTATTCATTTACATTTTTTTTAAATTGCTTTAAAAATGGTTCTAGTTTTCGAAAATTTTCTATCTCAATCTGAAAAAAAAGAAAAAAGTATTAATATTTAATAAAACATTTTATAATACAGTACACATATTTACATATTTTTCCCCAAAAAAATTTTGCCTTTTTTTTGCTGTTTTCAGAATATATTGCATTTCACTATAAATTGTGAAAGCAATTGCATTCATCATTTAACAGCGGGCAAAAAAAAATTAACAATCTCAAAGATTGTTTTAAAAAAGCCCACAATCTCTTTTTGCATAAACATAACTTTATAGAAATGCATAATATTCTTAAAAAATATCATCTAATATCAATACTTATTTCTTTAAAATACCGTCTGATATTTTTGTTTCAGAAGTATAATCACAATAATATATCTCACATAACTCCACAATACATCTGGTTCCATTTCCTTTAGGCCAAATAGTAATTTTAAAATTCTTTTTTGATTAAATTTCCAATGGTAATCCAATAAAAATCTAAAGTTTAAATTGTACAGATCTCACCGATTCTCTGTAACATTTTGGTTTCCGAAAGATTTATTAATAATTAAATAAGTCCACAATAGAATTGTTTACCTTTCCGCATGGCCAAATAGTAATTTTAAAAATCTTTTTTGAATAAATTTCCAATGGCAATCCAATAACATTCCAAAATTTAAATTGTGCAGATGTTACCGATTTTTTCTAAAGTTTTGGATATCCAAAGTTTCATTAAAAAATGGAAAAATTCCACATTACAATTGGTTACCTTTCCATTAGGCCAAATGATAATTTGTAAAATCTTTTTATTTGTAAATTCCAATGGTAATCCAATAAAATGGTAAAATTGTTTTGTCCAGATGTTGCCAAATCTCTCTAAAATTTAGGTTTCAGGAAGATTAGATAGGAATTTACTAAATCAAAAGGCAAACGTTGCTTAAAAATCAATTGGGAATCATTACACAGTGTCCAGCCTTTTTCACATTTAAGATAAACTGTGTAATGACCAGAAGTTACAGTAGGTCCATCATGGAAAATTATTGCAACTGTTACAAAAGTTTTTCCTGAAATTGATAATTGCTGTCCTGTAAACTTCTTTATTAAAGTATCCAATTTTGAACCATCAGCTTTACAGCGTTGCATCATTAAAATTACATACTGTCCGTATTCCTTTAAAATTAACGATGAAAACATGTCAGATTGACACTCACTGCATTCCATGCTATGATTAGCATCTTTAACTAATTTAGCAAAAGTGACTGTTTTACTTTCTGGCAATGTTAAATAAATAAACCTTTCAGAATCAACATTAGAGCCACATATATTATAACAGTTTTCACAACTATGTTCCCATTTATAAGAGAGACCAAATACATTTTCAATGGGAACCCCTTCTTCTTCCAGTACCTGAAGAAAAAACATTAAGAATTCCTGTGCATCTAAAAGTTTTCTAATTTCAGTAGCACTTTCTATTTGAGTTTTATCATTACTCAGCTTTTGAAAAAGGAGACTCAACTCAGAACAGAATCTTTTTCCCTGATTTACTATTATCTGCTCTTGCACACTTTCCAGATAAAATGCAACATTCAGCACTACATTTGCGTAGCAGTTGACACCAGAGCTATTTTCAAAATGACATCCTACAACCTGTTCTTCATTTTCCTTTTTCTTTTTGCTTGCAATTACATCACTCCTCTTTTTTTTCCTCCTCTCTACATCTTCATTACAGATATTCTCATTTCTCCTTTTACGAGAAACTACACGTTTCTCCAACACAGGATACTGACCTAAATGAGGAGCATAGCTTCTTCTTAATCTATGATACTCCTTTACACAATTTGCATCAGCACTAACTTTTGAGTCATCAAAGTCTATCATGAATAAACCTGATAATGTTTTCACTCGTGACAAAGCAACATATGCCATACCTTCTTTGAACACAGTTGAACCAATGTTCATAAATGCACAATCTACAGTCAATCCTTGAGACTTGTGAATAGTTACAGCATATGCTAGAGAAAACGGAAACTGCTTCCTACGTACATATGAATCTTTCAGAAGCATGAAACGAACTGAACAACGACAAATGTCTTTAACTTCTTCTATCTGATCAAATTTAATTTTTAAACATTCAATTCCATCTTTTTTCTGATAATTAATAAAACCCACAACTCTTCCCATAGCTCCATTAACTAAACCTTTTTCAACATCCAAATTTCTCCTTAAAAATACTCTACAGTTCATGCAAACATATAGATTTTTTTCTAATCCAGCTGTTTTGGAAATGTTCTTCTCTAGTGAATTCAATTTATTTTTCAGTGTGCCTGTTAATGTGACAGTAATTCTTCCATCCTCAATTTTGTCCACTGCTTCCAATTTCCTGATATCTTCCTTTTCCAATTTCAAAAGCTCCTCTTTGAATATTGAGCATTCACGTAGAGTTGGCATTAAGCAGATGACACTTTTCTTTTCTGCAATGTTCTTGTATATCTTCTCTGCAACTATTTCTTCCTTTGGAAATAAATTATGTAGCAGCCGACTCTGTAATGCTTTTTTGCCAGCTTCAGTGAGTAGTCCAATTCTGATATCTTTCAGAATACTTCCATATTCTTCATCGTTTGCTTGCCTCATATTAGTAGTAAGTTCCTTGTACTCAAAGAAGGACCAAATATTTGCATTACCGATGCTTCCCAATGACTTCTTCGTGTCTTCATGTGTCACAGTATTAAACACTGGTTGTCCTTTAACTGGAGTAAGTTGCAAAAGATCTCCAAAAACTATGACGTGTTTTCCTCCAAATAACACGTCATAGTCTGTCTTCAGAATTTGCTGCATTCTTAAATGCACAAAGGCAAGCATTAAGTTTGATACCATGCTCACCTCATCAATAATGAGAACTTGCATCTTCTTCAATACTCTTGAAACTTCCAAGCATGCTTCTCCAGTTAGCTTGTTGTATTGTATTTTGTTCTCATGCTCCACTGGTAACATTAGCAAACGATGTAAAGTGATTCCTTTCATGTTATATGCTGCTAACCCAGTTGGAGCAGTAACCACACAAGACAAAGTAGAATCCGTTTTTTGCTGTAGGTAGCTTCTGATGACTTTTATAAGGAAACTTTTTCCAGTTCCAGCTTGTCCGCTTACATACATCCTGATTGGATGAAATGATGTGCATGAGCACTCTTTTTTTTCATGTAGAAATCCGTGATCAATTTTGTTTCTGATCTCTTCATAAATTTGTTGCTGCTCTTCGTTCAGTTGTCTTTCCAAATTTTGTAAGTCTATAAATTCTTCTTGAGCTTGATTCATAGCCGTTTCCACTTCATTCATGGCTATTGATGCTTCATTTTCAACGATTGGTTGTCCTAGGGGATCTTGACTGAGTGTTCCTGAACTTTGGCTGTCCTGAGAACTGTCTCTAGCTATTTCTGCTGCAATTGTAGTTTCCTGTTCAATTTCTTCATTTAACATTTGCAGATAAGTTGAGAATGTACTGCATTGTATGCTGCCTTTGCAAGCATTAAAAGAATCTTCATAGCTTTGAAATTCTCCCAGTAGTTCATCCTCTGTACGCCATGGTTTAAACAGCTGTAAAAGAGCCAAGTAGTAAAATTCCTTTTTGTCAGTAGTGTCGCAACTCAGCTTCCTGTGATTTATCAAACTTCCTTTTGTTTGCTTCACCAAACATCCTTCCTCACCAATGACTTTATATTTTCCATTGTTGATGTCTTCTGTGGCTTTCCGTGAACAAATGTAGTTCTGCAGCACTTCATAGAGACACATGTTCTCCAGATGATGACTTCTCTTGGGATAATATGTGTCCAACATGTTTGATTTAAAAATATCTGTACTTTCTGGGTCATTCTCGGCCAAATATTCAATTTCTCCAACAGATTTCAGTACCCGATTTCTCATTGCTGCAAGGCCTAAACTTGCCCAAATTATTCTTCTTGATTTCGAGTAGAGACTTGCAGAAGATAACCTATCTGAACATTCGTAGGATCCAATTTCTCGATGCGATAACATCTTCAAACTGAAACTGTACAGCTTCTTACTGACAGTTTTCTCGTGAGAAATCTCTTCCCACATTTCCTTCAATTCTGTTTTTTCTGATTTCGTAATGTAAGACGTTACATATCGAGCAACAGCAATGGAATTGTCAGCTACATACTGTATATCCATGTTAGCGTTCCACATGGATAAATTGACTGGGTTGTAGTCATTTATATTTTTTGATTCTTCTTTTCTTTTAAGGTTGTAGGTATTCTTAGGTGATTTTCTTGTGATAGTATGTCTCACAGATGACATAAAACTGTTTACTCTTCCATTTGAAAGAACAGGTCTAGGAAATCCAAATCGACATTTAGTGTAGTATTTATCTTTGCTCTTGTATTTCTGTCGACAGTATTTTCCACACCGATGACTTTGGAAACGTAAAACTTGCTCCTTTAACTTTTTCTCTTCTGTGCTTTTTGGTATAGCACATGTTGCATATTCTTCAATGTAAGATAACACTGCTTCATCAGCATCTGTTCCAAACTTTGGGGCATCCTTGATCCACAACAGCATATGAATATGAGGAGCACCTCTTGCCTGGTACTCTTTTCTCCAAAAGAAATCCACTACTTCTCCTAGAGGTGGAATTTTTTTATTGCAGATGAACGACATCATAGCCTCAAATCTATGATTGAAATATCTGCAAACATTAACCGGATCCAATGAGCACAGTTCTCCTGCTGTCTTGTATTCGATGTTTTTAATGTTTGAATTTGCCTCTCGTAGAAAATCCAGTAAATCATCCCAAGCGTACTCCGCACAGCTTAGGGTAACGAACCATGTTGGTGTTCCTAAATTCCGTAACATGCATTTTAATTCACCATGGCGTCGGTACCAATATTCATTTGTCCCACGCTGACAAGCCATCAGATTGATCAGTTGTGTTTCCAAATGATCATCTCGGTGCTGCACTTTCTCCATAAAATCCTTAGCAGACACATTTTGTAAATGTACTCCACTTTTTAAAATGTGATTTACTGCATAAGACAATGCAGACAAGTCGCTTTCAAATAAAAGATGGAACAAATAAGGAATACTTTGTCGAAATCTGGGATCTTCAGCATATAGTCTTGTAGTCCGATACTCAGAAGCTGGAATCTGTTCCGGACGTTCATCGTATCGTCCTCCTTTTCCTTTAGGAAACAGCTGGGGAAAACATCGAGCTTCCAAGCTCTCCTCCCATACACTCACGGGAGTTCCTTTTGCTTTCTTCATCTGAAATAGATCAATATTGTCTCCCATAACTTCTTTTGAATGAAGAGGATGTATGCTAAAATGTTCATAAATTTCTTCTTCCTTTGACTTGTCCACTTTTTCAATTTGTCCAGTTGGTGTTTCTGTGTCTTCTTGTAAATCTTCTTCTTCTTCTTCTTCTATATAAATTGATTCATACCATTTGTTATTCCTTTTCAAATACAAATTTGCTCTTTGTACTTTCCGTACATCTACCAGCTCCTGCCAAATCTTCTTATTCTTTGTAGGTACACCATTAACCAGAATAATTAATGGTTCAGTTTCCAAAGTATCCGCATCAATAGTTTCCATATTTTTTTTCAAATCCAAGGGCAAATACACCACTCTACCTTTTAAACCTCTCAGTAAATCTGAAGGAGGTAATTTACCAGTTTTGGGCTCCATACGTACTATGGTCTGGAACGGATGAACACATTGAATGAGTATAGACTTATATGTATTTAATTCAGAAAGTTCAGCAGGAATAGCATCCAATTCTAAATTATTATGTACAGCTCTGGTCGGCATTCTATTTTCCTCTAACTTGTTGTAACAGTATTTACAAATACGCTGATCTTCACCCAATTCAAAACAATTTTCAAGAAATATATATGTGGCAAAATCCTTCCACTTATAATTATCTTCATTTTCACTTTTTCTGTAGAGATCAACATTCCTAGTTTGTTTTCTATAATGAGTTCTGCGGCAACAAATACAAGTAATATTTGGTCTTTCATTAGAGATTATTGCAAATTTTGTTATGTGATCATTAAATGTCTTACTTACAGAGGGTTCTACATTCTCTTCCACTTCTTCCTCATTTACTGTGTCCTTTTCTGCACTGTTTTGTTCAGGATCAAAGTAACAAAACTGAATTTCATCAACAACCTTCTCTACATCTGATACCGTTCCACGGAACAGAGCCCTATTCAATTCATCTAACTTTATTGCTGGACTTTTAGCAAAATACAACCGTCTCACAAACTTTCTCATTTCAGTATGATGAACAGCCAGCATCCTAAAATGATGGAAAACACTATTACACACTTTTCTTGATAGACAAGCCAGAGAATGACCCTGCAAACCAGTATTCTCTCTCACTCTGCATGGATCCAGACTTTGAAGCACCTTAATCTTCTGTTTTACACTTTTTTTACTATATTCTCTTAGAAACTCACGAAATTTATCAATAGATTCCTGACGCACAGTGCATATACTACTACAATTCCAAGTGTACACTGGGGCTTTAGGACGTCTCCCCATAGCCTCATCCGCCATCACTTGTACCTCATCTCTTGGAACCATTATCTCCTTCTCCATTATGCAACCATTTTTCACTTCATAAGCACGACCTCTGGTGTCAACTGCATGCAGCAAACTATTACTTTGAAAATAACTCTCTTCATTAAAAAAAGGTTCACTACTTGAACTATGCATCCATTTTCCTAAAAACACTTTAGAAAAGTTTGTTCTGTTCACTACTCTTTTCCTTTTGCTTTGTGATTTCAGTACATTAACCATTTTGTCTAATGTACGCATCCTATTCATAATTAAAATGAATAGTTTCCTTTTTAATTCTAATGCCTTTGCTGCAATGGCCTCAATTTATTTTTTTCTCTTAAAAAACTTAGCCTTTTGCTTATATTTCTTCACATCCTTTATCAAATTGGACATAACTCTTCTCTGAAACATTTTTCTACGTATCTCTTTAAACGCTGCTTTTCTGTTTAAGTTAATCTTTTTAGTTGCAGAAGGTATATTTGCATTAACTAAATTCTCAATTTTTTCCTGTCCTTTTCTATTGAATGCAAAAACAACAATTGATGGACAGAATGCAGAACAATGTCATACATTCACCCCAGTACAGAGATCTGGGCCTAAATCCATCATTTTTTTGCTCACCATGCCATTCCAGTTTGAACCCAGCCATATGCAAATCAGTCTTGACCCTGTGCCCCATGGGAACAGTCCAGCCCGAACTGCCAAGCCAGGTCCTCACTGGACTGGAAACAAGCATCCTAGGACCGGTTTCGGGCTTTCAGCCCTCGTCAGCCAGGATAGCTTGATTCCAGTGGCATGGAGAGCAAGGGACTCACGTCTGAGCATACCCTTTCCACTCGGGGTGACAAATGCAAAAACAACAATTGATGGACAGAATGCAGAACAATGTCATACATTCACCCCAGTACAGAGATCTGGGCCTAAATCCATCATTTTTTTGCTCACCATGCCATTCCAGTTTGAACCCAGCCATATGCAAATCAGTCTTGACCCTGTGCCCCATGGGAACAGTCCAGCCCGAACTGCCAAGCCAGGTCCTCACTGGACTGGAAACAAGCATCCTAGGACCGGTTTCGGGCTTTCAGCCCTCGTCAGCCAGGATAGCTTGATTCCAGTGGCATGGAGAGCAAGGGACTCACGTCTGAGCATACCCTTTCCACTCGGGGTGACAAATGCAAAAACAACAATTGATGGACAGAATGCAGAACAATGTCATACATTCACCCCAGTACAGAGATCTGGGCCTAAATCCATCATTTTTTTGCTCACCATGCCATTCCAGTTTGAACCCAGCCATATGCAAATCAGTCTTGACCCTGTGCCCCATGGGAACAGTCCAGCCCGAACTGCCAAGCCAGGTCCTCACTGGACTGGAAACAAGCATCCTAGGACCGGTTTCGGGCTTTCAGCCCTCGTCAGCCAGGATAGCTTGATTCCAGTGGCATGGAGAGCAAGGGACTCACGTCTGAGCATACCCTTTCCACTCGGGGTGACAAATGCAAAAACAACAATTGATGGACAGAATGCAGAACAATGTCATACATTCACCCCAGTACAGAGATCTGGGCCTAAATCCATCATTTTTTTGCTCACCATGCCATTCCAGTTTGAACCCAGCCATATGCAAATCAGTCTTGACCCTGTGCCCCATGGGAACAGTCCAGCCCGAACTGCCAAGCCAGGTCCTCACTGGACTGGAAACAAGCATCCTAGGACCGGTTTCGGGCTTTCAGCCCTCGTCAGCCAGGATAGCTTGATTCCAGTGGCATGGAGAGCAAGGGACTCACGTCTGAGCATACCCTTTCCACTCGGGGTGACAAATGCAAAAACAACAATTGATGGACAGAATGCAGAACAATGTCATACATTCACCCCAGTACAGAGATCTGGGCCTAAATCCATCATTTTTTTGCTCACCATGCCATTCCAGTTTGAACCCAGCCATATGCAAATCAGTCTTGACCCTGTGCCCCATGGGAACAGTCCAGCCCGAACTGCCAAGCCAGGTCCTCACTGGACTGGAAACAAGCATCCTAGGACCGGTTTCGGGCTTTCAGCCCTCGTCAGCCAGGATAGCTTGATTCCAGTGGCATGGAGAGCAAGGGACTCACGTCTGAGCATACCCTTTCCACTCGGGGTGACAAATGCAAAAACAACAATTGATGGACAGAATGCAGAACAATGTCATACATTCACCCCAGTACAGAGATCTGGGCCTAAATCCATCATTTTTTTGCTCACCATGCCATTCCAGTTTGAACCCAGCCATATGCAAATCAGTCTTGACCCTGTGCCCCATGGGAACAGTCCAGCCCGAACTGCCAAGCCAGGTCCTCACTGGACTGGAAACAAGCATCCTAGGACCGGTTTTGGGCTTTCAGCCCTCGTCAGCCAGGATAGCTTGATTCCAGTGGCATGGAGAGCAAGGGACTCACGTCTGAGCATACCCTTTCCACTCGGGGTGACAAATGCAAAAACAACAATTGATGGACAGAATGCAGAACAATGTCATACATTCACCCCAGTACAGAGATCTGGGCCTAAATCCATCATTTTTTTGCTCACCATGCCATTCCAGTTTGAACCCAGCCATATGCAAATCAGTCTTGACCCTGTGCCCCATGGGAACAGTCCAGCCCGAACTGCCAAGCCAGGTCCTCACTGGACTGGAAACAAGCATCCTAGGACCGGTTTTGGGCTTTCAGCCCTCGTCAGCCAGGATAGCTTGATTCCAGTGGCATGGAGAGCAAGGGACTCACGTCTGAGCATACCCTTTCCACTCGGGGTGACAAATGCAAAAACAACAATTGATGGACAGAATGCAGAACAATGTCATACATTCACCCCAGTACAGAGATCTGGGCCTAAATCCATCATTTTTTTGCTCACCATGCCATTCCAGTTTGAACCCAGCCATATGCAAATCAGTCTTGACCCTGTGCCCCATGGGAACAGTCCAGCCCGAACTGCCAAGCCAGGTCCTCACTGGACTGGAAACAAGCATCCTAGGACCGGTTTCGGGCTTTCAGCCCTCGTCAGCCAGGATAGCTTGATTCCAGTGGCATGGAGAGCAAGGGACTCACGTCTGAGCATACCCTTTCCACTCGGGGTGACAAATGCAAAAACAACAATTGATGGACAGAATGCAGAACAATGTCATACATTCACCCCAGTACAGAGATCTGGGCCTAAATCCATCATTTTTTTGCTCACCATGCCATTCCAGTTTGAACCCAGCCATATGCAAATCAGTCTTGACCCTGTGCCCCATGGGAACAGTCCAGCCCGAACTGCCAAGCCAGGTCCTCACTGGACTGGAAACAAGCATCCTAGGACCGGTTTCGGGCTTTCAGCCCTCGTCAGCCAGGATAGCTTGATTCCAGTGGCATGGAGAGCAAGGGACTCACGTCTGAGCATACCCTTTCCACTCGGGGTGACAAATGCAAAAACAACAATTGATGGACAGAATGCAGAACAATGTCATACATTCACCCCAGTACAGAGATCTGGGCCTAAATCCATCATTTTTTTGCTCACCATGCCATTCCAGTTTGAACCCAGCCATATGCAAATCAGTCTTGACCCTGTGCCCCATGGGAACAGTCCAGCCCGAACTGCCAAGCCAGGTCCTCACTGGACTGGAAACAAGCATCCTAGGACCGGTTTCGGGCTTTCAGCCCTCGTCAGCCAGGATAGCTTGATTCCAGTGGCATGGAGAGCAAGGGACTCACGTCTGAGCATACCCTTTCCACTCGGGGTGACAAATGCAAAAACAACAATTGATGGACAGAATGCAGAACAATGTCATACATTCACCCCAGTACAGAGATCTGGGCCTAAATCCATCATTTTTTTGCTCACCATGCCATTCCAGTTTGAACCCAGCCATATGCAAATCAGTCTTGACCCTGTGCCCCATGGGAACAGTCCAGCCCGAACTGCCAAGCCAGGTCCTCACTGGACTGGAAACAAGCATCCTAGGACCGGTTTCGGGCTTTCAGCCCTCGTCAGCCAGGATAGCTTGATTCCAGTGGCATGGAGAGCAAGGGACTCACGTCTGAGCATACCCTTTCCACTCGGGGTGACAAATGCAAAAACAACAATTGATGGACAGAATGCAGAACAATGTCATACATTCACCCCAGTACAGAGATCTGGGCCTAAATCCACGTGGCCCCATCATTTTTTTGCTCACCATGCCAGTTCCACAGCCATATGCAAATCAGTCTTGACCCTGTGCCCCATGGGAACAGTCCAGCCCGAACTGCCAAGCCAGGTCCTCACTGGACTGGAACAAGCATCCTAGGACCGGTTTCGGGCTTTCAGCCCTCGTCAGCCAGGGATAGCTTGATTCCAGTGGCATGGAGAGCAGGGACTCACGTCTGAGCATACCCTTTCCACTCGGGGTGACAATGCAAAAACAACAATTGATGGACAGAATGCAGAACAATGTCAATACATTCACCCCAGTACAGAGATCTGGGCCTAAATCCATCATTTTTTGCTCACCATGCCATTCCAGTTTGAACCCAGCCATATGCAAATCAGTCTTGACCCTGTGCCCCATGGGAACAGTCCAGCCCGAACTGCCAAGCCAGGTCCTCACTGGACTGGAAACAAGCATCCTAGGACCGGTTTCGGGCTTTCAGCCCTCGTCAGCCAGGATAGCTTGATTCCAGTGGCATGGAGAGCAAGGGACTCACGTCTGAGCATACCCTTTCCACTCGGGGTGACAAATGCAAAAACAACAATTGATGGACAGAATGCAGAACAATGTCATACATTCACCCCAGTACAGAGATCTGGGCCTAAATCCATCATTTTTTTGCTCACCATGCCATTCCAGTTTGAACCCAGCCATATGCAAATCAGTCTTGACCCTGTGCCCCATGGGAACAGTCCAGCCCGAACTGCCAAGCCAGGTCCTCACTGGACTGGAAACAAGCATCCTAGGACCGGTTTCGGGCTTTCAGCCCTCGTCAGCCAGGATAGCTTGATTCCAGTGGCATGGAGAGCAAGGGACTCACGTCTGAGCATACCCTTTCCACTCGGGGTGACAAATGCAAAAACAACAATTGATGGACAGAATGCAGAACAATGTCATACATTCACCCCAGTACAGAGATCTGGGCCTAAATCCATCATTTTTTTGCTCACCATGCCATTCCAGTTTGAACCCAGCCATATGCAAATCAGTCTTGACCCTGTGCCCCATGGGAACAGTCCAGCCCGAACTGCCAAGCCAGGTCCTCACTGGACTGGAAACAAGCATCCTAGGACCGGTTTCGGGCTTTCAGCCCTCGTCAGCCAGGATAGCTTGATTCCAGTGGCATGGAGAGCAAGGGACTCACGTCTGAGCATACCCTTTCCACTCGGGGTGACAAATGCAAAAACAACAATTGATGGACAGAATGCAGAACAATGTCATACATTCACCCCAGTACAGAGATCTGGGCCTAAATCCATCATTTTTTTGCTCACCATGCCATTCCAGTTTGAACCCAGCCATATGCAAATCAGTCTTGACCCTGTGCCCCATGGGAACAGTCCAGCACGAACTGCCAAGCCAGGTCCTCACTGGACTGGAAACAAGCATCCTAGGACCGGTTTTGGGCTTTCAGCCCTCGTCAGCCAGGATAGCTTGATTCCAGTGGCATGGAGAGCAAGGGACTCACGTCTGAGCATACCCTTTCCACTCGGGGTGACAAATGCAAAAACAACAATTGATGGACAGAATGCAGAACAATGTCATACATTCACCCCAGTACAGAGATCTGGGCCTAAATCCATCATTGTTTTGCTCATCATGCCATTCCAGTTTGAACCCAGCCATATGCAAATCAGTCTTGACCCTGTGCCCCATGGGAACAGTCCAGCCCGAACTGCCAAGCCAGGTCCTCACTGGACTGGAAACAAGCATCCTAGGACCGGTTTCGGGCTTTCAGCCCTCGTCAGCCAGGATAGCTTGATTCCAGTGGCATGGAGAGCAAGGGACTCACGTCTGAGCATACCCTTTCCACTCGGGGTGACAAATGCAAAAACAACAATTGATGGACAGAATGCAGAACAATGTCATACATTCACCCCAGTACAGAGATCTGGGCCTAAATCCATCATTTTTTTGCTCACCATGCCATTCCAGTTTGAACCCAGCCATATGCAAATCAGTCTTGACCCTGTGCCCCATGGGAAACGTTCAGCCCGAACTGCCAAGACAGGTCCTCACTGGACTGGAAACAAGCATCCTAGGACCGGTTTCGGGCTTTCAGCCCTCGTCAGCCAGGATAGCTTGATTCCAGTGGCATGGAGAGCAAGGGACTCACGTCTGAGCATACCCTTTCCACTCGGGGTGACAAATGCAAAAACAACAATTGATGGACAGAATGCAGAACAATGTCATACATTCACCCCAGTACAGAGATCTGGGCCTAAATCCATCATTTTTTTGCTCACCATGCCATTCCAGTTTGAACCCAGCCATATGCAAATCAGTCTTGACCCTGTGCCCCATGGGAACAGTCCAGCCCGAACTGCCAAGCCAGGTCCTCACTGGACTGGAAACAAGCATCCTAGGACCGGTTTCGGGCTTTCAGCCCTCGTCAGCCAGGATAGCTTGATTCCAGTGGCATGGAGAGCAAGGGACTCACGTCTGAGCATACCCTTTCCACTCGGGGTGACAAATGCAAAAACAACAATTGATGGACAGAATGCAGAACAATGTCATACATTCACCCCAGTACAGAGATCTGGGCCTAAATCCATCATTTTTTTGCTCACCATGCCATTCCAGTTTGAACCCAGCCATATGCAAATCAGTCTTGACCCTGTGCCCCATGGGAACAGTCCAGCCCGAACTGCCAAGCCAGGTCCTCACTGGACTGGAAACAAGCATCCTAGGACCGGTTTCGGGCTTTCAGCCCTCGTCAGCCAGGATAGCTTGATTCCAGTGGCATGGAGAGCAAGGGACTCACGTCTGAGCATACCCTTTCCACTCTGGGTGACAAATGCAAAAACAACAATTGATGGACAGAATGCAGAACAATGTCATACATTCACCCCAGTACAGAGATCTGGGCCTAAATCCATCATTTCTTTGCTCACCATGCCATTCCAGTTTGAACCCAGCCATATGCAAATCAGTCTTGACCCTGTGCCCCATGGGAACAGTCCAGCCCGAACTGCCAAGCCAGGTCCTCACTGGACTGGAAACAAGCATCCTAGGACCGGTTTCGGGCTTTCAGCCCTCGTCAGCCAGGATAGCTTGATTCCAGTGGCATGGAGAGCAAGGGACTCACGTCTGAGCATACCCTTTCCACTCGGGGTGACAAATGCAAAAACAACAATTGATGGACAGAATGCAGAACAATGTCATACATTCACCCCAGTACAGAGATCTGGGCCTAAATCCATCATTTTTTTGCTCACCATGCCATTCCAGTTTGAACCCAGCCATATGCAAATCAGTCTTGACCCTGTGCCCCATGGGAACAGTCCAGCCCGAACTGCCAAGCCAGGTCCTCACTGGACTGGAAACAAGCATCCTAGGACCGGTTTCGGGCTTTCAGCCCTCGTCAGCCAGGATAGCTTGATTCCAGTGGCATGGAGAGCAAGGGACTCACGTCTGAGCATACCCTTTCCACTCGGGGTGACAAATGCAAAAACAACAATTGATGGACAGAATGCAGAACAATGTCATACATTCACCCCAGTACAGAGATCTGGGCCTAAATCCATCATTTTTTTGCTCACCATGCCATTCCAGTTTGAACCCAGCCATATGCAAATCAGTCTTGACCCTGTGCCCCATGGGAAACGTTCAGCCCGAACTGCCAAGCCAGGTCCTCACTGGACTGGAAACAAGCATCCTAGGACCGGTTTCGGGCTTTCAGCCCTCGTCAGCCAGGATAGCTTGATTCCAGTGGCATGGAGAGCAAGGGACTCACGTCTGAGCATACCCTTTCCACTCGGGGTGACAAATGCAAAAACAACAATTGATGGACAGAATGCAGAACAATGTCATACATTCACCCCAGTACAGAGATCTGGGCCTAAATCCATCATTTTTTTGCTCACCATGCCATTCCAGTTTGAACCCAGCCATATGCAAATCAGTCTTGACCCTGTGCCCCATGGGAACAGTCCAGCCCGAACTGCCAAGCCAGGTCCTCACTGGACTGGAAACAAGCATCCTAGGACCGGTTTCGGGCTTTCAGCCCTCGTCAGCCAGGATAGCTTGATTCCAGTGGCATGGAGAGCAAGGGACTCACGTCTGAGCATACCCTTTCCACTCGGGGTGACAAATGCAAAAACAACAATTGATGGACAGAATGCAGAACAATGTCATACATTCACCCCAGTACAGAGATCTGGGCCTAAATCCATCATTTTTTTGCTCACCATGCCATTCCAGTTTGAACCCAGCCATATGCAAATCAGTCTTGACCCTGTGCCCCATGGGAACAGTCCAGCCCGAACTGCCAAGCCAGGTCCTCACTGGACTGGAAACAAGCATCCTAGGACCGGTTTCGGGCTTTCAGCCCTCGTCAGCCAGGATAGCTTGAT
The DNA here is from genome assembly GCF_964204655.1 of Triturus cristatus. Classification (NCBI taxonomy): domain Eukaryota; kingdom Metazoa; phylum Chordata; class Amphibia; order Caudata; family Salamandridae; genus Triturus; species Triturus cristatus. Next base: position 895,933,325 of record NC_140592.1, on the reverse strand, counting down.
TCCAGTGGCATGGAGAGCAAGGGACTCACGTCTGAGCATACCCTTTCCACTCGGGGTGACAAATGCAAAAACAACAATTGATGGACAGAATGCAGAACAATGTCATACATTCACCCCAGTACAGAGATCTGGGCCTAAATCCATCATTTTTTTGCTCACCATGCCATTCCAGTTTGAACCCAGCCATATGCAAATCAGTCTTGACCCTGTGCCCCATGGGAACAGTCCAGCCCGAACTGCCAAGCCAGGTCCTCACTGGACTGGAAACAAGCATCCTAGGACCGGTTTCGGGCTTTCAGCCCTCGTCAGCCAGGATAGCTTGATTCCAGTGGCATGGAGAGCAAGGGACTCACGTCTGAGCATACCCTTTCCACTCGGGGTGACAAATGCAAAAACAACAATTGATGGACAGAATGCAGAACAATGTCATACATTCACCCCAGTACAGAGATCTGGGCCTAAATCCATCATTGTTTTGCTCACCATGCCATTCCAGTTTGAACCCAGCCATATGCAAATCAGTCTTGACCCTGTGCCCCATGGGAACAGTCCAGCCCGAACTGCCAAGCCAGGTCCTCACTGGACTGGAAACAAGCATCCTAGGACCGGTTTCGGGCTTTCAGCCCTCGTCAGCCAGGATAGCTTGATTCCAGTGGCATGGAGAGCAAGGGACTCACGTCTGAGCATACCCTTTCCACTCGGGGTGACAAATGCAAAAACAACAATTGATGGACAGAATGCAGAACAATGTCATACATTCACCCCAGTACAGAGATCTGGGCCTAAATCCATCATTTTTTTGCTCACCATGCCATTCCAGTTTGAACCCAGCCATATGCAAATCAGTCTTGACCCTGTGCCCCATGGGAACAGTCCAGCCCGAACTGCCAAGCCAGGTCCTCACTGGACTGGAAACAAGCATCCTAGGACCGGTTTCGGGCTTTCAGCCCTCGTCAGCCAGGATAGCTTGATTCCCTTGATTCCCTTGATTCTGGGATGGGTATTCCCAGACGTGGGACCCGTGCTCACTACGCCACTGGAGTCAAGCTATCCTGGCTGATGACGGCTGATAGCCAGAAACCGGTCCTAGGATGCTTGATTCCGGTCCAGGAAAGACATGGCTTGGCAGTTCGGGCTGGACTGTTCCCATGAGGCACAGGGTCAAGACTGATTTGCATATGGCCATGTCTAAACTGGGGTGGCGTAGTGGGCAAAAGAACGATGGATTTAACCCAGATCTGTTGACTGGGGGAGAATGTCAGCATTGTCAGCATTCCGTCCATCTATTGTTTGTTGTAACGCTTTTCGCCCTAAGTGGGATGGGTATTCCCAGACGTGGGACCCGTGCTCACTACGCCACTGGAGTCAAGCTATCCTGGCTGATGACGGCTGATAGCCAGAAACCGGTCCTAGGATGCTTGATTCCGGTCCAGGGAAGACATGGCTTGGCAGTTCGGGCTGGACTGATCCCATGAGGCACAGGGTCAAGACTGATTTGCATATGGCCATGTCGAAACTGGGGTGGCGTAGTGGGCAAAAGAACGATGGATTTAACCCAGATCTGTTGACTGGGGGAGAATGTCAGCATTGTCAGCATTCCGTCCATCAATTGTTTGTTGTAACGCTTTTCGCCCTAAGTGGGATGGGTATTCCCAGACGTGGGACCCGTGCTCACTACGCCACTGGAGTCAAGCTATCCTGGCTGATGACGGCTGATAGCCAGAAACCGGTCCTAGGATGCTTGATTCCGGTCCAGGGAAGACATGGCTTGGCAGTTCGGGCTGGACTGTTCCCATGAGGCACAGGGTCAAGACTGATTTGCATATGGCCATGTCTAAACTGGGGTGGCGTAGTGGGCAAAAGAACGATGGATTTAACCCAGATCTTTTGACTGGGGGAGAATGTCAGCATTGTCAGCATTCCGTCCATCAATTGTTTGTTGTAACGCTTTTCGCCCTAAGTGGGATGGGTATTCCCAGACGTGGGACCCGTGCTCACTACGCCACTGGAGTCAAGCTATCCTGGCTGATGACGGCTGATAGCCAGAAACCGGTCCTAGGATGCTTGATTCCGGTCCAGGGAAGACATGGCTTGGCAGTTCGGGCTGGACTGTTCCCATGAGGCACAGGGTCAAGACTGATTTGCATATGGCCATGTCTAAACTGGGGTGGCGTAGTGGGCAAAAGAACGATGGATTTTTCCCAGATCTGTTGACTGGGGAGAATGTCAGCATTGTCAGCATTCCGTCCATCAATTGTTTGTTGTAACGCTTTTCGCCCTAAGTGGGATGGGTATTCCCAGACGTGGGACCCGTGCTCACTACGCCACTGGAGTCAAGCTATCCTGGCTGATGACGGCTGATAGCCAGAAACCGGTCCTAGGATGCTTGATTCCGGTCCAGGGAAGACATGGCTTGGCAGTTCGGGCTGGACTGTTCCCATGAGGCACAGGGTCAAGACTGATTTGCATATGGCCATGTCTAAACTGGGGTGGCGTAGTGGGCAAAAGAACGATGGATTTAACCCAGATCTGTTGACTGGGGGAGAATGTCAGCATTGTCAGCATTCCGTCCATCAATTGTTTGTTGTAACGCTTTTCGCCCTAAGTGGGATGGGTATTCCCAGACGTGGGACCCGTGCTCACTACGCCACTGGAGTCAAGCTATCCTGGCTGATGACGGCTGATAGCCAGAAACCGGTCCTAGGATGCTTGATTCCGGTCCAGGGAAGACATGGCTTGGCAGTTCGGGCTGGACTGTTCCCATGAGGCACAGGGTCAAGACTGATTTGCATATGGCCATGTCTAAACTGGGGTGGCGTAGTGGGCAAAAGAACGATGGATTTAACCCAGATCTGTTGACTGGGGGAGAATGTCAGCATTGTCAGCATTCCGTCCATCAATTGTTTGTTGTAACGCTTTTCTATTGAAAACATTCTTTCCAGTACAGACATTTTGTACATTTTTCCTTTTTTTGAATATGTTCTTTAAAAAAAAATTTGTCTGCTTACCAGAAGATTTTTTCTTTTTCCCAACATGAGCATCTCCAACTAACTTAGGTCCTCCAGTTGTCTTCAAATATAGGTTTTTTTTGTGGTCTTTCTTTACTCTGGATTTTGTAGGCATCTTAAATTTTGTTCACTGCTCTTCAGCAATACCTGAAAAAAACTAAAAAAAAAATCCTTTATTTTATTTAAATATATTACTACATTTTTTATGTTCTTTAGAAATCTTAAAATACTATAAACCCCTTTCCTATAAATGAAAATCACAATAACACCTTCACCAATTAAATATCTAAAAACAATTCCTGTGTGCACACAGAGTCATGCTTTGAAATTAGGCAGAAAACGAAATTTCTTTGCCAATTTGAAAGCACACTTACTACTCTTTTTTTTGGCAAGTGATAATCACTTTTACAGACTGACACATTATGAATCCACTTTTCAGATTTTTTAAAAAGCACATGTCCAAACTGCTTTTTCAGACCAGCACCATTTGTAACCTGGGTGACTGCCTACACTCCAGCAAGGGCAACCAGCCTTAGTGATGCTGAATGTATTTGCATTACTGACTGAAACCTCAAACCCCACTCGCTTGTGAATACTGTGCATGATTCCACAGGGTAAGCAGCTGGGTGTGTGCTAAGAGTCTGCTTCTGCACCAAAAAATGGCTCCCCCTTTCCATCTAATGCAACTGTGAAATCACCAGAGCAATACGCAATAAATCTCTGCCTGTAATTCCTATTTGCACACAGGGTCATGTTTTCACATTAGTCACAAAACGAAATTTCTTTGCCAATTTGAAAGCACACTTACTACTCTTTTTTTTGGCAAGTGATAATCACTTTTACAGACTGACACATTATGAATCCACTTTTCAGATTTTTTAAAAAGCACATGTCCAAACTGCTTTTTCAGACCAGCACCATTTGTAACCTGGGTGACTGCCTACACTCCAGCAAGGGCAACCAGCCTTAGTGATGCTGAATGTATTTGTATTACTGACTGAAACCTCAAACCCCACTTGCTTCTGAATACTGTGCATGATTCCACATGGTAAGCAGCTGGGTGTGTGCTAAGAGTCTGCTTCTGCACCAAAAAATGGCTCCCCCTTTCCATCTAATGCAACTGTGAAATCACCAGAGCAATACGCAATAAATCTCTGCCTGTAATTCCTATTTGCACACAGAGTCATGTTTTCACATTAGTCACAAAACGAAATTTCTTTGCCAATTTGAAAGCACACTTACTACTCTTTTTTTTGGCAAGTGATAAACACTTTTACAGACTGACACATTATGAATCCACTTTTCAGATTTTTTAAAAAGCACATGTCCAAACTGCTTTTTCAGACCAGCACCATTTGTAACCTGGGTGACTGCCTACACTCCAGCAAGGGCAACCAGCCTTAGTGATGCTGAATGTATTTGCATTACTGACTGAAACCTCAAACCCCACTCGCTTGTGAATACTGTGCATGATTCCACATGGTAAGCAGCTGGGTGTGTGCTAAGAGTCTGCTTCTACACAAAAAAAAATGGCTCCCCCTTTCCATCTAATGCAACTGTGAAATCACCAGAGCAATACGCAATAAATCTCTGCCTGTAATTCCTATTTGCACACAGTCATGTTTTCACATTAGTCACAAAACGAAATTTCTTTGCCAATTTGAAAGCACACTTACTACTCTTTTTTTTGGCAAGTGATAATCACTTTTACAGACTGACACATTATGAATCCACTTTTAAGATTCTTAAAAAAGCACATGTCCAAACTGCTTTTTCAGACCAGCACCATTTGTAACCTGGGTGACTGCCTACACTCCAGCAAGGGCAACCAGCCTTAGTGATGCTGAATGTATTTGCATTACTGACTGAAACCTCAAACCCCACTCGCTTGTGAATACTGTGCATGATTCCACATGGTAAGCAGCTGGGTGTGTGCTAAGAGTCTGCTTCTGCACCAAAAAATGGCTCCCCCTTTCCATCTAATGCAACTGTGAAATCACCAGAGCAATACGCAATAAATCTCTGCCTGTAATTCCTATTTGCACACAGAGTCATGTTTTCACATTAGTCACAAAACGAAATTTCTTTGCCAATTTGAAAGCACACTTACTACTCTTTTTTTTGGCAAGTGATAAACACTTTTACAGACTGACACATTATGAATCCACTTTTCAGATTCTTAAAAAAGCACATGTCCAAACTGCTTTTTCAGACCAGCACCATTTGTAACCTGGGTGACTGCCTACACTCCAGCAAGGGCAACCAGCCTTAGTGATGCTGTATGTATTTGCATTACTGAGTCCAACCTCAAACCCTTAAACTATTCTTTTTTTATACCAGTACACCTTAATTTATCGTGAAAACATAGTCCATATTATTTTACATGTTCCTCACATTTAAATTTCTCCCAAAACAGAAAATAATAAACACAACTTCAACAAAAGGAATCCCATTTCTATTATTCATTTCTTAATTTACCATATACATCCCCTCTCAAACTCTAAACTCACCTTTAAAATTAGTTAGTTGTGAAAGAAATGTGGCACTCAAACAGCAGATTATCAGAGCCAGGATCTCTGTTCTTTACACCTCTCTCCTCTCAGCAGAACCAGATAATGGCAAACTTTCCCTCTCTTTTTCCACACATATACATGTTAGTTTCAAATCTCAGTGCTTCCCCCTTTTTTTCAAATGTAATCACACATTTCTATTGGTTGAAAACCAACCCTTTTCCAAAAGTACCCTTCCCCCAACTTGACTTCTGCCTAGTACCCTTCTCCCAACTTGACTTCTGCCTGCTACCATAGCAACAGCTCATGGAACACTGCTGTGTGGAGTTAGGTCAGAAGTTCACCAAACAATGTTTCAATTCCACAGAGCAAGAGTGCTTGACTTTTCAAACCTAACAGCAAATCCATACTACTGTTCTTTGGTAATACATTTTTCTGTACCAATACAAAACATGCTTCTATTAATTTACACATACAGCCTAGTTTTTATTCTAGAATGGTATGAAACAGCCAATCAGTTCTTTTTTTAATGAAAAAAATATGTATGCCTCCATTTCCAAACTGTCTTTCTTTTCATATTGCCATTCTACTGAAAGACACCTCCTGAGTGCATCCAGTTCTCCTTTGAAGATGTTCACAGTGTGGATTGTAGGGCACAGCTATGTCTTCTGGAGTGAAAAGTATGCAGAGAAAACAGATATGGTGAGAGACCTTGCTTTGCCAAATGTAGACATTAAATGGATTGGTCAGAGAGGGTTAAAGTGGCACCAATTGATGCCATTGGTGAAATCCTTCATGCACATCCAACACCCTGACCTCATAATAGTGCACTGTGGTGGCAATGACCTAGGCACTTTGACTGGGGTAGGTCTGGAAATGCTTATGAAGGACACCTTTGCACAACTGTTTTCACTTTTCCCTAAAACTGCCTTTGTGTTTTCTAACATATGCCAAAGGCAAAAATGGAACTGGTCCAATCATTTCTGTCCGCAGATTGACAAAGCAAGAAAGCACGTCAACAAATCTGTTTCTGCTTTCCTCCGTGACTATGGTATGGGTTTCATTTACCACAACAACTTGCGTTACGACATGCAAGACATTTATAGAGGAGATGGTGTGCACTTCAATGATGAAGGGAACAGAGTCTTCCTCTTGAACCTTAGACTCTGCATCGGTACTTACTTGTAGGTACCACTAAAAAATCACTTCATAAACACAACGGCTCTTTTTAGAGCCCCCTAATATCTAAACACTTAAATCTGCATTTCATTTCTTTTTTTTTTTTTTTTTTTTACCGTACGCTTACGGTGAGCTTACCGTACGCGTACCCCGCGATTTTTTTTAAAATCAATAAATGTTTTCTTTGTACTTTTCTGTCCTTCTTTGACCCCCTTGCAAATGTTAGGGGGTCTGTAACTCTCCTCCTTGCCCCCTTTTCTTGTTATCACTCTTTTTTTTCTGAGTGAAACACACGAAATGGCGGCCGCCGCTTCCTGGTTTCGACCGATTCGAATGTTTACTAAGATCTAAGAGCCAATCAGAATCGCGCTCGTGCACGCCACCGTACGCGTACCGTAAGCGTACCGTAAGCGCACCGTAAGCTGGCTCAGATATATATATTGATTTAAAGGCTATTTTCTCAGAATCTACTGAACAGATTTACACCAAACCAACAAAAGGCACTTCCTTGACCTGAGGACTACCTCTCTGCCAAATTTCAAGTAATTCTGTTCAGCCGTTCGGGCTGTAGCCCTGTCTAAAGGTCCTATGGAAAAATGCATGGGAAAAACGCGTTTTGGGACCCACCTTTTATCTCAGCCCCCGCTTGACGAACCCCCCCGATACTTTCAGGGTAGGAGCGGAGCGTAGCGCCCCACCTATTTTGAAAAATTCGCGAGGATTCGTCGACCGGCGCCAAAGTTATTCAAAATAGAATGTTGCGGATTTCCGATGGAAACGAGGTCCTAACTATAACTACCTACTGGCGACCGCCAGTAGGTAATATATATAGATATATATGTATGTGTATGTATATATATATATATATATGGAGAGTAACCAGATCTTTTCATTAGACACTGTTAATTATAAAATTCATTGTCTGCCTAACTGTTCATGTATTTGCATTGCTTAAAGCTCACAACGTGACTGCCGCTTAATTATGAGGGGACTCTTCTTCAGTGGGATTCTTTTTAAGCTATTTTTAAAACAGTTTTTAGCATGTAATATCTGATATGTTGTCAAATGCTTAATGTTTGTTGCTCATGTACTGTATATTGTATGGCATGCTTTTGTCAAGCTGACATAATACATTATTCTAGATGTTGTTCTACCATTTGGGACCTGCAGCTTGTGTCCTGGGTCTCACGACTAGGTGCTACTAGGTCACATGACTAGCAGTTAGCTTTTGTGTATTCCTCCTAGACAGTATCACAATAAAGAGGCTGGGTGTTGTCACGATGGGCCATTCTGACTTGACTACTACACATGCACATCAAAAGACTCTGCCTCAGCATTTCAAAGGCACTGGCCCCACAAACTCACAAAGAACTTCACACTACCCTATTGTGCCCCCAGCCAGATTGGGGCCAGGGCAACCAGGCAGGAAATTGCAGACACTTCTGTAGGGGGAAAATTCCAGAAGCTTCACCCACTTCAAAGGGTGCACCAGGTACAAATAATGGGACCCTCAGGCCCACTCTTTAGTACACTCCAGTACTTGTGGCTACCACAGAAGAAGGACTGCCTTGCTGCCAATGGACTACAATGCTGCTTGAGGCCTGCCCTGCTGTCTGAGAAGGCAGACTGGACGTGCACCCCTCATCACCGGCTGAAGTGTCTCCAAAGGTCAGCTGACTATCCTCCTGTTCTGAGTTACAGGGAGATAACAAGCTCCAGAGGCCTCTCTGCAACTTTCCAGTTGACCTGCTGCAGGCGGACCTGCAACTGGACCTGCTTGAACCCTGTTGCCCTCTCCTGGAGTGAGTTCCTGATCCCCAAGAGGAGCCTCCCAGGTGCCAGACCTTTGGTAGGGTATCAATTAAGCTTCCTCTTGAAGAAAAAAAGAAATCCTGAATTTTTATGAGCTTTGTGACCGCGAACGGGCCTGTTCACACCAAGATCTAGCCATCCACACCTACTGTCAACGTGAAGCTCCAGTTAATCTGAATCTTTGTGCTACACCGACCACCAGTGATGACCAACAATGCAAGATCTGCACTTCATGCTAGAGCACTAACAGGCCACGGTGACCACCAACGTGAATCTCCAGCAATGACCAATGACCCCAGACAGAATCTTCATCCTACATTGATAATCATCTGTGAAGCCTGGCCTGCGCTTTGTGCTACAGTGAGGACTATCAGTGACACCCTCCCTGCTCCACGCGTCCTCCTCCATCATGAACAGAACTCCTCGGCCTAGATTTTAGAAGGTACCTTTTCAGCGGGACTAACCTGGTCCGTGTATCTGGCTCACACTCCATAGCAGTCAGCCTGAAATTGTGACTTTCACCCAGTCTCACACAACTAGATAGCTGTGAGTGGCGCTTTTTGCTTTTTGGTGAACCTTTAAGGATCCCCTCCTGGTTCTTGTACCTGAAAAAGTCTCTGGGAAAATTGGGTCTCAAAGATCTTTATGCTAAACCCACGATAATAACCCTCATAGTAAGGAATTGATTAAATCTCAATATTTTGATTTTATTTTTACAAAATTTACAATATGCCCACAGTAAGAGCAATCTTAGAATTGGGACCATCTAGTGTCTTAGAACTGCATCTTGCATTTTTCCAGAACACTCAATGCAGATTTTCTTTGACTAGATGGAGTACTTTCCATTTCCTTTGTACTTTTCTGATCCATGCACTTGGTTAAATTTTTTCCCAATTACCCGTGCGATAATTTTGCTCCACAGGGTTTTATACATTTTATGTTTTTCTGGTCTTTGTACATAGTCCCCCGGAAGAGGTTTTTAATACCGATTTTAAACGGGGAAATATTAGACAACACAGACGCACCCTAATCTATTTACAACAATTGGGCTCTATAGAGGTATGTTCTACAGTTGTAAACTTCATTAAAAGTGCTCTGTATATTAGAAAAAGAACATGCTCTTTATTCTTGCTGCACATGTTAATCTGCTTTTTCTTTTTTACATTTTTTTTGCACTGTAATGTGTATTTAATTAGATGAGAGTCTTGAAATGTCTGCTGAGTTTGCACATTTTCTACAATTCTTTTAATATTGTCTTATGATTTTTGTATTTACTTGGAGGAATTATGACCAGTGCTCAGTAAGGCTCTGTAGAGGGGCGGAGGGAAGGAAGATGGCGGATTAGTGCCATCTCGTCTCGCTGCACCGTGAAGCTCCTGGCTGGCTTCCCCGGTAGTTTTCATCGCTGCAAACCTGAGTCGCCTACATACCTAAATGGGTGATGCGCTCGAAGACACCTCTCTGCTTTTCCCCGCGTTTTGGTTGATGCTCGGACCCGTGTGGAATCTCCGATGGCTTTGGCTGACATCCCGGCGGGTCTGTTGGCTGTCCGGTCCCTGCAGCTCCTACGGATCAGGACTTTGCTGGTCGTGCCTTTCTGTTGCGGAGCCAGAGCTGATGAGAGGAATGGCGCCGCCGAAGAACACTCTGAAAGTGGCTCGCGCTACAAAGACTGTGGGTTTGCAAGCTCCCCCGCTGGGTGAAGAGGGTTTGGCAGTGGTGAATGTGAAGAATGGTGCTAAAGGTGCCTTAACACGAGTAGGCAGACCTGCACTTTGGCTTCTGGAAGCAGGTAAAGCTGCTGAATTAATCTCGGAGGGTGAGCTTGTAGTTCAAACAGCTGATGCAATTGCAATTGAATCCATTCTATCCAGTACTGATAGGAAAGGCATACAGCAGGTGGCCGCTAAGCACAGTTGTTAGATCTGGGGGTCTCTAGTTGGCAGGGTAGGTACCACTGTCCAAGTAGGGACCCTTGCTTCTAGTCAGGGAAAGGGGGATACACTGTTAAGATAACCCCTGCTCACCCTCTAGGTAGCTTGGCCTGAGCAGTCTAGGCTATCAAAGGCAATGTGTAAAGTATTTGTACCAACACTCACAGTAACACAGTGAAAACACCACAGATTTACTCCACACCAGTTTTAGAAAAATAAGGTATCTTTACTAAAAACTTCACAAGACCAAATATTACAGACAAACCAACATATAATTCAAAAAGGTTACTTTAAAGATAGTTCAGAGTTTGCAGAAAGTACTCCAGGATGTAAAAGTCAGTGTCCTGCACAATGCGACTCTCAATGCACAAAATGCGACACTTTCGTGCCCAACAGTACCTGTAGTTGCGATAAGGTTCCCAAAAGCTATAACAAGGAAGCTTGCAAAGGCGATGCGATACTCCTGAGATCCTGGGGAGGCTTTGCAGTAGCCCTGCTTCACGCAGCAGAGGTGGATGCGCCGGCTCCGATCTGTAAGGGGAGGATGCGATGACTTTGGCCTTCGTTGCGTAGGTTTCTTAGGGGGAAGCTTCACGCACAGGTTCGATGCGACACTCTTCGATGTGGTGCGATGCGTGGCGCAGCGTTGCCTTCCGGCGCCGCAACTCTCGATGCGCCACGGAACGGGACTCTGCGTCGACGCACGCAGCGATTGGAGACTTTTCACGCACCGGCAGTGGTGCGGCCCGCAAACTGGTTCTGCGACAACCCTCGCAATGGCAGGAAGCTTCACGCTTCGGGACGATGCTCGACGCACTCGGCGATGCGGAGACCCTGCGTGTTGCGATGGTGCCGCGATGAAATTTTCCACGCACTCTCGTCTTGCGGCACGCAATCGGATGATGCGTTGGGTACCAGTCACTCTTGTTCACGCTTCTGCTTCCCAGCTCCCAAACACAGCAAAACGACCTCCTGAGGCCCCAAGACTGGGCAAGCACTCCAAGGCAGGTCAGAACTCTCTCAGCAGAGTTCCAGGGGAGCTGGTGGTGAAGTCCTTTTGTTCCTGGGACTTCTTAACAGGGAGCCAGCTCTTCTCAGGCCCTTGGAGATCAGGATCAAAAGAAGGGGACACAGCAAAGTCCTTCCCCTCTCCTTGGCAGCAAAGCAAAACAGCAAGCAGGCAGTCTTCTCCTCTTCAGTTTCTTCCAGCTTTCTCCTTGGCAGAGGTTTCTTCTTAGTTCCAAAGTGATCTAAAGTTTTAGGTGTCTGGGGTCCTCTTCTTATACCCCTCCAAGTCTTTGTCTCTTGTGTTTCAGTGGGGGGATTCCCCTGCTCAAACCGGTTCCTGGGTGTGCTCTGCTCTGGAGCACCTGGTTCCTTTCAGAGTGAGGGGCAGGGTCGTTAGACGCTCAGCAGGAGGTGGAGCCTTCTTTGTGCCAGCAGAGGCAGAGTCCTCAGCCTGGCCAGCAGGGGGTGGAGCCAGCTTTGTGTTTGTCAGGGGCAGCCCTATTCAGACCCAGGGACTACTCCTCCCACCCATCTAAAGCAGATCTCCCTATTCACCCTGCTGCTGACTCATCCAGGCTCCTGGAGCCACCTAGCACATCACCTGACACCAGTCAGCCAACCAGCACACAGGCCCACAGGAAGGTTAAACAGGAGAATAGCTACTTTCTAAAAAGTGCTATTCTCACACAGTGAATTTAAAAACCATCTTGCTAAAAAGATGTATAATTAAATTCTGAACACAGAGATACCAAACTTGGATTTTCTATCTTGCCCTTATGGGAAGATAGGCATGTAAACAGCCTTCCCCATTCTATCCTATGGGCAAGTTAGCCTCTCAGCAGTGAAAAACGAAAATGGCTGTAATTCACTACCAGGGCATGTTACACACCTCAGTACATGCCCTACCTTTCAGATACACTGCACCCAGCCCAGGGGGGTACCTAGGGCCACCATAGGGATGCCTGACATGTACAGAAAGGGAAGGATAAGGCCTGGTCAGTGGGTGCACTGGCCAGGTCGACATGGCAGTCCTGGACTGCACATAGGCACTGCAAGTAGGCCTAAGACATCATTTTAGCGCTACTCTTGTGGGTGGCACAATCAGTGCTGCAGCCCACTAGTAGCATTTGAATCACCAGCCCTGGCACACGCAGTGCACTTTACTAGGGGCTAACAGGTGAAACAAATATGCCAATCATGGATAACAATTTATACGGAGAGCATATGCACTTTAGCACTGATCAGCAGTGGTAAAGTGCCCAGAGTCCTATTGCCAACAACCACGGGTCAGAAAAAATAAAGGAGGAAGAAGCAAAAAGTTTGGGGATAACCCTGCAAAAAGGGCCGTTTCCAACAACAGTCTATCTTTAAAGGATTCTGCTGGGTTAGCAGAAGTGGAGATTGAATCAGATGAGGCTGTCGAGCCACCCAGGGTGTTGGACCATGGAGGGATCTTGGAATTAGGGGAGACCCCGATCATTTAGGGAGATGTAACTTTAGAGGAGGCCAATGGGGCTGCAGGGGGTGTCAAGGATCAGGGGTCGGATGCCAATCACGAGAGCCCAAGTAGTATTTCCCAGAACTTTGATGCGTCTAGTCCTGGGGTGGACAGGAACAGATCCAAAAGCACGCTAAATGGCCAAGGCATTACTCCTACGCACCTCGATCAGGGCACTAAATCAAAAAAAGAAGAACTTAACTACACATGATACTACGCCTGAGGTTATGACTACAGGGAAGAGCCGACGGGACCTGCAAAAGACTCCTAATACCTCTATTGGGAACAAAAATAAAAACAATAGCAAAAAGGAACTTAAAGTAGCTAAACCTCGTAAGAGATCGATGGATTTGCAAGGGTCTAGCTGGTAGAACAGCTCTGGTGCTCGTCGGGGAGTTGGCATGGAGAGTAGCCCACTAAGAAAATGGGCTCAAACAAAGGGAGAGGTTAGGTCACTGATTTCCCGCCTATCGGGCTCTGGCCCCGGCTTGAAAAGCGGGCAACGTGCGGAGAACAGTCTGAGCAATGAAACCAATGAAACTACTGGAGAACAAGTGATGCACCTAAATAACTCTATAGACTACTCTAATGAGAACTGCTTAGAAAGTATGCCCGTTCTCAACAAGGAGCGAGGCGATAAGACCAAGGCAACCTCATTAAATATGGCGCATGGAACAGATGATCAGCTACCCTCTAAGGAGCCATCTCTCGTGGTAATACTGCAGGCTCTACAAGAACAATGACAAGAAGCTCAGGACCATCATGCTCAGATTAGAGCGGACTACCTTAGTATCCAGCTATCATTAGAAGAGGTGACGGGTACAGTGGCCGGAATTAGAAGGGACATGGTCGAGCTACAAACCAGGGTTGCAGAGACAGAAGAGATGGTTACGACTATAGCGTAGACTGTGCAGTCTCATGATCTACAGCTTCTGGCCTGTCAAGCCAAAATTGAAGACTTAGAAAACCGGCAACGGTAAAATAATCTAAGATTATTTTGGGGTTCCGGAGAGTAAGGAGGGCGCAGACCCCAAAGCATTTGTTGTTCAACTTCTTCAAAAAGCCATCCCGGATTTGTCTGATTGGGACTGGGACTGTCAGGTTCAAAAAGCACACAGGCTGCCCATAACAGCGCAGAGACTTAATTCTCGGTATCCCCGACCTATTTTGACTTTTTTGGGGAACTTTTTGTTAAGACAGACATTGTCTTTTAAGGCTCGGCCTAATACTCCAGTAGGGTTTGATTCTTTGTCTGTATTTTTTAGAACTGATCTGAGTCGAGCTACAATGGAGAAAGAATGGAAAATGAGACAACTCATAGATCTATTTAAAGCTGTAGGGGCTCAAGTATTTCTGCAGGAGCCTGCTAGATTGGAAGTCATCAAAGATGGCCAGTCACAATTTTTTGTAACAGATCTGGCGGCAAAGTAAATGGCAAACGGCATGAACACTTGGCAGGACTGATTGATCTAATAAGAATTGATATAGCTGACTATGCTGTTTATTTTGTAAATTGGTAAGGGGGTAGGGAGGTGCGGACTAGAAGTTTATAGATATTGGGTCTGGGTGGCCTCGGTGGCGGCTATGGGCTTATTTCGCTCATATTTTACTTTCTTTTTTGAGCAAGCTATTTGGTTTGCCACACTTTTGTTTCTTTTCTTTTTTTTGTCGTTTGCGGCTATGGGGGGCTAACTGGGGCTGCCTTTGTGGTGCGCTGAGAAGCCGGCTGCCATTTTCAGCGGCAGCTTTTTGGGGAGGGTGATTCCTTCTTTAGGAAACTGGGAGGGTCGTTTATGAGGGGGGTGCGGATGGGCACCCCTGGGGGGGTGTGGGGTACAAAAAAAGAAAAAGTCAAAAAGAATGTCCACATGGGGACTATTACCTTTTTGTTTTGAGGTTTAGCGATTATATCAACTGGTATGGCAATGATTAGGTGCCTGTCTTGGAATGTGTCTCGACTGAATAGAGGATCTAAAAGACAATTAGTACGGGAAGAGCTCAGGGCATATAAACCTCATATAGTACTTTTAACGGAAACGCATTTAGCGTACAAAGATCGTGGCCTTCTCAATCAACTGGGCTTTCAGGATACAATATGCAGTTCACAAAATGTGTCAATCAGTGAGACTTTTATTCTGGTTTCTAAAACACTGGACTGTCAAACCCAAAAGGTATTAGCAGATCAAAGAGGGAGTTGGACCATAGCTCAAAATGAGATCAATAGTCGGAAATATGTGTTTTGTGTATTATATGGCCCTAATATTGACGATCCGACATTATTTGATGATATTTGTTTAGAATTAGTGGGATGGCAGGGGGCGCTTGTTGTAATGGGAGATTTTAATTGTGTTATCAACTATGGTATGGATTCTACTAGTCGGTCACTTACTTCTAGAATGACGAAGGTGAGGGCTTCCATTTTAGAACTAGGGCGATTGCACTCGCTGCAAGATGCTTGGCGCTCTTTGTTCCCAACAACACTGGGGTACACGTACTACTCTATACAGCACCGGCAGTATTACAAGATTGACATGGCCTGGATTTCAGATAGTATCTTGTTGGGGTCCGACATGGAGATCTGTCCTAGGATTACATCCGACCACAACCCCAAAATATTATCCTTTCCGGCCAACCCAATTCCTAAAATCGCCAGTTCCTTTCTTTTCCATGCTATCTGGTTACGGATTCTGGAAACTTGGCCTTTATCTCTAAAAAAATGTCAGAATATCTTACAGACAATATAGGGTCTGTCTCTCCATGTGTGGTATGGGATGCTATGAAAGCATATATTTGGGGAGTCACTCAAGAGTTTGTTGGGCAACAAAATAGAGAACATGAGAAACTAACTAAAGAAGCCTATCAAAGGCTTACCATCAGTGAGCTTCAACATGCTGAGGCTGTCCGACTGGGAAAGGCAGATCAAGATTCTCTGTATGTCTCTCTTGTGGAGCATAGGGCAGCGATAAATAGGGTGTTAAAAGAAAGGAAGCGGCTTGTTTTACTAAGCATAAGACACTGCAATATGAGTATGGTGATAGAATAGGGAAGGTCTTAGCACATCAGCTTATGGACAGCCGTCTTAAAACAAAGATTAAAGCTATTAAGGGCGAGGGTGAAATTCTATATAGATGCCCCCAGGAGATTGCGGATCAATTTTCAATTTTTTACCAGCAACTATATTCTCCCGATCCAACACAAGACTTGACTGGTATGCAGAGCTATTTGCAAGCGAGTAATCTCCCAGAAGAAGATTCTTCATTATTAGAGCAGGAGATCACAGTGGAGGAAATTATGGAAGTAATCAGGGGGCTCCTGCTAGATAAGGCGGCTGGAGAGGATGCTATCCCGGCTGAGTTTCATAAGTGCTGCAAAAGCCTGCTGGCTCCGATGCTTGGAGAAGTATTTGCTCAAGAGGGGGTTACTGGTCGTGTCCCTAATTCATGGAATATGGGCAATATAATATATTTTTTTTTTTAAAGATAAAGCTCCAGAAGAACGGGCATCCTACCACCCAATTTCTTTAATAAATGCAGACGCTAAGGTGTTTGCTAAGATACTGGCCACCCAGTTAGCTCCAATGATGGCCAGCCTGGTTTCTCCCCAGCAGCATGTGTTTATTCATGGGAGAGGTACCACTGCCCATGTTAATACAGCAGTGGCGGCTTTTGATGCCGCGGGGAAGTTAAAATTCAATCTGGGCATGGTCTTATTGGATGCAGAAAGAGCATTCAACCGGGTGGCCTGGGAATATCTCTGGGCAATACTCACTGCATTTGGGGTCAAGAAAAAATTCCGGAATCTGGTTCAGGATATGTATTACAACCCTATAGCCAGATTATGACACTCTAATATCCAAACAACTCCCTTTTCCATTTGTTGTGGCACAAGACAGGGCTGCCCCCTTTCTTTCCTTCTTTTTGCTCTCTATATAGAGCCATTCATTCCGGCATTGCTGGTTAACAATATGATCTGCCCGCTGAACATCGAGCAGCACTCCCTGAAACTCGCTGCATATGCAGACAATATTGCAATTTTTTCGGAGTAGCCAAAAGAGGCTATAGAGAGCATTAATAGGGAGGCTAAGAGGTTTGGACTTTTTTCCGGCTATAAATTGAATAGCAAAAAACCCAAGTCCTTCTCAATTTCCAGCTGGAACTTCCGGTTCAAGGGGCAAGCCGACTGCTATCTATTTGGCGGTACGCATTTTGCCTAAAGTTGAACTTATCCATTCATTAAACTATGATTCTCTATTAGCTGCTATTACTAGGCAATTGAAGTTATGGCACAAGCTTCCAATAAGTATCTTGGGCAGATGCATTGTCATCAACATGAAGATACTTCCTAAGTTTTTGTATTTATTAAGGTCGTTCCCGCTACAAATTCCTAACTCGTTTTTTAGTAATTTGGATGGGGTTTTGAGTAGCTTCATTTGGGGCTATAAAAAAATCAAGATGAGCCATCAGACTAATGAAGCGTCCACATAATCAGGGTGGTTTAGAACACCCTGATTTCAAACGTTATTTTTGGGGTCGCTTTTGTTGGCCACTTTCGCAGCCTTCTGAATCCAGAGCAAATGGATTTTTGGCATTGGCTGGTCCTCTACTCAGAGACCCCGATGTTTCTATACTGAATCAACGATCCTAATCATTTTAAGCGCGTACTTTTCAAGACTATTAGAGACTTATTATATTTGGCAGGGCATTAAAACCAGATCTTCTTTATCTTTTATACATAACAACCTTCCTCTATGGGGTAATCCAATGCTGTCCAGAATATTTCAGGATGTTACGGACCGTCAATGGGCTAAGTATGGTGTGTACTGTCTCGGGCAATTGTACGATTGCAATAGCTTTAAGTCATTTGAGAATCTTCAGCTAGCGTTTGATATTCCTCAAAGGTTGTTTTTTTAAATATATTCAGGTTAGAGATTATTTTGTTAGAAATTTAGCTATTCAGAGTGTTTCTGGTTCAGCTATGTGGGAGTGTTTGTATGCCAAGAACCGGCGGGCTATCATCAGCAAGTCGTATCAATCTCTCCGCCAGTCTAGAGCAGAGGGGTGTGAGAAATTAGCATCTAGATGGAGCGAGATGTTAGGGGTAAATATTGTTATTGAATTCCGGACACTTTGTATACTTTATTATACCCCAGTGAGGATTGTTAGATAGTCTCAAGGGGGAGCCAGAAAGGGAGGGAACTATGGAGGGACGCGCTGTAACTGTCCCTAATGTGGGTTATTTGCAGCTGATTTTACCCACATGTTTATAATGTGTCCTGCTTTAAGTCTTTTTTGGGAAAAGATATCAGCAGCAATCAAACTCAGACTTGGGGTTGAATTTATATTCACAACAGCCGGAAAGATGCTAGGGTATATTGAAGATAGTGGTCGGTATAGGCCTATAATAGCAATCATGTTAGTTGCTGCCCGGCTAGGGGTCGCTAGAGCTTGGATTTCTCCCAAACCCCCCACTGTGATGGAATGGTGGTTAATTGTTAAAGAAAAGGGGGAAAGGGAGAAGGCTTTAGCTAAAGCAAGGGGTATCCATGCCCTGCAAAAATACAGATCGATATGGGGCTGCATAGAAGAGCCATAGGTGAATTTTGTTGGGAATCGATGAGGTTGTCTATTTGTGGTCTCTCAGATATTTGTTTGATTATTACCATTTCTAAATGTATGTTTATATTTTACTGACTATTATATTTATATTTTGTTGCTAACACCTCAGTATAATCCCCACCTTCTATCTTATTGTGTTTTCTTTCCTGACTGTACCTCTTTTTGACAATAAAAATAATAACAAATACAAATTATTGTATTTACTTGTCTTTAAAGGAATTTGTATGATGTCTTTTTAGGGTCTTATTCTGACTGAAATAAAAGCACATTGACCTGACCTTAAACCTTTGAAATTGCATATTTGGTTCTACTGATTGATTTTTTGTCATTTTGCTGTCAAATTATTTATTAAATTCTACTCTAGGTTAACAGATTGTGTGGAATTTGTCTTGTGTTATGTTTTTACTTTATTACTGGTTGTTTGCTGCATAAATACTTTACACATTACCTCTACATTAAGCCTGACTGCTTTTGTGCCAAGCTACCAGAGGGTTAAACGTAGATTAATTTAGTGACTAATTGTGGTTCACCCTGACAAGTATTGTGGTTGGTATTTGAGGCGGGCTCACATCCCTCTCAAACAACAACCCAATTCTTCATGCCATATGTAATCTCAAATTCAGGATAATCATCTTTGGCAGAAAAGAAACGAATGAAGGATTTTTTGGGTTCTGTGCAGCCAACGGAATGAGTTGAATTAATTAGAAAGCCCAAACCTCAGCTTTACTATTCAGTGCAATCATGGGCCCAAATAAGCAAAATTATATTTGACTTTAACAATATTCTTATTTCACAAGCAGTGTTAAGGTGCCTTGTTTAACTTTGGAGAAGGCTAGCTAGCAAAGTGGTCAGGCCTTCTGCTGTTCATGCAAGTGGATTCCATTGGACTGCTGATTATAATACTTTCTCAGTTTAAACAGCCGCGGTCGGTAGTAGGAGTACCTGCAAGGCGGTGATGTGGGGAGGGGGAGGGGCAGGGTGGGGGGTAGTAAACTATGGATTACGGAGGGTTACAGGTAAATTAGCATATAAATTAATAAAACGAATTTCGTTGCGTGCACTGCATCGCATTTGGGGATGCAGTGCACGCAACGAAATTTGTTTTATTAATTTATATGTTAACTTACCTGTAAACCTCCGTAATCCATAGTTTACTACCCCCCACCCTGCCCCTCCCCACGTCCCCGCCCTGCAGGTACTCCTACTACCGACCGCGGCTGAGTCAAACAAACAATTTTACAAACAAACAATTTTTAACAAACAATTTTCTGAATGTATTCTTGAGATTTACCATGAAATCACCCCCGTCCACTCAGTGAGTTGATTTACCTAAATCAACTCTCAAATAGATTTGTGCAGTATTAGTAGAGCAATAAACATGATGCACGAATATATGTCACAGGACACATGTCACTCTCAAGCCATAGATCTTACCTGATTCAATTCCTTTGTCCATTTTGTTGAAGCTCTTGCGGTAGCATTTTTTAATCACAATTGTATGTTATAGTTCCTGGGTCTTTGGTTTAGCACCTATGGAAAGATTTCAACATTGATAGTAAATAATTCATGTAACGCATCCGAAAATAGATGTGTTAGGTTAGTGCACTGTCCAATGTAACTGTGAGGTTACACCTTCTTTTTTCTGAGCACTTCCCCATCAGAAGTAGGATCGTCTATTGACTGTTCTGTGATTTGCAAAAAGATTTCTACAACCAATAGTCCAAAAACTACCAGTGGGTGCCACTATTGAAGTCTGGGAGAATACAGCAGATGTATTTGCCATCCTTTTTCCCACTGAAACCCCTGATGTCTGGCTTTCTAACTTATCTTCAAGACCATTAGAGCTAATAAATATGTCTTACACTCTATACACATCTGTACAATGTTTTATGGTCTTTCTGAATGTCAGGTTTTTTGGAAAGTATCCTAATTTCTGATTGTGTCGTGGAGGATTCATGTTCCGAAATCGTATTTTGTCATCTGCACCAACTTTATGCTGTGTTCCCTGTAATGATTGTTCTTATGTGTAAAGCAGGTTATGATGTAATTATCCCTCATCTCTTATCTTCTTGTTTACAAATGTATTTTGGACCAAAAACATACATTTTAAGGTCAAAAATACCTCTTTTACGCCTGCCAGGGTTCACATAAGGATTCCTAGCATTCATGAATACATTTTCTAACACAGAATTTCAGCCCACAGTGTGAAAACCAGCAGTTAAAAAAAATCTAGGCAAGAGGTGGAAGTGTTTATTAGATGGTGTGGTTTGCCTTGTCAGTTTGTGAACGGACACAAAAGTGCATTTATGGGAATTCACAAACTCTGATCAGGCCCCTTTCAATCCGGAAATGGTCATGAAGTTACTTTATCCCACCTTTAGTAGTTAATTATGAAAAATAGAAGTAGTAACCTGGGGAACGTGTCACATTACATTCCCAGAAATAAGTCGGGACATTTGTGCCAAGTAAATATATGTTCAGGGTAGAGACATACATTTCTGTTCATAATTTTGAATTTCCATGTGGACTTGTCTGTATATGTTTTATACTTTTCTTAATGATACTTCGAGAATTTTTGGGGCTTTCAAAATATATTTACCAGACGCGGCTACTGCCACTATGGAGTGGCGGGACGGCAGAGCAGCAGGAGCCTCGATGGGGAGCGGTTTGAATTAAAAACATTTTTTTAAACTTGCCTGCTCCTGCCGGTCGCCTAGCACTACTGTGCTCCTTCATTCCCCTCCTGCTCCCGACAGTCCCTGGGACAACAGACTCCCCATCCAATCTAGACTCTGCTCTCATACTAAGAGCAGCGTGGGCATTGGCCTTAGTGGGTTGGTTTGACACTTTGCTCAGGCACAGGGAGTCTATGCCTTTCTCTAAGCTGGGATACAGAAACCTAAGGGCCAGATGTACGAACATTCACATTTGCGAGTCGTAAATTGCGTCAAATTGCGACTCGCAATTTGCGACTCGCAAAAGTGAATGTACAACAGTGTCCCAGACACTGTTAGCGATTCCCAATGGGGTCGCAAATTGCAAGCCTTAATAATATTCATGATGCAAGCTCAATTTGCGACCCCATTGGGAATGGCTAGCACTCCCAGGGATGGTAGCCAGCTGGGGTCAGCAGACCACCATGTCTGGGACTGCTTTTTAAATAACGTTACTACAAACAAATGATGGACGGAATGCTGACAATGCATACATTCTCCCGCAGTCAAGAGATCTGGGTTAAATCCATCGTTCTTTTGCCCACTACGCCACCCCAGTTCAGACATGGCCATATGCAAATCAGTCTTGACCCTGTGCCTCATGGGAACAGTCCAGCCCGAACTGCCAAGCCATGTCTTCCCTGGACCGGAATCAAGCATCCTAGGACCGGTTTCTGGCTATCAGCCGTCATCAGCCAGGATAGCTTGACTCCAGTGGCGTAGTAAGCACGGAACCCACGTCTGGGCATACCCATCCCACTTAGGGCAAAAAGCGTTACAACAAACAAATGATGGACGGAATGCTGACAATGCAGACATTCTCCCCCAGTCAAGAGATCTGGGTTAAATCCATCGTTCTTTTGCCCACTACGCCACCCCAGTTCACACATGGCCATATGCAAATCAGTCTTGACCCTGTGCCTCATGGGAACAGTCCAGCCCGAACTGCCAAGCCATGTCTTCCCTGGACCGGAATCAAGCATCCTAGGACCGGTTTCTGGCTATCAGCCGTCATCAGCCAGGATAGCTTGACTCCAGTGGCGTAGTGAGCACGGGTCCCACGTCTGGGAATACCCATCCCACTTAGGGCGAAAAGCGTTACAACAAACAAATGATGGACGGAATGCTGACAATGCATACATTCTCCCCCAGTCAAGAGATCTGGGTTAAATCCATCGTTCTTTTGCCCACTACACCACCCCAGTTTAGACATGGCCATATGCAAATCAGTCTTGACCCTGTGCCTCATGGGAACAGTCCAGCCCGAACTGCCAAGCCATGTCTTCCCTGGACCAGCCGTCATCAGCCAGGATAGCTTGACTCCAGTGGCGTAGTGAGCACGGGTCCCACGTCTGGGAATACCCATCCCACTTAGGGCATATGGCCATGTCTGAACCGGGGTGGCGTAGTGGGCAAAAGAACGATGGATTTAACCCAGATCTCTTGACTGGGGGAGAATGTCTGCATTGTCAGCATTCCGTCCATCATTTGTTTGTTGTAACGCTTTTCGCCCTAAGTGGGATGGGTATGCCCAGACGTGGGTCCCGTGCTCACTACGCCACTGGAGTCAAGCTATCCTGGCTGATGACGGCTGATAGCCAGAAACCGGTCCTAGGATGCTTGATTCCGGTCCAGGGAAGACATGGCTTGGCAGTTCGGGCTGGACTGTTCCCATGAGGCACAGAGGGTCAAGACTGATTTGCATATGGCCATGTCTGAACTGGGGTGGCGTAGTGGGCAAAAGAACAATGGATTTAACCCAGATCTCTTGACTGGGGGAGAATGTCTGCATTGTCAGCATTCCGTCCATCATTTTTTTGTTTGTTGTAACGCTTTTCGCCCTAAGTGGGATGGGTATGCCCAGACATGGGTCCCGTGCTCACTACGCCACTGGAGTCAAGCTATCCTGGCTGATGACGGCTGATAGCCAGAAACCGGTCCTAGGATGCTTGATTCCGGTCCAGGGAAGACATGGCTTGGCAGTTCGGGCTGGACTGTTCCCATGAGGCACAGGGTCAAGACTGATTTGCATATGGCCATGTCTGAACTGGGGTGGCGTAGTGGGAAAAAGAACGATGGATTTAACCCAGATCTCTTGACTGGGGGAGAATGTCTGCATTGTCAGCATTCCGTCCATCATTTGTTTGTTGTAACGCCTTTCGCCCTAAGTGGGATGGGTATGCCCAGACGTGGGTCCCGTGCTCACTACGCCACTGGAGTCAAGCTATCCTGGCTGATGACGGCTGATAGCCAGAAACCGGTCCTAGGATGCTTGATTCCGGTCCAGGGAAGACATGGCTTGGCAGTTCGGGCTGGACTGTTCCCATGAGGCACAGGGTCAAGACTGATTTGCATATGGCCATGTCTGAACTGGGGTGGCGTAGTGGGCAAAAGAACGATGGATTTAACCCAGATCTCTTGACTGGGGGAGAATGTGTGCATTGTCAGCATTCCGTCCATCATTTGTTTGTTGTAACGCTTTTTGCCCTAAGTGGGATGGGTATGCCCAGACGTGGGTCCCGTGCTCACTACGCCAATGGAGTCAAGCTATCCTGGCTGATGACGGCTGATAGCCAGAAACCGGTCCTAGGATGCTTGATTCCGGTCCAGGGAAGACATGGCTTGGCAGTTTGGGCAGGACTGTTCCCATGAAGCACAGGGTCAAGACTGATTTGCATATGGCCATGTCTGAAATGGGGTGGCGTAGTGGGCAAAAGAACGATGGATTTAACCCAGATCTCTTGACTGGGGGAGAATGTCTGCATTGTCAGCATTCCGTCCATCATTTGTTTGTTGTAACGCTTTTCGCCCTAAGTGGGATTGGTATGCCCAGACGTGGGTCCCGTGCTCACTACGCCACTGGAGTCAAGCTATCCTGGCTGATGACGGCTGATAGCCAGAAACCGGTCCTAGGATGCTTGATTCCGGTCCAGGGAAGACACGGCTTGGCAGTTCGGGCTGGACTGTTCCCATGAGGCACAGGGTCAAGACTGATTTGCATATGGCAATGTCTGAACTGGGGTGGCGTAGTGGGCAAAAGAACGATGGATTTAACCCAGATCTCTTGACTGGGGGAGAATGTCTGCATTGTCAGCATTCCGTCCATCATTTGTTTGTTGTAACGCTTTTCGCCCTAAGTGGGATGGGTATGCCCAGACGTGGGTCCCGTGCTCACTACGCCACTGGAGTCAAGCTATCCTGGCTGGCCACTGGAGTCAAGCTATCCTGGCTGATGACGGCTGATAGCCAGAAACCGGTCCTAGGATGCTTGATTCCGGTCTAGGGAAGACATGGCTTGGCAGTTCGGGCTGGACTGTTCCCATGAGTCACAGGGTCAAGACTGATTTGCATATGGCCATGTCTGAACTGGGGTGGCGTAGTGGGCAAAAGAACGATGGATTTAACCCAGATCTCTTGACTGGGGGAGAATGTCTGCATTGCCAGCATTCCGTCCATCATTTGTTTGTTGTAACGCTTTTCGCCCTAAGTGGGATGGGTATGCCCAGACGTGGGTCCCGTGCTCACTACGCCACTGGAGTCAAGCTATCCTGGCTGATGACGGCTGATAGCCAGAAACCGGTCCTAGGATGCTTGATTCCGGTCCAGGGAAGACATGGCTTGGCAGTTCGGGCTGGACTGTTCCCATGAGGCACAGGGTCAAGACTGATTTGCATATGGCCATGTCTGAACTGGGGTGGCGTAGTGGGCAAAAGAACGATGGATTTAACCCAGATCTCGTGACTGGGGGAGAATGTCTGCATTGTCAGCATTCCGTCCATCATTTGTTTGTTGTAACGCTTTTCGCCCTAAGTGGGATGGGTATGCCCAGACGTGGGTCCCGTGCTCACTACGCCACTGGAGTCAAGCTATCCTGGCTGATGATGGCTGATAGCCAGAAACCGGTCCTAGGATGCTTGATTCCGGTCCAGGGAAGACACGGCTTGGCAGTTCGGGCTGGACTGTTCCCATGAGGCACAGGGTCAAGACTGATTTGCATATGGCCATGTCTGAACTGGGGTGGCGTAGTGGGCAAAAGAACGATGGATTTAACCCAGATCTCTTGACTGGGGGAGAATGTCTGCATTGTCAGCATTCCGTCCATCATTTGTTTGTTGTAACGCTTTTCGCCCTAAGTGGGATGGGTATGCCCAGACGTGGATCCCGTGCTCACTACGCCACTGGAGTCAAGCTATCCTGGCTGATGACGGCTGATAGCCAGAAACCGGTCCTAGGATGCTTGATTCCGGTCCAGGGAAGACATGGCTTGGCAGTTCGGGCTGGACTGTTCCCATGAGGCACAGGGTCAAGACTGATTTGCATATGGCCATGTCTGAACTGGGGTGGCGTAGTGGGCAAAAGAACGATGGATTTAACCCAGATCTCTTGACTGGGGGAGAATGTCTGCATTGTCAGCATTCCGTCCATCATTTGTTTGTTGTAACGCTTTTCGCCCTAAGTGGGATGGGTATGCCCAGACGTGGGTCCCGTGCTCACTACGCCACTGGAGTCAAGCTATCCTGGCTGATGACGGCTGATAGCCAGAAACCGGTCCTAGGATGCTTGATTCCGGTCCAGGGAAGACATGGCTTGGCAGTTCGGGCTGGACTGTTCCCATGAGGCACAGGGTCAAGGCTGATTTGCATATGGCCATGTCTGAACTGGGGTGGCGTAGTGGGCAAAAGAACGATGGATTTAACCCAGATCTCTTGACTGGGGGAGAATGTCTGCATTGTCAGCATTCCGTCCATCATTTGTTTGTTGTAACGCTTTTCGCCCTAAGTGGGATGGGTATACCCAGACGTGGGTCCCGTGCTCACTACGCCACTGGAGTCAAGCTATCCTGGCTGATGACGGCTGATAGCCAGAAACCGGTCCTAGGATGCTTGATTCCGGTCCAGGGAAGACATGGCTTGGCAGTTCGGGCTGAACTGTTCCCATGAGGCACAGGGTCAAGACTGATTTGCATATGGCCATGTGTGAACTGGGGTGGCGTAGTGGGCAAAAGAACGATGGATTTAACCCAGATCTCTTGACTGGGGGAGAATGTATGCTTTGTCAGCATTCCGTCCATCATTTGTTTATTGTAACGCTTTTCGCCCTAAGTGGGATGGGTATGCCCAGACGTGGGTCCCGTGCTCACTACGCCACTGGAGTCAAGCTATCCTGGCTGATGACGGCTGATAGCCAGAAACCGGTCCTAGGATGCTTGATACCGGTCCAGGGAAGACATGGCTTGGCAGTTCGGGCTGGACTGTTCCCATGAGGCACAGGGTCAAGACTGATTTGCATATGGCCATGTCTGAACTGGGGTGGCGTAGTGGGCAAAAGAACGATGGATTTAACCCAGATCTCTTGACTGGGGGAGAATGTCTGCATTGTCAGCATTCCGTCCATCATTTGTTTGTTGTAATGCTTTTTAAATAAAGCAGTTTTTTTTTTTAAATGCAGCCCGTTTTCCTTAAAGGAAAACAAGATAAATAGAAAAATGAAATGTTTCAGTTTCATTTTTCAAGGGCAGGCAGTGGTCCCTGGGATCACTGCCTGCTCTTAAAAAATATTTACTCACCCATTCACAAAGGGGAAGAGGTCCCCTGGGGACCCCTTCCCGTTTGCGAGTGGTTTACCACCTACTTGAAGTAGGTGGTAACCTGTGAGTGTTTTGCGGATGCAAATGTGGTTTCAAAACAATAGAAAATGGCATTGAGTCTCGCTATTAGGAAGGGCCGCCCCTTCCTAATAGCGAGAGGCGCAAATGCTATTTTGCAAGTCAGTGACTTGCAAAATAGCGTTTGTACATGCCATGACCCTTTTTTGCGCTCACAAATAGGCTGATCTCCCATTTGCGAGCGCAAATAAAGGGTTGTACATCTGGCCCTAAGTGTGCCCTTCTGTTTGGCCAGCCTAGGATGGCCGGCCAAATAGACATGCACACTTAGAAGTGCACAACACTACTCCTCTCTCCTCCCATGGCCCGGCCCGCCCTCCCTACACATGCTGGTTCAGAGCCAGAAGCTGAAAAATAAAACAATAGTAAAATATTGTTCATTTATCAATAGGTGGCTCTGAGCCAGCGGTGCGGCACTCCGAGCCGCCGCTGATATTTACACTGATTGACTGCCTGAACACGCCCGCCAGGATTAAAATCTGCGACATAAGAATGCACTCCGAAAAATAACGTACATTAACCCACTGAGCTCTTGCAGCAGCTTTTGCACTTTTACTAAATCTAACTCTTTTGTGTACTTTTTATGTATGATGATTGCTTTTTAAGCCGTGCAAAAATCATACACAATATTACAAAATTCTCCTCATCATGCAGTGTCATAACGCGTGCGTGGGGAGGGGGGGACATCAACATTTAAGGGGACTCCCATTTCTTCAAGGGGGTCATTCAGGCTAATGAATATCTGTAAGACATGGGAGACTCAGGGGCCCCACGTCACATTCTGCAGGAGGGCCCCAACATCACGCCATTATTACCATGTCTAGCTTTTACAACTTAATAATTGATGAAAGTCAGAGGTGCAGAAAATCACACAGCAGAAAGGTGAGGTCAGATTCGAACATCCAAGGTGACTGCTGACCTGAAATCTAAATTGACATTTGATGAATGGAATCCATACTTATCCTTCAATACTACTTCTCCACTCTTCTCATTCTGTCCACAGCGAATACATTTTGAAGTTGTAATAAATGCAATGCTGCCACCTCCCAATCACTTTGCGAAGTGGGGATGCACCTTTGTGCATTGAAGGAACAACGATTTATCCCTGTTAATTTACAGCACGGGCATTCGTACTGCAGAAGAACACGAAAACGTGATGATGTCATAATAAGGTATACCATTGCGACTGCTTCCATTATAACAAAAGCTTCTGGAAAAAGGGAAGTCACCATTGATTGGCCTATCCTGCTGGTCCCTGGTTTTCTTAATAAAAATTAAGATTTGTTAAGGAATGTGCACAAGCCTTTCCCAACAGTAACAACGGTAATTAGTTAACAATTTTGTCTTCTTCCATGCAAATGTAAGAGAATAAATAATATATCTTTTTTTCGACACGAAGTGTAATTTTCTTCTACGGAGGAAGGAAAGCAGAGAGTTTGGCATGGAAGCTATAAGTAGGCGACTATTTTGTTTCAGAAAATGCAATTAAAGAAATGTAATTTTTATTCACAAACAGAAGTAAATGTTTACTTTTAACCCTTTGCCTTATAGACTATTGTGGGCTTTTTCATTTATACCATCACGAAATCATGTACTTTCAAGCACCATCGTGTTAAATATACTGAACTGATCAATGTTATGGTAATTAAACTGCAATAAAAATGCTCTGCTTTTAAACGTCTCCATAGATCGCCTTTTGCTTAAAACATAAACCTCTTTAAACATGATGTAAATCAAAATAGAAAATCATAGAAGCTTATTCTCAAAACCATAGCCGAACGTTTTGTATAGATGTTGGAAAAACTGCTTTCTTTGAGCAGTCGTTTGGTATTAAGTTATCCAGCTTCCTGTGTATCCTTAGTTTCATATTTAGCCCTAATACAAAATGTTCGGCTTTTTATCTGGTCCCTCGGGGAGCAAGAGAGCGAAACTGCATAAGCTGCAATTTTTAGAGTTAAAAATCCCATTCCAAAAATATAAACCTTTATTTGGTTTGAACAAAACAAACACACAGATGTACAGAGAAGTGCTTCACTATGGTACAAAAAAAGCCTGGCTGACATGAAAAATGTAAAATCACAACACTTATCACTAATGCATTTTCTCCTCCCCTTTTGCTTTTTAAGGCATAAAAGGGAAAGAACACACACAAAAACAAAAAAAACCTGGCACGGTTATCATTCATGTTGATGTCAACAGCCCCGCAAAGACAGGTAACAGGAAAATACCACCCCGGGGATCCTATTCATGGTGCTCAGCGGGGCCCTGTCTGTAATTACTGTGGCCTAGTTATTCCTCAGATAAAAAAAAGTCCAGCACCAGATCTTTTTTTCCTTAATAGGTGAAGTTGAACCTAAAGCACTGTAATTTTAATCAAATCTTTCCCGTCCGCATGTAGCGTCTCGGGGAAGTTGAAGATTTAAGTGTACGTTGCAGGGTTTGTTGAATAGTCCCAGCAGGGGAAGACAGGGGGCAGAGAGACAGTAATTATGTTACACTTAAAGGTATTTCGGTTGCCAAGGAACTTTTCTCCAATCCCACTTTGCCTTCTGGTGAGGCTGCAGAAGATGATGTCATAGAGCCAGGAGGATATGGTCCATGCAAATAATTACGAAGTCAAAGATGGTAGATGATGGAAGTGCATTCTTTAACATTAATATGGAAGGGCCAAGGTTAGCATTTTTGCATCAGTCTATTTTACAACTTACATGCGCATTGCAAATTCTGCTATTCTCTCTTCAGCAACTCTATTATTTAAAAAAAATGTAAGCTGAACAAATATGCACATTTCACCCGCGTTTTACATTCTATGGAATCGAAAACATTTTCCTCTTACACCTTAATTCAATCTCAGTGAGCCGAATCACATACATTGCACCGGTGCCAGGCATGTTTCAGCTATGTTCGCACTGACAATTATAACAAAAAGAAATTTGCACATGCTGACCAGATGAAAAATAACATTTTGTACTAGCTGGAGAGTGCAAATACAGGAAAAAGACTGCACGTCTGCACAATTGACAAATTCTTGAACAATTTTAGCTGATTTGCACTGTTAGCCCAAAAATTGCACAGAACATGTAAAGGATGGATTTTGATTCCTGAAAAAAAAATCTCTTCACCGATTATCTTGTCTCTACATCTAATCTTACTGGTGCATGCATGGGATGAAGCACATATTTGATATGCACTAGATTTGGACACTTATTTCTTGCAATTTTTTGTGCACTAGATACATAGTAACCACAATAACAAATTTATTTTGCCATGGTATGAATTTGCTGGTTTAAATTTTAGTTGACCAGCTGTAAATATTATTCTAATTCCAATTTCCAAGCTTTATTTCGATCATTACAGACCATAAAAGCAGAAGATAAAAAAGCATATAATACATAATTTTTTTAAGCATCACAAGGTATAACCAATAGCAGTTCATTATACAACCTTGATAACAAGTTAAAAAGTTATTGAAATTTAAAAAGCATTTAAAACAGTGAATTCATATTTAGTAAGTTCAAAGCAGTGGAAGACGGAAAAGGTACGTTTAGACTGCCCTAGTGGAATTAAAAAACTTGCGACGCCTAAGCCACATGGAGTTAAGGAAGCGGGACACAGCAAAAACAATCGGGGGTGCGTTCCAGTTCGCATGACTCTAAGAGCCTCCCGTGTCTGTCTGAACCCCAAGTTCCTGCATATTGGTAGGAGCCAGTACCTTCTAGTTGCAATATAACCTGGGCAGAAGAAGAAAACATGTGTAAGGGACTCTTTCTGACTCTCACAGGCCGGACAGCCAGATGGGGAGGCTTTGGTCCATTTGTTTGTGAATGCATGAACTGGGAGGCAACCCCATCTAAACTGGACATAGAATTTCCTTGCCATAAGTGGATAGACGTCATCGAGAAAAATCTCAAATAAATATTGGTCTATAAAATGAAAAAAATCTGAAGTTAAATAGCCATTTTTAGCATTCCTATAGAGTTCACCCAATCTAAAAAGCCTTAAGCTTTAACTAGCTCGAGGCGTGAAATAGACCGGGACACTTCCTCCGGGTGGGTCCATAATTTTGGCCAGCCCAGTCCAAAGCACAAGTCTTTGATATGTGCCAGCCAAGATATTTTCCCCACCCCTGGAAGCCCCAGGATCGCCTTGAGTTCCGACTGGTAATCTAGTAGTTCGGGTGTCACCCATAGTCGGCGCCAAAAGGTCAAGGGTTGCAACTCAATTTCCTCATTTATGGGTCTAAGGCCAAGGTCCATGCGTAAGGGGATGAGAGGAGTACTTGGCGGTGGGCCCAAGAGTTGTCTCATAAACTTATTCTCAGTTCTGACCAGTGCACCTAGAGGGCGATGTCCCCAGAGTTCAGCCCAATACATGATTGCGCTCCAGATTTGAACGTTGTAAATCTCTGTTAACGGGCCCAGTTGTCTTGATGTTATATTCCTATATAATTTTGCTAGGCCCCCGGTCATCTGAGCTAGCCTCAGGCCTGCCTTTCCTTGATGCGGGCCCCACCCAAAGGTTTTCATCAATGTGACACCCAGGTAGTCAAAGACGGCCACCCTCTCCAACTGGGTGCCATTTAGGGTGGGGTTGGGACGTGAAGTTCTGTTTGGATTAAATACCATATACTTAGTTTTTGCTGTGCTAATCTCTAGCCCCGTCTTTGCAAAATATAAAAAAGGTGTCAAGAATCCTTTGGAGGCCCATAGGTGATTTAGAAAGTAACAAGGTATCGTCAGCAAACATCATTGCTGGAACCGTATTACGGGCAAGCTTTGGGGCATCGATATTGGTGATTTGGTTCAGTTGTTCCACCAAAGCATTTATATAAAGACAAAACAGTGTGGGGGCCAAAACACACCCCTGCCTTACTCCCCTATTCACTGGGAAGCGTGAAGTCAATTCCCCGTGCTTCCCATATCTAACCTGTGCAAAGTTTCCAGTATGTAATCGTTTGATCAGGGTGAACAAATAAGGTGGAACGCCCAGTTCCTCCAAAACTACCCAAAGTTTATGGCGAGGTACCAAATCGAACACTGATCTAAGGTCAACAAAAATCAGATAGAGGCTCCCACCCTCTATCGTCACCATCTTCCAGTATAGTATTTGCAGCCTTAAGATTTGATCAATGGTGGAAATATTTTTTCGGAAGCCAGCCTGGTATGCACTCAGTGTTTCACGCTCTTCCATCGAGATCTGGAGACGATCTAGAATGATCCTGGCGAACAACTTTTGCGTTACATCAATCAGGCTTATTGACCTATAATTTATGGGCAAAAGAGGGGATCCCTTTTTATATACTGGAAAAATTTCGGCCCCTAGCCAGGTGTCCGGGATTTCCATACCGCTTAATATGGCATTAAATATTGCACATAAATATGTGCCCCAGACATTGGGGTCTTCCCGATATAAGTCCCCGGGGATCTTATCAAGTCCAGGGGCCTTTCCAAGAGGCAGCTTCCCAATAGCACTCAACACTTCAGTCAGAGAGAACCAAGTCTCATCTTCAGGGGGGATCTCTACGCCAATTAACTGGGAGCCCTCTGTGGGGTCCTTAATATCCTGGATGGAGTACAATGATTGGAAATGAAGATTCCATGCTTCCGCAGATATGTTCGGCTCAATGGGCGAACTCCCAGAGGAACTCGCAGTTCTAACCAGGGACCAAAACTCCCTCATATCTCTATTAGTAAGTGCCTGTTTAATCGTGTCCCATCTTTCGGACTCCCACTCATCTTTGGCAGACTTTATACTATTCCTATAGAGAGCCCTCCTAGTTTTTATCTAGAATCTATCTTTGGTTTTTATGGTGTCAATAAGGGCACTCTTTGCCATTCGGCAAGCGTTGTTATACCAGGTGGATTTCGGAGACCCTTTGCCCTTAGTATGTATCAGAGGTTTAAAGATATTAGTTAGACTGACGGTGAGGTCCGAGTGTGCAGCCATAATTCGGGTGATGGTGTCACGAGCGCTAAGAGTTTGCGCTGCCGTTTCCATCACCAAAAAAGGGGGGATAATTAGGGAATAGAGTGCAGCTACCTTTACTGGTGACTTCCTCAGATTATCCCATCTGATTCTCCTTCTATTATTGTCTAGGGACAGACTGGAATCAGAAAAGGGGCCTGGAATGGAAAGACCATGAAGATCTGGGAGGTGGAGTTCAAGCACCAAGGCATTGTGGTCGCTGTCGTATCTTGGCAGGACAGCGAAGTCAATCACCCAATGCCAGATGCTTGCCTCCACTAGAATATAATCAAGTAGAGATGATTGTCCCTGTCTGTTAAAGGTATGATTTCCTGGTTGGTCTGACTTAGTACGCCCATTACAAGCCCTCAATGCATGAGTTAATGTTACTGCATTTATCTGTAGGACCAGAGGAGTCCATGCTCTTACTGGAGGAATAAGTGGAGGAGGGATTAACCAAAGAGAATCCTCTGCGGTAAGCAGAGAGTCAGTAGGAACGGTTAGTGGTTCAAATTGGCAATTGAAATCACTGCCTATTACCATCCTGGTGTTTGGGGGAACCAGGTCAATAAACGTGGAAAGCATGCCTATGATCTTAGATTCCTGGGCCATATTGGCAGGACGGGAATAGATATTGATAAAGGCAATCTTAGTTAAGGCGTTAAAGGTAAGGAGAGTACACTGGATAACCTCCGAGGAGGTGGCCAGCATTTCAACAGTACAATCCAGGTGAGTGGCGACCCACGTGCCTAACCCTCCCGATGGTCTACCTCTGCCCCCCATAGTAGCTAACACATCAAATGTTGTAAAGCCCCTCATGTCGATATCATCTCTGGCCCAGGTCTCCTGGAACATGCACACATCATAATTTTGTACAAATTGTATCCAGTCAGGGTTATGAAGTTTATTTTTAATTCCGGCAATATTCCATGACAGCACCCTCAGCTGGAGGCCCAAACATGCAGTGGCGTCTTGCGCGGTGGAACCTGCAGTGTTTGGAACTAACGTGGGCTCTTGCTCGATCAGAGTGTTGGAAGTTTCCACTTGTGGTAAAGAACTATTCATGACCCTGGGTGCAGTTTTGAAGTCAATAATATAGGGATTCGAATATTTAAATATAGTTGAAAGTACATCAACGGGACCTTGTGCTCCCAGTTGAGGTTCATACTGGGATGCCTTTGTTGTATCATGGGTCACACCAAGAATATCTGTGGGCAGTAGCCCACTAGTATTCGGATTGACCTCTATATGGGGGTCCCCTAGTCCCAGTTTAGAAAAGTTATCAAGTGAGATCGGAAGTCATTCCACTTCTTCAAGGGCCCCATACCTGTTAGCTACTGCAACGTTGTACTGGGTGCGAGAGGATTGGCCAGATGTAAAATGGGGATGAAGCCAGTGGGTTGGAACTCTTGTGCCTGGGGTCCATGATGGTGGATATTTGCAGGCATAAAAATAGTCCAGTGTGTGTAATTGTATCGCTGTGGGTGGTGCATGGAAACTGGGAATCTGGTGAGCCAAATATTGAACTGTCCGGGGATTACTAAAGTTGATGACTATACAATTGCCATTGATTGTCTTAGAGTTCTTACCAACCCAACTCATTCTTCGGACCAGTAATATCTCACGCGCCCTATTATAGGGGAATTGACCATGTTTGGTGAGCCAAAAAAGGCACTTGTTTCTTAGTTCCAACTGTGTCTCTTCCCGTCCTGATTTTAGTTTGGGTACATCAGTCAAAACTATAACATAAGGGTGTGAGGCAGGTGGTAAATTAATTATCGGCAAGACCGGAGAGTCCCGGCCAGGGCCTTCACCAGGTGCTAGTGTGGGCACTGCCCTGTCTGCCGTCTGGACAGTGTGTACAGGTGCATCTCTGGATAGACCTCCCTGGTTCAGGTCAGAGTGGGAGCTCGCAATATGAATATTGGCGCTAATGTTGGTGTTACGGGCCGCGGTTTTATCAGCATTCATTGAAGGTAGATGAGGTGGGCTAGGAAGGAATACACCTCTAGGTAATGAAGTTTGCTCTGCACTATCCGTCTGTGTACTACTATCTTTTTTCTCTGCTAGAGCCAACAATGTATTAGCCAAAGGATTGTTTGGTACACACAGGGCAGATATCTGACCACTAGTTCGATTCCCTAGATGAAGCGCTAGTTCTTCTTTCACAATGGCTCTCATCTGGTCCTCTAGTTCTACCACCAGACTCCTCACCCACAAGGGGCAGTCGGAGGTTTCATAGGGGTTGGAGGGGGATTCAACTATTCGTCCCGGTCTAACTGGATCTCCCTCATTAGTGCTTGTTTCTGAGCTGGGTTTCTTAATTGGGCCTTTCCCTTTTCCCTTTCTCTGTCTCACAACTTTGGGTATGCTAATGTTTGTTCTTCCTTTACGAGTTTTTGATTTTAGTGGGGAAGTTTGTGGGAGTGATAGCATAGACCTGCTATGGCCGGATAAGGCTATTGGCGCGCTAGGAGTCAGTTCTATGCTAGTTTGTGCTGAGGAAGGTATTTCTGTGGGTTTGGGGAAAAGATCGGGAGTCAAAGAAAGCCGCCTTTCAGTTAACTCAATTTCTGTCGATACTACCCCGATGGCTCTCTGGAGCATCCTATCAATGGAAGTTTGGGGGAGTGCGGCCGAAATTAATTCAGAAAGGTTTTTTTTGGGTGCACAGCCACGCTTCCCCATATCTGCTGGAAGTAAAAAAGGATGGGCCCAATCCAATACAAAGCCTAGTCCCAGTAGAAGATGTAATACAATTTAGGATTAGAGTAGGAAATGGGAATACAAACAAAAACCAATAAATACAGAGTGGTGGGACTGACAAGGCCTTAGCCAAGGTGGGTCAAAAAGTGCAACATGCGTAATACGGTTAGCAGCAAAGAGGGTATGTGAACACAAACCAGGGTGTACAGGCTATTAGGGCTAAAAATACACTAACCCAAAGGGCAAAAGTGCAACGTGCGCAATACAATTAGCAGCAAGAAAGGTTGTAAACATGGACCAAAGTGCACATGCTACTAAAGCAAAAAAGACATTGGGCCAAAAAGGGACAATATCAATTGCTTGGGGTAGATTTAACAACAAAATATAAACGTATTTGGATTTACAGTCATTAAAATACGTGTTACAGATTCACTGTTTTAGATGTAAGACAAGTCCCAGGGTACTTGGTAAAAGTTTTTTCCAGTCAATGGTGGCAAATGCGGGGGCATAAAAAAGAGGGACAATGAAGAGAAACACACAATACCTCTCAGACGTCACTGATGGAGCACAAGAAGTTGGACGCCTAAGGAAGTAAGTGGGGTGGCCCTGCCCTGCCCAGGGCAGTTAATTAGGTGCCTCCGGGTGCAACGATGACGGCGGCTTGCAACGGATGCCGCTAGCGTTGCTGGGGAGTGTAGTGCAGCACTCCTCAGGTCCCCCTGGTCTTGGTTCAAGGCTTGACGTATAGGTGCCCCCACCGGAGGGCAGAACAGGCAGCAACAACAGCAGTCAGGCGTCCCGCGATGCGGGAGCCCCAGGGCAGTTAATTAGGTGCTTCCGGGCGCAATGATGATGGCGGCTTGCAACGGATGCCACAAGCGTTGCTGGGGAGTGTAGTGCAGCACACCCCAGGTCCCCCTGGTCTTGGTTCAAGGCTAGACGTATAGGTGCCCCAACCAGAGGGCTGAACAGGCAGCAACAACAGCAGTCAGTCATCCGGGGATTATCCCAAAATGTAATAGGGCCGGAGCTTAGATCTCTCCATCGTGGTGGCCTCCACTCGGCTCACTCCGCTCTCTCCCTCGGCAGGCAGCACGGGCTGTGCATGGTGTGAGATCCGGGCAGGCTTGCTGTGCTCGCTCTGGACTCCTTGGTTACAGAAATAACAAGAGCCCGGGCTTCCCCCGGCGGCTCTGACGCCGCTCTCAAGCAGCCGCGGCCCCGCCAGTGGAGCTCACGCTAGGCTCCAGGACACTTCCCGAGGGCTAGTGAAAGAAGAAGGCTCACCACCCGTCAGCTGGACACAAAAGCAGCGCAGCCTCAGATTCACTCGACAGGATCTTACCACCAACTCTCTCCTAGTAGGTGAAGTTGTTTGACTCGCTCCCGGGGTCTCCTCCCAGTCCAATATTATTTACTCATTCCTGTTGCAGTATTTAGGCTTTTGGATATTGGACATTATGGGGCAGATTTACAAGCCCCTTTCGCCTCTTTTGCGTCATTTTTAACATGGGAAAAGTGACGCAAAAGTGGCGCAAGGGGCTTGTAAATCTGCCCCTAACTCTTTAGTGAACAAAAAATCAATGCAAACTAAAATCAATAGACACCATCCAACAACCCATCCCAAGATGCAACTGAATTCTTTGTACCAACTGTATGTATGATTAATTCATTACATGTCAAAAAAACTACAGGAACTGGATTCAATGGAAACCTTTGTTATTGATCAAATGTAGTTTCCAAAAGAGCTATTTAGTCAGGTGATACATTATTACATATTCTTAACATAACCGCCATACAACTTATAGTTAATGAGACCCTAATGGTGTGACGAATAATCTTCCGCTGAGGGTTGGTATTACCTTGTTCTTCAGAAAACTCAAAATTATCTTGCTCACTCTATTTTTCAAATCGCACTAGACCTGGAGACCAGTGGGAGTCTCTCTCTGTGGTGTAACAAAGCTTTAGGGGGAGTCCCTGCAAAGTACTTGGAGGGGGCCCGTCACGCTCTGAGCCCAGTGAGGAGCTCTCAGGCCAGGGGCTCTGTGCCGGAGGGGCCCCTCTGGAGCTCGGTGGTCCCCCTGCACCAGAGGGCTGCGGTGGCTATTGTTACACCACTGGTCTGTCTACTACAAGTATCAAACATTGCTTGAAAATAAGGTGAACACTGCCCTTCACAAAATGGCCCCAACATTATAAGAAATGGTAAATCACTGAAAAGATGATAAGAATAACTGAAGCTGTCATCTTCATAAATCTCTAACTTAGAATAGATGTAAGTTCCTAATTATATTTCTAGTGTTTAAGAGACGTGTTTGATAATACCCAGAATCCTACTTCCCAAAGCTCTGCTTCACTAACACCTAGAGTCCCTCAAAAACTAAGCTCTTGAGAATAGCAGTCTCAAACAGAGTATTGCTTCTGTTTACCCCAAAAATCACTCAGAGCTAAGCTCCTGTCAATGAATACGCATCCTTTCTAAAGATATTTGTCATGGTGTGGTCCTAACTCTGTCAACAAAGCACTTCGGAGAGAGAACTACTGTATCAAGATTACAGTATCTCGAATTTGGTGTTTGTGGGTCTGATTGAAAAACTAGAAGATGTGATGGAGTGTGGGTTGGGGACATTTGATAAGGACAGTACACTGTAAAACTGTATGTTTACTTACTTACAATTTGAGGCACAGTGCAATGTAAAGATTTCAATAGCTGGTGCCAGGAATGCAGCCCAGTTTCCAGATTCCAAAATAAGCAACTTAGGTGCTAGATTCCATCTGCCAAGAGTCATAGGCAGTAGAAGGATGAGGTTGTAGCCTGCACATCTAGCTACATTTCCCCAGCATGCTATTATCCATTATTAACAATTACATTTTTGAAATGTTGCATGCCATTCATAGTAGGGTGGCTGGAAATCTGTTCACGGTAAAGCTTAACAGGTATATTACTGGGTATGTGTGATGGTTTATTGTTTATATTTATCTATGTATCAACTTCATTTTCTCTTGTATATTTATCTATGCATAATCCTCATTTTTATTTACCTATGCAGCTTCTTGATGTATTTTCAATGGTCTTTTGTTGCTCCTCATTGATTATTTATCTATTTATCTTTTGTATTTTCTCAATGTTTTATTACAGTTTGGTTCTTCTGGTTAATGCTTTATTCCATTCATCATCACCACACCAACATCCCATGCAGCACATTCACACTGGCTGAGCAGCTAGGGAGAAGGCAACAGGCGAGAAGGATAAATACATATAAAGGATATTACAGTATGTTTTTGAATTTCCCAAATTATTAAATCTACCTTCGTTCATAGAAGTACGACTATGGGTGCAGTTTTACTTCTTTTTTGAGTAGCCACTTTTATGGCACAGGTTCATGTATCGAACATAGATGTAGGTGGTCAAAATATATTGTGTTTTGTATGTGGGAACTGCTAGAGTATGTGTATATGGCCATTCTGACAGACTGTTCCATATGCATTGTTTTTTTTATTTACACATAGCAGTTGTGTTAAACTTATAGTCTTGTGTATGTTCACCACATAAATACAGTCATTCAATCAGCCAGAGAATCAGGAGCAAGATCCTAACTTCCATTGGAGTCCTTATTAATGTCATGGGCTTTCAGTGGATTCATGTGCCTGCTCCCCAAGTTCACATAACACCCAAAAGAGAAACCAGAATGCCATAGCCTGCTGCAATAACATAAAACATAAAATATCACAACATACTGTAGAAAAGTATACCATAATGTAGCATGTCAAAATAACATACCAAGTACATCACTACATAAAATAACATAAGGCAAAGCATAAAAAACACAGTATGACAAGGTATACCAAATATCATAAACACTTAAAAGTGTGTAATTTCCGGGAGCAACCCATTTAGAGAAAAATAATATCTAAGAATCCGATTCTAAGAACCCAATTGACACAAGGTGTTTGCACATAGAGGTTGAACAAAAATGGCCAAATTGCCCATTTTATCACTGTAGATTCAGTTTTGTGTGTTTACACAATGTCTATTTACAGTCTTAAAAGGTGTTTTACATGGCAGTCGGTCAACAATGTACCTTCGAGAGTGTGAATGCTTTGCAAATGGTAAACATCCACAAACCTCTGAGAATGTGAGTGTTCATAAATCTCTGCAAGACCCATTTCCCCCTGCATACAGTGAGGGCTTTACTCCAGTCAAATGAAGGAGTAAATCTGTATCGAGGATGGGATGGGGCACCCCCGAAATTAATCAGGGTGTGGGGTAAAGCTTTCTCGACAGGTGCAAAAAATATTTCCCCTATGGAAAAATGGGGAAAAAGTTAGCACATGTAAATTCACTTTCATTAGAAACATACACATTTTCAAAAGTACAACGTGCATATCTACATGCACCTTAATATGACTGCAAGTGCTTCTGCAAAGCTTTGAGAGATGCAATTTGACAGTCAAAATTTAGTGTCCATCCATAAAAATAAGTTATGGAGTTACTGTAAACATAGGAATAAAGATGTCTCAGCGGGACTGCTGGGAGTCCAAATAGAGAGCAACAGTACTTAACTGCTAGGGATGCTGCATCGAGCAACACCATCAATTGTCAGCATGCCTAGTGTACATTCGACTGGACAGTACCAGCACTTTTCAACAGGGCTGCTGTACATTTGATTGACAGGGAAGTACCAGCAGTTCTCTGTATGGCTGTTGTACATTTGACGTGGCAGTGCCAGAACTTATTTGTAGGTCTGCTTTATTTGATGTAGTAGAACCAGCACTCCTCCGAAAGGCTGCTGCACAGTGGATAGGGTAGTACCAACACTTCTCTGCAGGGCTAGCAAATGTTACCAAGGAAATACAAATATAGCCTCATGGTTGGTAAAGATCCGCA
The DNA here is from genome assembly GCF_964204655.1 of Triturus cristatus. NCBI lineage: Eukaryota > Metazoa > Chordata > Amphibia > Caudata > Salamandridae > Triturus > Triturus cristatus. The sequence goes on along the minus strand of NC_140592.1, from coordinate 895,892,824 downwards.
ACCAGAGCTATACGTCCTGAGCCACAAGCGAGGGCCTATAATAAGGGAAAGGGCCTTTAATAACCGGTATAGCCTGAGCCAAAAGGGCTATGAGGCTTACAGAACATTCCTTCCACTAAGGGTTGAATGTTCTAACCTAAAAAGGGAGAAACGTCAAGACAAACATTGGAATGCTAGAGCTCCAGGCTTATACCAGCCATTATAAGCCCTGAGCTGCTCCATTGTTTTCAATGGAGCACTCAACATTCCAATATTCTAATGCTTATTTTCATAATTTCAGTAGGGAGGCAGACACTGGAGTACAGTGAGTTGCTGCACTTTTTTAGCCCTTTTTAATACTTAGATATAAAAGTTCTGGCATCTTTATGGTGTGCAACTGAACAAACTGCGTGATATGTAGAAGGGAAGATGAGATTCGACTTTAATCCTTTAATGAGGCATTCTGACTCCTCACAGGTTGCAGGTTTTAAAAAGAGTCTTCTGTAAGTTTATTGTAAGCAATGAGGTTACTGATTGAGGGTGGGAACTCTAATCAAGCAGAAACCACAATTCTTGTCAGGGTGAAGTCACAATGAAACCTCAAATTAAACTGTGCTCAACCCTCTCCTAATTGGCCCAGAGCAGTCAGGCTCAACTTAGAGGCAATGTGTAAAATAGGTAGGGCATGAACTGCAGAAAGCATCTGAGGCCATCCTCATCTAGGTGCAATAGAAGTAGGTGACAAGCCTTTAAAAGGTCTTCTCCTGCCCTAGATGACCTCTTGGGGGAACATTATGAGCCGGCTCCAGTAGGAAGGTCCTGTAGCACTGGGGGGACCACCAACACATGGGTTGCATCAGGCTCAGGGAACTTGGATTTGCTATTCAAGAGAACATTCTCCCAATAGATCAGGAGATCTGCAGAGGTGTTGCCAGCTGTCTGCCCATTGGCCTGTTGCTGTAGCGCCTCCGGAGTAGAGCAGTCCTTCCATGCTCTGTAGAACTCGTCCCTGGTGGGACCCCCTCCCTGTTGCCAATTGGTCAGTTGAGGTAAGTTTCCTTCCCTGTAGGTTCTGGGGTGTTGCCCTCAGTCTCTGCCTCCTCCCAGACCATTGGAGTTTCAGCAGTGTGTGTTTCCATGCCACTTGCCCGTCCTCTTTTTGGCAGGTACCTGGGCTATTCTTTCAGGCTTTAGGCCCTTCTGACTACCCTTTTGGGCAGCCATGGATCATGTGCTCAGTCACACCCACTCAGTCAACCCTAACATATCCACGTGGGACCTGAGCTCCACCTCTTCCCAGATGGTGTGCTCTAGGTCATTGACAAGCAGAAAACCCACAGGTATAGTTGGAATCACAGCTACTCTTAGGGAACCTGAGAACCCTAAACAAAAGGAAGCAGAGCCACTGGATATAGATCGTCATGGTTGTCAGCTACAATAACCTGGTGGAATGCAATGAGGACTACCTGCTATGAGGTTATCAGATGGCATCTGATAATTGTTATGCTGGCTCCAGTGTCCCTCAGAGCCTCCATCCTCTGCCCATTGATAGTGACCACACTAGGATAACCTCTGCACTAGCCCCCACACTATCTGGGGCAATCCCCTTCCCAGGTGCTATACTAGCCAGCCCTGGTGTCTGTCCACCAGTGGGGGGCTCTGCCTACTTGGGACACTTAGCATCCCCTTTGAAATTCTCAAACTGTTGGCACTCAAAGCACTTAGGAGTGACTTCCCTGAGGATTTGTTATCAGTAAACCATTTCTTTTTTGATCAGACGAGAAATAGGAGTCCTTACCCATGGAACTATTTTGGGGACCTTTGGAGAACTCCTTGTGTTTGTGTTTGTGTTTTGGTGATCCCCCCTCAGATACCTTCAAGGAAACGCTGGTTCTGAGCCATTGGTGTGCCTCTTTAGCAATCTTCCTGGGATCAGTGAGCTTACTATTAATCAGGTGTTGGCGCAGGTCAGCAAAACAATGGCTGAACATGTGCTCCATGCAATCAATTTATACAGCCTCTGGTAATCCGTCACATCACTGACCTTCACCCAGCCATCCAGTGCCTTGGAAACAGAATCTAAACAATTCAGCTTCTGGCTGTCCCTTCATGGGGGGATGTCTCCAGAAGGGCATCCCTACCCTCACTGGGTATATGCTCCAGAGGTTAGCATCCCAATCTCCTCAGTGATCCTTTGCATCTGCAGAGATACCTCATTAGCTTCAAACCATTTATCAATGTTGTCGGTCACAACAAAGTCAGGAGACAGACCTCTAGGAATGTGGACCCTCTTGTCTCCAGAGGGCACTGCAAGTACGCTTCCACCAATACTACTGGACTCCACTGGGCTCTTATATCCAGCTCTCTGAGACTTAGCTCATGGGCCATTTTCCTCACCTTCATCGCTAGCCTCTTTTCCTCCATGGCCAGTTTTTCCCTTTCTAAGACCCTATCAGCCTCAGCCTTTTTCTTCTCTGCCTCCTATTTGAGTTTGCCCATTTTCAGTCTGAATTCTCTTTCCGTCTTTCTGTCTGCTAGCTCCTCTGGGGACAAGCCTTCTGAAGACACAGTGCTCTCCGATCTGGCAGGGAGCTCAAACTCATGAGACAAACCAAAGCCCTCAGCTGAAAGCTGCATGTCAGAACTGGTATCCAGGTCCTCTCCTTTCCTTTCCACATCATTATCCCCTACTGTTGCTGTAACCAGTCACTGGGGGACCTCCACCCAGCCAGGCCCTAAGTGCCTTTTTGGAGTTCCAGCTTGATGATGTTTATCTTAGCTGGAAGTCCCCTCTCTTAGCAGAACTCCTTGAGCTCAGCCACAGTGTAGGCATCTATGCTGGCAAGCTCAAACTCCATATTCGCAGGTGTGGTTTCAGGCACATAAGTCAGTAGAATGAGAGGGAATTTGGAAAAAGCATAGAGACCAATCAAGGAGAATTTAGAACCTGAATTAGTCTCAAATGTTTTCTCCAGGATTTTCGGTATGACAAAACATCACTGCATGGCACGGCACAAATACAACTCCTGATCCCATCACTGCCACCAACGTAAGAAATTGGGTCACTGAAGTCACAAGAAAAGTCCAAATTAGTATGTGCTCAACCCTCTGGTAGCTTGGCACAGAGCAGTCAGGCTTAATTTAGAGGCAATGTGCAAAGTCTTTATGCAGCACTTCAAACAGTGATAAAATCAAAAAACCGCCCAAGAAAAGCGCCAAAAAGCTTGAAGCGCCAACTGTATTATCTGGTCCCACAGGACTGAGACAGAGTTACAAGCTCAGGCGTACCATGAAGGAGCACAGGCCAGATACAGGACCCAGATAGGCCTGCTGAATAAGAGTACCTTAAATCCTGGTTGCGAAGAAATGTGTAGTCCCATGTTGAGGATGCCAGGTCCAGGCGAGAAGATGCGCCGGTGCACGAGTGAGCTGCAAAGTGCAAGGTGATGTCCTTCTGTAGAAATGTGTTGCACATTGGTGGTTCCAGGGAGCAGTGAAGTGTAAAGCAATATCCTTGCGTGGAGATTAGTTCTGCCCACCCTAAGTCACAAGCCTCTTCTCTGCTGCTACTGCTGCCTGGGACACCAATGCAATAAAAAAAACTGTGCACTTCCTCCAGGGAGGAGATATGAAGGGTAGCCAGGAGACTTTCACTGACCCTTTGGTGTCTGACTCTAGAACCACTGGCCCTCTCTTCTTACCATGTATACTGCCCCTTTATGCGGAACCTCGACACTTCAGTTAATTTCCTTTCTCCCTCCATATGGCTAGTCCAAGCCCTCCTTCACCATCGCTCCCGTGTCCCGGAACCCTTCCACTCTCCCTCACCACTGATAGGATGCACTCATGCGATGGCTAATGCTGCTGTCACTGTCCTACAAATGAAGGTCTGATTGGACACCGACCCAAACCCCTTGCTGTGGTAGGTTTATCTGTCAATCATGGGTATATTGTTGTTTAATTGGCTAGAACAATTAAGGCGCTGCAAACTAAACTATTTTGTCCATGGTTTAGCAAAAACCTATGGGCATGGCATTGTTTATGGTAGTACTAAGGACCAGTGCTGATTAATTCTGCTGGTGTAGTAGAGCGGTGTAGTTTAGTTATTCCAAATTACAAGAGTAACCCGAAATTACTAAATACCTCCAATTCTGTCAGTGGAATAAAACATTTCCCCCAACCCTATTGGAGATGCATCAGCTCCGATTAGCTGCGATGGGCGATGCAAAGGCTTCATCGGGGAAGTCCGTGCAGCAGAGGTGATGGGTCAATTCCGAGGGTGATGTGTCAAGCAGCAAAGTCAATGCACCAGTTCTACGGGAGATGTGCTGTGGCACAGAGATGCGTTGGTTCTGCTGGATCCACAGATGGGTGGGCAGAGCAACTTCAGGCCCACTTCCAAGGGCCCAGGACTGGGGTGGCACCACTTAGCAAGGCAGAACTCCCAAATGGCAAAGTCCAGGGTCTAGGTTCAAGGTTGTTGGAAGCCTGTTATGTCCCTCAATCTTCTGATCAGGAGGCCAACAGAGTAGCCATTGGAGTCATTCTGGGTCCTGGGTTAAAAGATGCAGGCCCATTTCTTCTCACTCAAGCAAGGGGGCATCCGACGGCACAGCAGGTCAGCAGTCCTTCAGAGTAGCAATCCTTCAGAGCAGCAGTCCAGCAAAGTGGAAGTCCTTTCAGCAGCACAGTAGTCCATTTTCCTGGCAGAGTCCACAGGTCCAGAAGTGTACAGAAGAGTTGGTCTTAAGGGGCCAATATTTATAAATGGTGCCCAATTTGCAGTGAAGGAAGCTTCTAGAGATTTCTACCCTTCTGAGGTGCCAAGAATCCCCTAGATGTGTTAAAAAGGAATGTTTGGGGCTTGCAAAATGTTTATTTTGCCATGTTGAAATGGTAATTCAAAACTGCACACACAGGCTGCAATGGCAGACCTGAGACACGTTCAAAGGGCTGCTTAAGTGGGTGGCACAATCCGTGCTGCAGGCCTACTAGTATCATTTAATTTACAGGCCCTAAGCACATGTAGTATCACTTTACTAGGGACTTACAAGGTAATAACATTCTACCATATTTCAAGGAGAGAGCACAAGCACATTAGTTCGGCTAACCGTGGTAAAGTGTTAAGCATTCTAAAGCCAGCAAAAACGAAGTCAGCAAACAGAAGGGGTGAAGGCACAAAGTTAGGGAAGAACCACGCCAATTATGCCAGGTCTAACATGAATAACCACATTAAAACCGGAGTGAGAAAAGGAAACACAGGACAGGGAGACCAAAATCCCACAAACACAGAACAGGAATTGAAAGTTCCCAGTGGGAGACAAAACATATAGAACAGTGAAAGAAAGAGTAAGGAGGAAGACAGAGACGTAGAAGAGGGAGGGAAAGTTCAGATGGAGGCATAGTCATACATAGTGTGAGGCAGCCCAGATGGAGACACAGACACAGAACAGGGAGGGAAAGAGAAACATAAACCAGCAATTGGAGAAGCCCTGCAGAAAGAGGGTCACAAAGCTGGGAGAGAAATACGCTGGAGGGTGGCAGAATGCTAGAGGGTTCCTGAGGGAAACAGACACACACAGAACTTGTACAGAAACAGCGGGGAGGGAGATAGACAAACCAGAGGGTGAGAAGAACCCCAGAAGACGACAGATATACACAAAATCTGGAGGGACACAGCCTACATGGATGCCAAGTGGGAAAGTTTCCCAGAAGAGGCAGGGGCATCATGCCACAGTCATAGTTGAACAGGAGACTAGGTGTAGCTCAGGCAGCAGAGTAAACAAGGAGTCACTGAGATGCCTGGCACTACTTGCTGTTGTGGGATGTAACCAACCCTCAACATTTTGAAGGTGGGGCAGTCTTGGGTGTAAGGGCTTTTTAAACTATTAAAGGTCAGGTAGTCAAGTTGCTTCAAATGACCTAAAATATGACTACAAGTTCCAGAATGGTCTAATGTGGTAAAAGGGAGTATAAGACTGGAAACAATATTTCCTTATGACACAGAGTTAGTTTGTAACCCTGTGATGCAAGTAAATTAACCCTTAGAGGTATTTCTTTAGCATATGCCCGTTCCATCCCTAACCCTCAATTACTAGACATGTTTACACTCCATCACAGCAATGTTCATTAAAGGGGGCCACATTAACAGACAAGTGCTATGCTACATCAGGTATGACCACTTTAGTGTTTCAAAATATTTTTTGGCTTTCTTTGTTAAGACCAGTAAAACTACAAGCATCAGAATGCAAATCCAGGGACATTGCAATTGGGTTCTGCCCATTCACTGCCTCAGGATTTATTTTTGGGGGGATTTCCTGGTTTTGAACTATATGTGTCTCTCCAACAATCACATGGCAAAAGGACATGCATGGTTACTGCCAGTGTCTGCCTTTTGAGATATGGCAGCTGCAATGCAGCAACGGTAAGGGGCACTTAGCTGGGTTACACGGGTGCAGGCTGCAAATGGGAGACTACTATTGTGTACAGCCAAATTACTGAGCACAGGTAGCCTGGCACAGAGGGGACTCGGCAGGATTAGATATCATCCTGTGATAGGCCTTTTAATGTAAGTCTATACTAATAGTGAAAGTATGTGTAATTTACTGTTTTGTCTATAGTGACATTTTGTTATACACATAGGGAAAAAACTGCAATAGAGTGCAGTTTTGCCCCCCCTTTGGCCTACAGAGATCAATGCCATATCGAATTGGGGTCTAACCTTTGTACTTCCAACTTCCAAAAAGGTATCTGTACAATATATGGGTCATTCAGAGTTGACATATTCCTGTGACTCAGCTCAGGATCAGAGCCCAGGCCTTATGTCACTCTGCTATGCCGGGATAATTGCATTTCTCTCTTGCATTATGAACAAAGGCCTCCCGATACAAAGGGGGCAATTAACAGTGCTTCACCCAGCTCCTGAGGAGGAAAGGGGTGGGGCAACAGGATCTGCATCAATCAATGAGCTGTCACATTGTACCAGGGATGAGCTTGTCAGAGCCCACTGAACAAAGGAGGGAGCCCAGACCTCTGGAATAAACACAGGAGGGGTCTCCTCTTTAAAAATCTAGTGAGGAAGGCCCTGGCAGTGATGTCAGTGAGGGGCAGAAATGAGGCCCCCAGAGGAGATATGACTAGTGACTCCTGGGTGATGTCATTTTGAACTGCCCCATCATGTTGTGCAGGAGGGTTGGGACAGGAGTAGAGAAGTGACGTGACACCCTAGGATTGGCCAGGGGTGCTTTAGCTTGTGCAAGAGTTTTTAAAGGTGAGTGGAAGGGCACTTTCTCTTCCAGTGATTGGACCACTGCTTTTGTCCCTATACATCTCTACAGGGTAAAAACATATTCAACCGAACCAGTAAATTTACACTGGATTGAAGATATACAAGGTCCCCAGTTCCCCATTGCATCAAAAACTACACCCAAGTAGGAGACATACTGGGCGAGAGCCGCAGGAAGACCTTGCAACTTGATACCCCGCATCTTGGTTTGCTTTAAGTTGCATGTCATTATAAAGGTTTTAGAGAAATAAATGGCTCAACCAGGGAGCTCATGAATGTGCCAAATCCTTGAAATAGTATTTTCAGGCCATTGGGGGGTTCTTGATAGCAAAACTGCATCATCTGCATGGACTAACAAAGGAACCATTTTGCCACCACTGGAGGGGGCGTCAGAGATCAAGGCAGACTGGGCAGTCCCTAGACCATTTACCTACAGCAAAAGCAACAGGGGGACAAAAAGGCACCCTGACGTACCCCACACCCTATCTTAAAACTATCTGTCCTTTCTCCTTAGGGGCTGAAGTGGACTGAAGGAGAGAGGTCATAGTGGAGGGCTCTCAGAAACTTGACAAGGTCACCATTGATCCCATAACAATAAATATCTCCCAGAGTTTGGACCTCATCACACTGTCGAAAGCGCAGGACAAATCCATGAGGTCAGGCAAATGGAGCCCTGCTTACCAATGGTGGATTTACTAGGCCTGGCCGGCAAATTCCATTCCGCTCGCGGAATTTGAGTAATTTCTCGTTCCGCGGAGAACGCGGAATTGCCCAAAATTCTGCATTCCGCTGCTGCGTGGAATTTTTTGCTTGTTCACGTTCATAAAATGCATGTTCGTGAGATATTTCCCCCCGAGCATACAAACAGCGATCGCGAACAGGAAAAAAGCATCGCGAACAAGCAATTCCGTGTGTTCGCGGGATTTTTGCGTGTTTTTTTACCGTTTCACGGAGCTTTGCGTAGCGCGACTACGCAAATTACGCCCACCCCTAGTATTTACTAATCAGCAGGTACAGATTAAGACATTGCTCCATTGTGCAGAGCCCCTCATGGAATCCATACTGCTCCTCCAGCAGAATACCGTTTTCTGCCCACCAATTGACAGCTGATTGCAGTAACGATATCAGGTGATAACCTTCTGGGACTTGGGGTTTTTCTTTTTTTAAAACAGGGACAATTATGGCTAAACGCCAAGACTGAGGTAACCCTGTCTTGCAGAGGGCATTAAAACAATTTTATAGTAAAGGGCCTGTTAGAACTGGGGGTCTCTAGTTGGCTGAGGGAAAGGAGGGACACTCTCTTAGATAACCCCTGCTCACCCCCAAGTAGCTTGGCCTGAGCAGTCAGGGTCATCTCCAAGGCAATGTGTAAAGTATTTGCAACCACACTCCCAGTAACTCAGTGATAACACCACAAATGGACACCACACTGATTTAGGAAAATGGCGGTATCTTTATCAAGAAGAAATAAGATGAGATCAAACAATAAAAATATCCAGCATATGCGTATTCGTAATATTTCACTGGGCCGGTTATTAGGCCAACAATCACTTGTAGGTTCTTGCGGTATTAATGAGCAGTTCACGATGATCTAATGCAGTCCTAATGCAATGCTATGCAGTTCGTAATGCAGTTTGTAATGTAGAAATAAGACAGTCCTTAAAGCAAGTATTAATGCAGATTATAAAGGCAGGTAATAATGCAGTTCGCACTGATCACGGTGCTAGTGAAGGTCTCTATGCCCCCAATACTGTTACAAAGGAAACAAAGTGCAGCTCCACAATCCGACCCCGGTACTGCCACTCCTCGGCGAGTACGGGCCGCAATACTGACTTGAGCGGAGACTCGCGCTGCAAAGATGGTAAAGGCCGAGCGCGGTCTCTTGTAGCACGCACTCCGCCCCAGGTGGTGACACACGCACGCTCGCCGAGCGTTACCTGGGGTGGGTGCAGTCTCTCTCTCCTCTCCTCGCAGCTTAGGCGTCATGCTGTGTGGCTTTGGGTTGGCGGCGGAGTGAGAGTCGGGCTACCAGGCGACGGCCTTGCAGCTGATCGGCTCCCGGTGTGACTACGTTGATCTTGGGCAAAGGACCTCGGACCTACGATGGTGAAGGTTCAAAGGTCTCTCCTTGACAAAGGCAGGCTCGGGCCAGCGGCTGTGATTTCTCACGGCTACCCCTTGGGACGACAGTCTGGGCTGATGGCGATAACGATCACAGCACTTCTGGTCACGCTGTCGATCGAAGCAGAGCACAAGACTCTGCTCCGGGGCACACGGTTACGGGGCAATTCTCACGAAGGTCTCAGGTAGGGGTGGGCGTAATTTGCATTGTCGCGCTACGCAAAGCTCCGCGAAACGGTAAAAAATCTCCGCGAACACGCAGAAATTCCCCGAACACGCGAAATTGCTTGTTCGCGATGCTTTTTTTCCTGTTCGTGAATGCTGTTTGCGTGCTCGGGGGGAAATATCTTGTGAACGCGCATTTTGAGAACGCGAACAAGCAAAAAATTCTGCGAAGCCGCGGAACACAGAATTTTGGGCCATTCCGCGTTCTCCGTGGAATGCAAAATTACCCAAATTCTGCAAATTCTGCGAGCGGAACGGAATTTACCGCCCAGGCCTAGTCTCAGGCTGCAAAAAGCACACGCACACAGCGTCGCTGAGACAGACTTGGGAACTTTTATGTTCCTGAGTTTCCACAACAGGGAGCCAGCTCCTCTCGGGCCCTTGGAGACAAGAGGACACAGCACACAGCAAAGTCCTCTCAAGCAGGGGGACACAGCACACAGCAAAGTTCCTTGTCCTCTCCTTAGTCAAATCAGCAAACTGCAGGCCAGCCCCAGAACACACAGCAAGGGCAGTCCTTCTCTTCAGTCTCTTCAGCTGTTCTTCCTTGGCAGTGGTTCCTCTTGATCACAAAGTAGTTTCAATCCTTCTTCAGGCCTGAGTTCAGTCTTGAGTTCGGGGGTTTCAGCTCTCACATTTATATCCCTAAATGCCTTTGAAGTCTTTGTGTTTATGGGGCTCTGAGCAGTCCAAACCAGACCTGGGTGTCTTACTGCCAGTGCACACCTTCTTTCTTTGATATTCGGGGTCTGGGCCTCAGACACTCCGCAGGAGGTAGAGCCATTCTTTTGTGTCAGCAGCACCGCCCTCTTCGCATCAAAGGGGCTACTCCTCCCACCACACTAAATGCAGGACAGCCTGTTGCTGCCTCATCTACTCCTCCCTGGTGTCAGGACACTTCCCAGACCCTGTCACATCCAAACCCAGACAGTCAATACACTACCAGGCAGAGGCACGCAGGATGGTTAGGACAAGAAACCAGCCACTTCTAAAAGCGTGGTTTCTAAACACACAATTCAAAAACCATCTTCACAAAAAGATGTATTATTAAATTCTGAGTTCAGGCACACTAACCTCCATCCCTCCATCTTATGCCTATGGGAAGATAGGCTGGAAACATGTGACACAGCCTTCTCCATTTTGTCCTATGGGCAAGATGGCCTTGCAACAGTGAAAAACGAATTTGGCAGCATTTCACTTTCAGGCAGTGAAGGCCCCCCCATTGGGGTGTGGGGGCATCACCCTACTGCTTTCTCACCGTGCGAGAAGGCATAAACATAAATGGTAAAAACTGCAATTTTATGTTTCTGCTTCTCGCACTGCGAGAAAGCAGGAGTGCCTGCTTGGGGGCAGGCGGGTGGGCGGTCCTGCTCGAGGGCAGGGGGGAGTGGTTTACCTACTGTTGTGGGTACTGACTGTTTGGTCGGCCCCAGGGCTGAACAAACCAGTCATGGGCACTCCCTCTTTTTCTCTATGTAGGTTGTTATATGCATCCTACATAGAGAAAATGGCCCTGCTGGAGCGCTCTTCGCTGCGCCTCACCAATCACAACGCTGCCATTGCAGCGTTGTGATTGACTTAGGGCCGGGGAAGAAGGCTGCCTGCTGGCTGCTTCCTGTTCCTGCAGGAAAGTAGCGGGACACAGCGGGACCCAGCTGCACCATCACCACACCGGCCAGGAGCGGAGGCGGTGCCGGCAGTACGGTAGGTTAAGGTTTTATTTTTTTATTGTTATTCAACACCCGCGCGGCCGCACCCTCCCTCCCTCCCGCAAGCATGCCGGCCGCGGCTGCTTTACCAAAATGAAGAGTTTCTGGAGGTGTATTTAACATCGCCCAAGCATTGCATCCAGTGCGTTTCATTAAGTTCTGTCCCCAGGCATTGTTCCCGCCATTCCTCTAAGGTCCTCACCTTCTGCTCTGTTGTGTGCGCTAATACTGGGTACAGGCAGGGAACTGCCTTCCGCGGTGCCCCATGCATCAGCACAACTTGTAGCAAGCAACTGTGAGGTGACGGATACCCCACCAGTGTTCCAGTTGTTGTACCAATGCTCCGTGAAGCGTAAATTTACTGGGTGCCACTCCATAAATTTTACAAATATTCTTAAAGGACTGCAGTGTTTTCTCCTCATACATGTCGTCCCTTGTCTGTATTTTTTGATCTGGCCACGGACGCACGCCATATCATAGTCAATGTGGCACAGTCTGGGAGAGACCACAATGGTAGTTCTGGAGTGTAATGCAGTCTACTATACTTCCTATGAATATATGCTTTCCAAAACCACCATGCAATACATAATATAGTATTATCTCCTGCTTGCCTGCCAACTTGCCCCAAGAGTCTCTCTATGACCGGTGTAACTGACAGTGGGTATGCCATGTCCGATGTCCCTCGTCTCAGGGTCCGGGGCTTTAGCAATCCACCTAGCTGTCTATTGTTATTGAGATGCTGCATAGTACAATACCTAATTAGGCTCCCCTAATTAACCCTCAGGGCATAGAACATATGCATTGCCATTCTATCTCTACCAGTTAGCCACATGATCGAAGCTAGCACAGACTGCAGGTCCTGAAAGAATGCTTTTTTGGGGGTCACAAGCAGGGCCGAGAAAAGGTTTATCAACCTTGATAATATTAGCATTTTGTAAATTGCAACTCTGCCCACTGTAGAGAGCGGCAGTGGATTCCAAAAAAGCAGGACGTGTCTAATCGAGGTAATCACCCTATCCAAATTACCATCGAGTACGTCCTGTTCATCATTATAAACATTCACCCCAAATACTTTATTAAATCTGAAACTGTAACCCTGTGAGATCAGTGAACAGTTCCCATCCAGCTGTTTGACCAAAGGGAACAGACAAGACTAGCGTATGGTGGTTGTACATTCTAATAAACAGTTTTACTAATTCTTCTAAAAGCTGAACGATTTTCTTGTTTTGACATATTTACGACAACGAGAAAGTGGATGTTATACTCTATGAAACAAATATTGGCTAAACTTATGAATTACACAGCTTTGGCAGCTATCCTTGAAGTAAAATTGATCATTGGAATTCTGGCCCAATAATTGTTTATTAATGTATATCATAAGCTGAGGTTATATGATCTCAATTGTATTTTTTTAATCAAAATGAATGCCCTTTTCTGTAAATCATTGTGCGGTCTTATAAAATATTCTTGCATGAAACTGCTCATACAAAATAGTTGATGGTTCCAGCTGCCACTAATTCGAATTCAGTAAATATCATGCTGGTGGTAGTGGCCACAGGACCCTCAGGATAAGGAACTCTTAGTGCCCTGGAATGCTCCTCAGTGCACAAATGTCCAATATCAGCTTTGGTTATGGTGCCCCTTGGTGCATTAGGTGAGGACATTGCGGTCAAATCTAACTGGTGACCAAAGTGCAATACAAAAGCTCCGTAGCAAGATTTAACACTTTACGGCATTTAGAAATTGCACCATATGTCCACTTTTTTCAAACTTTTCCTTGCGTAGGTTGTTCGGGCTTGCTCACTACGCTTGCTCACCAAAGTGCAGTATGACAATAATTGCATTCCACACCACTTTCAAATGTCACCAGCCGCCACTGCTGTCAGGACATGGTACACACCTTAGTACATGTCCTACCTTTCACATACACTGCACCCTGCCCAGGGGGGTACCTTGGGCCTACTATAGGGGTGTCTGATGTGCATAAAAAGGGAAGGGTAAGGCCTGGCAAGTGGGTGCACTTGTCAGGACAACAAGGCAGTTAACAAACTGCACGCAGGCACTGCAGTGGCAGGCCTGAGATCTCTTTTCAGGGCTACTTGTGTGGGTGGCACAATTAGTGCTGCAGGCACACTAGTAGCATTTGCATTACCAGCCCTGGCACACATAGTGCACTTTACTATGGACTTTACTAGTAAGACAAACATACCAATTATGGACAACAAATTACCATAACACTTTATACAGGGAGCACTTGCACTTTGACACTGATCAGCAGTGGCAAAGTGCCCAAAGCATCTAAGACAGCAAAACGAAATCCATCACTGCATCAAAAATAGAGGAGGTAGAGGCAAAAAGTTAGGGGTAACCACGCCAAGAAATGCCAGGTCTAACAGGGCCCCAGAGATCCAGAATTCCACTAACAAGGGAAATGCAACCTCCTCCTGAACAACATCAGAATCGCTCGAGGAGCCATACATTTTTTTTAAATGTTCAACCCAGGCCTCCTGACTAATGGTGGTGATAACAGTATTTGATTTTACCCTCACTGATTTGATATTTCCTATGACAGCCCAAAAGGCTCTGGTAACTTTCCATCTGCTGGCCTTCACCAGCTGTCCCCAGGATAAATCTTGTAGTTCTTTCCATCTAACCCTTTGAGCAATTCTATAATCATGTTGTGCATATCTCTTGGTTTTTGTCAGCGGAGCGCCGTCCTCAGGAACAGCGTGAAGACTGCTTATTCCATCTCCAGGCAGCTCCAACTCAGAGAAGCTATAATAGCACTGAGGATTGGAGAGGCCTGGTGAGGGAAGGGAAGGAAGGGGACTGCTGGGAGGGAGATCTGTAAAAGAAAAGAATAGATACACATAATACCAAATATATATAGGTTAGCCAACCTTACAATATATATATATCTTAAGTGTGCTCCAAAATCCGTTCCTCATGAAGTACAAAGCTATACCAGAAGTTTGTACCTTCTAAGAAATATCTCAAAAGAGAACTAAACAAAACTTCACATAGGAGTTTAATTGAGCATGTGTCTCAGTATTCAGGTCGTTTTGCCAGTGGGGTCCTGTTCATTCACTAAGGAGAAAGAACGTTCTTAATATAATAAAACAAACGCACGCTTGTTTACCTCACAAGCACATCAATCATGTTACCAAATAAGGCGGGCATGAACTCGAGTTTTCAGTGAGCACCCTAGCTACTTTGTCCATACGAATAACGCTAGTTCAACTTCTTCACAAGCGCGAATAATAAATGCCCCTTACATAATGAGAAATCACCCACATAAATGCACATCCTAAAGTGAGGATCAAGATCCCCAAATGTGTTGTACACACCACGCACTTTAAGACTCTAGGGGAAAAACTACAAGTCGTACCGCGCCGCATGCGGAAATACCTTGCTGGCCGGTAATTAGACAATAAGGATCTTACCCTTAAGACCGGGTCGGTCTTACCTTGCCTCACGTTGCAGCACTTGATGCAGGGGGGGGCTAAACTCAGCCTCTAAACACACTGCGCCACTCCTCCAGCAGCCAACACCAAAAAAAATCCTCTTAGGCACGGGGATTCTGAATAGTGAGCAACGAGGTACGTGCTTAAGCTGACTCATAGGCAGTCAGCATTCAAAATGGCCGCCACGTAAGACTTCTGGGACTTGTAGTCCCCTTGAGGAAAAACAGGGAAAAACACACAAGGGCTACAAGTCAAAAATAAAGAAACATCCATAAACACATAGGAGGCACCAAAGCCTGTACCCCCATCATACAGAATAAGATTAACAGTCCTTTAACCAATAATCATGTAACAGCTCAGCGCACAGTGCAGTGCCACCACCAGCGGGACCTGGGGGCAGAGAAATGGGCCTTTCCACATGGCAAATGGAATATCTGGCGCCAAGAACAGAACCACCACGGCGTTGATGCGCCAGAGGGTGGGGCGGGCCCTAGACCATGCCCCGCCACGATAAAAGTTTCACCCTTAAGGCCAGGTGCAGAAGCTTTGAGGCCTTTCTATTTGCCTGGTCAAACCAATTATACCCATCTGGCCTTGGTCTGCTGGGTGAGCCTGCTAATCACTTAGACCTAATCCATCAAAGTGGGTGGACACTGAGTGAAATCACTTGGGAGACTTAAAACAGGAGAGTACACGGGGAGGAGGTTAGAGCCTATTTTTTCTAGGAGGGTGACCATACATACTTTTGTCCTTACCAATCGCAGCCCTTGCATCTTAGTTTCCAGGGATTGATGGTGTTTTCCTCCTCCTTTGTGTGCTGCAGAATGGGATTGTGGGAATCTGACACATTCCTAGGTTTACGAAACCTTGTAAATCTGGGAAAGCATCAGAATCCATGGGTGTTGTGTGGGAACACCCACAGCAACACCCATGCAACGCTCCTTCCACGCAGAGTAATGTGTGAAAGGGGGCCATATTTACAAGGCCATTAAATCCATGCAGGATGCCTATGTGTGGACTTGGAAATCTTGCTCAGCATTGTGCACCACTGGAGCGTCAAAAAAAGGAGGCTACGGTGGTGCAGGGGCCTTGTAAATATGCCCCATAGTTTGTACATTCTCCACTTGGGTAGGCCCTAGTTTTACATTAAAATCACCCCCTATAATGATACTTAAACCATTGTGCAAGGATGCTAAGTGTTCCTCAAGCCCTTATATGAAATCTGACCTCTCTTTAAGATTGGCATATGGTCTGAGTCAAAGTAACCATTTAGAAATTCATTAGGACAACACTCATTCCATTTGGCCATGTAGTTAGAAAGATCTGAAGGAAGAAACTATCAGAGGAGATTGGAATGATGGTACAATCCAGGGTGACTTTGAATCAGTCCCAGCCTGTAACAGAGCGAACTGCGGGGACAGACTATGAATAATAACCTTCCAAGACAATATTCTTGGTGGCCCAAGTCTCCTGAAATAAAGCAATATCATACTTGTATATATAAAACATCCATTCTTCACAATCCAATTTGCTGTCTAGGCCACCAATATTTCTAAAATGGATATTCACATCATGCTTTAAATTTTCGTCACAAATTAGTATGGGCTCATTAGATGACATGCACATCTCCTTGCATATGGGGACATTAATGGATTCAAGGATGAGTGGGGTGGTAGGAAGAGCCCCAGGGGCGCTCATACCCTGTCTGGGCTCCTTGGTGGTGAAGGGGTTTGGGTCATTAATAGGAGTGAGTCAGCCATTTTCGAATAGGTCACCCAAGGGGGAGAAACAGTTAAAAATAAGAACATAAAAATAAAATATCTGAGGGGAGATGGGGTGTGGCCTCCTGGGCAGGCCCCTGTCAAAGAATCCCAGGGGCAAAACCCTGATATTACCACAATTGGAGTTAATTAGCCCTTGGTGCTCAATCAAGTGCCTGGCCATCGTAGGATTCCAAAAGGTGACAATTACGCAGTCTTCTTCAAACTCCATATGCATTTTCCCGATCCAACCCTCCCTTCTGGACATAAGAATTTCAGGAAATACACAACCTTGAAGACTCATGTTCCCCTTAATCCAATGTGCAGTTGTAATAATTAATCCCAGGGTGGACTCACCTACTTTTTTGGTGCCACTTAAGGACATCAACTAATATGGCTACATAACCACAAGCAGATGGAGGGAGGTCACATCTAGATGTGCAATCATGAGATGATTATAACCAAGAGAGGAACCTAGAGCTTTTGAAACGAGGTCCTGCACAATGCTCCAAGGAATGAAAAGACAACTGTGTGTGCAGTTCCTCAAGGGGGGGGGGGAAGGGAGGGAAGGAACAAGTCTCTTATTGAATGCCCTCACACATCTAGCAAGGTGTCATGCTTCATCATTGGGCTGCGCTCCTCGTCGGTCCGGCGCTGCAATGCCCAACGGGCTCCCGCGAAGGGGCTCTTTGCTGGAGATCTTTTAGGAGACAGCCGTTTGGTGCGTGAGGGTGAGTGGACTGTGTAGTGAGTGAGTGTGCGAGTGATCTAAAATAGGTCTAGCACTGCCGCTGGGAATTAATTTTATTCATGTGGTGTGCTAACCTAATTAAAATATGTGGGCCCTGTCTGGATAGATAATGATCCACAGGGACTAGTAAATGAGTGTGGTCAATAAGTTTCTTGCCTACTGCCCCTAGCGGGTCACTCGGCAATTCTTCAGGACCGTTGTCTCAGAGAAAAGTGCTCTAAAAACTCTTACACTACTACAAAGCTAGCAAAATAAAAATTATTGTATATCACCAGCAATGTAAGAAGCCATCCAAGGGCGGTGGAGGACCTGTAAGGAAGAGACCCCCAGTTGTGGGGTCGTGGGTAGATGGGGTTGCCTTATGAGCGATTCGTTGCTCACCATGCAGGGGGCGCACAACTAGCGGTGCTCCTACCCAGGCTCCTGAGCCTGGGTATCACTGGCACACTCACTCACTACACAATTCAATCACCATCATGCAACAAACTGCAGTCTCTTAAAAGATCTCCGGCAAAGAGCCCCTTCGCGGTAGCCCGTCGGACATTGCATTCCTCATTCAGAATACTGCCCTTTTGCTTACTTTAATGCCAGGAAGATCATTAGGAAGCACAATGTTAAAGTGATTCCTTTGAGCCTGATTTCACCCAAGCTTATTCACAAATCAGTCAAGTGGGAATAGCTTCAGATATTAGTGAGTGGATTTTTTGATCAGACTTCTAGAGCAATTTGGGGAATGTTTCTGTATGGCACCCATTTCGACCTAGCATGGTCTACAGTACATGTTTGCCTGTCTACTCCACCTCTTTTTGTAAAGGAGAAGATGTTCAAGAACCCCATTTTGTGTCAGGGTTGAAGTGATGTTTGTCAGAAGAATCCTGTGACCACCTTTTCTGGGACTGCACTGCGGCACAGAAGGTGTGGACTTTAGCAGAGGCATGGCTATGTTCCCTAAATGCAGATGTGATTTTATCTCAATAGATTAAGGTTTTTGGTCTGATCAAATCCTGCTTCCCAGGCCAAAAAGTTTGGATTTTGGTGAATTGTTTGAAGGTTGCTCTGTGGAGAGTCTGTAATCTCTTGCTTATCAAAGATAAATGATTGAATGTTTCTTTCATACCTTTTTAGTGTTAGTGCTAAGTTGAATGAACAGCAGCTCAGTGCTGCAGTTGAAGAGGGGGCTGCATGTAAAGGTCAGGAGGGCCGCATGCGCCCCCTGAGCCGTACTTTCAGTATCACTGCATTCAAGTGTCCTTTGAACCCCAGCAGTACACACTATGCCTGTATGATGACGGTTATATTGCATAGGTTTAGTGTTACAATATTTACCCACACCATTAATCTGGGTGTAGGGGTAGGCCCTTCTTCCGGCAGTGTAGGAGGTGATTGAGGGTTCCAGGAAATTCTCATGCTTGCCACGGCCAGTGCAGATTTCCCACAAGGGAGCCCACCATGAGTCATTCTTGGTCACAGTATTTCCTCACCATTGGTGCATGCCAGAAACCACTGGAAGGGTGAGTTATGAGGGTACCCAGAAGTAGCTGATCCCTCACCTGAAGTGTGGGAGGTTCCTGATTATTTTTCTCATGGTGGGGTGTGAGAGAAAGTTGCTGTTCTCATAGTCCCCATTGGATATCTGGTGGAGAGGGGGATCTAGCCAAGGCTGCCCTATAGTGGTGGGTGACCCTGTGGATGGATGGTTACAGAGATTGAAGGTGTACTGGCTGACCCTTAGGAGATCTGATAGGGGTGTAGAACTCCTTAGATTCCCATGATGAATTAGTGGTGGATCCTGAGGTATCAAGGTAGGGTAAGCAACTGCTAGAGAACAGTGTAGGATGTCATCATAGTACTGTTTTTACCTGTAGCCGAGGTGGTGGCTACGGCAATGTCCATCTGAATGTGCAATCAGGTAGGTCCTGTGGGGTCATGTCCTAGGACTGAGGGAAGAGGCCCTGTAGCTTGTGGGTGCGACCCCCAGCATGGTCTGAAAGTGATCAGGAGGCGCTGCCCTAAGCACACCCCTGCCTAGTGCATTGTTGGTGTACCAGCCTTGGGGTGATGCCCCGGGCCCGTCAAGTCCTGGGTTTCAATGCATTGGTTTGGCTAGTGGTTGCAGCCCCCAGCATGGTTTAATGGTGCAGAAGGCAGCTGCACCTGCAGTAGGCAGTACCAGCTTGCCAGGTGAGCCCTATCATAGGAGATGGGGCCCTGTATATCAGTCTGGCATCATGGTGGCACATTTGTCCAGGGGTTGCTCTGAACTGTCGCTAGAGCAGTTGAAGAGGACTGTACCCAGCAGTGTTCTGGTGGGTGCACTTTAGGTGCACCAATGGGGTGGATGCCCTTGGCAACAGTGTGCGAAAGGCGTGTGTGCCCCCAGTGGTGGTGCCAGGGGGCTAGGTGACCCCTATCCAAAGGGAGAGGACCATGGGCTTGAGTATGGGATCTTGTAAGCTACCTCTGTCTGGGAGGTTTGCTTTGGGTTTTCAGATGGGTGACTGTTGAGGACTGAACCCGGCAGACTCCAGTGTTTTGCTCTTCAGCTGTACCAGTCCAGGGTGTGGCCCTAACCCTCTCAGAAATTCTGGGCCACCAGGCAAGGAGTCAGCAGGTGGGAGCTGCCTTCTTCTGAGTGTGGTAAAATGAGGCAGTGTTGGCACCAAGGTTACCTGTTGAACCTTTCACTGGGGGATCTTTATGGGCCCTGATTAGTCTTCATGGCTGTGGTATGTAGTCTGGGAAGTGTCTTAAATGGGTCCTGAGTACTTCATGTCCCACTCAGAGCCCGGCAGCACTTCTGTTGACCTGGTGGGGCTGGAGGGAGTCCACGGGTGATGAGTTCCTATGGAGGGAACTGCCTGGTAATGACCTTTGTTTGAGAGCACTCCATGAATGAGCCAGGGTCTAATGAGGGACACAGTCATCCCGAGAGGGTGTGATGGCAGTGTAGACCCCAGAGTAACTACTATGGGTGAGGGTCAGTGGCCCAGTAAAGAGGCTTGTGTTGTGACTCGTTGAGTGGGGGTACTGGGTTTTGAAGTCTCCAGGAGGAGCAATAGCCAGTGACCCATGGGACAGGTTTTAGACCTGTCTGTTGTATTAGCATCAGTGCAGCATTGCATTATCTAGGGCACGGTTGGGCCTAGATCTGTTCAGTTCATATATTTGATTAGTGTCCTGGATGCATCTGATCTAGAACCAGGAGGGTTCTTAGTGCAGTGTGGGTTCCCTGTAGAGATAGGTGGCCACATGGTTGAGTACAGTGGGTGGTCTTAGAACAGGAAGGCTAGTGGAAGATCTTAGTGGTATCGGACAACTGGCAAATGGTTGTCTGGTCAAAGCCCATTACCACTTGTTACTGCTCAGTAGGTAAGAGTACCCAGGAGGGATGGCTATTCCTTCCCCACTATTAGCTTGAGGCAGTGTATGTTGCAAGTGTGTTCTGCCCATTCAGTATGCCCAGATTATTTTGCTTTGTAGATAACCTGGTTTGGGACTTTTCACTGTGGCTGAGTCTCACAACATGTGTCTCTCCCACTGTGATCACATGGCAAATGGACTGCGAATGTTTACCGCTAGTGTCTGACTTTTAATATAAGGCCACTGCAGCACAGCAAGGGTAAGGGGAACTTTGCTGGTTACATGTGAATACATGCACAGGCTGCACATTGTAGACTACTGCTGTGTGCAACCCGGTAGCTGCGCACAGGTATCTTGGCACAGTGGGGACTTTGCGGGATTAGATATTGGCCTGGGGTAGGCCTTATAATACCAGTCTACACTAATAGGGAAAGTCAGTGTGATTTACTGATTTGTTTGAAGTGACACTTTATTGTAGACATAGGGAGAACACTGCCTTCCAGTGCAGTTTCACTCCCCTTTGGCCTACAGGGACCAGTGAGAAATCCAATTGGGGTGTAACCTGTGCAGAAAAACCAATTGTGCAAGTTCCAAAAAGATATATGTACATTTACAGGTCAAACAAAATTGTCATATTTCTTTGGCTCAGAGCCCAGGCCTTTTGTCACCATGCTGTGCCAGGCAAATTACATGTCTTTCCTCAGCAGAAACAAAGACCTCCTCACACAAAGGGAGCAATTAACAGTACTTCACCGAACTCCTGTGGAGGAAAGGGTAAGCCGGAAGGATCTGCATCAATCAATGAGCTGTCACACTGTACAAGGGATGGATCTGCCCAAGCCCACTGAACACAGAAGGGAGCCCAGACCTCTGGAGCCAAGACACAATTGGGCTCCCCTTTAAACATCTTGTGAGAAAGGCCCTGGCAGTGATGCCAGTGAGGAGTGGAGCTGACACCCTCAGAGGAGATGTGAGTAGTGACTCCTGGAAGATGCCATTTTGAACTGTACCAGCATGCTGTGCAGGAGGGTTAGGACAGGGTTGGAAAGGTAATGTGGCACCCTAGGATTGGCCAGGGTGCCTGGCTTCTGAAATCGTTGTCTTCACTTTTAAAACTCTTGCACAAGGGGGAGACTCTCTCTTGCCTGGTGATTTCAATGTGCTTCACTGCTGGACCATGGGACCACCATGGAGAACTGGAAGGAGGAAGTCCTTGATGCCCAGAAAGGACTAAGGACTCTGTCCAGTTTACCCCAGAACCAGTGGGTCTCCCCTAGGGCCAGTAAGGCTGGCCCATTATTCCCCACTGAGGACCAGTTGGGAGAAAGCCTAGGACTTCTGCACCCAGGGACTAGGATGAAGGCTAACACAATGAGCCAGGAGAACGAGCTCCCTGAGCACTGCACTGCTTTAGAGGTGAGGAGGTCTGTTGCAACTACCCCTGGTGGCTAGAGCAGCTATCCAAAAATAACACGAGCCCAGGATCATCAAAATGGGGCCTGAAATATGACATTGTAAAATGTGGTGACCCTTGACCTTTCAGCTGACAGAGCACATGGGGCTCCACTGCCTTTTCTTCATTTACCTCCAGGGTGGGCCGGGGTCCTGGGATCAGGGCAGGATTCAATAATTGATTTCACTCAGGTAGGGGTATGCATGGGCCCTCTCCCCTTTTCGAACTTTGCCCCTAGGGGCTCCCATGTCTCTTGGGGCTGCAGAAAAGGAATGGGAAGCACTTCAGCGCTCCCTGCAGTAAGGGTGGGCCAGTCTCTTGCTTCCCATGCCCGCGACTGGGGGAATGGGGTGGCCATCAGGAGAACAACACCCTGTCCATATGAAGCAGGCAGGGGAGAGCAGAGCTGCAGCTCCTGCGACAGCATGAAGAGGGGCTGCCATGTGGGAGCTGGCAGGGTAAGCCAGGGGTGGACTCCCTGGGCAACCCCCAATGTAGGGAGCACATGTGTTGCCCAGGTGGTACCAGGCACCCCAAAAAGAAGAAAAAAGAAAGAAAAAAGAGGCACACCAAGAAAAGAAAAGCTCTCCATCATTCCCAGCACAGTGGGTGAGCCACTACTAAATTATTCACTGCTATGGAGGGGCACCCCTTAATGCCCTACAGGGCTTTTGCATTTGTCTTTTGTTTTTTCTTGCTGTGGCCCAAGGATGACAGGGACAACACCAAGGACATCATGGAATCTTGGGAGGGGGGCACAGAAGTGCAGCAACTCCCTCCTAAAGAGTGTTTTTTAAAGTTAATCACCCTATGTGTGTGGGGTCCTTGAAACTAGAACTTCTCGGAAATTTCTCTAATGTTTCTGAAGTACTCTCAAGGTTGGAGCCTTTGCTATAGAGTTGGGAGCTCTGCAGTCTCTGGGGACTTACTTTAAGGCTGAAGTTATTGTGGCCTGAAGGTGTATAAAGGAAATGCATGTAGTAATATGCTCTCTAGGGGCTAAGTCTATGATTGCAAGTCATATGATCAAAATATAATGCTCTCTAGGCGATGTTTTTATTATTGCATTTTCATGGGTTAGAAAGTTTATAGAAAATACACATATACATATTTTGCTCATCTAGTAATGTTGATAGTGAACACTAATCAAATTGTATATCATTTATTCTCATTAATATAAGTGCATTTACCCATGATTACTATTATTGATGATTGCATTTGCACACAAAATAATATCTTTAACATGTGGTTTGCTACTCTTGAACCCTTGTCCAAACCAATAGGCTTGGGGCCATATTTACTAACATTTTGCGTCATGGTTGCACTATTTTTGTGGCACATCCATATCGCAAAATGCTAGTAGATATTTGCATAGCCTGCAAGGGGCAATTTGCACTTCCTTGCATGGCTATGTAAAAATAATTTAATACAATGCAGCAAATTGTGCTGCATTGCATTACATTTAATTCTGGGAGGCATTAAATGGCTGGAAAATGGGCGTTCCCATTCATCCACCCATGGATTGCATGCAATCCAAGATGTACAATGGTTTCTATACCTGGAATTGAGTGAAATATCTACACCTCCTAGAAGATGGCATAACGAGGAGAAAAATCCTTTTTTCTCCTTGTTATTTTCTCTTTCTATGTCTGCTGCAATCTGCAGCACACATAGAAATAGAAAAATGTCCTGAGAGATAGTTTTTGTGCAGGAAGGTATCCCTTCTTGCACAAACACAATTCTCCTTGCAATGCAGACACTCTTGCACCATGGTGCAAGGGTGCCTACATTGGACCGAGGCACCCTTACACCAGCACCAGTAGAGACCAGAAATGCTCCCTATACGTTGTAAATATGGAGCATTTCTGTCTTCTTTTCACGCAATGCAGCGCAACAACTTTGCTTGCTGCCCTACGTCAAAGTTTAGTAAATATGCCCATTACGTTATATGTTTGTGTGACTCCTTTATTAGGTCAAATGTGATGATGTAATGTCATCTATACAGTTTTTTTCATATACCAAGGTACATATTTGCAAATGACAGCATAATATTTAAGTGTGTGTGTGTGTGTGTGTGTGTGTGTGTGTGTGTAATAACTGTACATCTAATTTTTCTAAAGAAAAAACACTGACTGGACAATCATTTGTTTAGTGTCATTATTGCGTGCCAGTGAATGGTTAGTACTAGCCCACAACATCTTGCCTGAGTAGCCCTTGGAGTGCTCTGCTTCAATACCCTGGGATAGTGGTGCGCTACAGTGGGGTGCTTGGTTCCCAGTAAGGAGAATTGAAGACCTATTACTTGTGCAGGTCACACAACTAATAACCCAGTTTCATACAGGGCCAGATTTATTAAACATTCGAATCTTGCGACTCACTAATTTTGTGGGCTTGCTACTGAGGAAAAGGCTTTACCTAGGTACCAAACCCATTTTAGGCATTGGCAACATTTTACCGATTCTGTTG
The DNA here is from genome assembly GCF_964204655.1 of Triturus cristatus. Classification (NCBI taxonomy): domain Eukaryota; kingdom Metazoa; phylum Chordata; class Amphibia; order Caudata; family Salamandridae; genus Triturus; species Triturus cristatus. The sequence goes on along the minus strand of NC_140592.1, from coordinate 895,868,251 downwards.
TGGGCATGCCTTTGAAATTGTGATTCTTTATCAGAAGTATCAATGGTTTATGACCGTAGGTCCTGTTGCAAACAATTGAAAAGTTACTATTTCACAAAGGGGAAGGGTTCTAGGTGGGAGCCCTATGTCTTTGTGAATTTTTGAAAACGTTTTGTGTCATGTGACCCAGTTAAGCTTAGTAGGTATCATTTCCATTTTTTACATGTACATAGATCGTTCCTAAAGTTGCCTTCACTTTCCCAATAGACTTTTGAAACACATCTGCATTTGTGACACTTTAGGTTTGTTTACTGGAAACACCAACCTTGCTTACACGAATCAAGGTCACAAGAACACCATCATATTGCCTTGTCATTGTGTACCAGGGCTACACGTATGTTGTGCAAATGTGTTTGTTATTTTTGTCCATATGGTGATACGGTTATCTGTAGAATGCAAAAAAAGGCAGCTTGATCACAATTTCAGCCCAAGGCAAGGATGCCTTTTTCTATATATAAACATCTATTTCGGGGCATAGTCAGAGGCAGCAATTCTGCTGATTCGAGAAATCCCCACATGCTGAAGCTTTCACCCAGCAGCAAACTGACATCTCCATTAGGGGTGTCCCGTTTATGACCAAGACGGGGTCCTACATTCTTACCCACCACTTAATGGGGTCGGATCATCCAGTAAGGAGTTACTTGGCAGAAGATACACATACACCCTAGACACGAAGGTTAGGGTCTTGCATAATAGGAGTATGCAAAATTGTTATATTATTTTATATGCTTGCAAATATACGTTGTTTCAGCACAATGGTGGAACTTTTCTTTCTGTTCACTGTTCTGACACTTATTTTAACTTTCATCTGTGTCTGTCTATTGATCATTGCAGCACATATATTCTACATAAGAATCACTTCAGTTCAAGAAATATTGAAAATGTCCCTTTTGTATTCTTTTTATATTTCTGTGAGCAAAAGAAAGCACAAGTGTATGAGTGAAAGGTTCTAGTTTATCACCACGGTTCCTGAGGGAACAGGGTTGTCATGTCATGTTCAGTGGTTGGCAGAACTGTTTGCACCCTGTCTAGGTTAGGGGGATTATGGTGGCACTGTGAGTTGGCTGGTCCAAGGGACAACATATACTGCAGGGGTGCACAGAATCAGTCTGGCACCATCCTAAAGTTTATGTCATCCACAAACGTGCAATTCCTACTGATTAGTGGAACCCTCACAACAGTTGGAGGAGTAGGAAAAACATCTTCTTTAAAAAAAAAGATTACTTTATTAGAACATTATCACAGACATGGTGGTCTGCTGATATTGACCCCTGCAGGCTCTCATCCCTGTGACTGTGGCCAAACAGGCTGAGTAGCAATTCACAAGCTACTTCACAAATATTAATAAAGGCGGTCAGATTGTGACCGCTCAGATGTGGAATTTTGTGAAACAATCTATTAGTACATAGGCCAGTTAGCAAAATTCCACACTGGTTGCAAAAATATTGGTTGTAAATTGTGACCAGTGCAATGGTACATCAGGCACTGGTAATCTCTGCTTAATGGACCATGTTTACCCCTCACTGCTCACCACACCTGAGCAGTGGGCTGGCTGTCTGTAGTCATAGTGCATTATGGGAGCTCTAGTTCAGCAACTATCAGTGCCTGAGGCATGCCAGGGACCCATAGGCGGAACTGCTCCCATAACCATTGTGTACCATAAAGTGGAAGCCACCGACCAGGCTTTCGGAGTGAGTAGGGGCAGTTTGAGGGTACTGCAAGAGCCTTTTCTCCTATGCCCCCTCTCTTCCTGCCAGACATTGCTGGCTCCAACTTATTCAAGTAGTTGACAGAGGGGAAAAACATGAGACAGCTCTAAGCAAACAGAACAAGTTATCAAATAATGGAAAAAGTCTAAAAAAAAATACCAAAAAGCACCAACTAGAGCTTACCAGAGCCCCTACAGAAATCTGATGTGATGTAAATGCAAACATTTAGTATATCGGCCACACTCAGGATATACTGCTCACACAGCCCCTTCTCAGGTTGGCTGAAAAAGGCAAAATGCAATCTGTAACACAAGGAAAAGTAATGCAGTGGCACCCTGAATGGAAGGAATAGGAAGAAAGTAAGATTGGACTTTGATAAAAGATTCAAGAATATTTCCGTAAACATTATAAAATGCATTTACTTTGGAACCAAACCATAGCAAAACAGTTGTTCTATTCTTACTGAAAAGACTAAACCAGACATCTGCTGAAAAAAACATTAACCTGACATGTAAAAAGAGACTTTGCCCTAGGAAACCACTTTGTCTGTGCAGCCTGATTAATCTTGTTGTGTAACCCCACGAGGCACATTAAGCCAATTCTCATGGACCCAAATGTAATCATGGTGTGAGTGCTTTGCGGTGTTGTTTACCTGCACTAACAAAGTAGGCTAACTTACTGACTGTGGAATTCCACAATCCTGTCTCTCCAATGCTGCTAGTTTCGTTTTGCATGGTGTTTTTATCATATCAGACTCAGAGTTATGAAAGGCCAACATGGCCCCTCATGCTTCAAACTTTTGAAATTCATCCATGCTACGTACGCGGGTTCATACTGCACTGTTCCTAAGCTCTGTAAATAATAGATATTACTATTACCCATTTTATGGTGCTAAATTTTGTGACCTCAGTAGGATGTCTTATCGAGATTCATCCAGAACATTGCTATGTTATTCTGTTGGCCTCATCTTTACCAAAATTAGGCTCCAGTGGAAAGGTGGGTCATACATGTTTTCCAATGAAGCTGAGAGCCATATAAATTGCCAGCTTCTTGTTGGATGATGAACCAAGTACTGTGTTAAGATGCCTAAAACAGTTATGTTCTTCGTAGAAGAATTCTGCCTTTTCCCCAGTGTCCAGGTCAATGTGCAGAAATGACAGGTGCAATAAAGGTAATTTGAGTCGTGAGACATAGCTTTTAAGCACGTACAATGAAGTTAATTGGGTCTCACTGACCCTGTCCTGGTGAATAGTATCTACTGACTGAACATGCTTGTTAGACCTAGCATCCTTGGCATTTTGCCGTCCGACCTTCTGTTTTTGCCAACTTCCGTTTTTGCTGGCCTTAGCACACTGCACACTTTACCACTTTACCTGCTAAACAGTGCTAAAGTGCTTGTGCTCTCTGAACAAAACATGGTAACATTGGCTTATACCCAATCGGCATATTTAATTTACTTATAAGTTCCCAGTAAAGTGAAGTACATGTGGCCAGGCCTGAACAATAAATGCTACCAGTAGGCCTGTTGCACTGAGTGAGCCACCCCCTTAAGTAGCCCTCCAAACATGTCTCAGGCCTGCCATTGCAGAGCCTGTGTGCAGAGTAAATTGACATTTCGACCTAGCAATATAAACATTTTGCCAGGCCCATAGCTTTCTTTTTAACACATATACACATACACTTCACTCCTAAGATAGTCCCCAGACAGCTTCAAAGGAAGGGTGCAATATATTCAAAACGTTGGACATGTACTTTTAAATATTACATGTCCTGGTAGTAAAAAACTCTATAAATCGTTTTACACTACTGTACGACCTATCTCTCCCATAGGATAACATTAGAGTTGCCTTACTACATATTATAAGTATAGTTTTCAAATGGAAAGAGAAAACTGGTATGTTTAGTGTCTCTGGAATCCTAATTTAAAACCCTAATATATGCCGAAGTTTGATTTTAAATCACAATTCTGAAAAAGGCACTTTTAGAAAGTTGGCATTTTCTTACCATAGTCATTTTGTGCCTGCAGCCTGTCACTTGGGAGTTGGGGTTTGTATATTCCTCCTAGACAGCCCCACACAATAGGAGCCTAGGTGTGACTGGATGGGCTATCACTGGCAGGATGGGAAGGAGGAGCTGGGCCCAGACTCACTTACACCTGAATAGGCTGTGTCCTATCTCTACACAAAGGGCTGCAAACCCCCTGTAATTAGTCTGGAGCCAGGGCAGGAAGGGTGCTGACAGCAGGGCATCCGTGCACTTCAAAGGCATGCTGCAAGAAGCTTCTCCCCACATCAAATTCACAATTGTGTATAATAGAAGGACCTCGGACACCACCACATCAGTGCACTTCTGGCCTGTGTCCAGGAAGAAGGACTGCAGTGCTGCTGCAAGGACTGCCACTTTGCTGGCCTGCTGCTCTGAAGGTACTACTGCCCTGCTGTGCTGTCATACTGCCTACTGCCCGCTGGCCTGGGGAAGAAGAACTGGACCTGCAATCCATCTTGAAACCAGGACCCCAGAGTGACTCAAAGGGCTTGTCTGCTGGCCTCTGAATCTGAGCCTCATGGACATAAAAGGCTCCCCAACAGTTCCTGGACCCATCTTCAGGGAGTTCCTGACCACCAAGCGGTGCACCTCAGGCCCTGGACACTTGGTACGGCTGAGGGGGCTCTTAAATCAATCTTTTGAGCTCTTCATGACCGCAAACATGCCCGTTTGCACCAGAACTGAGCTTCTCACACAGAAAATCAACACAAGCAACTACCAGCCTGTCTCTCCGCACAGCAGCATCAACCGCTCAGGCGGACGATGCCCGGCCTGCTCTTTGCGCCATGCCTACAGCATCCTACAATGCCATCCTTGCTCCTCACGATCCTTTCCAGTGTGAATGGGACTCTTGGCACAAAACTTGAAAAGGTAAACCCTCAGTGGAACTAATCTGGGACTGTATCGGACCCGCGCTCCATCATGGTTGGCTTGAACATTTGATTTTGTCCCAGTCCAGTGCGACAAGATAGCTGCGGTTGAGACTTCATGCTTTTAGATGATATCTTGCAATTGTATTCTTTAAAAATTCATCACTCTAGTTCTACTGATTGGATTTTTTTCGATTTGGCCTTGTTTTATTGATTACATTAGGCGCAATGTTTCTAATCTGGAGAGGGATCTTTTTATGTTGTCTTTTCACTGTTTTACTGTTTGAAGTGATGCATAAATACTTTACACATTTCCTCTAAGTTGTGCCTAACTGGTCTGTGCCAAGCTACCAGCGGGTTGAGCACAAGCTAATTTGGGGTTTGATTGCGCCTTACCCTGACTAGGATTGTGTTTGCTGCTGGACCAGGGCTCACACTCCAGTCAATCAGTGACCACATTTCTTAACAATGCTCATACTGTGATGTTGGTCAATTGGAATTGTGCTAGAATGCTATATTTGCATTGCACATGCTCAAGAGTAATGTTTAACACACTGGCATGGACCTTACTAGTAGCTGAGACTCCTCAATGCTCATGCTCATACAGTGATATTGATCTCAATGGCCTTGCACTTGAGGGATGTGCCTCCTCAGTGCACATTCTCAACACATCCAGTAGCAAGTGATGAAGCTGTCTGACTCAGTAACCACTCTGAGTGTACATTAAACAAAAATAAATGGCAGTATTGACACCCCTGACCCCCGATGTGTCATCTGAGCAGTTCCTGTCTAACTTAGCCATGGCCAGGAGTGGAAATACAGCATATGCTTGCTGCTTAGCTCCATCTGCAATCTCAACCAAGCTGTCATCTTAGTGTAGCAGCCCATCATGAATGAAAGGAGAAATGTCTTCAGTATGGCTAAAGGGGGGTGAGGTGGGGAGAGGCCAGGCTCAGGCATATGCTCGTTTAATCAGAATCAGGCATGAAAGCCACTTGTAGGATCCTCAGCAGATAGTGTACTGATGGGTCACTGTATTAGACAACACAATTAAAATGTAAGAAACCATATATTAAAGAAAACACACAATGTGTTACAAAGATAAGTAGCAACCCTGCAGCACTTTCTGGCAAATATATAAATTAGTTAACAGGAGTGAAGAGAAAGCATGCAGGCGGTGGGGGTAGGAAAAGAGATCATGAATAAGCAAACCCACGCACTCTCATAGAGTAGTGACAGAACACTCTTTGGAGTAGCTACGCACGGTATAACTCTGAATAACAATAACAATTGTTATTCAGAGTTATACCTGAATAACAATTGAAAAAATTAGTCTCCTTACGCATGGAGTTGAAGGATACAACTAGTCCTATCAGAAAAATGTGAGAACAATATGCTCCTGGGAGAGAAAAACTCAAGAATATAAAGAAAAGCCTTTTACTCAAGAAGAGACAACTGTTGGCAACCAGCCTTTTGGCTTTTTTAGTGCTTTTTTAGTTTTGTCAAGATTTTTGCAGAATTTTGATACTGAAGCTGTAGGGCCCTCATCAATCTAAGGAAAATTACATAAGCAGAAATATATATATATTTTTTTTTATTTCAAAAGTTTTTTATTGGTTGTTACAGCATAGACATATATAAAGCAAGTCCAGTAGTGTAATATGAGTCATAAATTTACGAATCAAAATTACTGTACGCTACAGTACATCATAGTAAATGACAGTACAAAAGTACAACAGTAGAGTACGTATAACATACTCACAACAATTCAGTAACAGACATTGTATTTCAACAGCATTTTACTCATTCATTAAGGACAAGTATTTACGGTGGTTAGGAGTGCAATGAAGGCAGTCGGGCAGCATGTGTTGGTGAGTCGTGGGCGGTGTGTGGGCCCATCTAAGGTGGCTTACGTGTCGTGAAGTAGTTATCAAGAGTCGACCATAGTTTTCTCGTGGCAGGCCGCCACGGTGTCTGAAGGAGTGTAATATTGTCTGCTCCACGTAAGCTAATTATCCAATTTAACCACCCTGCGTAGTTAGCCTTGCTGGTATCTTTCCAGTTGCTGAGGACTGTCTTAACTGCAGCCGAGAGGAGGAGGTCAAGTAATGCTCTATCATCTGCATCAAGGGATGGGTTCTGGGTGAAACCGAAAACTAGGTAAGGGAGCTCTTTCACCGGTGAGATGTGGAATAGCTTTGAGATCAAGTCGAATATATTCTCCCAGAAGTGCGCCACGCAGTCGCAGTCTAGGATGATGTGTGATAAGTCACCCTCCGCGCGTTTGCAATTCCAGCAAAAGGCATCTTGGGAGAGGTTGTGTGCAAATAATCGTGCAGGGGTCCAGAAGGCTTTGTGCAAGAGCCAGTATTTTGTCTGTGATAGTGTAGGGCTGATTTTGTGTCTCGTGCAGGATATCCATGCATTGGTCCAATCTGAGTCTGTAATTGGCCTAGATGAAAGGTTATTCCAGAATTGTGTGATTGGGGCAGTAAGGCCAGATTGTTGGGGACGGCTGAGTTTATAGAGAAAGGAAACCTGGTGTCCTAGTCTGTTTAGTCTGGCAAGGTATGGTGGGAGTGAGGGCGGTGTCGGGGAGAGTTTGAGTTTGGACAAAGCCGTTTTTACATTGAGGAAGTTATAGAATTCAATTGGTGCAAGATCGTATTTGATTTGTAGGTCTCTGAAGGGAATAGGGTATTCCCCCGCGTACAGCTGGTGTGGGAACAGTATGCCTTTTTTGATCCATGCCTCGTTGTGCATGGGCTTACCCTTGTACAAAATGTTACGGTTGTCCCAGAGGGATTCCCAACGTGAGCCCCTGATGTTGAATTCTAGGATTCTATCAAACTTTAGGAGAGCAGATTTTGTGTTATGAAATATCGATTTAGAATGGGTCAGTTGGTTCAGGTTGGATGAGAGGGCCGCGCTAGGGGAGATACCGTTAAGAATTTCCTCCTCAATTTCGAGCCATACTGGGGTGTAGTCAGGTGAGGGAGCGAGCCAGTGGGCTCCTTGTTTGGCTAGGAAAGCGGTCTCATATCTCTTAAAGTCTGGTAAATTGACCCCTCCCGCGGATTTGTCTAAGCGAAGCTTTTTTATGCTGATTCTTGCTCTTTTCCCTTTCCATAGGAAATTAGAGATGGCCATGTCTAATGTGTGATAGAAGTCTGTTGTGAGGGTTAGTGGGAGCATAGATATGAGGTAATTAACCAGAGGTGAAATCATCATCTTGATGGTTTCCACCCTACCCCACCAAGTGATGAAACGGGGGGACCACCCCTCTAGTTGCGTCTTGATTTTATTTAAAGTGATTGATTTTTGACCTGAAAAAGCACATATTGCCATTGTCCCTGACCCTTAATTGAAAGACGTTGTGTGTGTTTGTGCTCATTGTGAAAGAGGAAGAAGGTCACCACTCACAGTTAAGGTAGACAATGTTTGGGGTGTGCTGAACCACTGCCCCATTCTGTACTCTATAGTGGGTGGAAGAAAAACGTAAATGACACAATATTAGACGAATGGATGAAAAGGTCTAGCTGAAAGTCCCTATAAGTATCTTATGCATATAATGTGAGTAAAATCAAAGGGCCTTATTTATGAAGGCCTGAGACACTTTTACCCCGCTGTTGTGTCACTTTTTGTGATGCTGAAGCGGAGTAAATAATGCACCACTTTGCGCCATATTTACAAAGTGACGTATCTAAGCAGATGCGTCACTTTGTCAAGGTCTGTGCTACATTATACCTGAGTCAGGTATAATTTATGCAGGGTTAGTGTTTCTCCTCATTAAAGGGTCGTAGAAGAGGTGCAGTGATTTCATGGGCCACTTCTAGGATGCTACTGTGTCAATATCTTATGCCTGCCTCACAGCAGGCATAAGACTGATGCAGGCCCTTTCACATGGGGCTTGCCCCATGTGAAAGGACACATTGCTGGAGTTTCGTTGGTTTTCATATACACCCCAACAATGCACCACTTTTGCGCCTACAGATACGTCAGTAATACTGACGTATCTGCAACTCTTTGCTGCATGGAGAGCCATAAATTAAATACCCGTGACCAAAACTGGAGGTAGGCTGGAGGCAGTAGAGCTGAGCCTCTATTAGATTGAACAGTAATGCTGCTAGTACTGCGCTTAGTCTTTAAACTCCATATTATTTAGGAGGACACATTTTGAAAATGCAACAAAAAGTGTCAAAGACTTTTCTTTTGCTTGAATTAATCAGTATTTAATAATATTTCTTTAGGAATTTTAGACCTTCCTATTGCCGAAGCAATTTTTTAAAACAGAGAATCACAATACACAAAGAAAGTTCATAATAGTAACACCACACCGATTATTCACTCGCAACTAACATACTGATCTCACATACCAAACACCCTTGTCCACTCATACGTTCACGCAGGCTGTTTTGATCAGGAAATTAACACAAAAAAACAACATATTTTACACTCTTTTCTGTTTGGACCACAGAAAAAGAACATTCAGAAAAACATATATATCTATAGATGATTCTTATTTGTAGATTTTTCTAGTTCTTGTGGTCTTTATACAAGGTCTACGCGTTTCGAGACCCTTGGTTTGCTGGGCCTCTCATCAGGACCTGTAAGGTAAGGAAGGAGAAGCCTGTGTAAGTATCAGGAGGGCCCCTATACCTTGTTTGCATAGATTGTTAGTTTCTGTAGGAATAAAGTTACCTTGGTTTGAATGGAGACAAGCGTTTTAGAATAGAGGGGAAACCTGGGTGAAAAAGAGTGAGAAAAGAGGTGTAATAACATCCATTAAAGTCTGACTCATAGGTGTGCACTTAGTTAGAGAAATGGCTTACTTTTCAGTGTGGAAGACGGAAGGGGAACAATTGTATCTGCTTATTTGGGGTGATCCTCATTTGGGTGCTGGGGATAGAGTAAGGGAGTCTGTTTAGTATATTGGGGGAAACATTATTGATAGCAGCGTCATTTATTTGAAAAGCTTGTTTTAGAAAATTGGATTTGTTACCTTATTGTGGGGCCGATTGGGGGCGCGTCTCTTCTGAGCGCTGGGTTTTAGGTCATCATGTTATCTCCGGTTGGATTATCCTTGGAGCTGTAAAGGGTTGAACCTCGAGTTAGCTGGGGAAGTTGTGACTTCGAACTCGTTGGTGCGAAGATGTGGCAGCGGGGCATACCTGCGTTTTTCAATCGGTTACTTCCGCGTTAGTCAGTCAGTTTCTTCTGCGCTTCCAGTCTCGTTGGTGCTGACGTGTTGAGCGTCGGCATGCTTAATGGTCTTTTGATTGGTTCTCACTATATAGACATAGAAGGAGGACTTCGTTGTGTCATTTAATACGTGCCTTGGCCAAATTCATGTTCCCCAAGGTAAATAACATTCTTGTAATGAAAAACGAATAAAAGTGCTACAAGTTCGTATACTGAATGGATCTAATGAAATACTTATGGAGGCGCGTGCTAAAAATGGAAAACATTCTAGCGAAGACCATTATTGGTTAGAGGTTAGATGTAAGCAGAGTTGAGCAATTTAAAAGATGTCCACCAAATGTCTGGTGATTAATAAAAATGGGTTGCTACCTATATGTACTTAGTAAGAAGTGCTTGTCTTCAGTTCATTGCAATGGGGTTTTAATTTAAGTTGTAGAGTTCAGAAAGTTCGTTGAGGCCATCAGTAGCAGAGTTAAATTTAAGGATTAGCATAGCCTCTGTCCTAGAAAGTTTCCGTTCCAAATCGCCACCTCGTGCATCACGTATTAATTTGGCAATAACTGTCCATTTTAGATCTTCGATTAGGTGGTTTTTAGTTCGCCAATGATTAACCAATGGAGCTGTTAATACGTTTTTGTTAATCCGGGATTTATGTTGGGACACACTGGTTCTGATTTCTTGGCTGGTCTTTCCTATGTATAGGAGGTTGCAAGGGCAACGTATCGCGTAAACAACTGATTTGCTTTTACAATTGGTGAACGATTCGTGTTTCCAATAGATGGAGTTGTGTTCGAAGAGATCTCCTTCAATTGTGGAATCACAGCAGATGCAAGTGCCGCATCGGTGATGGCCTTGGATTGGTTGAAGTCCTACAAAGTCTCGCACAGTAGTAGGTTTCTTTTGCGGCATTGCTGCTCGAATAATTTGGTTGGCAATATTGCGGTCTTTTTTAAAAGCAAACAGTGGGTTTTGGTTGAATGAGGCATCCAGATTTTTGATCAAGTGCCAGTTTTGTACGATGCACTTTTTCAATAAGTTTGAGTTAGGACAAAATGTGGAGACGCAGACAATCCTTTGGAGTGGTTGCCTCTCAGTCTTTTTTAGTAAATCTTCCCTTGGGGTCCACCAAGCTCTTTTCATTGCTCTTTTCAAGAGTTTCTTGGGGTATCCTCTTTTCTTCAAGTTTTCAGACAATGTGGTAGCATGGGCCATATATTCATCTTTGAATTGACAATTTCGTCTTATGCACAAGAATTGGCCGTAAGGCAAATTTTCGCGTAAGTTCCTCGGATGGTAACTTCAGAAGTGTAAAGTCTTATTTCTATCGGTTGTCTTTTTGTACAAGGTAGTGGCCAAACCATTGTCAGATGGATAGATTTCTACATCCAGAAAAGCGATTTTGATCTGAGAATGGTTTAAAGTAAATTGTATGTCCGTGGTTCGATTATTTAACCAATCATGGAAATTTCTTAGATTTTCTAGAGACCCTGTCCAAGTCATGAACACGTCATCTATGTAACGAGTCCATTTACCGATGTACTTAGTAAAGGGATTGTTATTATAGATAAACTTCTCTTCATATTTGGCCATGAAGAGTACCGCTAATTCTGGTGCAAATGGACAACCCATAGCCACTCCTTTGACTTGGAAATAGAATTCGCCGTTGAAGTTGAAATAGTTATTTTTAAGTGCGAAATTGGCTAGTTTCATAATGAATTCAGTCGGAACTTTTGGATTTTGTCTTGTTTCCAGGTATGATTGGATTACAGAAAGACCTTCGTCCTGAGGTATTTGTGTGTATAGTGAAACCACGTCGAGTGTAACTAGTTACACTTCAACGGCGAATTCTATTTCCAAGTCAAAGGACTCGTTACATAGATGACGTGTTCATGACTTGCGTCTCCACATTTTGTCCTAACTCAAACTTATTGAAAAAGTGCATCGTACAAAACTGGCACTTGATCAAAAATCTGAATGCCTCATTCAACCAAAACCCACTGTTTGCTTTTAAAAAAGACCGCAATATTGCCAACCAAATTGTTCGAGCAGCAATGCCGCAAAAGAAACCTACTACTGTGCGAGACTTTGTAGGACTTCAACCAATCCAAGGCCATCACCGATGCGGCACTTGCATCTGCTGTGATTCCACAATTGAAGGAGATCTCTTCGAACACAACTCCATCTATTGGAAACACGAATCGTTCACCAATTGTAAAAGCAAATCAGTTGTTTACGCGATACGTTGCCCTTGCAACCTCCTATACATAGGAAAGACCAGCCAAGAAATCAGAACCAGAGTGTCCCAACATAAATCCCGGATTAACAAAAACGTATTAACAGCTCCATTGGTTAATCATTGGCGAACTAAAAACCACCTATTCGAAGATCTAAAATGGACAGTTATTGCCAAAGTAATACGTGATGCACGAGGTGGCGATTGGGAACAGAAACTTTCTAGGACAGAGGCTATGCTAATCCTTAAATTTAACTCTGCTACTAATGGCCTCAACAAACTTTCTGAACTCTACAACTTAAATTAAAACCCCATTGCAATGAACTGGAGACAAGCACTTCTTACTAAGTACATATAGGTAGCAACCCATTTTTATTAATTACCAGACATTTGGTGGACATCTTTTAAATTGCTCAACTCTGCTTACATCTAACCTCTAACCAATAATGGTCTTCGCTAGAATGTTTTCCATTTCTAGCACGCGCCTCCATAAGTATTTCATTAGATCCATTCAGTATACGAACTTGTAGCACTTTTATTCGTTTTTCATTACAAGAATGTTATTTACCTTGGGGAACATGAATTTGGCCAAGGCACGTATTAAATGACACAACAAAGTCCTCCTTCTATGTCTATATAATGAGAACCAATCAAAAGACCATTAAGCATGCCGACGCTCAACACGTCAGCACCAACGAGACTGGAAGCGCAGAAGAAACTGACTGACTAACGCGGAAGTAACGATTGAAAAACGCAGGTATGCCCCGCTGCCACATCTTCGCACCAACGAGTTTGAAGTCACAACTTCCCCAGTTAACTCGAGTTTCAACCCTTTACAGCTCCAAGGATAATCCAACCGGAGAGAACATGATGACCTAAAACCCAGCGCTCAGAAGAGACGCGCCCCCAATCGGCCCCACAATAAGGTAACTAATCCAATTTTCTAAAACAAGCTTTTCAAATAAATGACGCTGCTATCAATAATGTTTCCCCCAATATACTAAACAGACTCCCTTACTCTATCCCCAGCACCCAAATGAGGATCACCCCAACTAAGCAGATACAATCGTTCCCCTTCCTTCTTCCACACTGAAAAGTAAGCCATTTCTCTAACTAAGTGCATACATATGAGTCAGACTTTAATGGATGTTATTACACCTCTTTTCTCACTCTTTTTCACCCAGGTTTCCCCTCTATTCTAAAACGCTTGTCTCCATTCAAACCATGGTAACTTTATTCCTACAGAAACTAACAATCTATGCAAACAAGGTATAGGGGCCCTCCTGATACTTATACAGGCTTCTCCTTCCTTACCTTACAGGTCCTGATGAGAGGCCCAGCAAACCAAGGGTCTCGAAACGCGTAGACCTTGTATAAAGACCACAAGAACTAGAAAAATCTACAAATAAGAATCATCTATAGATATATATGTTTTTCTGAATGTCTTTTTCTGTGGTCCAAACAGAAAAGAGTGTAAAATATGTTGTTTTTTTGTGTTCATTTCCTGATCAAAACAGCCTGCGTGAACCTATGAGTGGACAAGAGTGTTTGGTATGTGAGATCAGTATGTTAGTTGCGAGTGAATAATCGGTGTGGTGTTACTATTATGAACTTTCTTTGTGTATTGTGATTCTCTGTTTTAAAAAATTGCTTCGGCAATAGGAAGGTCTAAAATTTCTAAAGAAATATTATTAAATACTGATTAATTCAAGCAAAAGAAAAGTCTTTGACACTTTTTGTTGCATTTTCAAAATGTGTCCTCCTAAATAATATGGAGTTTAAAGACTAAGCGCAGTACTAGCAGCATAAATTAAATACGGCGCATCCATGGCGTCACAAGGAGGGTGCAGTGAAAAGTGTTGCATCACTGTTTTCACGCAACGATGCAACGTTTTTCATAAAGAGGCCCAAAAGGTCTTAGCCAACACCGACCTAAAAAGACTAAGGGATATTTCAACAAATATACAAACAGCTTAAAACGGGTCTGTTTACTGTATTCCTGCTTTTTAGCTGGTTATTGCTGTTATGTGTTTCTGAGTAAAGCGAGAGTTTGTCCTCAAAGTTCTCCCCAACTCATATAGAAACAAAACAAAGAAGGGGCTATAAATCTTCATTTCATTGAAGCCTGACTAGACTACAGTACTGCTCATCCAATTCGACTGAGAAGTGAAACAAAAGATTAGACAAACTCGAAGGAAAAATACAAACAGTTATTTCTTTTTAAAAAAAACACATTCATTCTAAATATTCATGGAGTGCAAGCCGGAAACTAAATGGAGGATGCATAGTCTAATATTTGATTCCAAACCGATGCAGAGAACACAACACACCTCTTTGAAAATAGAATTCAAACAAGCGTCCCTGGACTAATAGACACTAGATTGTCAAGTGTTTCTAGGCACTGTTGACCTTTTCCTCTCTGAAGCTAAATGGCCTTGGAAGTGGAGGTGTGCGACTTTGAAAAAGCTTAACCAAATTTTGGAAAAACAACAACTTTCCAACGATATTGAAGCGTTAAAATATATATGATCTGTATTGGAGTGCGTCAGCATGAAGATAATAATTTGCATTCTGAAATGCGACTTTTTTTCAAAATGGGTACTATCTAAAACTAACTTCAGCTTTTCACAACACAAACTCAAAGGGGGATATTCTCAAGAACGTGTGTTTTGATGTTGTCGAAATGTCCACTGTCCCGCATCAAATAGGCAGCTCCCCCAAACACTCACAATGTACACTGTCATGCAGTCTGAATGTAAACATGTACAATGTGTCAACACACATGTGAACACAATGTTAAACTGCATCTCCCCTTCACATTGCAGGGGGAAATCCAACATCTCCTGCAGAGCTGCCCGAACCTATCTTCTCCGATGACGAAGAGGACCACCACACCTTTGACTTTGATGCCCTCCAACAGCTCGTGGAGAGCCTCCACACCCCACCTCCAGGAGCAGGGCGGCCCAGCTGCTACGAGCAGAACCCACCCCCTGCACAGAACACACAGCAGGCAGCACCCACCACCACAGCTGCCTCCCAGGACCCCCATAACGAACACATGGCCTTCCAACGCCGTGTGTTGGGGTGCCAGAAGAAGCTGGCAGTTGGGGTTCGACCACATGGCAGACAAACTAGACGCCATACGTGGGTGTCTAAGTCCCATCAGGGACCACTCACAGTCCCTAACGGACACCCACAGTCCGCTCCATGCTCTCCAACGAACAATGGCTGACATCGCCAGAGTCCTGACTCTGAGACAAGAACGACTGTCCAATCAGAGTGGCTCCAGCGAGCTCGCCAGGGAGTTGGGACTCATGCGGATGCTCATGGAGAACATGGAGTGGATGCGGGTGGAAAGAGCAGCTGCCACGGCTGCACACCGGCGAGAGGTAGCTGGGTCCCTCAATGCCCTAAAGACCATCGTCATGGCATTGCTGCCACAAGGCCTGGCGCTGATGTATGCTGCTGCTACCGCTCCATCCACATCTCCGGCCCCTATGTGTCAGTGCCACAAACTGCTGCGGACATTCCACCTCTGGCCCCTGAGGTGTCACTGCCACACAGTGCTAGAGACAGAACACCACCACCCACATGTGAGGCACATGCAACAGCAGAGGACGAAGATGCGGATGAATCTGCCTCCGTAGTCAGAAGGACGCAGTAGCATGCATCTCCGCCATATGGCCTGTTCCTGTTTGGTTCTGCCCTCTGCATCATCACCTTCCACTGTCCCCCGATGCACTCTGCAACACTCACCTTGGATCTTGACATGGACTGCCATATCCTGTTTGGTCACCAATGACACAGCTATCAGACTGCGTACTGATCTCCTCCTCTTCCTCCTCTTGTCATTCCCTGACGGACTCTGTCTGGCCCTCCATGGGCCAACAATGCAAGGTGGGGTTTGCATGGCCCTGTACTGCTCCAGCTATAACACTCCACTGAATGTGCATTAAACATTCATTTTCACACCAATGTGTCATGTCTATGATCTTCCAAGTGTGGAGGTATGGATGAATGTAGGGTCAATGATTCCCCCTTATGTCCATGTTGCTCATGTTGTGGGACTTGGGTCACAGGGTGACTGTCTGGGGCGCTGTACCTGACGGGGCGTCTGAAAAAACTCTAGTTGGAACCCTTGAACAGTCTGTAGTACCCAAGCGTCTTGTGATATCTGAGCCCAATTGTGAAAGAAATACCGAGTACGCCCCCCCAAGGGAAGAGGAAGTAAATCTGGAGCGCTCACCTGAGGAATCAGCGGCTTGGAATCCTCCACGGTAGGAGCCTTTGTTAAAGCGCCGTTTGTTGAAGCGCTGTCTGGTGGGGTAGAAGGTACCACCACGGGTGGAGTCCCAGTCACCCCTGCCGCGTCCGAAATCTCCTCGCTGGGGACCTTGAGAGTGCTGACGGCCAAATGAGCGTCCCCGCCCTCGTCCGGCCCTATTGAAAACACCGGCGTGAAACACGCGCTTGATCCCTGCTTGAGCCTTGTCCAGGGTAGTGAACGTGCCCACATACTTCGCAACATCCTTAACAAACCGGTCCCCAAAGAGGTTCCCGTCCGCCAACGGCCCAGGTTCCGACGCGGCCAGCTCAGTAAGGTTGGCGTCCATCCGCATTAATATCGATTTCCTGCGTTCTGTTGATATTGCGCAGTTGGCATTCCCTAACAAGCAGATAGCTCGTTGGGTCCAGCCTGCTAGCACGTGGGGGTCGATCGCACTCCCTGATTCCTGCGCCTCCAGGGCCATTTCCAAAATTTTTGCCAGGGGCCCGACCACGTCTAGGAGCTTGTCTTGGCAACCCCGCCAAGCGCGCTCAATCCCTTTCTTGGGATCCTCGGCGAACTTTTTTAGAAACGTTAGCATGCTGGGGTCAATGTCCGGCGTCTCCGCCACTTTGTCCGAGAGGTCCGGTCTTGGGCATTCTGATTTTAGCCTACTGCGCACCTCCTTGTCAAACCCCTTGCGTAAATTCTCGTGCAGGTACGCAGCCACCTCCGGAGCCGGTAACCAGTCCGATGATCGGGGGTGCACAATATCTGCGGGGTTGAAAGTAAAGGGTGTGGGAACCTCTGGGGGTTCCGCATGCTTAGTCTTCCTGGACTTCTTTTTAGGAGGGGAGTCGTCCGGGGTGTCCGAGGAAGTGGACGTAGACTCTGTATCAGTGTCTTGAACCTTCTCACGCTCTCGATTTGGGCGCAGAAGCGCCTCGTAGGACTCTGAGTGCGGCCAAGGCTGACCCCGGGAGTCCCCTGACGTCCCCTCTGTTTGTTTAGGGAAGCCATGCTTCTTTGCAAACCTCTCCAGCTGCTTAGTGATGGGCTTTAAAGCCGTCGCCAGAGCTTGTTGTACAGTTCCAGGAACTGCTTTTTCTAGGGCCTTGCTGACCGACTCCTGGACAGAAGCATCCAGGGCCTCAACAATATTGTCCTCAATGGCAGGTCCTCCTACCTCCGCCTCGTACAAGGTATCATCCTCCTCATAATGCACCCACGTATCCATAGTGGAACCACACTTGTAGCGGTACTTGCTCATAAGGCAAGAGCAAAGAGGAATCCAAGGGGGGAGCCAACCCACAGCACAGCAGCACCGGTACCTAGCTCCTCAGCAGCAGCTGTAGAATAATTATTTCAGCCCCCAGGGCGTAGTGGAGCCAAGAGCAAAATCAAATACAAGGAGGTGTGCACCCTCCAGGCCCAGGTCGTTTTTCCAGCCAGCCAGGCGTCAGCAGTGCTCTTCGAGTAACAACTACAGTCCAAATGCCTAAAACGAAACTAATCGGGTCGTTTCGATGTGTGTAGCCCAAATCCTACTAAAACTACCAGATTGGGCTACGCACGTGGAAACGCTAACGAAACTAAACTATCCGGCTCCTGGCGTCAGCGGCATACGAGGGAAGCCCAGCGCCCATAATCCATAAAATATTTTGAACCCGCCGAAGGTGGGACGGTACCAGGTGCTGAGAAGGATACAGCGCAGCGCGCTAGTGGGGCATGCGAAGCGGCCGAGCGCCGCGTTTGATCTATTCAAATTTCACAAGGTACGCTCTCGCGCCTCGGTCCGCTCGCCGCCCACAGAGACTCCGATCCTACCGCGCTACTCCGCGGAGATCACCAAGCGCCGTAGCGCGATTCAGAAACCCCTAAACCAGAAGGTAGCAAGCCAATCAGGGCGCTCTCGCCGTTAACCAACAATAACGCAACCTAAGCGGCTGACCCCAAACATTAGCTATCGCTAGCAAATCACATATCACACATCAATGATAACATACACAATCAATCTTATTGCCATAAAATCAGAGCTTTCGACTTAACTGTCTGCGTGAGCAGCAAAGAAAGAGGACTAGTTCCGGTATGGCTGGCTCTTATGGGGCCCTGCAGGAAGGGATGTGACATATGCATCATGAGAAAAGTGTTGTTTTTTCATGTAACAAAAGTTTTCATTGGCTGCTGTGGGTAGCAATAAATAGAAAGAGAAGCATAATCCTCGCCTCCGTGTCCTTAATAGAATTGAAAATTCTTGGCGCGAATGCTAGCTAATTTTTGATTCCCCCTTATGTCCATGTTGCTCATGTTGTGGGACTTGGGTCACAGGGTGACACATTGCCGATTGCGTTCTGGGTGGGGCTGACACTAGAATGGAGACACACTCATTAGTTACTTCCTTGCCCAGCCCAGAATGGAACCACGCCCAGATCCCGGGGGTCATTGTTCACACCCTTACGCTGGACTGGCATATGCCAGGCCAGCCCACTCTGCTGACACTCACAGGGGACGACGACAACGCTACATGGCCCAGGTCTACCCTGTAGGGATCTGCTGCTCACAGATCTAATTGTCAGCATGCCACAGCCACTCCTTCACAGCTGGTTTACACCCACACCACACCTATCCAGCACAGCCGTCACAGGACATGTGACCCTGCCAATAAAAAGGGCCTGGCGCATGTGCTGGATGCCATTTGCACTCTGTAACTGGGTGTATCCGTGTGGTTATTATTTATGCATGAGGGCCTAGGGCCCGGACACAGCACATTGACCAGTGCCTGGGGTGACATGATGGTGTCCACACCACGAGACTCAATCATAAAGGGTCCATGGCTTGCGGTGCACAGACTTGGTGGCACCGGATACAATGCGCCAGGCACAGGCACACTGCCACGGGACGGTGTCTTTCGGTGCACTAAGTGCTGAGCGGGTGTGCAGCCTGCGATGATGCTATGTGCACTGATATGTTCTCTGCCATAGCGAAATCAAGACCCTGAATCAAGTGTGTGACCTGGTGGTCTGCGGTGCGGGGCTGCATGATGTGGAGGGTGCCATGGTCGCAGGTCCCAGACTTGGAGCTCTCACCGGCATGTGGTGGGCCCTCTTGGAGACACGCCGGTGGCAGAAGGTGAGCAGTGAGGCCTAGTTGCACAGGGGCGGGCAATCACCGCTGGGTGGCGGAAGGGGCTGGGGTGCATCAGCCTGTGTGCGCAGGGGCAGGCAAGTGATGTTGGCATGTGCTACTGTATGGACTCTGCCATTCATGTCTCTGGAAACTCTTTCAGATGAGGGAATTGGGGGACTGCAGTGTGTACCGGCACGTGGTTGGAGACACACCGGTGGCAGCAGGTGAGCAATGAGGCCTGGGTCCGCAGTGTCAGCACTCTCTATCTTTCTCTCTCTCTCCCTCTCTCCCTCACTCTCTCTCTCTCACTCTCTCTCTCCCCCATCTCTTTCACTCTCCCTCTCTCTCTCTCTCTCTCTCCCCCTCTCTTTGTCTCTCCCTCTCTCTCTCTCTCTCTCTCTCTCTCTTTCTCTCTCCCTCTCTCCCTCTCTTTCTCTCTTTCTCTCTTTCGCTCTCTCTCTCTGTACTTTCATGAGCGCATGACACACCTTCTTATCTAGGTTTTTGTCTTGCAGGCTGTGACTTACAGAATGTCCTGAGAAGACCCGACATGACTCTTCCAAATTGTTGTTTTGGGTTTATTCTATAATAAACTGATTATTTGGATATTCTAAGATGAATGTATGATTCACCTTTTTCTGACCACACATGTATGTTAGGTGTTGTGATTGTGCGACTACAGGCGAATTGTGTGGTTCATGATTTTGTGGAGTTGATGTGCTATATCTTTGTCCAAAGGAGGCATGAGTGCCAAGGTAGGGGTCGGGGGGTCTGGCGGTGGGTGTTGTTACCCTATTGGGGCATCTGTTGTTCTTCATGTGTGGCCCTGGGCTGTGCTCCCTTGTCTGGTGCCGGTTGTTGTCCGACTTTACACCAGGTCCAGGTCAGAGCAGGTGTTAGTTTCCTGCTGCTAACGCGCCTTATCGCCTAGTTTGTGATCTTATCGCAGATCTGGCTGGTCGTTGGAAAATGTTGCGAAGTGGTGTTGTCGCAGGTTTTTGCTCGGGAACGCCTACTCTGCATCTCATTAGCGTTAGTTGCCGGGGTCATCTGTGGCAATGTTTTTTGCGGCTGCTATCGCAGGTAAACTGGTATATGGGCTGTTAGAACCAGCTTGTGAATGGGGCGATGAATTTATCGTGCCTTTGGCTGCGCTAAAGTGCCGATAACTCAGCGATAGATCCTTGAGAATATGCCCCAAAGAGTTTTGTTGAACCATATAAATGCTGTGGCAAAATAGGTTGCAAATTTAATTACATGTTGTTTACAAGCAATTGCATACATTGACCAAGAATTATTAAGGCCTTGCACCAGTGCTAGTGTGACTCAAAGCAGCCATGCTATCGACTATCATCAGCAAATGTGCACTTTTCACATAGCAAAAATTGATTTGCACCACTTTGCTATTAAGGGGTGTTATTGGGGCAGGTCAGTGCCAACATCAATCGGTTTATGTGCGAAGCCTAATCTACCAAAATACTTGAGCAGAATTTGTGTAAAAAATGAATGCCTCCTTGAAGCAGGTGCATACTAGGGGAAATGAGCTCATTTCTCAAATAAATTTCTCATTGCATGTGTGCTGCAATACACTACACATATCCAGCAGGCGGATACCTTCCTTGATTATCTACGGATGGTAATTTGTACTGAAAGGGTATGCCTCCAGGACAAATCCAATGTCTACTCAACTCCGACCCATGGCACGAGGCTGTGTATTACATGCACTGTGTTGGTTTGAGTGCCCAAACAGGCCATGAAACCAGTAGCAGGCCAATCTCAGTAGATATGGCTCTGCTCTGTGTTTTCTGCCTTGCGCAAATGCAATGCAGCAAATTTAAATGCTGCTCTATGTTGCATGTAATCCAGTCCCTTGCAAGCACCAAAGGCCTCTAGTGATGTAATATACATAAATCACTTTTAGGAAAAAATGAGTTAACACTGTTTAAAAATGAAACTATGTGGGATATTCACAAGAAAGTGGCGGAGAGAGGTGTTAGCCTTCTTGGCTTAACGTCTCTCTTTGCCACTTCAGAAACGCAAGGATGCACAATATTCACAAGGATATGGTGCAGCCTTGCGTTTCCCCCTGTGATGGCACTAAGTTTAACAACTTAGCCCCAATGCTGGCACCCTTGCACCAGAGTGCAAGGGTGTCTACGTGCAGGGCGAGATTGTTTATATGTAGGAAGGTGTCCCTTCCTGCACATAAGCAATCCTAGAAATGCCATTCTGTCACTTTCATGCTTGCTGCTTCATGCAGCACACATGAAAGTGACAGAATGGCATTTAAAAAAAAGGTTTGTTTATGTACAGGAAGGAACACCTTCCTGTACATACACAAACCATAGCAATTTGCTTTTTCCATATGTGCTGCACAAGGCAGCACACATGGAAAAAGCAAAAACGAGGAGAAATAAAGCATTTCTCCTCCTTTCCCCTGTTTAAGACCAGGATTTTCCTGGTCTTAATTTTGGCGCTGCCTCTTATTTACACTGCCCTTGTGAATAGGGGGCAGTGTCAAAATCAATAGATGTTGCGGTGGAACGCCCACCGCACGCCCCTTTCACGCTTAATACACAGTGAAAGGGTGCCTTATTCACAAGGCAGCGTCAAGCCATGTTAAGTGGCTTAACAGTGCCTTGTGTATAAGGCGAGGCGCGATATGGGTTTGTGAATATGCCCCTATGTCTGCCAGAGCTACAGATCTATAGAGCAATTGCCTTAGAAATACTAGTCGCCTGGGTGAATTGCTGAAATGAGCATATAAGCCTCTTTATTGCAGAGCAGTGTTGTTACTGCCTCTTGAGCCAATGAACCATTAAACAACAATAAATACAGCAATTACAAAGGAAGGTCATATATTTCTTGCTATCCCTATTATTACCTTATTCAGCCTTATATACCTCTCACTATCCTCAAAGTTCTTTCTCTCAATGCAGTCACTTGTTTGAGGTTTGACCACCATACATATTTTAGCACGACAATCTGAGCATTTGGGCAAGGCAGTTCTTCTATCATGCCTTACAATATGGTAAATGCAAATATAATAGTGTCATTATGCCATTCTCAACTGGAATAATAAACTATACATAATTCTTTGAGTTGACTTGCAGTGGACATCACACATGCAATTTTCATCCGGATATTGCTGGCCATCTTCCACTGTGCTTTGAATGAAGACCATGAAAAAGTATGGAGGATGCCCAAAATTGCATGTTCAGCATGATTGAAAATGTATGACCCGAGCTACAACAGGTCTGTTCTCATGTTCTAATCATATCCAGATAGTCTACTTTCCCTAAATGCATAACAAGGGTGTGGAGGTATTTGCAAGTAACAGTGTGTTTTTTTATTCCACTCCCATCGCTAAACAATGAACAGGACCATTTGGAGAACCTGGGCAATAAACAATAGAGTTATCTGTGTTCTGTGCCAGTTCTGGTGGCTTAGTGTACTAATGCATTCACAGGAGGGGCCTGTGTTTGACCTCATGGTCACTGGTTCAAATCCTGATGGATCCACTCATCCTTCTGAGGTTGATGAAATGAGCACCATTGAGTTGGGCAACAACAAACATCTGTTATTGAGCACCAAGATACCCTTCTGGGAGAATGTGTGCTTTACAAATACACGTTATGTTAGAAGAAGAGATTAGTCACATGGAGCACTCTATGGTTCTGTGGCTTGTCGTGGAAGGCCACAGTGTCTTTCAACCATCAGGACTGCCGTAAGCACCAACATGCAACTCAGATTGTCCTGACTGCAGGAGCAAATCAGGTTAATCACAGGGGGCCTGATTATCAAGGGTATACCTAGACATTTTTGTAAGGTTACTATTATGTGGGTATTCACAAACTACGAGTTTAATTTTACCAATAGTAATTTTACAATGGCGGAGACTCCGAAATCGTGGTGGAGAGTTCACACATAAAAAGATAGGCCTTATGTGGAGAGCATTGCACCCCAACTGTTCAGTCTCAAGAATCTTTAAAAAACTGTTAGTAAAATTAAAGTCATAGTTTGTGAATACCAAAAAAATAGTAAACTTACACAAAAGTGCAAGTTTACCTTTGTGAATGAGGCCCACAGTAGCAAAACACATTTCAAAACAACCACAATTCTCGTACCTGGCAAAAATGCTCAAATTGAAAATGGCCGCTCATTTCTCATTTTGACAGAGGTATTTTCCCATCATCATGTGCTGAAGCACAGGTCAAAGCACTTTAAACTGGCAGGATACCCTGTATCAAAAGAGCAGCTACAGATTGAAACATTCATTCACATCAGTCAAATAAAGTTCTACATTTGTATTAATGTGTTCTGTACTGGTCTAGTGAATATTGACGACTCCATGAACTAATGATTGATTGAATATACATTTTGAAACGTGCTCTGGAAAAGACTCCGCAGAGGGGCTGTGATGCCACACATGAAGATGCACTGACTGCACTGCTATAATTTATTCAGCTTCACAAGTGCGAAGTGAGGGACAAACAGTCATTGACAGCTTTAAACCCTCCCTATAATCATCCGGTTTACTGTATATTTTAGGGCCAAGAACAATCAAATTGTCAGAGGTAAGCATTGTACAGTCTTTCAAGGGAGTAGCTAAAGAGGGTGATTTAATGGCTGCATGTTCCAGGAGAGGGATGGCATATCTTTACTCCCTTTTATGTGGGAACATATGTGGGCTTAGAAATGCATGTGCTTCAGCGTTCATGTTTTCTGTCCAAAGTGCAATGTTATCTAGTTCCGACAATAAATTTGCAGTGATTGGTTAATTTGGAGTTGCTATAAATGCCTATTTTTAATTATTTGAAAGAAAGAGTACTTTGTTTATTTGTAGGGCTTGCAAATGCATTACAATTCTAAAATAACAGCTATTTGCGATAGAACATTATGCATTTACACTAGTTAATTTCCCAGTGCTCCTAGCGGCATCCCAAATGTTTCTCTTAATGAACTCTTTGCACTTGAACTTTAGAGTCCCTTGTGTGACGGTTTACAGGAGAAGGAGTTGCTGAACACCCTGTTCTGAGTGTGGGCTCATAATTTCTGTGCCTTTACATTATATGCCAAAAGTAATCCTCCTGTCTGCAGTGAATAGCATGGGCTTTGGTGAATTATTGAAGACAAAAATGTACAGGGGTTCAGTCCCAAAAAAGGTAAATCTAGGATAGTAGACAAGAGTTTCTGTTTGTGATTTACTCTTTTTCGTGAGTTTGACAAATTGGCACTCCGACCATGCACATTGTCATCCGTGATGTCATTTCAGATGTAGCAGTGATATTGTTAAAGATGTCATTGGCGGGGCGTGTCCAAGATGGCGCCCGTGCAGTAGCTTCCATGCAGAGCTCCGCTGTGCCGATTCAGTACTAAGCAGATCCCCGGGGACTGGCCGTCCTGAGATGCCGGAAATCGGCATACAAATCATCAAACAGCCCAGCGACCCCTATCTAGGCAAAAATAATCACTGCCAGCTGCCCTGGCGTCCATCGAGAGAGGGCCATCTGGAGCCAAGATGGCGGTGAGCAGCACTGCTATGATCGGTAAGGTGGAGTAACCACGCCCAAGCCCCGAGGAACAAGGCTGCAAAAAAGAGTCTGCCCGGAAGTGATGCACGGACTTCGGACCAGTGCCCCGTCCATTGCATCTAACCAGGCTTGAGCAAGTTGGGGGGGTGGAGAGCGGCCTTCACCGAAGATGTCGTGAGGTGACGTGGGCTTGGAGTCCAGAAGCCGGTGAGAAGCGTGGCCGCTCGGTGTGGCAATCTATTCAATACAGCGGGAGGCTCGGAGCACAGGATGGGCACCGGGACAGTGGAGATCAGTTTGAGGAGGCTGGCTGATGCCTGTTTGGTGCCCGACCCCGACAGAAGCTCCCAACTGGGCCGTGCATGACCTCTTTCATGTTGATGGTAACGGATGGTAGGAAGCACTCCCCGGGACATCTGGATAACAATGGAGGACGAAGTGTGAACCGGTGAGCGCAGGACACTCTATTATGGTGTGGGGGGCTGGTTCTATTTCACACGGTTCATTGGACCATGGCTTCTACCCCACCCTTCATATATTCAGCACTATACTGTGGGACACCTGCAGTGGGACCGCGCACCGAAAACCAGTGGGGAACCTGTGAGGTGACCCCGGGTCACTCAGATGGGGCCCCCCCCCGGACCCACCAAGTTATTCACATGGATGATCAAGTGGCCCCAGCCTAAAAGTAGACCAGCCTGGTGGGCCTGGATACCACACAATGGCAAAAAGTATGTGGTGTCAGAGTGTGCATAGCCAAACCCTACAGGCAAGTCTAGCGTTAGAAGGGGAAGCCAGGAGCAAAAACATATATCGCAGTCCAACAAATAATCAACAGGCATTGTAATTGAAGGGAGGACTGCATTATTAACAGCTGGTGCCATACAAAGAAAGGATTGAACATTTTAGACGGCCCCCCAAGAACAGACGAGCTTGGTGAACTGACCCAGGCTTGTGCTGTGACATAGGTGGTGAGCACAATGATGACGACCATGCCAAAAAAGGACACTACAATCAAAGACCTTCTCACCAAACATCCTACCAATAGAGCAGCTGCGACCCCAGGCGTGACGTCTCTGGGGCACGTCAGCCAAGTGGAGAAATCAGAAATGAATGATGAGGCCCCTGTTTCCCCCGGATTTATGGAGGCCCTTTTCAGCTCCTTGCTGGATGATATAGCGGCCCCAAGAACAGAGGTCTTGAAAGAAGTAAAGGAATTGCGCCACGATATGAGCGAATTAGAACGAAGAGTGGATTCAGTTGAACTATCAGTGGATGCCCGAGAAGAAAAACTGGAGGAATCTCGCAGAGAGATCCTGGAGCTCAAGGACCGCAATGCTGACCTCAACAATCACTTGGAAGATCGAGATAATAGATCCCGTAGATCCAATATATGCATTAAGGGCTTTCCATTGCAGGCCGATGCTGGTTGCCTGGAGGACTACTTTCTACACTCATTTTGCCACATTGTCCCGGAGCTGGATGGCAAAGATCTCCCGCTAGACCGCACGCACAGACCTGGCAGACCCTCATCAGCTCCTGGTTCCCCACAGGACAATACTGCGTGCCTCCACGATTATAAACAAAAAGAACTCATAATGTCTGCAACACGTGATCAATCCTACATTTCCTTCCAAGGGAATAAAATTCAGCTCTTTCAGGATTTGTCTATCATCACTTTACAACGAAGATGTTCCATGAGGCCTATAACAGACTTTCTAAGGGACAAAGGTGTGAGGCATAAATGAGGGCACCCCTCTAGACTGTTTTTTTTCCTGGAATGGGCAGACACACACAGTTGATGCTCCACCTGAAGCGGTGGAGATCCTGGGATTAGAGCTGGAACAGGATACCTTGTGACAGTGGGCTGATGACCGTGTGGCTCCAGAGGAGTCATGCTGAAGACGCAACCCGAGGAATAGGTTGCAACAGCAAGTGAGCAGACTAACTAAAACGTCGATAGACGCCAAAAAGGCATTCGGTCGAGTACACTGGCCATTCCTGAGGGTGGTGCTGGAGGCCTGTGGCCTGGGACCCCGCTTCCTGAGCTGGATCTGGGCCAGCTACAAGAAACCAATGGTATTAGTGCATGTCCTGTTTGAGTTATATATGGAACCATTTGCAGAACACATTTGCAGGCACCCACTCATTGAAGGAGTGTGGATGGGAGGTCAGTCATATAAGAAAGCGTTATATGCCGACGATGTTTTATTAACTATTACCAGTCCCCGACAGACGCTACCCCCACTACTAGAGGAGCTCATCACATTTGGAGAGGTTTCTGGGTTTAAAGTCAACAACACCAAATCCCAACCCCAAAATGTCACTATTCCCAATGACAAACAAGTGGGACTCGCATCGGAATTCCCTTTTATGTGGACCACAAGAGGGATATTTTATTTGGGCTTAACTATAATGTCAACTGTAGATAAATCAACATCATATAACTACTCCAAACTCCTGAGAACAGCACGTTTGTTTATTCAGTCTTGGCATGGGGGACCCATATCCTGGCTGGAACGTATAGCTGCTGTAAAAATGTCTATCCTTGCCAAGATTCTATATCTCATGCAGGTGATGCCACTATAAATACCTATATCAATGATCAAAAAATTGCAATCTATCATTATATCATTTATTTGGGGCGGCAAATGAGCAGGAATGGCCAGGGAACTAGCATATCTACTGATGGCTAAAGGAGGACTGGGTATACCCCACTTAATGCGCTGCGTTTTGTTGGAGTGGCAACATCCACTCACCGAGAAGCATTGGTGTTTCTTGGACCAAGCAGTGGCAAGAATACACATATGGAAAATTCCATGGCTTCCATGTCAGTTGCATCCTGCAGGGGTGTACATCTCCCCAGCTGTCCGAGCTACGGTGGCAGCCTGGGATAAGACCTATGCCCCCAAACAGCTCTCTACTCTGATTTCTCCCCTGACTCCGATCCTTGGAAATCCAGACTTTCCACAGGCCCTAAATAAACAAGTGTACTTCCAATGACAGGAAGCCAATTGCAAACGCATTGGCGACCTGTTTGATGAGCACGGCCTATTTGATTTTAAAGGCATGCAACAGAGTTTTGGACTCCCAGACTCAGAGAATTGGCGTTACATAGCAGTACGACATTGGGTCACATCACTGTCCGTAAGACCACACGCAGGAAACTCACCCCATTTGAGCGCTGGCTACTATCTAGAAGAGACAACCATCGACTGCTATCAGATATATACGCATTCCTAAACACCACCACTAACCCCTCACACACGCCCACTAGGAAAAGATGGGAGGTAGAATGCAAACACAACTTTACGGAAAAGGAATGGACAGACATTTTTCATCGAGCGCGCACATCAGCTACTAGTGCATCTGGTAAATAAACGCTACTAAAAACTGTCCATTACTGGTATTACATTCTGGTCCACCTGGCTGAGTAGCAGAAGGGAAAGGATGACCAATGTTGGCGCCACTGCAATCAGTCTGGCACGCTTGTCCATTTGCTGTGGCTTTGCCCCAAACTCCATCGCTTCTGGATGAATGTCTTAGCAGATGTCAACCAAATGTTCCACAATGAGGTGCCCCGCTTCCCAGGCTATATTTTGCTAGGCCTTTCCAACATTCAAACATATCCACTGCATTCCATTAGGGGGAAGTCCATCACCCTGGCACTTTGTGCAGCGAAGCAGGTTCTATTGTCTAGATAGTGCAAGGACATGGTACCAACACCCACAGACTGGCTACATAAACTCTGGGACTTACTTGGCATGGAAGATGTAATATCTGTAATGACTCATACTTTACCAACATTTTTGAAAACATGGGGAACATGTATGAAGCATCTTTCTGATGTCTATCGCAAACTCACCTGCCAAATATATCTATGAGTCCTGCGTCTCACTTCCACAGCTCAAACTGATGATTAGCTTGTCTTCACAAATGGACACTGACAAGATTTAAAAGCATTATTTAGAAGTGCATTTTCAGTTTTATTCTCTCCCGTTTGTTAATTTGCCCTTACCTCCCCCCCTCCTATTACCCCTCTTGTGTTATGCTCCTAGCCTGCCATTGGACGTAGGCGATGACTTTTGTATTTTTCCTCTTTCAGAATATTTTTTAAAAATGATAAAATCCTTAAGATGTCATTGAACATGTCACAAGTGATGTAATAAGTGAGGTAATTAATAGTGCATGCAGAGGGCTTGAATGATAGTTATTTAAAGGATTGTGTTATAGTTAATTGCGGTTACTATATCTGGCAAATTTCAGTGGTTTTGTTGATTTAAACCAGTATGTTTTAACTGACATTTTAACCTAACTATAATGTCCCTTTAACATTTGATTTTTTCAGTGAAAGATGTCCAATGCCATATGTGGCCATGCCCTGCACTCAACCCCCGCCAGCAATAAGCAGTGTCATTTTAAGTAAGGCAAAACTACTGGCTTTGTTGAAGGGTAAAAGAACACTAAAATATAATAGCAGGGGGCCTATTGCCTTTATCAAGGTTCATCATATCAACATTTTTAGAGCAAACCTACTGGCTTTTTCATAATGTCATCACTAACTATATTCAAATGTATATTTTATAAATTCACAAATTGCAGTGTTTAATAATAATGATTGTCACAACATCTTTACAATAAAGCATTTGTTATGCAAAATATGTAAACGTCTAATTTCTTTTAACATTTCTGAAGCCATAAAGTACAGCTATAGAACCAACAACAAGGGGGGCTCTGCACTCCAGCTGAACAGCCTCCAGATTCAGCTCGGATTGCTTTTAAAAAAAATATATGGTAAGTTCTCATGGAGGCATGGATTTAATGACCCAAGAGTCTAAGGCTCTAATTACGATGAGACTCGGAAAGAGTCTCATCGCAGGTTTAACTTTCGACCGCCGGATTATGATGCAGGTGGTCGAAAGTGAAACTGGCCGGTCATTCCAGCTAGATTCCAATAGGCTCCAGGAACCGGCGGTCAGTCGGAGGCCTGCCCATAATCCCTATGGATGGCGTTTCCGCCGCAGGGATTAAGATATCAGTTTCCGACAGGCTTTCCATATCGGGCTTTCCAACATTTAAAGCCTGTCTGAAAGGGAAAACGGTTCCCTTCACCCTGCGGCCTCCGATTGGGGGCCGAGGGGACACCTGAGGTGCCTGCCACATGGTGCAGGGATGAACAGATTCTCCCAGTTATCTTTGGGAGCTTGTGCTATGGCCAGTTTACGGCCGCAGCACAAGCTCCTATAGACAAATGGGAATAGGTGAC
Organism: Triturus cristatus; assembly: GCF_964204655.1. Classification (NCBI taxonomy): domain Eukaryota; kingdom Metazoa; phylum Chordata; class Amphibia; order Caudata; family Salamandridae; genus Triturus; species Triturus cristatus. The sequence continues at coordinate 895,837,960 of NC_140592.1, read as the reverse complement.
TGCAGGGAAACAACCTTTACAACGCAGTCATTACATCGCACCACATTTACAATGCAGTCATAACATCGCAACATCCTTTACAACGCATGTCACTACAACGCAGCAATTACATTGCATGTCACTACAACGCATGTCATTACAATGCATGTCACTACAACGCAGGCATTACATCGCATGTCATTACAATGCTTACCATTACAACGCATAGTACCCCTACACTATTCAACACTTACCCTACTGTTGCACCCACTGGAGTTAGAATAGTAATTTTTACCCCTAAACTATCCAACACTTACCTTAAATGCAATGTAATGGTATGCGTTGTAATGGTATGCTTTGTAATGGTATGATGCGATGTAATGGAATGCTTTGTAAGTGTAGTTTTAAAAAATGCGTTGTAATGACATGCAATGTACAATGATGCATTGTAAAGGATGTTGAGATGCAAAAACTGCGTTGTAAAGGCATGAGTTGTAAATGTATGCGTTGTAGCGTTATACATTCGTGACTGCAGCATGTGCTGTCGCATTGTAATGCTAAAGTTGGGTCTGCCAACGGGAGGTTGGTTTGGCCCTGATTCCACAAATGTGTCGAGCAGATATGAATCTGCCCAACATTGTAATAAGGCCCTTAATGTTTTTTTATTTGTTGCTAGGGGTGCTGTGCCCCCTGGAGACCTCCGGAACATTCAACAAAATGCATGGAGGTGCCCCTGCTCCTTCTAGGGGCACAACAAGGATCATAGAAATATGATTGAAAAGCTTTCACTAAGCATTATGGGAGGCTCGTTGCTGGAGCAGTGAATAATAAATTAATGGATCCAGACTTTCATTAATTATTCATTTCTTTCTTTATTTAAAGCTTTTTGGGTACCCTGGTGCCCACGCAGGGCACCCACAGTTCCTTTTTATACTTTTTATTAGTTTGGGGCTGTGAGGGGAGCCTCAAGGTGCCCCACGGCCCCTGCTGGCTCCTCAGCCAGCACCCAGAGTGGGTGCCAGAGGAAGCTAATAGTTTTTAAAAATGGGTGCCACAGTATCCACCCTGTGCACCAACAACAGCCTTGATTGTTGGGGTTTGCTGGGAAGCACCAAGGCCCCTGCTGGTTCCTCAGCCATCACCCAGTGTGATACTAGCAGGAGCTGGCTCTTTAACTTTGTTTCCTCCCTGGCGAGATCCACATTTTTCTCTGCTCCCACCAGGGTGGGAGCAATGTTGTGTAGTTGTGTACTAGTTTATAGAGCAATATGTGCAAAAGAAGCTTGAGTGATGTCATCAGTAATGTCATTAATGATGTCATTTGAGATGTAAACAATGATGTCATGAAGGATATCATAGAACATGTCATGTGTGATGTACTATGGGTGGTCATAAGCAGTGCATGGTGGAGGCGCAATTCATAGTTAGCTATGCTAACTATAACTGGTGAATTTCTATGGTTTTGTTTTTAGTTCATAACATTAATGTTGTCAGTGATATATTCATCTAACTATAATGTTACTCTAACCTTTGAGTTTTTCAATGAAAATATTTATTTATCACATGGGTTGGCTTCTTGTTGAACGTTTGTCAAGGGGTTCAATACTCATATTTCTCAGAAAAGAGTTCACAACTGTAAATTATTTCCCGTAATCCAGAGTACTGAATTAATTTGCAGGATATTTAGTATCCCTTAACAATATAAAAAAATAGTTAAATTGATGGTACTGTAGCAGTTGGTTTTTCCTTCACTGCTGGGAAAACAAAACATGTTTTCATGAAAGTGTTGCTCTCAGACCAGTGCTCTGCACATCTGACAATGCAGCCATGCAAGCGCATCCTTGATGCAAGCATCTACCAATGAAGCCTACCCAGTGTATGAAAATGCACTTTATTTTCTTTCTTTATATATGTCTTGTTAAATCTGCTCTATAGTGTCATTATACTATAATAGAAAAGCACATTTTAGAATATGTTTTCAATTTCCTTACAATGTGCATTGCAATTAAAATGTGACTTAGAATAATACACATTGTTGCATAAAACATATTTTAAGCATTAGCAGATTATTCCCAGAAAAAACACATATTGACAGATATAGTTGCAGTTCTAGATAGACAATGGTTGCTCAACTGATTCCGCTCTAATGCTCCAAATCTTTCTGCTGAGTACTAAAATCCCTTAATGAATCTTGTAATATAAAACATACATAACGAGTAACAGGTGTAATATGGTTCTATATTGCCATTTCGGGGTTCAGCCTGGGGTTTATAAATGTCACCTGAACCCCTCATTAGCAATATAAGACCCTATTACACAGTTACCCATTATTTATTCTCTATATAAAGTCAGGTTAGAGAGATTTAAAGAATAACAAATCTATACTTATCTGTGTGTATTAACCGTCAGAACATTTATGTATAAAATATTGTTGTGCACAATATTATTATATACCTAGATTGACCATGCCCTCTATGATTGATATTGACCTTCAAATGGAATATTCCAAAGCTGCTAGAATCTGGTGATGTTTTTGCATGCATTACTCATTACTGCTGATCTTGAGGTCAGCATTTCATAGTGGCATATTATACTAGATGGTGAGCAACATTCCTGTTTTAGGTCCAATCTGGGAAGAGTAACTTATAATAGGAAAATCCCTCGACCATTTGTGCATCTGTGACATCCCTGACACTTTTCACTTTCACCCAAAGCTTTCACATGTGTTTTTGATTCTTTTAAGTTTATTGGATATAAGTATAAGATAAAACAGTAATACAATACAGTATATAATAATAATAAAATGGAAAATATGCTGTATACAACAAAGAAAGTAGACATTCCTAAATCCTGTTACAAATAAAATATATACTATTTTATCAAAATTTCTGTGTTTTTGATTCTTGACAACAAATTGTTGGTCTCCAGATCTCCTCAAACTCCTAATTTTGTGTTTCTGAGAGATACCCTTGGTGGGTGAATCCATTAGTCTCTCCCACTCTGACCAGCACAGATCACAAGTCTTTATTCGCAGGTCTTTGTTAAGGCAAGAATTGGGCATTCAATGGCGGTTCAGCTATTGGGAAGTAACCAAAATCAGCTACATTCCGCCTACTCTCCTAAGGTCAGCAAGGTCCTGGGTGTAAGTATGTTTTTTGGGAATGGGCCCTTATTGTAGAATATAAGCAAATCATCAACATAACATGCGTAAATTGTATAACCAATGACTTAGATGTTAGAAATTATCCAGAGTTACTAAAACACATTGTAACACCACAGCTGCTTATTATTGTAACAGTACATTGTTTGGAGGCTATTACATGTTTCTTATTGTTTCAAAATGGAAATATTAGCTTTGATTAAAATTACTCAAATATGTACATGTTCATTTGTTAAAGCAGGGCTAAACTTTCTTATCTGTATATAGAATTGAGTTCGTAGGTTTATGCCTCATGCTGAATGCCCTGTAAAGGTGTTTTCATATGTGCCAGAAGAGTGTTCATTAAAAAGGAAGAGACTAAATGTAAACATTAATTTAAGGTTTGTGTAAAAATAATGGGACCAAAAGCATGTATGAGTACATGCCTTTGCAATTCCTTCCTCCTGCAGTGTTACTTCACCTACTCATAAATGCATTTCTGTATTGGCCCCATAGTTGGGAAACGATGAGCACCACATTTTATTTCATGTGTGCCAAAATTAAAACGTAAGCTACTGAAACAGAAATGCTAATTTAGGCCTAGCTTAAAGATTATGGGGTCAATGTTTAAAGACACTTAAGAGTGCATCAGTTAGTCCAACATGCTCATAAAGGCCTTTGTGAATTGGGTCTGTAGTCTGTGGGGTTGCAACATTGCAAGGAAGAGTGCGGGTAATTTCCACTCTTCACGGCTTGAACCATGACCTCTTACACCAACTGCCAAAGGGGAGTGTGTCAAGGAATGGTGCATTGTTTTGAGGGATGTTTTGCATTAGTGTGTGGGTGGGTGGGGCATTCAGGAGCGTAACTATGGGGCATATCTACAAGGCGGCGATTAAAAATTATCGCTGCTTTTGCGGCTGTTTTTGGCCCAAAAGCGGCGATAATTTTATCGCTATATCAGCAAGGTCACGCTATTGCGTGAATCCTTGCCTTAGTGCCTGCTTTCTGAACGCCCAGCTTTGCATCTCTAATGAGATGCAAAGTGGGCGTTCCTTCCTGAAATAACTGGAGAAATGTCGCTAACCGACATTTCTCCAATTATCAAGGGAATCGCTAGCAAGCATAGCGATAAGAAAAGTAGCGCTAACCATGGGTTTTGCTACTTTCCTTATGCCTGCTTTTCAACTGACTTAGCCATGATATCCTATGGAAGGTGGATATCATGGCTAAGTCTGCCTTGCCCTATCAGCAAGCTTTCGCCAAACGTTGTGCGATTATCGCTGGATTTCCAGCGATATTTGCACAGTTGGCAGATTGCGCATTGAACCTTATCGCTTTGCAGATAAGCGTTGCTGATAGCACGCTATCTCCACGATAAAATTCAGCGTTGGCCAGCGATAATTATCCTCGCGCTAAGAGCGCTGAGCGATAATTATCGCCTGACCTTGATGATATGCCCCCAGGTGCGGCACATGCGGTGGCAGGGCCTAGAGGTGTGAGTGACCTTCTGACACTAATTGTCGCTGCATTTCACTACCCAATCATAAGTTGAGCGGCCATATTCCATGTTTGCATTAGTCCATGGCCCTCTTGCTACTCCACTAGGGCACGGTCTAACTTCCAAAGCCATCCTGAGTCGGAATGTCTCTGTCACCTTTTGTTCAGTTCCACTAGGAGCAGACGCTGTTTACTCCGACCCTTCTATTCCACTTTTGGAGATACGATAGGGACTATTGATTAATATTACTGTCATGCGCTGAGGATTCTATTGTGCCATCATTTTCCATGGTGGTTCTCAATGATATGTTTTATGTGCGCGGGAAGCTTGTAAAGTGCCCCAGAGTGCACCGTCAATGGAGTGCATATTTAAAGGCGCAATAGTCATGTCTTTAAAGAAAAAAAACTTCATGTTGGAGCGGGTGCTAACCTTTGATCCTAAAGCCTCCACTTATGGTGCACGATGGAGAAAGAAAATATCAGTTCTGAACCGAGACAGGGTGGCTCAAACATGGCTGGCATGCCGATACTGCTGTCCAACAGCGGGGATCGAGCCTGCATCAGTTCACATTAATTACACTATTATGCTCAAAAACAGTAGAAGTTTGACTTAAACCAATTAAGCTTGCACTATTAAGACAGTGAGATTAATATAGCTCAGGGAGACTTGACCTTCGACCACGTAAATAGCTTCAGATAATGAGTGTGACTCAGAGGAGCAACTTTGCAAGGAAAAAGAAAGGTGTGGCTCTCAAAGGTGGCATCTATTTGCAGATGTAAATTGAAGGCAAAGCTAATGCCGTCAAAAAAAAAAAGACGTTTTATGGTAAGATGTGAATGAAAAGGAATGTATAGCAAATCCTCTTTAGCAAGGTATGCACATCAAAAGAAGTAGAATAGAAAACATAACATTAATGTTGTCATTTATCTCGTGCTAGGCTGAAGGCCTACTAACTTTAGAAAGAGTAGAAAGGGTACTCCGGTGTGTTCATTTTCAACTAAAAAAGTACCTATCCTCCTTCTGCACCTTAAGGTATTGTTTGTAAATTGACATCTAGAATCGCTGTTTTTATGAAACACAACCCTTTTAAGTTCAGCAGTACCATACGACAGACTTTCTTTGATGGCAGTTAAATATGCTAAATTGTTCCTAATGGGCATTTTTTAGCAGTAAATTACATATGACATAAAAGTACATATTTTAAGTTGATTGTATTTGAATCATGAATTTATATATTACCCAGGCATAATATAACAGATTCCTTCTAGTGCATTGCCTCAGCCAATACAATATACATTTTATATATACAGACTGTCTCCCACGCAAGAAGAGCGGATAGATGCATGCTGGTCTCCATTAGGGTGAGCAAGTGTCTCTGTACTCCACCTAGGGGACACGTTATTTCTAAAACAACTGTTCTCTGCAGTGTCACCTGAAATATCTTCTCACCAGACAAGAGAACTCCAAAAACATATTGTGCTTTTTGATATGTGGACACCAGAGAGAACCACTCAACAATTATCTTTTTAGTGGGTGTGACTATTTTCTTTCTTACTGAACTTGGAAGACTAAAGACCCAAACTCCTTTTCACAGCACTGAAGCCAACTAAGCAGTAGTACGAATATTTATTAAATTTGAGGGACTTGAGAATACATTTTATTCACCCTGTTTCCAAGAGCCCCCGTTGAATTGGATACCTTGCCCCAGTTGAGAGAGATTCTTGGTGGGTTCTGCTTAGTAAGAGATTTGTGCACTTGACCTAAACCTTCAGTTGTATCTCAATGCACTAGGCTAGGTGAACACAAACTGTCTCCTGGGGTGCTGAGTCTCTTAGCAGCAAGAGCCTTACTTATTATCTAGAAATTCTTTAAAGATTCCATCTTCTCTGGACCATGTTCCGTGTGTCACTTCTAAGCTATGATCAGCTTTGTCAGAGTCCTTGATCCTTTTGTCTGATTCAAACACAAAGGGTGAGCACTTAAGAGAGTTAGGACCTTTGTGCAGGTGACCTATCAGTCTGGTGAGCATGGCTGTAAGAGATTTGTGACCACCAGGAGCAAGAAGAGGGCTTCAAGTGAGCATACTGGAAATTGAGAGTGGGTTCCATGGGGTTTCAGGAGGCTGGTGCACCATAACTGGGAAAATCCCACATCCAGAAATGGTGGGATGAATTGGCAGAAACCCTTGTGTCTAAGTTGTCTCTAAGAAGCGATTCCAAGACAGTTGAAATACACTTATTCATTGCAGGCCAGCATGTCATTTTTCCAACATTTACTACTACTAACAAGGCACTCTGGGAAAATAGGAAGTGTCTTGCAATCATTGTTACTTAGTTGAAGTGCTGTGCGAGACCTGCTTCTTAGAGCAGTTCTGTTTATTACCAGCCTAGGGGGGCGATTTTATTTTTTCCTGTTCTGTGACTTCACTATTATCAATACAACTTTTGGTTTCCTCTGCTACACATTCTACAACTAGTCTACAGTTTGGAGGATACTATTCACAGCATTTAACCTTCTAACTCAAGTCAAGTTTTTGAAAGAGGATGTCTTCCAATCTGTCCTAGATGCCACTATCATTGTCTGGTATTATTCTTATTTTGTAGATTCTATTAACAAAAAATTAGGCCAATACCGTTATGTTCTGAGGACAGTGCACAGCAGGGCTTGGAAATTAAGTACATCATAAAAAACAATGAAATGTATTGAAAGAAACTGTTAAAAACTAAATTATACTTCTGTCTCAATCACCGAGAAACCTTTGAAATTTGCTAGTCATGATTATAAACCAACACAACACATGTCATAACTTGAATCACCCTACATGCTCAAAACAACAATTTGCCATTGGTTCAGAAACAAAGAGAAGAGCCATCAACAGAACAATGTAGCAGACAACAGTCATTACCTATCAAGCTGCACCGAGCACCATGTTGGAAAAATGGCATAAGGGAATATCGTGAACCTATCATGACTTCCTGGCCAGTCAGAAGGTCAACAAATTAATATTAAAAAAAATCTTATAAAAAATTAGATATATATTTATGGCATGGCAGTGAAAGTAAATGTAGCTCAATAACGTATGTTATTTGGATCAACTGTACTACTAAACAGGCAACTAAAATACATTGGAAAAAAATTATTGATTAATAAATGACTGGAAGGTGCTGCTCATTTATTAGTCACTGCTCTTATGAAGGAGCACCCGATAACGCCCTAGCGCATTATAATATACACTATTTTATGCTTGTGGTATGTATGCCTTGAAGTGGCAGGGGCACCAGCAGCATTGTTTTTATTGTTGTGATACCATATTACCATATACCATATTTTTTAACACACTTCAAGCTGGAGCTCTACGCTCTTCAGCTGGAGTGCAAGGCCCTCTTGTGGTTGTATTTATGATTGCATTTTGGGGGCTGAAACATGTTAAAAGAAAGACTCAGATACACGTTGAGTTAAAAAAATAATATATATATATATATATATATATATAGATCAAAAATAAAGTTCAAATGCAGTGCACTCTCAGTGACACCAATACTTCAAAGGAAAAAATGATTTATTTCCTCATAAATCACGACGCGTTTCGGCCATCATGCGGCCTTGGTCACATAAGTGAAAACAAATACCTGGAATACATTTATGCACTGTCATCAACAGTGTTAAAGGACTACATGAGTGCAGCCAGGACCTACTAGACCAAAGGTAAGCTGTGCATACCAGAAGGCCCGTGTGTGGCATGGGGTTGCCTGCTCACAAGGAGTTGGACACTGGTTCTGCAACCATCCCCATGCAGAAAATGGGCAAAGACCATGGGTGGTGTGGGGCTAGCTTTATGTATAGCAATAAAATATGACAATGTAAAAAAAACTGCAAATTCACTGAAAAAACTAAGATTAAAGTAACTTAATAGTTTGGAATTGAAATAATGTGTCACTTTACATTAAAACTAAACCCCTAGAAATTCACTGAATAAAAAGAAGGTTAAAATGACGTTATAGTTAGGTGAAAGTTTCAGTGACAGCGTAACTTTTTTTTGTGCCCTAAAGTAACTACAACTTACGCACATCAAATTGCCCCACATATTACATCACCCATGACATGTTCTATGACACCGTTGATGACATCACTGCAGCATCTAAAATTACATCATTTATGACAACACTGTGCATGGCAGAGGTCTTGGTTATAGTTACCTTAGGGCTCAAGTTATAGTTACTAGTGATAAATATAACTGATGGATTTAAGTGTATTTTTAGTTTAAAATGTTATATTGTCACTGAAATTTCCACCTAACTATAACGTCATGCTAAGCTTTGCCTTTGACTGTAAAATCAACAACAACAAAAAAAAAATATATATATATATATATGTATATATCTATATATGTATATATATATATATATATATATTTATATTACCTACTGGCGGTCGCCAGTAGGTAGTTATAGTTAGGACTAAGTTTCCACAGGAAGAGCATTTTTTGTTTTGCTTATAACTTTGGCGTCGTTCAATGAAATTCTGCAAACTAATTCTTTGTTCATATCTGCTCCTATGTTGACAGTTTGGGGGTGATTCATCAAGGGGGGGCCGAGAAAAAAGGGGTCCCAAAACGTGTTTTCTCCATGTTTATTTCCATAGGAAACTTTAGACAAGGCTACAGGTCGAACGGGTGAATGGAATTACCTCAAATTTGGCAGGGAGAAGCGCCTTGGTCCAGAAAGCACGCTTTTGTTTATTTGGTGTAAATCCATTCAGTAGTTTTCGAGAAATATCGACATTTACAGATATCGATATTTGGGAATTCTGCCATCTGATTGGCTGAGGCATTACGAGCACAAGCTTGCTGCTTATTGGTTGGGAGCGCTGTGAATGGTTGCAACTAGGAAGTGTTGACCGCCATAGTGTGATTCTGTCGAAGCGAGTAAGGGGAAAAAAGGGCGAAAAAAGTAGGAAATAGGAGGGTAGGAGCACTGTAACCTCTGTGGGGTGTTTAGGGTGTCCTATAGAGGGGGTGCGAAACAAACTAGTCATACCAACCGGTCTAAAAGTGCTGGGTACGGAAATTAAGTGAGGTATTGCATAGAATCTGATTCTGCTAAGGTGAGCTGCAGCGGGAGCCGGGTATGAAAGCGTGAGCCTAAACTGTGTGTCTTATGGTGTGAAGTCATGTGCCCTGGCCGCTGCAGCACACCTGTCAAAGTTGTGTCAGCATGTGTTTATACCTACTAGGACAAACTACTGACTGCTACTGGTTTGAAAGTCCTGGGGTACGGAAAATATGTGAGGTATTGTCTAGAGTCTCGTGGTGCTAACCTGAGGTGCTGTTGGAGTCGGGGATGAAAGCGTGAGTCCAAACTGTGTGTCATATGCTGTGAAGTCATGTGCTCTGGCCGCTGTGCCACATCTGTCAAGTAGTGTCAGCATGTACTTATACCTACTCGGAGGAACTTTTGTTTCGAACATTGTAACTTGTGTATGGTGCTTAGGGGGTGTTATACAGGGAGTGCGAAGGTAAATATGCGCGTATCAAATCAATACGGTATTTGTAAAGCGCAAACTACTCACCCCTATGGGTCTGAAGGCCCTCGAGGCCGGCACGGATATTATGTGAGCTATTAAGTGAGCTATTGCCCAGAGGCACATGGTGCTGAGCTGAGGTGTCCAAAGGTGTCCTTCATAAGCATTTCCAAACCAACCCCAGTCAATGTACCTAGGTCATTTCCACCACAATGCACAATCATGAGGTCAGGGTGTGGAAGATGCAAAGAGGTTTTAACCAAAGGTAGCAATTGGTGTCACTTCAATCTTCTCGGTGCAAACCATTTAATATCCACATTTTGTAAACCTAGGTCTAAGTCAATACGTCTGGGTTCTGCATACCTCTTGCACCAGAAAATATAGCTATGTCCTACGATCCATACTAGCATTTCGAAGGTATTGCTGGAAGGTATGGAAAGATGTCTGTAGCTTATGCAGTTCCTTGGTAGAATAAGAGATATGTTTAACGATGGGGAACTACTTTTTTTTGCCATACAAAACGATACATGATTGGGAGATAAAAAGCATTCTTTTTTAAAAGTAGGGTGCACATTAATTTTGTGGAAAAGCATCTTTGTGATTGGTTAAGAAAAAGCAGTTTCAATGTGGACTACATATCATAGGATAAAATTTGCTCAACTCAACCACACCTGCAACTTGCATTTGGAAGGCACTGTTCGAAATTAAAACAGTCATGAACTTTTAACCTGCACGTGCCATTAAATGTTCGAGAAAATGTTGCAAAATTTTTAACCTGCACGTGTTGTAGAATGTTCTAGAAAGTGTGTTGATAGAATACGTTGCACTTCTGACTTCTATGTGTTGTTGAATATCAAAAAAACGGTTTATATGGAAAATTAAAAAGAAACCAAAAGAGAGAAGTTTTGAAACCTAAAAGAATCAAGGAACTATTCTAATTTGTTCTTTAAATGTATTTATGTGTGGAGCAACAAAATTATAGACACAACAGCACCAGGAAGAGGAAGAAGCAGTGAGTGGGGGGACGGGGGAGATGGGCAGAATGGCACACATGCACAATTAAGTACAGCACAAGTATAGACAAACAATGGCCAAAATGAAACACACCAACAAGGAGCACAAGTCACACAACCCGCCAACATCACACCACTGAACGAGCAAAGAAGTGAAAACCACGCTGCATTCATACAGGATGTGTACAAAGGCCGGTCGTTGGTGTTGTGGGATGTCTGCGACCGTGGTCATTATGGATGGGATGCCCAGCATGTGGCACATGGGCGAGTTCACTGTGTGTTATGTTGCCAAACAGCTGCTCCTCCCTCCCACGAGCCCCCACACTTTTGTATGGTGCACTGTTGTATCTAGTGCACTCGTACGGCACACTATTGTAATGCCTATTCGTGCATGTCCTACTACATTCCAACTACACCATCACAGTGCCATTTGAAGGTGGTGCATGCCACTTTACAACATCGACTACTGTGGCCCTTGTGGCAGGCCACACCAAACCACAGAGACACACTTACCACACTTCCTGTACACGGACATGTCAGAGACACCCCGTTCCCCTTGTCGGATAGGCACACCCCTATGCTGACCTGTGTACCCCGGACCAGCACACGCCAGTTGTGCATGCAGGAGGATGCGTGCGTAGCTACATGTCCAGGCCCACTGCCAACGCTGAGGTGACAGCACACTGTGATGTTGCAGGGCTTGTGCCTATCATGGTAAGACAATGACCACAGGGACACAATGGCTCAGATGCGGGTTTGGTGGGCGTTGGCGGTCCTGGAGTTGTTGCGATGAGTCTTGTGGCCCTCATGGGTATCCCTGTATCATGCTCATTGACTCTATGGCACTTGTGGGTGTTCTGGTGTGGCTCTTGGGTGTGTTCCCTTTCATGGTGCAGGTAGTCGTCTTGCTTAACACCAACAGAAAGCAGGTGTAAAATCCCTGGTGCTAACGTGGTTTATCGCCAGAATTTGTTTCGCATTGCAGTCGGTGTGAAAGTTGTGATGTGATTTTTTTCGTGTGCAGAACAATATACGAACTGAGCAGTGTATCTCGTCAAGAGGCAGCACCTGATGCACTATTCCCAATCAATATAAATACAATGAGATTTTTTAATTGATTTTGTGTGTACACTATAAGTGCAGCCACTACCTCAGTGCAATTCAATACAGGATTTTAGTATTTAGAATAAATCGGAAAGGTGCACCTCATGTCTTTTTGCATGGGAACGGCTAGTCTGCATTTCATTATCAGCACTTTAATGGAAGTAAAGTTGAGATAAATCTAACACACTATTCAGAAGTTGGTGCAAACTGCAGACAACACCAGTGTTCCCACTATAAGTGCCCCAAAATTTAACACCATGGTGGACTCCATCAAATAATATTAATAAGAACAAGAAAGAGTCACACAGCAGTTAAGAGAACAACCAAAAACATTATTAATTTTTTTTTAAGCATTATTTTTTATAAACATAAATATGTAAACGATAAACTATTTTCAAACTTTATTTTTTTATTAACATATATATGAACGATAAACTAATAAACAACGTTTTTCAAAAATAATACAAAACAACAAGGCGGAACACTCCTGTGGGGACCATGGATGTCGACGACAGAGCCTGGAAAATAAAGCACAAAATAAGGACGTGTGTAATGGGCATATCAAAGGAGAGAGACACAGAGAAACAGGGAAGGAAAAAAAAGCCTGAGAGAAAAAGAGAAGGAAGGAAAGAAAGGGAGTGAGAAAGGGAAAAGGAAGAGAGAGAGTTAGAGAGATAGATGGAAAAGAAGAAAGAGAGAGAGAGAGAGAGAGAGAGAGAGAGAGAGAGAGAGAGACAGACAGACAGACAGACAGACAGAGAGACAGACAGACACTGCTGCCCCTGCGCATCCATGAGCAAATAATTACCTGGTGCCACCGGAGTGTGTGGCAGTAGGCACTCCACGTGCCCATCAAAACTCCGCACATCCCAGATATGTCGCTGAGTCCTGAGTCATGAATGGTGGAGACCACGTCAGCTTCCGCGCGGATCTCACAGATGTCGCTGAGTCCTGAGTCATGAATGGCAGAGACCACATCATCTTCTTCACGACCTGGTAGATCTCACACATGTCGCTGAGTCCTGAGTCATCAATGGCGGAGACCACATCAGCTTCTCTGAGACCCAGCAGATCTCACACATGTCGCTGAGTCCTGAGTCATCAATGGCGGAGACCACATCAGCTTTTGGGGCCGCTAAGCCTGAGGAACTCAAGTCCGTGCCACGTGGTGGTAGGCCCCTGATGGCCATATGAGCTTCGGGTGGCACTAACCCTGTGCATCAGAAGTCCGCGCAAGGGGGTGGTAGGCCCCTGACGGTTATACAGATCAGGGTGCGACTAACCTTCTGACCAACTTTACAAAGACTCTTTATGGTCGAGACACGTGGTGCGTCTGCCATCTAGTCAGCACCGGCAATAAAGGATGTGACGTTGTCGATCTATTATATTTGCGTGGTCACATGGCCTGTGAGGCATGTGCCGGATGGGTGTGATGTGTGTGGAAACCTGCCCTCAGGGAGTGGCCATGAGATGTTGAGAACTAGACCACTGACCTGCACACCAACAGTGAGTACGCCTGCGTCAGGTAGCTATGTGGGGCCAACGTCGAAACGTAATCGGAGTGGCGTGGCGTGGTGTAGGACGGAACAGGGCAGGGATAGCTACAATGATGTGGACGGCTCGTAGTACTGCATCTGTGAGTCGAGCGGATGGGCCGCAGCTGTCCCTCTGCGAGCCTGGGTGTGAACTGTTCATAACTCACACTACATAAGCATTGAAAAACCATTTTGTGATTCAGTCCGTCAGCTGGCATTTGTCCGAGGCTTTTGTGAAAAAATATCGGAGTTCTTTCTGTGATAGATACCCCTTTGACGCTGCCTCTCCCCACATCAGCAGGTAATGCACCCTCTTCCCACATTACCATCATACCCCCAGCGACCCTCTTGGGCCTGGAAGTGTCCCTGTGCGGTTGGACAAAGAAGAATCTTAGTCATGTATAGATATACATATAAAAAAAAATATTTAAAGAAAAGAACAACAAATAAGACTTAAGGGAGTCTGGTGCTGTGGTCGCTGCCACGAAGTTGGGGTCACTGCCATTCAGGACTCAGGACACAGTCACACATGTGGGATCGGCTTGTGTTAAAGAGGGTTAGTGGGACTACGTGTCGCCGGCCTTGCATATCGAAATATGCCTTACTGATCGAAGGGAGTGTGGTGTTGTGGTCGGTGCCACGGACATGGGGTCACTGCCATTCAGGACTCGACACAGTTACACATGTGGGATCGGCTTGTGTTGAACAGGGTTAGTGGCACCACGTGTCGCCAGCCTTGCATATGGAAATATGCCTAACTAATCAGAGGGAGTATGCTGCTGTTCCACGGACTTCGGGTCACTGCCATTCAGGACTCAGGACACAGTTACACATGTGGGATCGGCTTGTGTTAACGAGGGTTAGGGGCACCAGATGCATTGAGACTGTATGAGCCTGTGATGATGCTTGGTGTGGACGGGCCACACTGGGAGCAATGTGTCTTGGCTACTGGACTGCGTCATGTGGAATCAGGACTCTATCTCAATTGTGAGGCCTGCTGACCATAGTGTAGGCCAGAGGTAGCGGTGAGCAAGGGCCCACAGCCACGTGCCTACGTTGGTGGCACCACCGGCCTGCGTAGTACATGTGGGATCGGCTTGTGTTAAAGAGGGTTAGTGGGACTACGTGTCGCTGGCCTTGCATATCGAAATATGCCTCATTGATCGAAGGAAGTCTGGTGCTGTGGTTGCTGCCATGGACTTGGGGTCACTGCCATTCAGGACTCAGGATACAGTTACACATGTGGGATCGGCTTGTGTTGGACAGTGTTAGTTGGCGCCAAGTGTCCAAAATTCAAAGTGTGAGGTCTGCTGCCTGCAGTGTAGACTGCTGAGTGTTCATTTGTACTTGAAAATGAATTTGGTGATTGTACTAAAGCTATAACTGATATAAAAAAAATTCAAGAAGAAAGGATACTAAAAGGATGTTATGTACATTCGAGGCCTGTAATAGTTACTTGCCTAGTGGACTCTGTAGTTAATGAATGAAGAAATAATTTTCATTGTGAGCCCTACTGAGTGCAGTGTAGGCGTATGATGAAAAGATTAAATAAGTATAGCATACACTGACGAAGTGTTGGATTTTCTGAGTACAATCTTGTTGTTAGAAATTAGTATTTAAAATTGGAATTGCGAGCTGTACTGCCTGCAGTGTAGACTGCTATTCCATGTTAGTTTGCATTTGAAGATTAATTCGGTCAAGCTATAACTGATATAAAAAAAAAAGTTCTTGAAGCGAGGATACTAAAAGGATAATATGTAGGGTGTAGGACTGTGATAGGTACTTGCCTACTGGAGTCATTAGTTGCATATGGAAATACCCCAAACTGATCAAAGGGAGTGTGGTGCTGTGGTCGCTGCCACGGCCTTGGGGTGACTGCTATTCAGGACTCAGATCACAGTTACACATGTGGGATCGGCATGTGTTAAAGAGGGTTAGTGGGACTACGTGTCGCCAACCTTGCATATCGAAATATGGCTTACTGATCTAAGGGAGTGTGGTGCTGTGGTCGGTGCCACGGACTTGGGGTCACTGCCATTCAGGACTCAGGACACAGTTACACGTGTGGGATCGGCTTGTGTTGAACAGGGTTAGTGGCACCACGTGTCGCCGGCCTTGCATATGGAAATATGCCTAACTAATCAGAGGGAGTATGCTGCTGTGCTAGCTGCCATGGACTTGGGGTCACAGCCATTCAGGACTCAGGACACAGTTCCACATGTAGGATTGTTTAGCTTGTGTTGAACAGAGTTATTGGCACCACGTGTCGCCGCCGTTGCATATGGAAATATGCCTCACTGATCAAAGGGAGTCTGGTGCTGTGGTTATCTCACGGAGTTGGGGTCACTGACATTCAGGACTCAGGACACAGTTCCACATGTGGGATTGTTCGGCTTGTGTTGAATAGGGTTAGTGGCACCACGTGTCACCGCCGTTGCATATGGAAATATGCCTCACTGATCGAAGGGAGTCTGGTGATGTGGTTGTCTCACGGAGTTGGGGTGACTGCCATTTAGGTCTCAGGACACAGTTCCTCATGTTTGATTGGCTTGTTTTGAAGACGGTTAGTGGCACCATTTGTCGCCGGTCTTCCACAGTGTAAGCCAGAGGAAGCGGTGAGCAAGGGCCCACAGCCATGTGCATACGTTGGTGGCCCCACCGGTCTGCATAGTGCAGGTTCAGTGGCCCCAAGTGTCGCCAGCCTTCCATATGGAAATACCCCTCACTGATCAAAGGGAGTCTGGTGCTGTGGTCGCTGCCATTCAGGACTCAGGACACAGTTACACATGTGGGATCCGCTTGTGTTGAACAGGGTTAGTTGGCACCAAGTGTCGCTGGTCTTCCACAGGCAGGTGACGTTGACTTGAGCTGCACAGATTGGGAGCATTTGGTCTTCTTAACCCATTATAGAGCCATATGTAGGTAATTTCTATTTACCGATTCCTAAATGCCGAATTTCACCGATTCGGTATTTAAGAATCGGTAAATAGAATGTAGGTAAACAATCGGTAAATTTTACCGATTCGGTGATATTCGTTATTACCGGTTCGGCATTTACCGAATCGGTAATAAGGAATACCTTCTCATTCATTCCTATGGGCCTAGAGGCCCATAGGAATGAATGGGAAGCCATTCACTATTACCGATTCGGTAAATACCGATTCGGTAATAGGGGGAGCATATTTAATGGTGGCAGGGTGTCAAATTGACACCCTGTTGCACCCCTGAATCGTGCATGTGTGCTCATGTGGCACACATTCTGCCACATGACACTATTAAAAAAGCACAAAATTGCTTTTTAAAAGGTATTCGGTACTTACCACCAACCTGTAGTTGATGGTAAATAACGAATCCTTAAATCAAAAATGCACTCCCTTGAGTGCTCCCTACATAGGATTTAAGGATTCGGTAATTTACCGATTCCTTAAATTAAGGAATCGGTATTTTACAGATTCCTTAAAATAACGAATCAGTAAATTACCGAATCCTTAAATCCAGCCTCCTACATCGTAAAGGGCTAAATACCGGTCGGTAACGGGAAATTTACTGATTTTCGGCTGTTACCGACCGGTATTTGCCCACCTACATATG
Source organism: Triturus cristatus (assembly GCF_964204655.1). Classification (NCBI taxonomy): domain Eukaryota; kingdom Metazoa; phylum Chordata; class Amphibia; order Caudata; family Salamandridae; genus Triturus; species Triturus cristatus. The sequence goes on along the minus strand of NC_140592.1, from coordinate 895,820,578 downwards.
GCCCATAGTCTCTTACACAATTTGTATCGCTACTAATCTTGAATTGTGAACCATGTAACCCCAGTGTAGGGCGGAGGCAGCAGTCAGGATGGGTGCAAAGCCACGCGGCGTTGAGTTGAGCTGCACAGTTAGTGGCACCTGGAGTACTCGGCGTGTGTGTACCCTGTGATGATACGTGGTTCCGGCGGGCCGCACTGTGAGCAATGTGTTTTGTCTAATGAATTCTGGCTTGATGAGGCCTTGTGGTGATGACTTATGGTGCAGTGAGTTAGTAGCACCTGAAGCACACAGCGTGTGCGCAACCTGCGATGATGCGTGGTCTGGGCGGGCCGCACTGGGAGCAACGTGTCTTGAGAACTGGACTGCGACATCTGCAATCACCACTGCATCTGAAATGTGAGCGCTGCTGTCCGCAGTGTAGATCGAAGGCAGTAGTCGGTACAGAGATAAGTCTGCGGTGCGGTGCTGTGCCGCTGGGTTCGCAGGGGGCCTGTGTCGAGGAAGCACGCGGTTAAGGTGGCAGCCACGTGCCAGGGTGAGGGCTGCTGCTGCAACAGACTTGCTGGTCTTCCCACAACTGCACCACGCCTAGGGCCTGGCCTATTTATTCATACTCCTACGCTGGAGTGGCGTATGTTGGAGCAGCCCACTCCGCTTCCCCTTCCAGCTACATGACCGAGATCTTCCCCACTTCCTGAGGTAACATGGTTGCGTCCACTGTGCACTACACTGCAAGTATCAATAGTATATCTCCACATGGAGAGGTTTGTGCTTTGCAGAGTGAGGTCTGTGCAGTACATCAGCGTTACACTTGGCATTGTGTGCTTTATTGTTGATGCGTGACTTGCCTCCTTCATATATAGTTGGTTGCCACATCTCCCAACATTCAGCTATTGTGTGGCTGAGGGGCATGGCATTTTGGGAAGGTCTGTTGTCCTGTTTTGAACTGCCTCGATGGTAGTACGGGGGTGGTGCGGGGGAACCTCAGGATTGAAGAGGAATTAATTCCCCAACTTATAACACACCACAGGGCGTGTTTGCACACCTGTCACCTCAGGCCCTGCCCCCTTCCTTCACCACTGTGCAATCGCGCCCCCTGACAAGTTGTAAGTTGGGGAATTAATTCCCCTTCAATACTGAGGGTCCCTGGGGGCAAAATAGCCCACCAGGTACCTCCAGTATGCGCCAGGGAACTGTGTTGCAGAAAGGTGTTCAGAGGACACGCCCCTTTTTACACCTCTCTGCAACGCAGCTCTGTGGCACTTACTGGAGGTACCTAGTGGGCTAGTTGGACCCTAGGGACCCACAGGATTCAAGGGTTCCTAATCTCCCAACTTAATGGGCACAGGGCATGTTTACACAGTGGTGAAGGGAGGGGACGGGGCCTGAGGTGACGTGTGCAAACACGCCCTGTGGCACGTTTTAAGTTGGGAAAATAATTCCCCTTCAATCCTGAGGGCTACTGGGGGCCAACTAGCCCACCAGGTGCTTCCAGTAAGCGCCACTGCGCTGTGTTGCAGAGAGGTGGTCTAGGCCGTGCCCCTTTTCACACCTCTCTGCAACGCAGCTCTGTGGCGCTTACTGGAGGTACCTAGTGGGCTAGTTGGACCCTAGGGACCCTCAGGATTCAAGGGGACTTAATCTCCCAACTTAAAACGGCCACAGGGCATGTTTACACAGTGGTGAAGGGAGGGAACGGGGCCTGAGGTGACGTGTGCAAACACGCCCTATGGCGCGTTTTAAGTTGGAGAAATAATTCCTCTTCAATCCTGAGGGCTGCTGGGGGCCAACTAGCCCACCAGGTGCTTCCAGTAAGTGCCACTGCGCTGCGTTGCAGAGAGGTGGTCTACGCCGTGCCCCTTTTTACACCTCTTTGCAACGCAGCTCTGTGGCGCTTACTGGAGGTACCTAGTGGGCTAGTTGGACCCCAGGGTCCCTCAGGATGCAAGGGGACTTTATCCCCCAACTAAAAATGCCCACAGGGCGTGTTTGCACACATGTCACCTCAGGCTCCCCCCCTCCCTTTACCAGTGTGCAAACGCACCCCGTGGTGCATTTTAAGAGGTCGTTTTAATCCCCCTGCCCTATTATGTAGTAGGGGCTTACAGAGGAGGTCATGCTAATCACAGGGGTACCCCAACACATAGTGTTCCCTAGTGCATGTAGGTGTTTTCACTGTATTCTAAGTGTCTTTTAGCATACCACTGACTCTAGGCCTGGTTAGTCAGAGTCAGATAACACCAGTACCCGTCTGAAAAAGTTGTGGGCACAGGATGATTTTGTAACAAGACCTCTTTCTGCTCCTCTGTTGGTTCTTTCTGCACATGTCTTGCTTCTTCCTGCACTTTTCTTCATCTTTGAAGACTTCTGTTTCTTCTTTCTGCATTTCTTTTGCTTCTTTCTGTGAGTTTTTTCTTCTTTCTTCACATGTCCTACCTCTGTATGCATAGTTAGAAATTAGCATTTAAAAAACCTTAGAAATTCACTGAAAAAACCATAGATTTCAGGGGCGTAATAGTTAGTTGGACTTTTCACTCGTACAAAACCATAGAAATTCCCCTGTTATATTTAGCTTTGCTAACTATAACTTGTGCGCCCGCAATGCACTGCTGATGGCGTCACATATTACATAACTCATGACATGGTCAGTGACATCACTCATGACATCACTGATGACATCTCAAATGACATCACTGATGACATCATCCTTGTGATAGAGTGGCAGACCTCCTCTCACCCTAATATAACCTTTGAAACACACACTTAAAATAGAAACTAACATTTTCAAAACAATGGACACACCAATACCAGTTACAACACACCTATTCAATAATTCCAAGATCCCCACACACATCGACTCATTCAGCAATAGTCCTATACAGTCACTCATACATGTACTCACTCATCATATGTACTCATACACCTATACATCCTGTTACATTCCGACACACATCCATAGAGTTACTCACACACATAGTCACACATGCAAACTAAGTATCAAACATCCATTTACATATACAGTTATACACACACCACCACACTTACTTCTACAAAAACTTACACATACTTACTCTCTTAAACAATCACTTATAGAAACACATACTAATTTATACAGGAACTCTTCCAATCTCTCACTCTCACATATACTCACTTATATACAACAATACTCACATATACTAGTTTAAAACATATGTAGTTACTCATAAGGACACTATTGAGACAGTCATTCACTCACTAACACACCCATACACACACTCATCCACCCATACAGTCCTGCACACATGCTGTCTTCAACACATACAAACAGTGAGTCACTCATTCATGCATCTATGCGCTACGTAATACCCCCACCGAACCATACAGACACTCATACTGATACTCAAAAAACCAACTAATAACCTATATAGACACTCATGTAGCTACTTACCAACCCATGCATCCACTTATACACAAAGTGAGAGACTGCTACAGATATTTACAAATTTAAACATTACTCACTAACACATGTATTCACTAAGATACACTTAATCAGTCAGCTATACAATCAATTTTACAAAAAAGATGAATCATCCATTTAGACACTTATATACCCATTTATTCTTTCATCGACCTTGAGATATACATATATAAACTATATTTAATTTTCAGAAAAACACACATTCACTGGATGATGTCATGAGTGATGTCATCAGTGATTTCATCAGTGATGTCACTGACCATGTCATGAGTGATGTAATATGTGACATCATCAGCAGTGCATTGCGGGCACGCGATTTATAGTTAGCTGAATTAACTATAACGGGGGAATTTCTATGGTTTTGTACGAGTGAAATGTCCAACTAACTATAACGCCCCTGAAACCTATGGTTTTCTCAGTGAATATATATATGTATCAAGTCCCTGTCCCTGGGAGGGACGAAACGCGTAATGGCTGCTGCTATGTGTGTGTAAGAAGACAGAAATAAACAAAGCGGTATTTTAAGAATCCTGTGGTCTGTGCTCTGTTCAGTGCGCTACCAGCGAGAAGGTGCGGCTTGAAGGAGTGCTTCGCAATATATATATATATCTATATATATATATATTACCGATCCCTCTGTACAAAAGCAATACTGGCTCCCGCAGGACGCGGGTAGCCAGCAGGAGCTTGAGGCTCCCCTGCTGTCCCCAAAAGGAAAAACCGGGTGCCCTGGGTGGGCCAGGGCACCTAGTATTGTGCCAGGCCCTAAGAGATGGGAACCTCCGATGCCAAAATCAGCCCGGGAAGGGTGCTGTGTGGTCCACTTCCCTTGTTTTATGAATATTTTTTTTTTAAACAGCAGGGCCCAGGAAATGGGGCCCCAGGGCCAAAATAAGCCCAGTGAAGGCAGGCCTCGTGCCCCCACTTCCTTAAATTAAAAAAAAAGAATTAAAAAGAAACCCTGGGTGCTGGGGTCCCCAGGGACGTATTCGGCCCGGGGAGAAGGGCCACGCAGCCCCCCTCCCCATTCGGGCCAAATACGGCCCAGAGGAGGGAGTATGGCCCCTTTCCTTTATAATTAAAAAAAAGAAACAAAAATGCTATGGCATGATACTGGAGGCCTGCCCCTTTCTGCACCACTCTGCAATTGCACCTCCTGCCACGCTGCTGGTTGGAGGTTTAAGTCCCGCTGCCTGCTAAGGGTCCTTAGGGGCCAACAAGACCTCCTGTTACCTCCGACAGGTCCAGACAGCTGGATTGCTGAGAGGTGGTCAAAGGCCTCTCCCCCTCTCTCCACCCCTCTGCAAACGTCTCTCTCAGTGCACTGCTGGTGGGTGGATGCCATTCCCTTACCTCCTGAGGGTTTCAGGACTAAAGTGGACTCCTTCCCCCAACCAGTAGTGCGCCAGTAGGTGCATTTGCAGAGTGGTGGAGAAAAGGGGTGTGACCATCAAAATCCTCTTAGCAATCCATCTGTATAGGACTTACTGGAGGTAACAGGAGGGGTACTTTGCCCTACGTTGGCCAGGTATTTTGAAAATAAAGGAGGGGAAGTGCATGGGCCCCCTCCTGGAGCTTATATATGGCCCTGGGACCACCACCTCCCAAGTCTAATTTATGTTTAAATGTGGGTACTCTTGCCCCCCTTGATCCCAGGGACTACCACCTTCGCGGGGCCACATTCCCCAAAAATTCAGGGGAGACTCTTGGATCCCCCCATTTCCCTGGGACCACCATCTCCCTAAGGCGTATACATTATTATGGGGGAGCACTTGGACCACCTAGGCCTCCAGGGACCACCACCTCCATGAGGCCATAATCAATTTGTAATGGGGGGCCTCAGGGATGCCCCAGGCCCATGGGACCACCACCTCCCCTGGGTCAACGTCTTTTTTTTAAAAATGGGAGGGGGCCATGCAGCCTCCTCCAGGGCAGTTCTTGGGCCCAGGGACCACCACCTCCCCGGGGCAGGACCTACAAACAAGAAAAGAGGGGGGCACACAGCCCCCCTCCTGGAGCCGTACATGCCCTTGGCGACGGCCAAACCCCAAGTCTGGCTCCTGCTATGTCTTGGGGTGCCACCCCTGGACATAGCTGTTTGCTGTGACTTGGCGGGAGCTTTACCGCTCCTGCCAAGCCACAGCAAATGCTACACTTACAGCAAGTGAGAGCTCAGAAATGATCTTGCTTGCTGGAAGCGGAGCAGAATTGCTTTCAAGCACAGTGTGCTGCATGTTTAGCCTGCCTCCCCCCCAAAAAATATAGATTTAAACACACCAGATCTCAGTGGATGGGGTCCCCAGGGCCAAAATCAGCCAATAGAGGGGAGCTGCATGGCACTCCTCCCCTTTAGAAAAAAATAAAAAAATAGGATGGGCCCTGAAAGATGGGGTCCCTGGGGCTGAAATCGGCCAGGGGAAGGAAAGCCACAGAGCCCCCCTCCCCTAATATAAATAAACACATTAAAAATCAGCTGGTCTGGGAGAAGTCGCCGGTGGCCCTGCCCCCTTTATCAACTGCTCTGCAAAGAGGCCTCCTTGTGCACAACTGGTTGGGGTATGAAGTTTCCCTGGCTGCTAAGGGTAAATGGGGGCCAAGAACCCCTCCTGTTACCTCCATTAAGTCTCACACAGTGGGATCACTGAGAGATCATCTGAGGCCCTGCCCCCTTTCACCACCGCTCTGCAATCGTGCCTCCTGAAGCACAGAAGGCGTGGCAAAGGCAAGCCCGTCTGCGCCTGTCCACGCCCGGATTGTGCCCTGCACCAGGAATCTTGACCCTTCTGTGGTAGATCCGATTAAGCCCATTACCTACTCTAAAGACCAGCTTCTTGGTCTACAGAGGCATGGAGGTCTCCGTTGCCAGTATATGAACCTGGAAGGTGACACAGGTAGTCAATCATATGCTTGCCCCTCCTGTATCTTTCAGATTCCTCAGATTAACGTAGGTGATACACCCACTGAGAATCATTCTCTTCTCTCCTGACAACTCCTTTCTGGACTATCTCATTATTGCAAGATCCCTCATTAAAAACAAAGTAGAATTCTATGAATGTGTATCTCTTTGCATGCCTGATTGGGTTTTCATTACAGAAACCTGGGCCAGGGACTGCTCTGGTCCTGACATGGTAGAGGCAATCCCTTCGGGATACGCCTTATCTTGATTTAACAGGGTAGGGAGAATTGGTCGGGGATTGGGCATTTTGTGTAAGGACTTCTATTCATACCATACTGAGTCGCTTATGACTCCCTCTGACCCCTATCAGGTGCTATACTTTTCATTGAAAACCATTCTGACTGAAAGCTTTGTTGGAATCGTGTTCTACCATCCTCCTGTGCCGAAAACGTTGTTTAGTCAGGATCTTGCCAATCGCATAGAACCATACATGGGGAAACGTAACCTAACTCGACGCGTTTCGGGATAAAAATCCCCGGATTTTTATCCCAAAATACGTTGAGTTGTTCCATTATGGCTGAATACATCACTGCTTTGAAAGCCTGTGCTGTCCACGGCTGCTGTTTATCACAAGGTGACAAGCATTTGTTGATATATATATATATATATATGAATATATATATATATACACACATATATTTATTTATTTATACATTTTTATTTATTTTTCCACCGAGCACTCCTTCAAAGACCAATGTTGCAAAGGCAGCCACCCTTGTTCCACTTTTCAGCCAAAGAAGTAGGCAGCACTGTAAGCCTTCACAATCATTTTATTTTTATCCTTCAAAAAAGTGCAATAGCATGGTCTTGGCGATGTGTTTCAGCTGTAACCTTCCATATGTATTCACTAAAGGATCAAAGGTTACAAGGCTGTTACAGTTAGGTTCGTATTTTACATACACAAAGCCATAACATTTTAGTAGTTATAGTTATGTAACCTGGGTTTGTGAGTGGGTGTATAAGTGGCATGTGAGTGTGCCAGTCCATGTGTGCCAGTGCATGTGTGACTGGCAGAGTGAGTCTGTGAGTGGGTGTGTGAGTGGCTTTTGAGGGTGTGAGTGGGTGAGTGAGTGGCTGTATGGATGTATATGTGCATGTATGAGGATATGAGGGGGTGTTCAAGTGCCTCTGTGGGTCTGTGAGTGGTTCCATGGATCTCGGAGTGGGTGTGCGAGTGGCTGTATGATTGTGTAAGTGGGTGTCTGAGTGGTTTTCTAGATGTCTGTATGGGTGTGTGAATGGTTGTGTGGGTCTCTGAGTTGGTGTGTGAGTGGGTGTATAGGTATGTGAGTGGGTGTGTGAATGGTTGTGTGGAACTGTATGTGGGTGTGTGAGTGGTTGTGTGGATGTGCAAGTGGGTGTGTGAGTGGTTGTGTGGGTGTGCAAGTGGGTCTCTGAGTGGGTGTGTGAGTGGCTGTATGGATGTGTGAGTGGGTGTGTGACTGGTTGTGTGGGTCTCTGAGTGGTGTGAGTGGCTGTACAGGTGTGCAAGTGGGTGTGTGAATGGTTGTGTGGATGTGTATGTGTGTGTGTGAGTGGTTGTGTGGGTGTGCAAGTGGGTTTCTGAGTGGGTGTATTAGTTGCTGTATGGATGTGTGAGTGGTTATGTGAGTGGTTGTGTGGGTGTGCAAGTGGGTGTGTGAGTGTGTGAGTGGGTCTGTGAGTCAGTGTCTTTTAAAAAAAAAAAGAGATCTGGATCTGCTGATCCATATCAGATTCACATGGGGCCACGGGGCATCCGCCGATCATCGCACACCCAATGAAAAAGCCATTTTTAACAATTTGTTGCCCATGAGTGGTCCCTCCAAAGGCCCCTCAATCAGTCTCATGGGGACAGGGCCCTATAACTATAACTCATGCCTCCACCAGGCACAGATTTTTCAACAATAATTTTATTGAATATGTTACTGGGATCTTATCAATGATATCATAGAAAATGTATGTCATAACTGATGTGGTATAATTATGACAATACCCAACGGGAGTGACTTTGTTCAATGCTTGCACATCTATTCATTTGTGTAGGATAACACATTTTGTTTGGCGTTGTCAAGCCTCTCACAGTCCAGCATGGTTTATGTTCTCATTCTGACCTTATTCCTGATAATAGGATTTCCCGGCAGACAGTCATTTACAGACTTTTCCATGCTGTTAATGCTTTCTTTAGGTAAGTTGCTGGTCCAGCTGGCCCGTCAGCATAGTATTGAAGCTTGGTGGATTTGCCCTTTTATCCTAGTCCATTGCTTCAATAATTAGACGCTACTTTTACCTTAAAAAAGTCCTGTGGATGAAACACGTGCCAGGTGCTTCCGTGGTGGAATTATTTATACCATGTACAGAACTGTGTGGTGAATAAACAGAAGAAATTGATTTTACCCGCCGTTACATTAAACTCTCTTATCAAGGAATCCTGATTAACATAAGAGTGTGCGCTTTGGTGTCAGATCGCCATGACATGGGATAATTAGCTGTGCATGGTGAGGGCATAAGTTGTAGTTACTTTAGGGCATGGGTTATAGTTTCATGAAATAAGTATAACTATATCTGCTGAATTTCTATGGTTTTGTGCATGTAAAATCTGAACCTAAGCATAACATCCCAGTAACCATTGTTTTTTTCAATAAATTTCAACCTTTTTAAATGTAAAGTATTATTTAATTACCTTACGTTGACCCATCCACTGCTGTGCGTGGTCTTTTGACATGCACAGTGGAGGGGGGGTTTGGCTGTAGGTCCTGGCTGCGGTCAAAACCCGCATGCAGCCAACAACACACCTCGCTCAATGTAGGATTGGCCACAAGGCCTGGTCTATAGCCTGGCTCTGTGTCCAACCTGCCAAAGAGAGCAAACCTGTGGGCCTCTACCCTGGGCTGTATGTGTGTGGGTCTGTGAGTGCATATGTCAGTGTTTGTGTGGGTGTGAAAGTCAGTGTGTGAGTCCGTGAATGGGTGTACGAGTGCTTGTGAAAGTGGGAGTGTGAGTGGGATAGATAGATAGATAGATAGACATATAGATAGATAGATAGATAGATAGATAGATAGATAGACAGATAGACAGATAGATAGATAGATAGATAGATAGATAGATAGATAGATAGATAGATAGATAGATAGATAGATAGATAGATAGATAGATAGATAGATAGATAGATAGATAGATAGATAGATAGATAGATAGATAGATAGATAGATAGATAGATAGATAGATAGATAGATAGATAGATAGATAGATAGATAGATGGATAGATAGATAGATAGATAGATAGATAGATAGATAGATAGATCCTTGCTAACATACACTTTAAAAGACAATTGGTCCGGCATTGGCTGCTGATCTCTTGAGAGAAAGAAAGAAAGAAAGAAAGAAAGAAAGAAAGAAAGAAAGAAAGAAAGAAAGAAAGAAAGAAAGAAAGTAAGACTGAAAGAAAGAAAGAAAGACGAGAAGAAAAAATAAAGAGGATGACTAGAAAGAAAGAAAATGGGAAGAAGGAAAGGAGAAAAGGAAGATCTATACAGAGAGGAAAGATGGTTAGGAAGAAATAAAGACAGAGGAAAGCAGCAAGGAAGGAAAGAAAGAAAGAAAGAAAGAAAGAAAGAAAGAAAGAAAGAAAGAAAGAAAGAAAGAAAGAAAGAAAGAAAGAAAGAAAGAAAGAAAGAAAGAAAGAAAGAAGATGACAAGAAAGACAGAAAGAAAAAGGGAAGAAAGGAACAAGACAAAAAAGTAAATGGAAGAAAGAAAGACAAGAAAGAAGTAATCACTGAAAGAAAGAAAATAAAGAAAGAATGAAAGAAAGAAGAAAGAAAGAAAGAAGCAAAGAAAGAAAAGGAAAGAATGAAAGAAGGACCAAAAGAAGGAATGACAGGCAGGCAAGGTTGTAAAGATGGAGCAAACTCATGAGCTTATATTCAGAGTGCAAGTGAGCTGCTGGTCTGGTGTGAAAAAACTGCATTCAGATAAACAAAAGCCATTACAAAAGGAAATTACAACAGCCTTGGCAGGACTGAGGAACTGATAAAGCTAGAATGTACCCTAGTAGAAAGTGTCCTGCTATCACAAAGACAGCACTAAAGTAATAACAAAGTAAAAATGGTAACATTGCCGTTGAAGGGACATCCTTGTGTGTGGATGTGCTTCTTGTGAAAGGGCTAAATGCAGTCACTCAAAGTGAAGTTAGCACGTGGCTAAAGTAGCTTGACCCATTGCACCATGACATATTTTATATAGGGTGGAAGCAAAATGTGAATGACACAAGAACAGACCAAACAAAGAAGAGAAATGGCTGAAAGCCCCTTTATGTAAGTATATACAACCCCAATGAGGACATCACCAATTTCAACAACTGGTTCAAGAACTGTGCAGATGCCCATAGACGCATCAGACCCAACAAGCAAGCAAGAACTGGCAAGCAGGCCAGTTGGTACTTGGAGGATTTTTGAAATTCCAAACAAGAATGCAAACAGCTAGAAAGATAATTGAGAGCCAGCCACAAAACCCCCAACATAACCACCTCCAACGCTGCACTCAGACACTGTCACCAGCAAATAAGAGGCACCAAGAAAAGACCATTAGCTGAATGTATCAAAGGGAGCTCCATCAGTTACAAGGAGATCTTCTTGATCTTCAGGAATTACCCATATCCTTGGCCTCAATCAAAAATATCAACCTGTCCCAAGAACTCTGTGATGACCTATCAAACTTCTTTCACAACAAATTTGCAAACATCTACAGCAACTTTGCATACCAACCAAACCCCAGTGATTTAATTGCAAACCTGCCCATCACCAACCAAGACGCCGACCTTACTTGATGGAAAATAATCACTGGAGAAGACAGCGTCAATGTAAGAAATCGAGTTCCTGGTTGATGGGAGTGAAACCCTTTGCAACTGCAAGCAACCACAATTTTTCTCATGGTGAAGTCCCAAGAAAACCCTAAATTAATCTGTGCTCAACCCTCAGGAAGCTTGGCAGAGAGCAGTCAGGCTTAACTCAGAGGCAATGTGTAAAATAATTGTGCAACACTTCAAACAGTAACACAGTGAAGCACACCACAAAAGGATTCCACATCAATTTAGATAAATAAACAGACCAGAACTGTAACTATGGAGACATGCAATTTGAAAGATTTTAGTGATAATAGCACCAAAAAGCACCAACTGTGGATCTTTGGTCGCGCCAGACTGGGACAAAGTCACAAGTTCAGGCTGACCGTGATGGAGCACAGGCCGGCTACAGGGACCCAATTAGGCCCACTGAACAGAGCCCCTTAAATCCTGGTTTGCTGAGCATTCGTAGGATCCGCGATGAAGTGATGCATCGGTTCGGAGGAGCTGCAAGGCTGCGATACGGAGTCCAGCATCATAGTCAAGGCTGCCGCCAATGGGGTGCAATGACCTGTAATGAAGATGCATAATGCATCGGCAGTTCCGATGAGGCGACGGGCTGCCATGGGGGTCTTTGTGACAGTGCTGATCCACACAACAGCAGTGATGCATCTGTTCTGCTCAAGGTTGCTGGCAAAGCCCCTTAGGCTTTTTTTCAAGGGTCCAAGACTGGGGTGGCACCAGTTTGCAAGGTAGACTCACAGATGGGAGAGTGCAGGATCTGGGGTCAAGGTTGTTGGAGCCTTTTGTCCCTGAGGCTCTATTCAGAAGGCCAGCCAACTCGCCCTTGAAATCACTCTGGGCCCTGGGACCAGGATTCAACAGATGCAGGCACAGTCCTTCTCACACAGGCAAGAGGGTAGTAGGCAGCAGGTCAGCACAACATGACGCAGTCCAGCAAGACAGTAGTCCAGCAGGACAGCAGACCGACAGAGGTGCAATCCTTCAGTAGCAGAGCAGTCATTCTTCCTGGCAGAAAGTCCACAGGTCCAGAAGTGTGCTGAAGAGGTGGTATCTGAGGTCCAATATTTATATGTGGTGCTCTTCCTCTGGAAGGTAGAAGTTTCTAGAAATTCACTTTGCAGTCACCAGGAATCCTGCCTTCCTTCCTCCTTCTCCAGAATAACTGCAAGGAGTATGCAGCCTTTTGTGTGCAGGCAGGACATAGCCTTTTCAAGTTTAAGTAGAGTTCACCTCAGCTCTGCCCTCCCATCCTGCCAGTAATGATCTATCCAGGTGCACGTAAGCTCCTTATTATGTCTGGCTTTCTAGGAAGTCTAGACAAAGCCCAGCTGTCAACTACACCCAGTCCTGTAACCCAGAGATAGGCTACAGGTACTAAATTGCTAATGCAGGAAAATCCTACTTTTCTAAAAGTGGAATTTTCAAAATTGTCATTTAAATCCAACTTCATCATGATAGAGGATTTTTCATTACAATTCCAAAGACACCAAATATGAACTGGTTACTTGCTCCCATTTGGAAATTACAGCTGATTAAATGTAGTAGGGTAACTCTGATGCTACTCTGTGGGATAGGTAGGCCTTGCAATAGTGAAAGATTACTTTACAAGTTTTCTACTACCAGGAAATTTAAAATTTTAAAGTACATGTCCAACTTTTTAAGCATCATTTCACACAGCCCTCTGAACTGTTCAGTGACTGCCCTTAGGTTGACTTATATGTATGAAGAAGAATGGTTTAGGCATGGGAAAAGATTGATCCTGCCAGGCTGAAATGGCAGTTTAGGAAATGCATACACAGGCTGCAATGGCAGACCTGAGACGTGTATGAAAGCACTACTTACATGGGTGGATCAATCCGTTCTGCAGACCCACTAGTAGCATTTAATTTACAGGCCCTTGGCAAATGCAGTACCACTTTACTAGGGACTTATAAGTAAATTAAATATTCCCATTGGGAATAAACTAATTCTACCATGTTTTAGGGAGAGAGCACAAGCACTTTAGAAATGGTTAGTGGTGGTAAAGTTCACAGAGTCTTAAGGCCAGCAAAAATGATTTCAGCAAAAAAATGACAGGTAAAGGTAAAATGCTTGTGGGTGACCATGCATAGAAGGCCATGTCCAACAGTTGATAATGCAGACCATTCACTCAGGAACAGACCCATGACCTCTCCATGTATTGAACCTTGGAGCATTAGCCATCAGTACTACCCTCACTCACATCACCAACACCTCCTTTACAGCCACCACATTTCCAAAAAGCTGGAAGCATGCAATGGTCAACCCCCTCCTCAAGAAGCCATCGGCCAACCCGAGCCAAATGAGCAACTTCCATCCTACCTCTCTGATACCTTACCCAGCCAAAGTGATAGAGAAGGCCATCAACAAGCACCTCACAACCCCCCTACTAGACAATACTTAGTCAGGATTCAGAAAAACACCACAGCACCAAAACAGCAGTCTTCGCAGCCACCGAAAAAATCAAGACCATCCTCAACCTAGGAGAAACATCTGTCCTCATCCTGCTCGACCTCTCGTGGCATTCAACATGGTCTCCCACAACACACTCATCAGAAGACTCCATGAGCTAAGCTCCCAAGAACCTGCACTCAACTGGATCTGTTCCTTCATTACTGGAAGAACCCAAAATTTCAGACTGCCACATCACACTGGAGCCTGATCTGAAAGTCTCCCAGGGATCGTTTTTCAGCCCTACCCTGTTATTTGTTCACATGACTCAGCTCACCAACATCATTCGATCCCAAAGCTCCCCTCATCTCCTATGCCGATGACAACCATCACCATCACCAGAGCCAACTTTACCAATTACTTGGCCATGGTAGCAGAATAGATGTGAACCAACTACTGGAAGCGCATTGCCTACTAGACGGAAGTACTGGTCTTCAGAAACAGGACATCCCTGTCAGATGCCACTTGGTGGCTGACAGAGCTAGGAGCAGCACCCACGGATCACTCCAGAAATGTGGTGTAATCCTAGACGACAAGCTCAACCTGATGACACAAGTCAGTGCAGTGAGAGCTGCCTGCTTCCACATCCTACATATTCTACAAAATATCTGAAAGTGGCTGCCACAGAACACCAGGCGTACCATCATGCAAGCACTCATCACAACAAGCAGACTCAAACACGGAAACACACTCTACACCAGAATCTCCAAGCAGCTCCTACAAAGACTTCATACCCAGTTAGTACGCCACTGCAAGGCTCATACTTAACCTTCCATGACTCACCCTCATCTCACCCCACCTCAGAGAGTTCCACTGGCACCCCATTCACAAATGCAGCCAATTTAATCTCCTCACACACACATACAAAGCCTTGCACAACACTGGGTTAGCATAGCTGAACAGCTGCATGCACTTTCACCAGCTGGCCAGACACTTATGCTCAGCCTCATTCTCACTCGCACCCCTCCCTTCAGCGAAGCAGAGCAGGAGGTCACTCATTAACCTACAACGCACCCAAATCTTGGAATGACCTCCCAGAACACATCAGAGCCTCTTCTTCACTTCTGCAGTTCCGCAGGAAGCTGAAGACCATGACCACAAACCCACACACCTGTTCAAGTGCTTGTATAACCTCACAGATGATCAGCAAGCTATGCAAATTGACATAACTTAATATAACATAACATTCTATACAAACAATTTTAGTAAAATCAAAAGGTCTTGTCTAACACCAGACCTACAGAGTTACACCTAATTTGGCAAAAACTTAGAACTTTACACAGAAAGAGTGCTTTTTGTGAATGGTAGGATCTTGATTGACTGGACACACATTAGGAATATGTTATGGCAGCCACTGGCGTACTCAGGGACCCGTTCCCCCAGTCCTAAAAAACAGTAAAAGGCATAAAAATGGGGCAGGTTCGGCACACCCTGACCATCAGGGCCATGTGGGGAGTTTCCAAAGTGACCCCCAAATCAAATTCAAAACAAAACATATATATATATATATATTTGTGTGAGCAAGGCAGTTGTGCCGAAACGCGTTGCTATAAAAGAATAAACCCTAGCTGGATGGCTAAGTACATCT
Organism: Triturus cristatus; assembly: GCF_964204655.1. NCBI lineage: Eukaryota > Metazoa > Chordata > Amphibia > Caudata > Salamandridae > Triturus > Triturus cristatus. The sequence goes on along the minus strand of NC_140592.1, from coordinate 895,805,262 downwards.
CCTGTGTCGGTGTCCGATTTTAAGAAGATCGGGTTTTGGTTTTGATATATATATATATATATATATATATATATATATATATATATATATATTGCACCACAGGTACCAGCACCTAGTACTCCAGTAACAGGAGCAGCACCCACTGAGGTGCCACACTGCCAGTAACGCTGTGCCACAGCATTGAGGCTTCACAGTGCCACACCACCATGCAACAGTGGTACTGCAGTACCAATAAAACATTTATAAAAACAATAAGAAGGACTGTGGCTGTAGAGTGCACAGTGGAGGTTGGCCACCTGTAGTGGGTTGTTCACAGAGACGCCCATTACTGCAAACAGCTGAAGACTGTGTGCAGATGAGAGGTTGGACACCCACGAGGTATTGGGAGCAACACAAACTGCAAAGATTGTGTACAGTGGGGTTTTAGCTATTGGGCACCCACTGTCAGTGCAGGGCAGGGCCAGAGGCTTTGCGCTGGAGGGGTTTGGCACCTGGGGGGTTTAACCACAGGGCCTGACAGCTGGCTAGGACATGCGCTCAACCCTCAGTGGGTGCCAAACTCTCTGCTAGTTCCCAACCTCGAGCTTGGCCCTGCACCTAAACACCAATGGCTATACAGCCCCCCTCACTACACATAGACTTTGACTGTGTGCAAAGGGAGTCTGGGTGAAGGGCCTGGACTTCAGTCACCCCTGTGCCCAAACCCCAACAGGCACTCACCATCAAAATGTGCACGTTCTTGACCCATGCAGAGAGCGAGCTAAGCACTGGCTCTGCCCACTAACCAGGCACTGCAACCATCCCCCACAGGCACCCAAATACTTGCAGGTGCCCAGCTAAAGCTGGTGCCCAATATCAGGCAAGTCCCTGTGCCCATCTACCTGTGGGTATCTATCTCCTGCAGCCAAAGCCTTTGCCAAAGACACGCAACCCCTGTCTTTTTGCCATGTGCAATCAGGGGTTGGGTGCAAACCCCAGAGCCAACCAGCTCTTCTGTGGTTGCCCAACTTCTACTGGTGTTTAATCTCCAGCCATTAATTTCATTTGAGATTTCATTTGAGATGTCATAAGTGATGTCATCAAGGATGTCATTTAACATCTCATGTCATGTGAGTGATGTAATATGTGAGGGTGAAAGCAATGCATGACGGGGCACAAGTTATAGTTAGGTCACTAAACCATAACAGGTGATTATCAATGGCGTTTTGAGTTTTGAGCATTCATTCTTAACTCATTTCATCACCTAACTATAAGGTTGCTTGATTTTTTCAGCGAATATATATACTTTGGGATTGATATTTTCAGTATTGTCCTTGGGACACACATGCATATATGTTTTGTGTGTGTTTATGTGTGCGTCCCACAAAGTCAGCAGTCCATTGATATATGGAGTTTCACCGATTACTGATATTTAATCAGTATATCGTATGATGATTGTATAACCTATAAAGTTCTCATTTCTTGAATGTAATGTCAATGTTAATTATATTGACATTACAGGTTTTAGAAAAATATCTACTGCACTATACTAACAACATAAACTAGGAATTAGCATCATCTATTATAATTCTGCAAATAAAGCTTACATTTTCTGGCATGTTCTGTCATTTCAGTAATCTGAAAGCTATTGAACTAAATGAGAAATTGATTCAATGTGGAAGATTCTCAAAAAGGGATATTTAAAAGGGGTCAGGAACTTCTCTCGGGAACCGTGACATGGATTTTTGCCTTCATTCTCTTATGCTTTTTCACAGGATCCTAGTAGTTGTCTCAATATTGCTATGAGGAAACCAGAATTCAGTAGATTTTGCCACTTTTCTTTTAGGTTGATGGCCATTGATTTAGCAAATGCTAGTTCATTAAAAACTGTATAATGAAAGAAAAGCAAGGGTAAGTCCAAATGTCAGAGAAACCTTTGCCTTTGCTCTGAATAATGAAGAATTTGCTGACCTGCTGCCATTTATGACGCCTCGTTGGGAAAACCTTTTTCTATTTCAAGAATAATCTCCCAAACAAGAGTTTGCTATTGAAAACCACAAAGATAAAAGGCCCTGATGAACAAGGAGTTTTCTTCTTGCAAATTTATAATAATGAATCACCACGGATTTTGTAGCCCGGTAACAAATAGGCCAATAGCTCACAGTTTTGCTGAATGTGCTGCAGTCACTATGGTGGGTTCATTTTTTACAACATTTTTATGCCAGGCTGGCGTCGGTGTCTTGCAAGCTCATCTGCCTTTTTAGTTGCACAGAAACAAACCCTCAAAGATTGGCTTGTTTATGTGAAGCAAAAAGGCAATGAGTTTTATCCCAGCACGTATAGGCTATTGCTTATTTTTGCTGTCCTATCTAATGAGCCCCACAAAGGTTGAACCCAGTCTGGGGCTGCTTGCAATCCCATCTTGAGTTGGACTGGACTGTTCCTATTGGAGCTGGAGAAAGACTCATTTGCATAAGGCGGGTCTCTGTCTAAAATGGCACATTGGGAAAAAAACAAAGATCTGGAATGTGTCCAAGATTGATTGCCATTGGCTGAGACTAATTCAAGCATTCCTTCCATCATCTTGTTGTTTTTGTAGTAGATGCCATAAGGGTGACAGAAATGCTGGATGTGGGCCCTGTACTTACTGTGCTATAGGACTCAAGCTATGCCTCAATGTGGGACTCAAGTAGGTCGCAATCTGGGGTTGTTTGTGTTCCCATCTAGAGGGGACTTGACCAGACATTTTGGGCCGGACAGCTCCTACTGGTGTAGGATCACGACTGATTTGCATAAGGTAGGTCTTAGATCTTTAGCTATATTGACACATTGGGTGAAAAACAATTGTCTGGAATGCAGCCCAGAGCGATCACAAATGGCTGAGATTTATTAAAGCATTCCTTCCAACATTTTGTTGTTTGTGCCTGCCCTGCATGGCAGCACTGAATCACATGATATGTATAGAGCAGGTTTTCTGATTAAGGCCTTAGTCCTAGAGCATGTAAGCTCTAAGAAGATCGAGTAGCTCTGACTTCTCAAGTCAGAGATGTCTGGGGCCTCCATATTGAAAACACATGTTCTGATTCACAAACGTAAACTTACACTTATGTGTACGTTTGATTGTTTGCTATTCACATAGGGCTTTTATTTACGTGTAGTATCTTTACGAGTGTGGAGTCTCCGCGCATAAAAAATAGGTATTTTTATGTGCAGAGACTCCGCACTCATAGAGATGCTACTCGTAAACCCCTTTGTGAATAGCAAACAACTGCAAACCTACACCAAAGTGTAAGTTTGCCTGTGGGAATCAGGCCCTCAGTGCTTTCATTAGCTCTAAATAAGGTGGAAGAACTGCAATTGTAGTAGATCCTGGTCATCTACTGGCTTACAGAAGATGTTCCCCATCTACTACATCCTAAATGACCCCCAGAGTTTCTGCTCTGGACAGGCACACAGAAGAATAAATGATCTCTGAATACTTTTTTTAAAAGATATCTCCATTTCAACTGGAGGTATGTGATGCGATCTAAATCATACAAGTCAGAGATGTGACCCTACTAGAACATCTTTCTTTGCTGAGCCACTAGAAATCCAAATGTTTACATTTCAAGAAAACTGTAAATACTATGCTTTCTAAGCAAACTGGGCACAATAAACACAGGTTTTTGCGTACCTAAATGTAACTTAGGTGTTCAAAAAATCAATGTATTAGTAATCCAATCAAAACCTCTTCCCGTTCATAAAAATATAGTTGGTTTTCAGCATTTCAAAGTTCAGGGTCAGGAGCACAGAATAGTTGTTCTGCAGGGTCAGAGGTTTGCAAATGCAGTGAACACACAAATTTATACGTTTGAGTGCATTCACAAATTCGTTTGTGAGCAGTTTTGCTCACTGAAAATATGTGTAAAACAGTTGCATTAGTAGGAGTAAAGGTACATTTTCAGGGTGGGAAGTGGATGGGACTACTTCAATAGTATATTTGCTGCGCTTTAGGAAAAACAGTTTCGCTGAGTTGGAAAAAAATAACTAAGAGTGCAAATGTCAAAGGTTTTTTAAAATGTCGCTTCGGATCTTGTGTCAATCAATTATAAATCAAAGATCTTGTCCTAATATAATATGAACGTTGCAGGAGTAGATTTACAACGTTAGCCTGGTGTGATTCGTGACCTGCACACAACTGTTTAGTCTCCTTGCTGCAACCCCTTCTTTTTTCCTTCCTTTCCTCCAATGAACGCACGGTAGCATTGTTCGGTTGTAGGTTGGGTTATTTAATTATAGCACAATGGCATACCTGGAGAACAATCACAACATTCGACACACCGACGGCATGCACTGCTCTGTTATTCTGCATGCCACTTGCCTAAAACAAACATTCCTCATCAGATCGGGAGTAACGTAAATCAAAATTAATGTGCTAGGTAAAATGCATCATTAGAGGTTAAATATTCAATGTTTTCTACACCAGAGGGGGAAAAATATATCTTGTATTTTCGATGAATAGCCTCTCCAACAATGAATATCCTTTCTACCTGCACTCTTGCAGGGTGCTGATGTGACTCAGGGTTCAGGGGACACATGGACAATGGCTGATAATGACCCAGAAAGTGTGATGGACGTTTATACACAGCTGTCCAGCTGTGGTAGGAGCGTGGGGTGGATTTCGACAGAAGACGAAGAGGGAAAATTAATTATTTATTTAATTTTCCCTCGTAGTTGTCTGTCAAATCCCCCCCCCCCCCTGAACCCGGCACCTTCGCCCACCCCGCTGATACCTGCACGGGCCACGACTGCTGCTATCATCAAGAATTCGATATACACCCCTCTGTTTTATGTGGCCAGGAACATTCTTTAGATTACACTTAGGGTACAACATCTTTAAGGAATGCTTACTTCCATTGATGCCAGCACTTTAAATTCATGCGGTGCACCATATCTGAAGGAGGACGAACCATTCAAATTTATTCACAAAAAGTAGTTGCAAATTGCACACTGACTTTTTGCGAATCAATACTGATTTTGTGAAACAATCTATGTACTAATAGGTCGATTCGCTAAATCACCATTCAGAGTGGGTTACAATTCGAACCATCTCATCGATTATCATGAGGGAGACTCATTCCAGTTGGATGCTGTTACAGTGATGATAGCTTGCTGAGTTCAGAAGACCAAAATGCCACAGAGGAAGACATAATACGGGTCATTAAAAGCCTTCCTTTGGACAAAGCACCAGGTCTTGATGGCCTGACAACTGCTTTCTATAAAACCTATGCCACTAAACTAGCACCCCACCTCGCAGACATGTACTCCGACTCCTTTGAGAATGGTGTACTCCCTCCCACTACAAGGGAAGCTGTTATTTCCACTCTGCGTAAGCATCGCAAACCTCTCAATAAGTGTGACTCCTACCGACCACTTTCCCTTATCAATATTGATAATAAAATATATGCTAAACTCCTCGCAAACCGACTACAGCCCTTGCGACCCTTGATCGCTTGGCCGGATCAATCCGGATTCATTCCGGGGTGCTCCACATCCCACAACTTACGCACCTTTTTCTCTCTCTTACACCACCTGGACCCACACACCCCAGCATTGGCAGCCTTTCTCGATACCCCAAGGCTTTTGACTCGCTCGAATGGCCATACCAATTCACCATCCTAGCCAGACTAGGTCTTAGCCCCTCATTTATCACACAGATCAAATTATTGTGTTCACAACCTATGGCCAGACTGCAAGCCAATGGACTAATATCCGCCACATTCAACATTACGCATGACATTAGAGAGGGGTGCCCCTTGTCGCCCCTCCTGTTCGCCATTGCTATGGAGCCCCTGGCAGCCAGAATTAGACTACACCACAAAACGCGAGGTCTAGACTTCCCCATGAGAGACATTATCATATCACAATATGCTGACCACATCACTCTCTAACTTCGCGATCCGCTAGACAATCTAAACCCTGTTCTTCGGGAACTTACCAAGTTCAGGTGTCTCTTATGGGTACAAATCTACTCTGCTACCCCTCGCCCCCAATTTTATCATTTTTGACCCAGACTATCCCATTCAATGGGCGTCCAGCCCTGTCCGCTACTTGGGGATTTGGCTCAGCACAGACGTCCAGGAACTCTGGAACATGAAATTTGGTCATACAATGTCATGACTGGGAGGGAAAATAACAATCTGGGCTAAACTCCCTATATCCTTAGCTGGCCGCATCGCCATAGCTAAGATGATCATGCTGCCTAAGCTGTTATATTTATTTATTAATCTTCCATTCAACTCACCCAATCATTCTTGAAATCTCTAAAATCCTCAATGATATCTCTGGTCTGGGGCGGTAAGCAACCGCGCATAGCCTAGGAAGTACTTACACTACCATTATCGCAGGGTGGACCCAGGGCCCCAGACTTGGCACTTTATGCCTTTTGTGCACTGGCACAGTTTTTGCATCATTGGATTTTCCCAACCCCCTTCCAATCTCATGTTGCAGCAGCATCGCACCCGTACCATTGACAACTGCCCTATATCAAACACCCAAACGCCATCATACGATCATACACACACCAGACACTTTGAGATGGGCCTGGGATAAACTTCGTACCCGCGCAGGACATTCCATCTTATATGCGCCCGCTATGACGACTTTGCACACCCAGCAAATTTCCTATATTAGAAGACAAAGGTAATTCTGCTCATGCTCACAGTCTAGGATGGGATACCTTTGCTGACTTATATCTGACTTATATCCGGACGACACCTTCTTGCTCAACCCTGCACCTCCACCGGGCGACCCTGTCAACTTTTCTAATCTATTATTATATTATTCTATTAGAGGTGCATGCCGCACATTACATGACACATTCCCAGCTCCTCCTCCATCTCTCCCAGCCATGGAATTAATGCTGACAAATTCATCCTCAGACAAGCTGATAACCAAACTATATAGTAACATGCAGCGTTTCTTCCAGCTCACACATCCGAAGGCCTTTGTCGACTGGAATGATGACCTAGCCGAACCGCTGACAGAGGCTCAATGGCAGTCTTGTTGCGGGTGGCTGACTTCACCTTATACATTTTAAATATTTACATCGTATTTACAGAACAGCCCTACAGCTGAAACGCATGGGTCTCTGGCCGGAAGTGAACTGCTGGAGGTATGCATCACCAGATGCCTCCTTTTTGCATATGGCGCGGAACTGCCCCGCTATAGAACGTTTTTGGAATTATATACTTAAATCCACAAACAAGCTACTGGCTATTCAGGTGACCATCTCCCCTAGACTATGTCTTCTAGGATATGTTCAAGTCTTACCAGGACACCGCAAACTTTTGCCCATGCTACTACTCCTGGTTAAATGCAAATTGCAATGCACTGGGGTAGGAGAAGACCACCTGCTATAAAAAAAATTGGATACTAGACATAACTCTCTGTCAGGAGCAGTTGAACACATATTGGGAACTCATGCCTCAGGCATCTCGACCCAAAGATATCTGGGATCCATTTCTAACTTGGCTATCCTCTCGAACTTCAGATACTACACAAAACTCAGTGGCCTCTACCACGCCCACCTGAGAGACTCCTGCCAACTATGTCTTTGCCCTCCAATGTCGTAATCTTCTATATGCTGGGCCACTTCTTCACTTTTCTCTTTGTGACTCTGGCAATATATTCAGTACGTAATGAATGATGATTAAGTTCTTACATGAGATGATGAGTCTTGCATATACATCTGCAAATGTGATGCCTCTGTTCTGGTTTATATACACTTGCCTGTTATGACTATCCATATTGTATTATTGACAATATATACTACTTGCTGTACATCTACGTATGTCAAAATGCCAATAAATATTTTTTTTAAAAAGAAGACCACAATGCCTATGATCGGATTTAAATAAGGTACTTTTTAAAAATGCAGGGAGGAAGGAAATAAGTCTGCATTTAAGAAAAAGTGTACTTAAAAATAACATTTAAGAGTTCGCAGTGCCCACTCAATCAATCTTTTTATTGACATTCACAAAAGGGAAAATGTCCCACATGAACCTGTCCCTTTCACAAATGGATTACTACCTCTTTTGAGGAGTTGGTAACCTATGAATGGTCTGTGACTGAAATTGCAGCCGCAAACCATTGATTCATAGCTTGTGAATCAGAATATGAAAGGGACGCCCTAAACAAGCCCCTTCTATATTGCGATTTCTAATGCATTTCTCATCCCATCTTGTGATGCCGTATCACAAAATGGGATTAGTACATTTGCGAAAGTCATATAGCAGCCACAACCCCTTTGATTCAGTGAATTAAAAGCTTTGCAGGTGCTAAATGGCTTTGTACATCTGGCCCTAATTTCTTAATCACTTGGTAGACCTTAAAATTGTTTCACTACTTCTTACTGTACGCATTATTCCAACTACTTGTAAAATGTTTTCCTTCACATTGCCACAGTGAGCACCCACTCCTCACCTCATCTCCCTGCATTAGCTCTTCACTATGAATTGAGTCAGAGCTGATACAAGAAGGTAGTAGATCTTCAATACTTACATTTGTATAATTCTGCTCTGTTCTGGAAGGGCAGTTCATGCATCAATAGCTCTGCTATGTCAGTGTCATGTGCATGTTTACATTTCACCTCTTTCTTGTACAATTTCCGTTTCATGAAGTAGAACTATTAGATAATCTAAATGAATCACTGAATACTATGGCTCATCCTCATAGGGATCTACTCATCATTGTATTAAACTGTTTGAACAGTGGACCAGGGTGAAGGGTACACTGTGCCACCATTTTGTTTCTGAAATGGCAATCATTCCAGTGAAAACGTTGATTTTTAATGCCTCCCTGGTTCAAGCATCGAAAAAAAACTTTGATTTCCCATATAATTCTTCTGGATTTGACAGAAGTCTTTAATGCTCCAGAGTCTTTTTTACAATTTCTTGGACTGCTTTGCATAAGGTATGAGCAGATGGATTTTCATTATTTCCTCTACGTTAATAAAAAGTGTCAAACTTGAATATATCTTTTCTGGTCCAGTTCTGTTTTAAACCTCTTCAATGATTCTAATCCGTGAGACACACTTTGTTTCACATGTGAATATGATCCCTGTGACGTAGGACAGTCTGATGTACTGTGTGCTTCTTTTTGCATAACTCAAATCAAATCAAATCAAACTTTATTTGTTTTTTTCAGATAAAACCATAAAAGTCATACAAACATCAATAAAACTCCACATATGTACAGAATAACCAAATAATGTGGCCAGTGTGATGTAATTACAGTTTAAAAATAAATCCCACTGTCAAAGTTAATCACCGCTTGACCTAAGTCGGATGGCGGCCCTCAAAAAGCTGAGCGTATACAATATGGTATTGTTTGAAAGAAGTTGTAAAAAGATAAAAGCAGGTCTCACCCTGCTAAAATAAGCCTTTTTAAGAATAGGAATGATTAAAGACTTTCTAGGAACCTCATGAAAACTACAAAGCATTAAAACTCAGAGCGTTGTCAAACACTACAACCAGATAAGAAAAGACATTTATCGTCGGGATTGACAAGGTTCCTATCTTAAAAATGAACTGCTTTGCTATACGAGGTCCCACCTGCATGCCAAATGATTTGCTGTGATTAACCAGCAGATCCAGGTCCTCCATGAAGTGGATGAAGGAGTTCAACAGAAGTTGTAGCCCCCTGGCTGTCCTCGCCATGAGGACAGCATCATCTGTATATAGGAGAACTGGCAGGCTGCACTTACTCACCTGTGGGCAGTCAGATCTTGCCTCCAGGGGGGCCTTCTCCAAAGAGTTGATATATAAATTAACAAGCATTTACAATGCAATAGGTCTCACATTGACCCGAGTTTGAGCTATTGGCATTGTAAATGACAATGGCTTTTAGTTTTGTTTTTGTATTTATGTTTTAATAACGAAAACAACAATAAAAGGCATTGTTATTTGCGTGAGTTGGAGGGGTGTCCAAGGGGCGTGAGGCTGTGGCAAAGAGGTGGGGGCGTGCGGGTGGTAGGGTTGGGGGGAGGTCTAATGGCAGGGACTTTCGCTGTCACTTAACACCTCTCTCTAAAAACCTATACAATTGTAGAAATATACTGCACAGTGATCTTAAAGACCGCAGTACGAGGTCGAAAGAAAGACAGGCGGTAGAAATACAGGGTAGTGATCGCCTCTGTTAGCTGTCAATACTTTCAGGTTATGCCAATGAGCTTGTGTGAGAAGTTTAATGTGACTGTCACGAATGTAAGCAAGGGGAGAGTGGTGATGCTTGTGCAGGAGGTGAAAAGGGCTTAATAGCTAGCTATCCTTTACTCCAGGATGCGCCTAGGAAATGGTACTCACAACATGACCCGGGATACGTGGATGTCCACCGGTACGACCCTCTCCTTAAAAGAAGTAGTGATGAAGCAGCCGAAGGTGAGGGCGCCATGACGCTCAGGGAGAAAGCGAAGAGAGAGTTGGCTCGGGACAGGGCAGTATTCATGGTGGCAGTGGGAAGAGAGGCTGAGACCACAATCCAAAAGTTTAAAACACGACGCGACTCGTCAGCGCCCCCGATCCACCGCACGAATGCGTGCCACAAACAGCAACTTGTCTTTAGGGACTGAGAAACACTAGACCGTGCATGTCGTATAAATGTCCTATCTGGTAGGCGATCATCTTAGGTGGTAGGCCAATTGATCAGCTTCCGGGGCAAGGCGTTACATGCTACCTTTCGCACGCTGATTGTCGGCCTTGTGTTTCGGAGTACAACTCGATCTGCGTTAGCGCCATGCTACCATGACGATGGTGGGTTTATGTTTCTCCCCGATAAAAGTAATGTCGCTGTAGGCTGTTTTGTTTCAGATGTGACGAAGACGGGGTGCGAGGGGGGGGGTAACTTTCGAGGAGAATTGAACAAGCGCTCGCAATTACATTGTTTTTCCTCTTTCCTCTTTTAGAGCTGTCCGAGTTGGACTGGCTCGCGAGCCATCCCAGTTGGACTGTCTCGCATGGCTCGTTTCTTATCTTTATGGGGCCATGTGTTTGGCCCCATAAAGATAAAAAAAACTTTAACGCCAGCAGTAAGTCGGGGCAGCCAGTCCAACTGGGACGGCTCTAAAAGCGAAAAGTGTACGTCACAAGACACTCCTTTCCAATGGCTGGCTACCGTTTAGCATAAACGGTGACGCCAGCCAAAGGAAAGGAGGGGAGGGGCGGGGCTTAAAGCCCACTAGAGAAATCTAACCTAAAACATTAAATCTCGCCAGCGAGACTGCGCATGTCTGCGCAGTCTTACGCTAGGCGAGACCTAAAAAGGAAGGGGGCCAGGATACACCACTGGGGCACCCCTCTCCTAATATCAAACTTGCAGGTTACCTTAAGATCTTTTGAGTAGCGGACAACCGCTTTTGATTCTCAGTGGAGGTCCCTTAGAAACAAAACAATGTCCCTGTCAATGCCAATAGAGGACATCATCTGGCAGAGCTTCGATCTATTAACATGATCGAAAGCGGAAGTCAGATCCATAAAGGCTAGGTGGATGGAGCGGGAGCGAGCCACAGTGGACTTGCTCAACTGTGGAACGCCCGGGCGGAAACCGTATTGCACCTCAGTTAAGATGTTATTTTCGTCCGCCCAGGTTTCAAGTCTGTCCAAAACCATGTGACCTACCACCTTCACCACAGAATCCAAATTTGTAAAACTGGGACAATGGTCCATAGGGCCCAAGAAGCTGGGCAACCAGCCTGCACCGATGCATTAATGACTGCTGTCAGTACAGGCACCCCGTTTCCACTTTCGCGATGTAAAGGTCTGGAGGAATCCCCTCAAGGCCCGGGACCTTGTTTTTGGACAATCCCATAATACCAGCTCTTACCTCTTGAGCCGAAAAAACAACCTCAGACTTGCCTTCCTCCCTTTCCAGCCCTTCAGTCGGCATCGTATTGGTCTGAAAAATGCCCTCAAAGTGGTTTACCCAGTCTTCCTCTAAGATGTGGGCATCCATTAGGTTGCCAGTGTCTCCTGCTAAAAATGGGCAATTAACGATGCTCAAAAACTTTGAGCTATTGCTCAGGGTACTGACCTCTACTAGTTCTGACCAGGCTTCCTCCTTCAGGGCGGAATTGTGCTTTGCTAGGGCAATCTTGTAGACTCTCCGATGGTTCTCAACAACCACCTGGTCACGAGGCATCACTCCCAGGGCCTGTTTCAGATTTCTGTAGGCACAAGAGCACTCAGAGTCAAACCATATCGGTCCTAAATGCATAGGTCACCCCCCCCCCCCGGGCCCTTGTTAGCTTGAAATTGAAATGAAATGAAATTAGGATTTCTAAAGTGCACTACTACCTATAGGTGCCTAGGCGCTGGCTCCCAGTGGGTAGGAAAGGGTGATGGATAGAATCAAACGGCATGTGTAGTACAGAGAAGACAGAATAGGTGCTGAGCTAATTATTAAACAGCCAGGTTTTAAGAACCTTACGAAAGATAGACACATGTTTAGACGTTTTCAGTTTCAGAGGCATCGAGTTTCAAATTTTGACAGTAGCCACTGCAATGCTCTTACCTCCCCAAGAGGCTCTTTTGAATTTAGGTACGACCAAATTGGCCTGGGAAGAAGATCTTAGAGTCCTGGAAGGGTTGTACTGTTGAAAGAGCTGTCTGGTGGATTCTGGACCTTCATGATGAAGGACCTTAACTATGCCACTGGAAATACTTCCAAAGGCATCCATAATGTCTGTTGGGGTGGACTCGCTATCTAGGCAGATGGCAAATTCCTTGTGACACTGCATTAAAAGGGATTCATGAAACTGCCCTGGATCAATTTGACCCGACTTTAATCTCCTCTGACTATCCACGGGAGACAGCATTTACAACGTTGTTAGAATGCGATGCCTTTACAACGCGAGTCATTAGATCGCCTTGCTGTAGGGGGCGCTCTAACCTAAGGAATAGTATAATTTACTATTCCAACTCCTGCCCTACTGCTGTGCAGGCTGGAGTTGGAATAGTAAATTATACTATTCCTAAGTCCAGCGCCCCCCTACAACAAGTCGATCTAATGACTTGCGTTGTGAAGGTATCGCGTTCTAGCAACGCGGTCGTTGTAACGACCGCGTTGTAAAGGAACTTGATGTAATAGCATGCAATGTAACATGCTATGTTCCCATCCACGGCTATTAGAGATGTCCCCAAGGCCTCCTTGGTAGACTAGTTAACTCGGGCCATTCTGTTAAGAAACATATGGGATTGTGGTGACTATGGGCAATTGCCTTACCAGAAAAGACCTTAAGCAGGGGAAAAAATGGTGTACAGACAAAGGTAAAATCAATAAAAGACTCACATCCTCTGCCAATGAATGTTGGGACAATGTCATTTTTCTCCGGGGACAGCTTATTCATTGTCGATGTTAAGGTAAATTTATGCAAAATGGCATCAAGTTTTATTCCTTGAGGGGAATGTTCCATGTCCAAACCAGCCTCTAGCGCACAACCAATGGCTTTCACCCCCCACAAGCCTGATATCTCCGCACACATGAATGTTAAAATCCCCTGTTAGAAAGATGTTATGGTAGCTCTGTCCCCTTAGAATGATGTTCGATAATACAGACCCCAGCAGTGTTATATTGCATTATTCCCTGTGGGCAACTCCAACATTATAAAAATTTAAGAGCAAAAGCTTACTCTTTCCACTCAAAAGCAGCATTATATGTAGGGTGAAAGAAGTGTAGAGCAAGACAACGGAGCTACATCGAACTGCTACTGAGACAAAGACCCCCCTTGGCTAGTCCTACCTACCCTAGAGGGGGTGTCTGGCACAAAGAAGGTTTTGTAGCCTTCCAAGTGAAATCTATTCTCCACAGCCCAAGTTTCCTGAAGGCAAATTACGTCAAAATGTTTAACAAAGAGTAACCAGTCAGGATCCTCAGTCTTGCTCACAAGCTGTGCAATGTTCCATAAGATAAAATTAGACCCCTTACACTCTGTAGGTCCCGGGTCCAGAGGCCAACCCTCCCCCTGTAGTGGTGAAATGTCCATGGCCTTAGGGCCAGCGCACCGTCACTCACATCCCTCTAGTGAACTCAGTGGCATGAACACATTTGCCAGACTTATTCCTGTGTTTTCCCCCAGGTCGACTCCTATTACCCACGTCTTTGCATAACTCATTATTAATGACTTGGACATGGCATTTAAAACAAGCATTTGCAAAGCCAATAGGTCCCGCAATGCGAGACCTATTGACTTGCCAATGTATTTTAGACGTGTTGTACAGCAGCATGGTTCAAAAACGTTTTAAGAAAACGCAATGATGCGACCAGCGCTTTTTTCCCCTATTGCAAGCAGTAGTGGCTGGCAAGGAATGAGGGGCGGGGGAAGGAGGGGGTGGTGGGGCGGACAAAATAAGAAAAAAGAAAAAATACCACTTACCTCTTCTGGCAGCCACATCTCTCCTCCAGCGAGTCCCAGAGCCAGGAAGCACCCAGGCTACCCTTAGCCAATCACAATGCAGAGATTTGATTGATCTGAGCGCCATGGATTGGCGCTCAGATGGGGATTGGGGGCCTGGGTATGTTCCCCACCAGGCTGTGTAATGCGGCCTGGTGGAGAACATGCAAAGTACACATGATTGTTTGGCAGGGCCAAGACGGCCGGCCAAGCAGTCATGCGCACTTGGAGTGTGCAAACCACTTCTTCCTCTGTGCCTCCAGCCCCGCCCCACCCTAACCCAGCCCGAACCTGGGGAAAAAAAGGATGATAACTATGTGTTAGATCTGGGGGTCTCTAGTTGGCAGGGTAGGTACCACTGTCCAAGTAGGGACCCTTGCTTCTAGTCAGGGAAAGGGGGATACACTGTTAAGATAACCCCTGCTCACCCTCTAGGTAGCTTGGCCTGAGCAGTCTAGGCTATCAAAGGCAATGTGTAAAGTATTTGTACCAACACTCACAGTAACACAGTGAAAACACCACAGATTTACTCCACACCAGTTTTAGAAAAATAATGTATCTTTACTAAAAACTTCACAAGACCAAATATTACAGACAAACCAACATATAATTCAAAAAGGTTACTTTAAGGATAGTTCAAGAGTTTGCAGAAAGTACTCCAGGATGTCAAAGTCAGTGTCCTGCACAATGCGGCTCTCAATGCACAAAATGCGACACTTTCGTGCCCAACAGTACCTGTAGTTGCGATAAGGTTCCCAAAAGCTATAACAAGGAAGATGGCAAAGGCGATGCGATGCTCCTGAGATCCTGGGGAGGCTTTGCAGCAGCCCTGCTTCACGCAGCAGAGGTGGATGCGCCGGCTCCGATCTGTAGGGGGAGGATGCGATACCTTTGGCTTTCGTTGCGTAGGTTTCTTAGGGGGAAGCTTCACGCACAGGTTCGATGCGACACTCTTCGATGTGGTGCGATGCGTGGCGCAGCGTTGCCTTCCGGCGCCGCAACTCTCGATGCGCCACGGAACGGGACTCTGCGTCAACGCACGCAGCGATTGGAGACTTTTCACGCACCGGCAGTGGTGCGGCCCGCAAACTGGTTCTGCGACAACCCTCGCAATGGCAGGAAGCTTCACGCTTCGGGACGATGCTCGACGCACTCGGCGATGCGGAGACCCTGCGTGTTGCGATGGTGCCGCGATGAAATTTTCCACGCACTCTCGTCTTGCGACACGCAATCGGATGATGCGCTGGGTACCAGTCACTCTTGTTCACGCTTCTGCTTCCCAGCTCCCTCAACACAGCAAAACGACCCCCTGAAGCCCCAAGACTGGGCAAGCACTCCAAGGCAGGTCAGAACTCTCTCAGCAGAGTTCCAGGGGAGCTGGTGGTGAAGTCCTTTTGTTCCTGGGACTTCTTAACAGGGAGCCAGCTCTTCTCAGGCCCTTGGAGATCAGAATCAAAAGAAGGGGACACAGCAAAGTCCTTCCCCTCTCCTTGGCAGCAAAGCAAAACAGCAAGCAGGCAGTCTTCTCCTCTTCAGTTTCTTCCAGCTTTCTCCTTGGCAGAGGTTTCTTCTTAGTTCCAAAGTGATCTAAAGTTTTAGGTGTCTGGGGTCCTCTTCTTATACCCCTCCAAGTCTTTGTCTCTTGTGTTTCAGTGGGGGGATTCCCCTGCTCAAACCGGTTCCTGGGTGTGCTCTGCTCTGGAGCACCTGGTTCCTTTCAGAGTGAGGGGCAGGGTCGTTAGACGCTCAGCAGGAGGTGGAGCCTTCTTTGTGCCAGCAGAGGCAGAGTCCTCAGCCTGGCCAGCAGGGGGTGGAGCCAGCTTTGTGTTTGGCAGGGACAGCCCTATTCAAACCCAGGGACTACTCCTCCCACCCATCTAAAGCAGATCTCCCTATTCACCCTGCTGCTGACTCATCCAGGCTCCTGGAGCCACCTGGCACATCACCTGACACCAGTCAGCCAACCAGCACACAGGCACACAGGAAGGTTAATCAGGAGAATAGCTACTTTCTAAAAAGTGCTATTCCCACACAGTGAATTTAAAAACCATCTTGCTAAAAAGATGTATAATTAAATTCTGAACACAGAGATACCAAACTTGGATTTTCTATCTTGCCCCTATGGGAAGATAGGCATGTAAACAGCCTTCCCCATTCTATCCTATGGGCAAGATAGCCTCTCAGCAGTGAAAAACGAAAATGGCTGTAATTCACTACCAGGGCATGTTACACACCTCAGTACATGCCCTACCTTTCAGATACACTGCACCCAGCCCAGGGGGGTACCTAGGGCCACCATAGGGATGCCTGACATGTACAGAAAGGGAAGGATAAGGCCTGGTCAGTGGGTGCACTGGCCAGGTCGACATGGCAGTCCTGGACTGCACATAGGCACTGCAAGCAGGCCTAAGACATCATTTTAGCGCTACTCCTGTGGGTGGCACAATCAGTGCTGCAGCCCACTAGTAGCATTTGAATCACCAGCCCTGGCACACGCAGTGCACTTTACTAGGGGCTAACAGGTGAAACAAATACACCAATCATGGATAACCAATCAATACAACAATTTACCAAGGGAGCACTTGCACTTTGACACTGATCAGCAGTGGCAAAGTGCCCAAAGCATCTAAACCAGCAAAATCGAAATCCAGCATAGCATCAAAAATACAGGAGGTAGAGGCAAAAAGTCAGGGGTAACCACGCCAAAGATGCCAGGTCTAACACGTGTCCCCTCCAGCTGAAAGTGGGGAGAACTACCCACCCTCTTGGGAGTTCTCATCGCTAAGGCGGAAAAACCTGGACAGACCATCAGCGTTGGCGTGTTCTGTACCGGGGCGGTGTTCCACCGTAAAGTCCATCCCCTGTAGGGAAATGGACCACCTCAACAGCTTAGGATTCTCACCCCTCATCTGCATCAACCATCTGAGGGGCCTGTGGTCCGTCTGAACCCGGAAGTGAGTCCCAAACAAGTAGGGCCTCAGCTTCTTCAGCGCCCAGACCACAGCAAAAGCTTCCCTTTCAATCGCACTCCACCTCTGTTCCCTGGGAAGTAGCCTCCTACTAATGAAAGCTACAGGTTGGTCCAAGTCCTCATCATTTAGTTGTGAGAGCACCGCTCCCACTCCATGCTCAGAAGCGTCTGTCTGCACTATGAACTCCTTGGAGAAGTCAGGCGCCCTGAGTACAGGTGCTGTACACATGGCCTCCTTCAGGGCATCAAAAGCTTCTTGGCAGGCACTGGTCCAAATCACTTTCTTCGGTAACTTCTTGGAAGTTAGTTCTGTCAGGGGAGCAACAATGGTGCCATACCCCTTGACAAAACGGCGATAGTACCCGGTGAGTCCTAAGAAGGCTCTCACCGCTGTCTGGGTTTTGGGGGGTTCCCAAGCCCGGATGGTATCTATCTTGGCTTGTAGGGGCGCCACCTGGCCGCTTCCTACCTGGTGTCCCAAATACACCACCGAACCCTGCCCTATCTGGCACTTACTGGCCTTGATAGTGAGGCCTGCACTATGCAGAGCCTTCAACACTGCGCAGAGGTGTTGCAAGTGTTCTTCCCAAGTGGAGCTGAACACAGCGATGTCATCCAGATATGCGGCGCTGAATTGCTCCAGCCCGGACAGTACCTGGTTGACCAGTCTCTGGAATGTGGCAGGGGCGTTCTTCAACCCAAAGGGCATGACACGGAACTGGAAGTGCCCCTCTGGCGTTGAAAACGCAGACCTCTCCTTGGCCCCATCAGTTAAGGCAATCTGCCAGTACCCAGAAGTTAAATCAAACGTACTGAGGTAGTTGGCAGCTCCCAACCGATCCACGAGCTCATCAGCTCTGGGGATGGGGTGTGCGTCAGTCTTCGTGACAGCATTGAGCCCACGGTAGTCCACACAAAACCTAAGTTCTGGAGTGGCACCTGGCGCAGCAGCTTTCGGTACAAGTACCACTGGGCTAGCCCAGGGGCTGCTGGAGGGCTCAATCACCCCTA
The DNA here is from genome assembly GCF_964204655.1 of Triturus cristatus. Classification (NCBI taxonomy): domain Eukaryota; kingdom Metazoa; phylum Chordata; class Amphibia; order Caudata; family Salamandridae; genus Triturus; species Triturus cristatus. The sequence continues at coordinate 895,786,876 of NC_140592.1, read as the reverse complement.
GCTCCCACATCTTAGAAACCTCCTTCTTGATGCTGGCCCTGACCTTGTCAGCCACCCGGTAAAACTTCTGTTTCACAGGCATGCTATCTCCCGTGTCCACGTCATGGACACACCAGTTGGTGATACCGGGGGTCAGGGAGAACAGAGATGCAAACTGACCCAACACATGGCGACAGTCCCTCTGCTGTTCTGGGGTCAGGGTGGGCGAGAGGACCACTCCATCCACTGACCCATCTTGCTCCTTAGCTGCCAGGAGGTCAGGAAGAGGATCGCTATCCTCCTCCATCCCTGCATCTGTAGCCAGTAGCATTGTTATTTCAGACCTCTCAAAATGGGGTTTGAGGCGGTTCACGTGTAGGACCCTCATGGGGTTCCTGGGAGATCGCAAGTTGACCAGGTAGGTCACCTCACTCTTGCGCTCCACCACCTCATATGGCCCAGTCCACTTGTCCTGGAGCGCGCAAGGCTCCACTGGCGCCATCACCCACACCATCTGCCCAGGTTGAAATTCCATCAGAGTGGTATGCTGGTCATACCACCTCTTCATCTCATCCTGGCTGGCTTCCAGGTTCGCCTGAGCGAGGGCCCGGAAGCGCTGTGTCTGGTTGCGGATGGCCAGCACATAGCTGAACACATCCTGAGGGGTTTTCCCCGGGGATTTCTCCCAACCCTCCTTCACCAGACTGAGAGGTCCTCTAACAGGGTGCCCGTACAAAAGCTCAAAGGGACTGAACCCTAGAGACTTTTGTGGTACCTCCCTGTAGGCAAATAATAGGCATGGCAAAAAGACGTCCCACTTCCGTCTCATGGGCTCTGTCAGCCCCATGATCATGCCTTTCAGGGTCCGGTTGAACCTTTCAACCAACCCATTTCCTTGAGGGTGGTAAGGAGTGGTGAACTTATAAGTTACCCCACACTCCTCCCACAGAGACTTCATATACCTGGAGATGAAGTTGGTACCCCGGTCAGATACCACCTCCTTGGGGAAACCCACACGGGAAAAGATCCCCATCAACGCACGGCCCACCACCGGGGCTGTGGTTGTCCTGAGAGGGATAGCCTCCGGGTACCGGGTGGCATGATCCACCAGGACCAGGATGAACCTGTTGCCTAAGGCGGTCCTGGGGTCCAGTGGCCCCACAATATCTATTCCCACCCGCTCGAAAGGGGTGCTCACTACCGGAAAAGGCTGGAGAGGGCCTTTGCATTTTCCTCCAGCCTTGCCACTTGCCTGGCAAGTCTGGCATGATTTACAAAAGGAAGCGACGTCCGTCTTCATCCCGGGCCAGTAAAAGTGGGTGGCAAGCCTTTGTCGGGTCTTGTCCTGCCCGAGATGTCCTGCAAGCGGCACGTCGTGAGCCAGACCCAGTAGGAAGTCTCTGAACCCTGCGGGTACCACCAGGGTACGTGATCCACTGGGCTCAGCAAACCTAGGCTCGCTGTACAACAAGTCATTCTCCCAGTAGAGAAAAAAGTTCTTCGGATCAGCACCTGCTGCCTGGTCTGCAGCCTGGAGCCGCAGACCGTCAAGAGTAGGGCATGTCTTCTGCGCACGGCAGAACTCCTCTCTGGAGGGACCACCCTCTTGCTGCCAATGGGTCAGCTCAGGTATGTCTCCCAGCTCAGCGACCTGTTCCCCTGTAGGCTCCAGGGCATCCCCCGTAGGTTCTGCTCCTTCCTGGACCGTGGGAACAGCAGGGGTGGACGCACCACGCCCCTTGCCCTTCCTCTTTCTGGCAGGGACCTGGGCCACTGTTTCAGGCTCCAGGTCTGCTTCACAACCCTGTCTGGCTGCCATGGACCGGGTGGTCACACAGACCCACTCAGGCAAACCCAACATCTCCAAATGAGCCTGGCGTTCCACCTCCTTCAATGGGGAACTCTCCAGGTCATTACCTAGCAGACAGTCTACTGGCATGGATGGACTCACAACAACTTTGAGAGGACCTGAGACCCCCCCCCCACTCAAAGGGAACATGTGCTACCTTGCAAAGGCGCACAGAGTTGTCAGCTGACACTACTGGGTGAAGTACGTCTGGAATGATCAGCTCCTCAGGGACCCACTGACACCTGACCGTAGTCACACTGGCTCCAGTGTCCCGGAGAGCCTCCACCCTCCTCCCATTGATGGTCACCCACTGCCTGTACTTCTTAGTGTTATCAGGGACAGGGGTTTCCTGGACCATCTCTGTGTCTCCTAAAGAGACAAGGGACATAACTGCTAAACCCTCCAAATCACTAGAAATTAAATCCCCCCCAAAAGCTACACTAGCTATACCCGGTGTTGGAGCACCAGTGGGTGCCTGGGATTTCTTGGGATACACAGGAGACTTGTGACCCAATTCCTGACAGTGATAACACTTAATGGGACCCTTGTTATCCGACCTGCCCTTAGGGGGCCAGGTTGGTTTGGGTTTGGACTTGGGGGGCTGGGACTGGTTACCCTGGGAACTATTTTGGGGCCCTTGTGAGAACTCCTTTTGGTTACCCTTGTCCCCCCCACTCTTCTGCTGGGGACCCTGCCCACCTTTGGCAACGGTACCCACAATTCCTCTGTGGACCCTGGTACTGGTCCAGCGGTCCGCCTCCTTAGCAAGCTCAATGGGGTCCGTCAACTTGCTATCTAAAAGATGCTGGCGCAGCTCTGGAACACATAGACTACTCAAGTGCTCCCAACTAATTAAATGTAACAACCCCTTATAATCAGTTACCTTGCTGCCCTTCATCCAACCTTCCAGTGCCCGCGAGTACAGATTCACACACTCCATCCAAGTCTCAGACTCTTTCTTCTTGGAATTTCTAAACTGCAGTCTATACTGCTCTGGAGTAAGTCCATACCTGAGACATAGGGCCTCCTTCATATTGGGATAGGTCATGGCACCTGCTAATTCTAAGGGCTCTAGAGCACTCCTCCCAGAAGCCTCAAAATGTTTCCACAGGCCCGCCCCCCAATGCTGTTCAGGCACCCCATTCATCCTCAATGCAATTTCATACGATGTGAACCAGGCATAGATATCCTCACTCCTATTGTAATTCTGTACTAAATCTTTGGGGATATATACTTTACCCCCCTGCACTGGCTGTGCGCTGCCACCATTTGAACCGGACTCCACCTGCTTGGCCTTGATGTCCAGTTCTCTCATGCTCACTTCATGAGCCAGAAGCAATTTCTTCTCTTCCAAGGCACGGGCATTCTTGCTCTCCTCCGCCGCCTTGTCCTTCTCTACTTCCAATTGCTTCATTTTCATTTTCATCATTTCCATTTCGTGGTTTCTCACCCTTTGATTCTCCTCCAGCTCCTCTGGAGTGAGCCCCCTACTGGAATGGGAGCTGCTAGCCCTTGAGACTGGTCTGCTCACAGGCAGATCTTGGGGAACAAAACCATCCTCTTCATTTGCATCACTTTCCTCTTGGGCCTCCCACCAGGCCTTCAGGACTCTTTGTAGCACATCTTTTCTAGCTCCGCTTTTAAAAGAGCAACCACGGTCTTTGCAGAACTGCTTGAGATCTTCAACTTTGTATGAATATAAATCCGCAATGGAAAACTCCAATTCTGCCTTCTCGCTTGTTGCCACCTGAGACATGATGCTCTTGAAGAGTTACTCAGAAATAGAATCAAAAAAAATATAGTATGTGGTTGTCTATTGGTCTGCACTTAAACTAGTGATGTACACCAATTACTGCGGGTCAAGTACAAATACAAGTTCAATCCTCACCGCTGACCACCAATGTTAGATCTGGGGGTCTCTAGTTGGCAGGGTAGGTACCACTGTCCAAGTAGGGACCCTTGCTTCTAGTCAGGGAAAGGGGGATACACTGTTAAGATAACCCCTGCTCACCCTCTAGGTAGCTTGGCCTGAGCAGTCTAGGCTATCAAAGGCAATGTGTAAAGTATTTGTACCAACACTCACAGTAACACAGTGAAAACACCACAGATTTACTCCACACCAGTTTTAGAAAAATAATGTATCTTTACTAAAAACTTCACAAGACCAAATATTACAGACAAACCAACATATAATTCAAAAAGGTTACTTTAAGGATAGTTCAAGAGTTTGCAGAAAGTACTCCAGGATGTCAAAGTCAGTGTCCTGCACAATGCGGCTCTCAATGCACAAAATGCGACACTTTCGTGCCCAACAGTACCTGTAGTTGCGATAAGGTTCCCAAAAGCTATAACAAGGAAGATGGCAAAGGCGATGCGATGCTCCTGAGATCCTGGGGAGGCTTTGCAGCAGCCCTGCTTCACGCAGCAGAGGTGGATGCGCCGGCTCCGATCTGTAGGGGGAGGATGCGATACCTTTGGCTTTCGTTGCGTAGGTTTCTTAGGGGGAAGCTTCACGCACAGGTTCGATGCGACACTCTTCGATGTGGTGCGATGCGTGGCGCAGCGTTGCCTTCCGGCGCCGCAACTCTCGATGCGCCACGGAACGGGACTCTGCGTCGACGCACGCAGCGATTGGAGACTTTTCACGCACCGGCAGTGGTGCGGCCCGCAAACTGGTTCTGCGACAACCCTCGCAATGGCAGGAAGCTTCACGCTTCGGGACGATGCTCGACGCACTCGGCGATGCGGAGACCCTGCGTGTTGCGATGGTGCCGCGATGAAATTTTCCACGCACTCTCGTCTTGCGACACGCAATCGGATGATGCGCTGGGTACCAGTCACTCTTGTTCACGCTTCTGCTTCCCAGCTCCCTCAACACAGCAAAACGACCCCCTGAAGCCCCAAGACTGGGCAAGCACTCCAAGGCAGGTCAGAACTCTCTCAGCAGAGTTCCAGGGGAGCTGGTGGTGAAGTCCTTTTGTTCCTGGGACTTCTTAACAGGGAGCCAGCTCTTCTCAGGCCCTTGGAGATCAGAATCAAAAGAAGGGGACACAGCAAAGTCCTTCCCCTCTCCTTGGCAGCAAAGCAAAACAGCAAGCAGGCAGTCTTCTCCTCTTCAGTTTCTTCCAGCTTTCTCCTTGGCAGAGGTTTCTTCTTAGTTCCAAAGGGATCTAAAGTTTTAGGTGTCTGGGGTCCTCTTCTTATACCCCTCCAAGTCTTTGTCTCTTGTGTTTCAGTGGGGGGATTCCCCTGCTCAAACCGGTTCCTGGGTGTGCTCTGCTCTGGAGCACCTGGTTCCTTTCAGAGTGAGGGGCAGGGTCGTTAGACGCTCAGCAGGAGGTGGAGCCTTCTTTGTGCCAGCAGAGGCAGAGTCCTCAGCCTGGCCAGCAGGGGGTGGAGCCAGCTTTGTGTTTGGCAGGGACAGCCCTATTCAAACCCAGGGACTACTCCTCCCACCCATCTAAAGCAGATCTCCCTATTCACCCTGCTGCTGACTCATCCAGGCTCCTGGAGCCACCTGGCACATCACCTGACACCAGTCAGCCAACCAGCACACAGGCACACAGGAAGGTTAATCAGGAGAATAGCTACTTTCTAAAAAGTGCTATTCCCACACAGTGAATTTAAAAACCATCTTGCTAAAAAGATGTATAATTAAATTCTGAACACAGAGATACCAAACTTGGATTTTCTATCTTGCCCCTATGGGAAGATAGGCATGTAAACAGCCTTCCCCATTCTATCCTATGGGCAAGATAGCCTCTCAGCAGTGAAAAACGAAAATGGCTGTAATTCACTACCAGGGCATGTTACACACCTCAGTACATGCCCTACCTTTCAGATACACTGCACCCAGCCCAGGGGGGTACCTAGGGCCACCATAGGGATGCCTGACATGTACAGAAAGGGAAGGATAAGGCCTGGTCAGTGGGTGCACTGGCCAAGTCGACATGGCAGTCCTGGACTGCACATAGGCACTGCAAGCAGGCCTAAGACATCATTTTAGCGCTACTCCTGTGGGTGGCACAATCAGTGCTGCAGCCCACTAGTAGCATTTGAATCACCAGCCCTGGCACACGCAGTGCACTTTACTAGGGGCTAACAGGTGAAACAAATACACCAATCATGGATAACCAATCAATACAACAATTTACCAAGGGAGCACTTGCACTTTGACACTGATCAGCAGTGGCAAAGTGCCCAAAGCATCTAAACCAGCAAAATCAAAATCCAGCATAGCATCAAAAATACAGGAGGTAGAGGCAAAAAGTCAGGGGTAACCACGCCAAAGATGCCAGGTCTAACACTATGTTATTATAATTTTATTTTTCCTGCTCAAAGAGCAGTGGGTCGACGCTCCTCTGCCTTAGTGGATGAGCTGCCCCTGATGGCAAGTGGGGGTGAACATTAGGGACAATGGAAAAGGAGAAACACGAACAGGAGGGAGGGTTGAAGGGAATGGGCAGCGGGACAGTTCTTTCTTCTGGAGGGTGGGGGTGGGAAGAAGCAACAAGGACAACAGTAGGATCTGAGATGGAAGGACGAAGCAACAGAGACAAAGATGGTGTAGAGTTGAAGAAGAAACAAAAAGAATAAATAGAAAAGATAAAAACAGTACCTTGATCAGAGAAAGGACAGGAATCAAGCTGAAAGGCTTGGTGCATGCTGCAGCCGAAGAAGAGGAGTTGGCACTAGCACACTCTGCCCATATCAAGACAGCAAATAAGAGTGAGAAGGAAGCCAACGAATGGTAAGCAGTGGACATGCTACAAGCCCCTTATTATACACGATAGATTTTGTAAGCGAGAGCACATGCACTTTTGCAGGTGAGACCCAAAAATGGGATGACACACATCATCATCTCTTTTTTCTGATCCATGTTTTAAATTCTTGTTATTTTGCTTATTCTCATAAAAGGCATTGTCTGGTTGCTGCAGATAGAATCCTGCTTCTCTGTAATGAATTTCCGCAGCTCAATAAATAAATAAACTGCCAGGCACATCTCCTTATTAGCAGTGAAGGGAGCTATAAAGTTAGTAATCCCTTTATTTGTTTAAGAAGTTGTAATTCTGCTCAGTAACCTGCCTTTCATGCTGAAGTCTGGCTCCAGCAGCAGGCACTGTGACACTAGCCCTCAGCTCTGATAACATATTAAAACAAAGGAATAATGTAATTATCTTTTTACAGGTGTGCAGTGACATCACAACTAGACTCTGAAAGACAAATTAGAGAGAGGTTTGTTATCCAATATTTATTTATGTTGCAGGCATTCAAGTTTTATATATGACATAAAGTACCCTCTACTGTAGGTTGTAAGTATATTGCAGGAGTTATATGACCATAATGAGGAATAAGGCCAAATGCTGTGTTTCTCCATAAGATCGCACAACAGGTTCAATGGCAATATTGTTTTAAGGTACTACAGAGGACATTTTGTTACTTATCACACTCGGTCACACAGTGGTTAATTTGTAGAAAAATTAGCACCGGGGCTCTTGTCAGGAGGCAGCTTGCGCCAGCCTTTTTCTCCTGTTAGCGCTGCCTAAAACAGAACCAACTACTAACCATGAAAGTGGGGAGAGGATGTGGCGTAATGGCTAGCGCTCCAACTTCGGAGCTGGAGAACCAGGTTAGAGTTTCTGCGTCCGCTTAACATCCTGTGATTCTGGACAAATCACTTAATCTCCCCGTTCCCACCATACATTAATGTGTCCTTAATTGGTTCTCATGAAAAGCAGTGTTGATGATTAAATGCCGGTGCTGAACACCGGAAACCACTGGCTCAAATTAAGCACTGTGGTCACACCAGTATCCTTCCCCCAAAAAGCTTAAATTGTTCGCTCTTTATATGAAAATGAGAATATGTTTTCTGTTATTTTCAATAAACAGGGAATCTTATATGCAAAGAAAATCAAGTATTAACCTAACAATTTTTCACAAAACATATAAGCAGTTAATAGGTCAATTTAAAAAACAAAACCAGTTCAGAGTGTGTGACAAAATGTAGAGACTGCTTGCCTGTAACGCACTCCGCAGAGCAAACAACAAACACAATGCCATAAATGTCTCCCCCCTGCCTCTGGATGTTCACATTCAGGAACAATAGCTGAAAGGGTAGTTCTCCTTTACCCTTTAAACAGCGGTTGTAAGTCTATCTGCTCGGTTAACTGCCTTTTATTTTGTAAGCTGCCTTTGACAGCAAGCAGAACTCAACTGTAATAAGTTATTACAGTAGAGTGGCTTCATGATTTTCTTATTATAGATGAGGATTGATTTTAAAACTGAACTATGATAAGAAAATTAGTGATCTGATTTTATACATGTATTGTAGGCTTCTAAGTACTATAAATAAATACAAAGCCTCCTTTATCTGACAACCAGACGGGGAAAGAGATAGATCGAGCAAGAGAGTGAGTGTGCATGTTTGCACATCCCAAAAGGTGCCCCCGCAAACCCAGTCAATCGTGTTGTTTCTTTGTTTCTGTCTCTGTTCTTCGAGTGGTTGGTAGCAGCTTTTTCAGACTCACGTGACATTGCCATGCAGGTAGATAAAGATAATTACTGAGCAGAACGCCTACTACAGGCACCCCATTCAGAAACTGAAACATAGTAAAGGAAAAACATTACAGAAACATGAACAATTGAGGTAAGAGACAAAGTGGGTTCCCTCACATGGCTAAGATCCACAAGATGGAAATAACACTATTGGAAGTGGAACATCTTCAGCGGAATGTAAGCACTACTCTTTTCCTCATATCACGTAAAAGGCATTTGTGCAGCTGAAACAATGTGTTCACTTCTTCATAGCCTCTGTTTATGATATTTTTAAAAATGATGCAGTTTTCATTCGAAAATGTGCTTTTTTTAAATTTTGTTTAGAAAGAGTCATTATTATCAGAAGATCTATATTTCTTTCTGCGTGAAACTGATGGCCCTTCTGAAAAGGTAATAAATAGGTCAACAGACTTGGAAGTATTTTAACGCGATGACATGATATTGTGATTCATATCCTGGCATCCATAGTTCCTAACGACATTTATCATAGGGAAAAGTACGAATTGAACATATGATCTCTGATAATGTATATAATGAGCGCGTGCGGCTTGCGTGCCCAACAAAAGGCACATGTTTGAACAGAGCCCTGGTAAACCCTACCAATGACTTGGATGGCACTCATGCCTCCGGCTCCTGCTAGTTTTGAATGACTGAGGTCGCCTACGAAGGTAGGCGCCAAAACATTTGAAATTCTGGCCTCCCTATGCTCAATACGTTTATGATTCTTGCAAGGAATTGACAGAGCACGGAGCATGGAGCTGGGGCAAATTTTGCAGTGCCACGCTCCGCCATTTCCAAAATGTGTGTTCCCTTGTGCTGGTGCTAAAAATACCTGCCTAGCGCCAACGCAGACACCCTTGCGCCATAGTGCAAGGTTGCCTGTATTGTAGGGAATGATATTTTGTGTGCAGGAAGGTGCCCCATCCCAATCACCATTGTTGATTGTTTATGTGCAGGAAGGGACACCTTACTGCACATAAACAATCATTCAAGGCATTTTGGTATTTGTATGTGTGCATAATGCAGCACACACAGAAAAAGCAAAAACGAGGAGAAATGAAAGTATTTCTCCATGTTGCGCCATTCTAACACCTGCTATTGCATGGCGTAGGTTTCTGACGCTGCCTCAGATTTACACCTTCTTGTAAATCTGGGGCAGTGTCCAAAAGCAATGGGTACTGCGGTGGAACGCCCAGAGCAACACCAAATGCACCTCCTTTCATGCAGATACCTGCGTGATATCGGCATGGTCTGATTGACTTGTAGGCTAGTCAAACCTGTCTGACATTCAGTCCTGACAGTCTAGCTTGACAGCGGTGTCAAGCTTGACATATGACTGTGGCCACTGGAACTATGTGATTGAGAGGCCACAGCGATTTTCGCATAATTATAGATTTGCCACATTTTCCACATAATCCGTCATCTGTCACATAATCTTCAGATTTTAACCAAAAAAATGTTTGATTCTAGCTGAAACAGTTCAAAAGTTGCTAAAAATGCAACAACACATGTTGCCAAGCCTGATACCTTCGGATCGAGTTTGCGCTATATAAAACTGCAAAGAAATAAAATAAAAATGAATGTGTAATTCAGCAAAACATTTGAGAGCAGATTTTTTATTTTGTTGCTGTTTTATATAGCGCAAACTCGACCTGAAGGTATCAGAGCGCTTTACATGAGCACTAGTTACGGGAAATTAAGTGATTTGCCCAGAATCACAGGAAGCTGAGCCGATGCTGATCCAAAGTCGGCAGCTCAAGCCGTAAGGCTACAACCTCTCCCTGTGTGTTATGTTAGGTCCTGTTTGCCTTGCACACTTGGAAGTTTCTGATCAACTATAAACCGTTGCATACTATTCAATCAATTAAATGTCTTAATTTGGAGCACTCAATGCTTTCATTTCATAGGGGACACATGCTCCAGCAGGGACTCTTTTTTCGCTTTCTATTGCATTTCTAGAGCTGTGTTCTTGGTTTTCTTTGCTCATAGATATCAGACTGGTGTGCCACAGTACTCTGCTTTTATAAAAGCACAGCCCAGGGCCGGAACGTGTTGTCCCCGGTGACTTGAAGTCATCTGTTTATCCTACCACTGTCATAGTCTTATTACAGGGGTATTGTCATTTTCAAAGTTATCAGTTCTCTTTATGGCCGTGATGGATCAAAGATTGCAGGTTTGTGCCTTTGTATGAGAAGGTGTTTATTTTTATTTTCATTTAGATATGCTGTTTTTACAGTGTGAAGTCGAGAGAGCGCTTTTTTCAGAAGGCAATATATTAATACATTAGGATGTAAATCAGTGTAAACAAAGAAAAAGAGAAACTATACTTATATGCAACAAGGGACGGAGTTATTTAATTTAACATGGAGGTCATACAAAGTATTTTTTGAAAGCGAGGTTTCAGCTCGAATTCGAAGGTGGTCAAAGAGGTAGTGGTTTGTAATCCTCGGGGGAGAGAGTTCCAAATTCTAGTGACACTTGATGTTGTCCAGACTTCGAGAGTTCAAGTGGCTACATGATTTGTGGCTTTTCAGAGGCCTAGCCTAGTAGTATGTGAGGTGAGGTAGTCAGTTGCAAGTTTTTTGGATGCCGTGTATTGTGAGGCTAAACTTAATATGTAAAAAGGCGAATGTACAAGGACACGTTGCAAACTGTTAATGGCTAAATAGATAGGAGCGGTTGGTCCACTTAGTAGCTGTGCAAACCTAGTTGGAGTGGAAATGAACATTGCACAATGAAGGGCGGGGGAATTCAAAAGGAGATTGTGTATCTAAAGGTTAGAGGAGGCTTTGTTTGTTAGGCATCATTGTGGGCGTCGGCAGCCATGACTGTAACCTGTTTTTTAACGTAATTTTCCGTAATTCTTGGACCAGGCCTACTCACCTGTGGAACTCCATTCAAATCAATCAAAGATGCAGACATCATTTGTACATCAACGGAATCTCCGAAATAAACGATGGGGAATTATTCATCAGGTGAGACTGTTTTCCCAAATTATGGTTTCCATCACCCAGTTTTTTGTTTGAAGTTGCTTTCACATTTTGGCAAGAATTTTAACAGGAGCGCCATTAAGCACAGCACACAACTCTCCCGCATTCTCATGCAAAGCTAACAGACAATAAACGTGTCAACAAAGCAGCAAGGTCGCGCTGAAAAGCAATCTTCAAATCTCAAGGAGAAATTTGCATGAAATAGTTCGTGGTTACAATTCACTTTTCGCTCAGTGACACGTGTGTCAGGGCCTTAAAGTCTGAAAGAACGAGGATGTCATTGTCTCGGGCGCTCTATTAAAGGGGTGTGTCTTCCATTAAAAAAAAGGCGCCATTACAGCTGGGAAAAGTAGATATAAATCGGCCCAAGGGACTCTTTAACACGGATGTCGAGGCTCTAATCGTCTCGAGTACGTTTATAGTACGCCTATCTCGTGTTTAAAGGATAACTAGAAATAATTAATAGATGTGGCTTTTTGTGCTAACGTTTTCTGAATCTAAACAACAACAAAAAAATTCTATAATAAACCGCCAATGTTTTTTATTCGTGTCAGGTACTTCGCTTTATATTCTGCATGAGCTTTTCAGTGCTACGCTAATATCGCAGAAAGCGTCGAGACATTAGCGGCCAAACTGGGAATTTATCAGGAAATCCATTACTTGAACAAGCTGGCTTAACGTAGCGCGCGAGAACGTTAAACACGCGGGGTCGCGACGCGAGCAATCATTAGGGTAGGACGTACTATAAAAGTCAATGATCCCCAATTAACTTTATAAGGGCCCGTCTAATTCTTCTCAGCCGCCGAGCTCTGGGGGCCGTGCAGAGGCGGGCGTTTGAAATATGTGCTGACGGAAATTTGCACACATGAACCTTGTCTCGGCGCGAGAAAGGCAATATCAGCTGGCTCTGAAGAATGCAAAGGATTATAAAATGAGATAAATGTTTCAGACCTACAACTCTATTAAGTGATTTCTGCATAACTCCGCGAGGAGCGAGGCGGAATTAATAGAGCATGAATATGTCTCCAATAATTTTATAATCTGTTTCTCTACAGAGATTGCAGTTGGTTTGGAAAAATACATTTAGGGTCATTTAATTGCCCCCACGGTGCGCGTGCCTCTATCTTTTTGGTTGTAGGACTAAGGGCAGTTTTTTTTCTGTTTTCTCGCTGGAAGTCTTCAGTGAACGTTTGTATTACGACAATATGTATCACTAGGCACCTGAGCTGGAATTCTGGGGTTTCGTTTAAAACATTTCGAGGGTTGTTGCCAGGGCCGGCTTTTGTGCTGGTGGCGCCCAGTGCGACAACCAGTTTTGCCCCCCCCATCCTCACCCTCACCAATGACTACCACTGGGCAAAAGTGCCCCATATCTCTCCATAGCCCCTCGTTCACATATTTTTCATTTGTTTCAAAGCACCGGTAAAGGCTGGATTTACTAATAAGAATGTATATTTACCCAAACTAATCATTTATAGTAACAACCCCCCTGAGGTCAGCGCCCCCTCCCCAGGTCAGCGCCCAGTGCAGCTACACCAGTCGCACTGCCCTAAAGCCGGCTCTGGTTGTTGCAGGGAAACATCCTTTACCACGATGGCGTTACAACGAGGAACATTTACTACGCAACACTTACCTCGTAGACGTCTTCACCACGCGTTCTTCTTCCACGATCGTCTTTACCACGCAAGTCTTCTTACATCTTCATCGTCTTCTACGTTGCTACGTCCTGCGTTAACGTCAGTAGTGTAGTCCCTTTTTACTTTCTAAGGTGTGTTTTCAGCTTGTTGAAGATGTGAGTTAAAGGCAAAAATAAGAAAGAAAGGGGGCTTGAGGGGGTCTCCCCCCCAAAAAAAAGAGAAAAGAAGGGGGGGGGGTGTCCCCCCCCCAAAAAAAATAAAATAAAAAATAACGTGGGGAAGTAGAGGAAATCGACGTCGTTTTAAGTGAAAGGAAATGACGTATAACGTCAGTCATGAAGGAAGAACGAGGAGACGAAGTGAAGAGGTAAGGGAAATAAAAATTATAAATATATATATATTAATTGAGGGTAACGGGCAGGGGTAATTATAAAAAGTATTGGGGGAAGGGTACAGGGGAGGGGTATAACCTTTACCAAGAGTATTCCATTACCATGCAAGTATGCGTGGTAAAGGAATATTAGTGGTAAAGATTATGCGAGGAAAAATCATTCCGTTGTAACGCATGCGTGGTAAAGGCATGCGTTGCAACGGAATTCGTTGTAACGACATACATTCGTTGTTGCAGTGGTTCTTTTAAATAGAATCAATCGAGCTAACACAGTTCCAAATAATGAACGATATGTTTAAAAAAAAAAAAAGGTCTGAACTGGACCACTGTGCCCTCTGTGGCATGGAGTAACCTGCTTCCACATACATGTACCCTAATAGGGCTATCATTTTGAGTGGTCTGGGTCATGGGCCAGTATACCAACAAACCCCTGGGGTTGTCAATACCAGTGCTACCTGTAGTTAGGGTTGCCACCTTTTTTTTGCTGGCCTCCATGGAAAAACTCTGGCCAGGCCAGTAAAAGCCGGCCGTGATTGCAACCCTACCTGTAATGTATCTCAGGGGCCAGTGAAATACTGTCCCATTATGAGTCATTTCCTGAATGCCCACTAGGAAATGAGGAATTACAGAACCTAAATTGTCCTATGCACACAATCATGTTATACTATGATGATTATGTAGAGAGTTTAGAAAAATTACAAAAGATTTTAATATGATACCAGAAGATCACATAAATTCAACACATCAATGGTCTTCTATGCAAGTGTACCATAATGGGCCCTAACACCTATACAGTAAAATTCCATATATAAAACATAAATGAATATAAATGACGTGTTAAGGCTTTCCAACAATACACTGATTATGTGTCTTATACACAGTTCAACTATGTAGTATGAGCTCAGTGAGCACAGCCGATTCAACCAACTCGTGTTTCGTCTTTTCTAAATGTAGACTCAAAGTGAGTACTTGAGTATTGTAGATCTGGAGTCTTTGACAGGTGAAAATATTCAAAGGAATCACAACAATCACTAAACGCGGTATAGGGTCACTGTCTGCATAGTCGTAGATTTGTTTAACTCCTCCAAAGTTATAAATGGTGGCGATAAACAGCATAAAAGGGAAACCAAGTACTATGTCCACAGTCCAAAGTATTTGATACCACTACTCATGTTTAGACGACAAAGTGTCAAGGTTCAAAACCAAGTATGTGCATCCCGGGACTATCTGGATGATTTCTGAATCTAGACTCAAAGTAAATACTTACATATTGTAGATCTGGGATCTTTGACAGGTGCAAAATTTCCTCGGAATCACAACAATCACCGAATGAGTTCTGATGAGTCTGCGTATTGGTATGTGTGTGTTTGTTTCCCCGGGAGGCTAGAAGGGTGTGGGCCGGTTTTGTTACCGGGGAGGGGGCGGTTTTTCAGCAGTGCTGCAATATCAGTCCCCGGTAATAAAAGCAGCAGTGCTGGGGGCCGCTTAAGTTTACACTTCACACTTTCACTCTGGCCCACCCGTTTAACCCCCCCTGCAACCCTGGCTGGTCTGATTAAATTGCCAGAGCTGATTTGTGTTCCCTGCCTTCAAGTATATAAATGGTGGAGATCAACAAAGTACTGTGTCGCAGGCCAAAGCATTTGATACCGCTACTCGTGATAGGATGTCATGGTGTCAAGGTTTCCAACTGTTATTTCTTCTGCAAAAGACTGTTGCTGCATCAGTCACATAGAAAACTAGGACCCTCTAACTCATTTGTTCCTGGACTCAATAATTGATGAGAGCCTGAGCGTTGTGGATGGCCCTTTGAGTGAAACTGGGTGGATGCAAGATTGTCTACTAACCGCACGTCATGAGGGAAAATAGCAATGACTTTTGGTTTTTCAGCCACCATCACTAAGCAAACTGAGACTTGTAATATAAGAATTTAATGGGCATCAGCAATAATGAAAAAGTAGCCCAAGTGCAGAGTTCTCAAGTTTCACAATTCCATTCATTAGTAGCTCATCCAGTCCAGGTTTCGTTTTGCATTCTGTGACTGGCAATCCTAATTCTATAAAGGATTGAGGAGAATTACACGTTCCAGAATGTACAGCTAAAATCTATATTAGATGCACTACTCACACATGGATCAGGTAAATGTTGTGCAAGTGACTGACTTGTGAAGAGCTCACACAGTCATTTTAGGTAAAGTGGCAAGTGTGTAGGGGTGTAGGTTAGATTTTTTTAGGTGAAAATGTTCTGCTAATTGATATGACATTGAGTAGATCATTTGCTTTGTTTCATTTCAACCAATCAGACACTTATAGTGGCAAACTTATTTAATAGATAGTGTTTCCTTCAAGTGACAACTAGCCCAAGTAATTTATTTTTAACACTCGACGGATGACGGAATAATATTTTAAAAAGAGTTCAATAAAGAATTGAATTAGGAGAATTTGGAATTTTAAAATCATTTATATGACCCTGGTGTAGCAAGTGCCTGTTAGGGTAGTACCTGGAATGCTGCATGGCACTTAAGAGAATTTGATGTGACTATTGGTTGGATTGCAGGGAGGCATGGAAGTGACTCCCAATAGATGCGTATTCCTCATATCACATTTTCGATACAGGGCGAAAGGGCCCTCTATGAGTAAACTCCTGGTTTTCCATTATATAGGATTTTTTCAAACAAGCACAGATGTAAAATACTGAAATATACAAGCATTCATTGCTTGTTCAGTCGCATCTTGATACACAGAACAGTGGTCAGGTTGATTGGTTTGGAGTGCCTGCAGGCCACCTAGTTTTGAAAGAGGAGGTACCTTTTGAAATTCTTCCAGCTAGCTTGGCAAAAATACTTCAACATGCTCTGCACCCAAGTCGCCTCTTATCTTTCTGCAGCCTGACTGATATCAGCGAGGCTAGTGAGAACAGGCATTAATGCAGATGATTTCAGGGAGGCCTGAAGGGTGGCGTTGAGGGTGAGAGCAAGGCCTATTTAGATGTAATACTTGCCAAGTAGGATGAGCAGGTATAGAAAACAGGGGGAGTGGATGTGCACTTCCGAAGAAATTGGTTTTGTTATATGTCAAATACGACCTTCTATGAATGTGCAAGTTTTTCTACATATAGTTAAAAATTCTTTGTTTTGTAAAAACACTACAGGCAATCAGCCAATCTACATTGAAATTTTTAAAGACCAAAAGGGCACAGGCATTTCTAGACCTATCCTGCTGCCAAGGTTCCCAAGACTATCCAGGACTTTGCAACATCTTGCATGGGCGAGGTTGAAACGCTGGGACAAATTGCTGCTGGTAGAGCGGCAGTTACAACAAGCAATTGACTGGAGATTGCTGGATGAGGTGCACTAACCGTCCCAAATTTAACATCAGGTCCCTGATACGAAAGTCATCGGGTGCTCACACAGGGAAACAGTGTGTTGTCACTAATCGCTATAATTATACAGCATTTGCTTGTCATTTCTCATAAGCAATATTTGATGCAATGTGAGAAAAAGTGATTTGAACAATGGGAATAGTGCTGATGTGGTGCTAGATACAGGTGCTAGTCAACAAAACATTCCCTATTTTTCAGCTGTTTGGTCGTGCATCAATGTTCATCGAGTTTAGAGAATGCAAAGTCATCATCACGCGACATTGTTGTCCCACCATCACTTTTGTTGCATTCTGATGATTCACTTGTAAAATGGAAATCCTGGGTAAAGGCTTGCAAAGCCTATTTTGGGGGCACTGAGGGTGCACACTTTAAGCCAGATAGAAAAATTCCTTACTTGTGCTTTTTTGGTTTTGAATGGCATAGTGTATTTTATCATCTATCCGATAATCAAATGATCCTTCCAGCCTTTCAGATTTTTTGTCTGGTACCAAACCCTCTGTAGCTAAGTACAGCCATTGAAAAGCCTGTTGCAGACAAACTCATCTCTTTCTTCGAAAATAATCAACTACAATCCAATCATCATAGGTAAACGCTAGGTAACCAGGTAAACGAAAAGGGCGCTCAACTGAACATCTGGGTCTGAGTATTAGATCACAATTTGTAGCTAATGGTGCTCATAGGGGAAGGAGGGTCGGTTACCCAAACAACCCTGCCCCTACCCGCATGTGCGGATAACTAAACAAAAGAGAAAACCTCCCCGAGCACACTATATATATATAGTTCACAAAAATAGGTTTCAATGTCCATACATTTATTCTTCTTGTCTTTAATTCAAGTATTCTCCCGTTGGTACAGCAAACTTCTCTTGTCTGTACATCCAAAACATTCAATTAGGTATTTCTTGAGTATAAACCAAATTCTAAGCAGCCAACACGTGTTTCGTCATGCTAGATTCAAGCATTCTTGACTTCTTCAGGATAAAGGAAATGTCAGGTGTCTTTACTATCATGTAAGATAGAATATGTCCTTTGCTTATACTTTGCTTATATGGGTTTGCAGCCCTGAAGAAGTCAAGAATGCTTGAATCTAGCATGACGAAACACGTGTTGGCTGCTTAGAATTTGGTGTATACTCAAGAAATACCTAATTGAATGTTTTGGATGTATGGACAAGAGAAGTTTGCTGTACCAACGGGAGAATACTTGAATTAAAGACAAGAAGAATAATTTTATGGACATTGAAACCTATTTTTGTGAACTATATATATATATATAGTGTGCTCGGGGAGGTTTTCTCTTTTACAATCCAATCATCAATCAGGTTTCAGAGCTGATTATAGTATTGAAGTAGCCATCTGAAAGATACTCAATGATATCCCCCACATCATGGACAAAGGGGACAAGTGCTTAATGGACCTGCTTTACTGATCTGCTGCTAGCGATAAAGTTGACCACAATCAACTAATTTATTCAGTGGAACATCACATGGGCATCAAAGAAAATTACCTCAAATGGTTCTCCTCATTCCTTTCAGAATATTTACTGGTAGAAATTGGAGACCTCATCGCTACACTGGTCACATTAATCTGAGTGGTCCCAAAGGGCTCTCTTCTGGCATGAACCCTCTTCCATATCTTCTTGATGCCACTCAGCTTGACAATGGGAGACTTGGCTGCAAGCTTGCATCAATACATTGACAACACTCAGCTGGTTCCAGACAAAACAACCATTCATTACATTAACACCTTATTATCCTGTTTGTCCATACTCCAATCTTGGATGAAAGACAAATTCCTTCTTAACCCCTCCTCATTAGTAAAAAAAAAAGCTTGATCCATCCCTTCTGACCCTCTTGAATCTTAACAGCTTTAAAGTGTCACCTGCACCATCAGTCAGATCACTGGGATTCACTTGACCTTGGTCTTATTCCACATATTAATAAGCGAGAGATAGCTAAAGAGTCCATCCACACACGCTTAAGAAAATAAGGCACTTATACCTCCTGAATTATTGACGTTAGGCTTACATGCTCTTATCATCTCGAAACTAGACTTTGCATGTGTCATGCTGGCTGGAGTTTCACATTCCACCTCAATTAAAGCAATCCTTCACTCAGCTGCTAGCATGGCATAAAAGCAGGGAAATGAACACATAACTCTGATTCTCTTTGACCTTCATGTGCTCCCTCTTCAAGCAACAATTTCCTTCAAACACTGTGTTCTTCCTTACAAGGCCATACACAACAGCAGCCACCACATTTAGCTGACCTCTTGATCATCTCAGGCGGATGCAGAGGTTTTAGAAGCAAGGACTCTTTGCATGTAAAAATCCCCAAATTTAAGGACAAATTAGCCAGAAAACAATCGTTCAAGGGAGTAGTATTTAGCACTTGGAATTCCCTCCAACTTAGTCTAAAAGAGATTTCTAATTTCCTTGCCTTTCCTTTCCAAATTCTAGACAATCTATGAATGCCCTTCACTATAACAATGCTTACTTCCTAATACACCTAGCCACATGTTTTAAGTGTATACAGGATGTAGCATTCATTGTCTCACTTCACAAGTTCTAATCTACTGACCTTTTGATGTATCCCTACTCTTAGTTATTTCATTGGCCATGTAAAGGTTCCTCACATTTCGTCTGGTCCTGTCTGTGCTATAAAACTAAAACTAAATAAAATAAAATAACGGGGGAAAGATGATTGGGCTGCTTTATGAAGCTGCGAAGAGAAAGGGTTGAAAAGCTACTGGTTACCAGCTTCAGTTTCAATGAGATAGATCAGGAGGTTCAGTGTTTAATTCTGCGATCTGTATTTGACCTCCAGGTAAATAGTTCGAATATAAATATGAAAATCTAATCAGTTAATCTGCCTGCTGCACAAGTGGGTGAGCTCAAAATGAGATTTTTTTTAACATTGAACATTTTCTATACTCCAAGAGCTTGTTTTACAACCGCAAGGTTTCCACTTTTCAGATGAGTGTGTTGTGTATCTTTAATTTTGATATATATAGAAGGGTTGAGATATGATTTGCCTGGACTTACCTCCCGGTAAATTCTATGATGCACTTTATTGTTGCCAAATTTGTCAAACTGTATAGTTATTTATGGTGACCCTTTTATCATACACAGTTTTATGTGAGCTAATTTTATGTCTATGTACTATTTATGGTCCTTGTGACCGAAATAAAGATATGGAATGTATTACATATATATATATATTTAAACTTAGGCGCAATCCAGTGCAAATTTGTGTTGAGTTTTTAAATGAAAATGGAAAAATACTAGCTTCAACTTCTTCCTTTTGCCACCTCAAAAAAGTATGGATCAATGCAGATACAATGAGTAGAAATAAATGTGAAATAAATACAGATAGGAATGTAAAGAAAAAATAATGCCATACAATCGGGAGCCTTAACTATGAAATTCAAGAGGACCTGCATAAACATCACTTTCTATTTCAGAAAAGGTTTCAGCAGCGGAGGCATCAATGTTGTAAATGGATGCCATGGTGGATAGTGTAGAAATTAAAGACCAGCCAAAAAAATTAAATATGATATCACTTGATTCTCGGTTTTGAAACCAGGAGGGAGTTATTCAGCTATTTCAGTCCTGTTTCAATGTCCTCTATAATTGTATAAAATAATAGAATTGAGGATTTGAATAATGCTGCAATTCCCTTTTAGTTGATAGTGTTGGGATATCCACATGTCCCTGTGAGGGAGAGCATTTAAGACATCCTGAGGGAATTACTTCTTATGAAGGTCTTTGAGGGAGCACTCCACCCCCGATTCCAAAAGACATACACCGAGTGATGAGAATTCCCTCCAGGGTTGTGGCAGAAAGGCAATGGAAATAAGCACCACTATTGTGAATTGGGGATCAGTACTTTGGCAGGAAACAAGGGTTGACTATGAGGGGTCCTACTACACATTTTTCCCCCTACCTCTGGCTCACTATCCAGCTTAGTAACCAAAACCTTCCCCAACTGAACAAGGACCTCATAGCTGCTGGTATCCAAGCAACACTCTACATCTGTCTAAACTGAAGGTGGTTCACAACGAGTCATAACACTATTTACTCTGCCTGATGCAGAGAGGAAGTTTTTAGAGACACCCACATAGAGGATAACCTTGATGCATGCAGGTCTGATGCCCTAGGCATTTGGTGGTAACTTACCTGTAATGTTTCTAGTGGGTTAGTTTAGTGCTGGACAGTATGATATGTGTTCTTGAAAATAATTGCTTTTAGAGTTATTTTCCTCAGTGAAGTTAAATAACTTGTGGTTCTTTTGAGATATTGTTTATGACTTTCACATTGTTTTGATCTATTCCCCTACCCATACCTTCTTAGTCCAATACTTCAGTTTATGATGAGGCTTGCTCCAGACCCTACTAATGCTGCTAATTCCTTCTGTATCATACAAAAGAAACAATGTGCAAATTTCCTTCTCTTCTGTCATCTGTGTAACTCATCTTGTTGTCATGTGATAGTACTTAGGGATGTACAAAAGTAAATTCGATCAAGAAGAATTAAAGAAAAAAAGTACCTCTGCCTCATGCAATCCTCATTCACTAGCAACAAAAGCAAGTTAGGGAAAGAAATTCCTAATGCCCTGTGATGACCTGCTCTATGACGGCACTCTAATGAAATAAAAAAAAATACCACAGATCTGCAGGCGCCAGGCATTTCAAATAGATAAAATGTGAAAATTCAACTGGGGCCTCTAAAGCCAACATAGGTTAGTAGTTGGGTGAATAATCCACATGAATTCATGAAATAGCTGTTTTAAATTAATTGAGAGGTCTAAAAGGAACATCATCACATGCACTCCCTAATGTTATATGCTTGTGAACTTTTTAGGCGCTTCATGCTTCTATAAGGCAGCTTTAGAACGTATTTGTTATGGAGTAAGGTTATTATGGATCTAGAGTAATTGTTTAGGGTAGGCGTATCTCACTGACAAATATTGGGGACTCTTATCACACAATTCATCTCCAAGCAACATACACCCCCATTGCTTTCTTTAGTTTACCTTCAACAAGAGATTCTCATCTAGCCTGCGGCTATCATCTTATATATAGCCTTTATTTTGAACATGTGCGGAAATTGGCTGATAATTTGCCATGGATTTCACTACAGTATTTATCATAAAGGATTTAAACCTTCTGTTTTAGGGGCCCCAGTCTCAGTAAAGAAACATATGTGTTTAGTATTCGTAAGTGTTGATTTCTTTTGAAGAATTTGCTGCTATTTTAAAGCTAGATTTGTGATTATTTTTCAGGAATAACCATATACTCTGCATTGAATAGTTAATGCTGGGTAAAACTATTGCCTAGATATTGGTGTGCAGTTGTGTGGAGGATATATGCCGTTGTGTGACGGTTATCATACAGAATGTTTACAAATTTAAATACATTAAATTATTTCGGATTTGAAAAATAGATTGCTACTGGCCATGGTTCACGGATTTCATACTTGCCTCATTAGTCTGTGAGTGAAGCTCAGTTGGGTGATCTATGGAATGGCATGATATTTGACATGGCTGAAGAAATGTTTAAGATTCTTGTCTGAATCCTATTGGTGATGGAAAGTTCTTCCATCCTCCAAGCATGGATATATAACGGGTATACACATAATAATACAAGAGTACAGTCCAAGGGCCATATTCTCAAGGAAGTGGCGGAGAGAGACGTTAGCCTTCTTGGCCTAGCGCCTCATTCCGCCACTTTGGAAACACGAGGCTGCACCCTATTCTTAAGGATACGGTGGAGCCGCGCGTTTCCCCCTGCGATGGCACTCAGTTTCACAACTTAGCACCAATGCAGGCACCCTTGCACCAGAGTGAAAGGGTGTCTGTGTGCTAGGGAGGATTGGGTATGTGTAGGAAGGTGTCCCTTCCTGCACATAAACAAACCTTAAATGCCAGTTTGTAACTTACATGTGTGCTGCTACATGCAGCACGCATGTAACTTACAAAACCGCATTTTAGAAAAGGGTTTGTTTACGTACAGGAAGGGACACCTTCCTGTACATAAACAGACCATGGCATTTTGCTTTTTCCATGTGTGCTGCAAAAGGCAGCACACATGGAAAAAAGAAAAAACGAGGAGAAATAAAGCATTTATCCTCGTTTCGCCACCTTAAGACCAGATTTTTCCGGGTCTTAAGTTTGGCGCTACCACCTATTTATGCTGCCCTTGTGAATAGGAGATAGCATCAAACTCAATGGGTGTTGCGGTGGAACGCCCACCCCAGCGCTTACTGCACGCCCCTCTCACGCTAAAAACAGCATGAAGGAGCCCTATTCACAAGGCAGCGTTAAGCTGCGTTAAGCCACTTAACGTGGCTTAACGCTGCCCTTTGAATAGGGCTAAGCCCCTATGCCCCCAAGAGTCTTAGAATTGTTTTCAAGCAAGATGGATCTAAGCAACCTTTTATCCACGTAAAGGTAGAAGTTGATCGTGTAGTACTGGATATTAGCTGCAAGTAGCTGCATTAGCTGCATACGTATCTTAAAGAGTTTAATGGACTACTATGACCCTTGAGTGTCTCCACAAGTAAAAGGTATATGTTATGATCAGAACTCCCACATTCTATCTTAAACTTCTGTCAGCCAAAAATGACACAATGGAGGCCAGTGGCGTGCTAGACCATATCGCGGTATGAGGCAATCAATATACATTGGATGATTTATAGAATTGAAAAACTGTGAACAAATCCTAGATCTATCTTGCATGTATTGAAATGCTTAAACAATGTATGCCACTGGATCATTTTTTATATTTTGGTTCATTGTCCTTCTATAATATTAAATGAATATAGGTAGGAAAGAAGATTGGGGCCCTGGAAGTGGGAGATTCAACATAGTCTGCGCAGGATGAAGAAGTAGCTGAAAATAATACACCAGGCACA